>NC_134531.1:91335440-92054190 GCF_050624435.1 Tenrec ecaudatus
TTCAGCAAGCAAGGTCGTGTCATCCGCAAAGCACTGGTTGCTAATAAGCCTCCTATAATCTTAGTGCCACGTTATTCTTCATACTATGCACTCTCTCTGATTATTACTTAAAATTCAGATTGAATAAGTATGGTGAGAGGATATAACTCTGATACACACCATTCTTAATTTTAAACCAAGCAGTATTTTCTTGTACTAGTCACACAATAGCCCCTTAATCCACGTTCAAGTGGCACATGAACACAGTGAAGTGTTCTGGAGTTCCCATTCTTCTCAAGGCTATCCGTAGATTGGTATGATCCACACAGTTCAATGCCTTGGCACAGTCAATAAAATGCAAATAAATATATTTCTGGTATTCTCTGCTTTCAGCCAAGATTTACCGGACATACTGTAGTCTTATTAAAAGATGTGTATTATCCTATTTTTCCTCATTTAATAAGGCAGTATTTATACACATCCAGTATCTCTATAAGCCCGTTTTTCACAATATTTTCCTTCAAGCAAAGTAATCCCCTAACGTGGATGCCCGACTCATCCCATTCAATGGTTCTCAAAGGCTATGAGAAGCAGGATGGAAAAATTTTAATTATCATGAGAATTTAGAGATGTTACTACTACTTAGTTATCTAAGACTAGAGAGGTAAAATATCTTGAAATATATAGAAAAATAACCCCTTTCCAAAATGTTGCTAACAATAAATAAATGTTAATAATTATTCATCGCTGTGTTTGAAAATATATAGTTATGTCTGGTGCATCCTGTTGATTTGGCATGTCTATTGAATCTTATTACTTGTTAAACAATTAAAGTTTTCATATCCTGTTATATATTTGAAGGGAAAAAACATGATCTGGAGTTTGGGGAAGTAGTATCAATGATACCTGGTTGGGAAAAAAAAACCAGGATAAATAGCATGGAAAAAGATTTGAAATGAAATATGTCAACAGGTGAAATTATTTACAAGTAGCGGTAAAAGAACTGTTTCTGCTGAAGTCACTTTTCATAACGAACTTCAAAAGTAGATAAAATATACATTTACATAACTCTCTAATGCAAAGATACTCTTGAGATTAATAGTTTATGAGTGTAGAAAAGACCCATACAAAGGGCTGTTTTATGCTGATTTTTGCTGCTTTGCACACTAGGTAATCTCTATCCAGACATAGTTGTTTGAATACTATGATTCACTCCCAGCTTTGTTCTTCGTGGGATTAGACAAACTTTAGGGCCATTTCAAAATGCGCAGCATCATCATTCTATCTCCACAATGATAAGAAGCACATATTATATATATATATGTATATATGTATATATATATATATATATATATATATAATAAAATGGAAGCAAATATGTACATGCACATACACATTTAACTTTGTTGTGGCTAGGTCATCAACCCTTAGAGAATACATTTACAGTGGAGCAAATACTGCTCAGTTCTGGGCCACCCCTACAATTGTTATATTTCAGTCCACTGTTGCAGCAACCGTGGCAATCCATCTTGTTGAAGTTTTTCCTCCTTTGTTTACTGACTCTGCTTCACCAAGCATGATGTCCTTTTCCTGGGACTGGTTGCTCCTGGTAATACCTCTTCTCCCTTCTAAGGAGAGCACTGGCTGCACTTCCTCTACAGCAAATTTATTTCTTCTTCCATCATACCTTCAATATTTCCCACTAACACCGTTGTTCCAATGCATGAACTTTTCTCTGGCCCTCCTGATTCATGAACCAACTTTCATGTACACATGAGCCAAGTGAAAATGCTAAGGCTTGAGTCAGGCACACCTTAACTTTGCTTAAGACAGCGAAGGCACATGTTTGCTCATTAACACTGTAGAAACGTTGTGTGCTCCTTAGTGACTATAATAATAGACTGCATCTCAAGTATTTCACACATATGATCAGGAGAGACAGTCCCCAGAGAAGCATATCATGCTTGTTAAAAGATAGGAGCAGCGCAAAAGATGAAGACCCTGCTTAAGAGGCATTTACACAATAAGTTTAAGCATTAGAACAACTGGGAGGAGAGTGCAGGATTAGGCCATATTCTGTTGGACATAGAATTGCTATTGGTCAGCTCTTCTAGCCATTGCCCCTCTCCTACTTAACATATCAACTTCATCTTCCAGTCATTTTCCCAGCCTAAAATACTCATTCACAATAGTCTTTGATTATGGCAAAGATTCCTAAGGGTGAGGTTACTTAGGTATTAGTTATCAAGGTTTGTTGGCAATATCCAACTGATCTTTTGAGGTCCTTCTCCTGGGAGGAAAAATGTAACTGAGAAATTATTTCCCTATTTTGAGTCTCTCTCCAGGAATGAACACAATCCTACATTTCCCCAGCTGCATAATTCGTTTATTCATTTCTTTACCTTCAACTATTATTTTTCTTCCCTTTCATTTGTCACTTATTAACACCAGAATTTTTCCACCTTGGGAAGGGATATCAGGTTTAGCTGACGGATTAGTATAGATTGCTGGTAGTAAGACCAGTCTCACACATGCTAGACTCACAAAATATAACTGGAATGGAGTAAGAGGAAAGCACTTGCTAGATTTGTGTTGTAGTGGTTACAGGTTGGGCTGTGACCCGCTTGGTCAACAGTTTGATACCACCAGCAGGTCCATGGGAGAAAAACTCAGCCTTCTACCCTTGTAAACAATTACAATCTCAGGAACCCACCGGGGGGCCCTGTGAGTCAGCATTGACATGACAGCATTGAGCACAGACAGAGCAGTGCAGACTTGTTTGTGAGCTATCCCGATCACTGGACCATATGGCACTATTCAATGCCACCTCACTTTATCCATAGGGGGGAAGAGTCAATCCATCCCAACAGGCATATTGACTCACTGGTGTAGGTACAGCCTCTTCTGTGGGATCATTCCTGCTTCTGGCACTCAATGCTGCATCCCTGGTCCTGAGAGCACAGCAACCGGAAGAAACAAAGCAATTTAGGTGATGTGAGCAGGAAATGTAGAGTGGTGCCAGCATTGTCCTCCCCTCTTCCCTAGACACTACCCCCAAGAAATATATGAATCTATTCATTGGTGATTTGCTCCTTGTTGAATGTGAGCGCAAACTCCTGAACATGTGTAAGCCAGCCTTCAGGATATTATTTCCCCCTGTTTTATATAACAAATATTTCAATTTCCCATTCCATTTCTCTCTAAAATCATTATTCTGAAGGCTCTGTGTAATACGGTATGTCCATCTATTGTGGCGTTTGCTGGGCCACTGTTTTACACTGTGATTTATAAAGTGGGTTCCTTGGTCTGTGGTAAATATAAGTTGTTGGCATGAATTAATGTACCACCTTTTGTTCTAATCCTTCGATGGGATGGATTTTTGGCATCGTCATCAATTTACAACTGTACAAAATAGTCCAGAATAAGTGTATATTTCCATGAGGACAAATTTGGAGCCCCATGGTGGCACGGATGCCATTGGTCAGATGTAACTCTCTTACCAGAGGCATAGCTTCCAATGTCACAGCAGCACACAGCCATCACAGCATGACAAACTGACAGACCAGTGGCATTTCACTGGTGTTTACAACACCAGAAAAATCAAGCAAAGGCAACAGTTTTCAGCAGACCTTGCCAACTAAGAAGAGACTACAAAGATGGAATAGGGCACCCACTATTAAGGAATTGGCCACTAAAAACCTATGGATGGTGTTGAAACATTGTCAGATACTGAAGGACTCGTGACTAAAAGCAGATCATTAGAGCAAGTTCCAGAAAATGAGCCCCTGAAGTCGGGAGCACTCAAAGTCTGATTAAGGGAGACCATCCTTCTTAAACTAGAGCCGACCCCAATGACATAAGGGGGTAAAGGCTTTAGGACCTTTATTTATAAGTGGGAAATGACTCAAAATGGGGGGAAACAGCTACAAACATTAATTAATAATTGAAACTTGGAATGTATGAATCTAAGAATTGGAAGTTGATAAAATTGAAATAGGATGCATAAAAATCAATATTCTAGGTGTTGGTGAGTTGAAGTGGATGGTATTGGTCATTGTGAACCACAAAATCATGAGGGTTATTATGCCAGTAATGACATTACATTTGTCCCCAAAAAGGACATTTCAACATTTACCTTGAAGTACAATGCTGTCTGTGCTAGGGTAATATTGATCTGGATACAAGGAAATCCATTCAATATAACTGGTATACAATTTTATGTCCCTGCCACTAAAACCAGTGATGCAGAAATAGGAAAATTATACCAACAGCTCCAGAAGGAAACTGATCAAATATGCAACCCAGACACACTGATAATTATTGTCAATTGGAATGCAAATGTTAGTTGTTAGTTGTAATACCTGGTCTAGGTGATAAAGCAAAGCTGGAGATGACATAATAGAATTTTGCCAGACGAGCAACTTTTCATCTCACATATCTTTTTTTAACAACACAAGATGATAGAATATTTGTAGATTTTTCCAGGTGGAATACACAGAAATCAAATTGATTACATCTGTAAGGAGATACAATGGAGAAGCTCAATATTTGCAGCTAAACTCAGACAAGAGACTAACTGTGGAACAGATAACCAATATTTCTTATTTAATTTAAGATGGAAGCTAATGAAAATCTAAACAAATCCAGGAAAGCAAATATATTCAATCTGAACTTCTAATACATCTCATGAACAGATTTGCTACACTGAACGCTACAAGCAGAAGACTTGATGAGCTGTGGGATAACATCAAAAACATCATTTATAAAGATAGGACAGAAAAAAGAGATTAAAGTTGGTGTCAGAAGAAATTCTGAAACTCTCCCCTAATTGTAGAGTAATAACAAATGGAAGAAATAATGAAGTCAAAGACCTCAACACAAAGCTTCAGAGAGAATCTGGAAAATACAGAGAAAATGCTATAAAGAAATGTGTAAAGACCTAGAGTTATAAAACCTAAAGAACATGCTCAGCATATCTTAAATCTGAAGGAACTCAAGAAAAAAATCAAACCTTGAACTACAATATAGAAACTTTCTCTAAGAAAACGATTGAATGATTCATGAAGTATCAAAAGAAGATGGAAACAATACTGTGACACATTTATTGTACCAACTAGGCCACCATAGGAACATGTGGGCTGAGTTTAATCAGGTCTAAGCTTGATTGGAGGTGACTGAGTAAATACTTTCTGAGACCAGCATCCTGTCTTTTTTTCTCCCTGATGATCAGACCAGCACGCTGCTGCTTGAGCTAGTTCTTTGCCTCAACCATGTGCTGCACTACCATGTGCGAAGTCAACCCATGGATCCTGCTGTGCATCATTACAGCTTCAGGCTCCATTGGGACCTGCTTCGCCACGCTGCTGGTGGATTGTGATCCCATGCTTACCTCACTGGACCTCGAGACCCCATCTGGGCCTTCTTCATTATGCTTCCTGCTACTGACTGTTGCTGCCCCACCCTGGTTTTTGCTGCCTGCAGGCCAACTCTGTCTGTCTTGCTGGAGGGTAGATTTCACTGTCTGCCCCTTGACCTTGGACTGGCTGTCCTCATGTGTTGAAGGACCTTTAGTGCATTCATTATTCCATAAAAGTGAGTTGAACTGAGTCCTCTCTACTGCTCTGTGGATTAATTAGCTGTTATATTCCTACTTGCTGTATAAACCTATCCTTTTGTATATATAAAATATTTTGTGTTCTCATTTTGTTTCTCTAGGGAACCCTGCTTAACACAAATACATAGAACCACTGTACTAAAAACTAACTTGCCGACATTCACCCATTTCCATATATAGCATCAAGAATTAATGGTAATGAAGGAAGATGTCTAAGCTCCACTGAAAATATTGGTCAAAATGAGACTCCAGGAATTGATGAAATATCCATTGAAATGTTTGAACAAGCTGATAAAGCTTGTTTCAATCAGAAAAACCTCACTTGTCTATATCAAGAAATTTGGAAGATCTTCGGCCTACCAAGTAGAAGAGATCAATATTGTACTCATTCCAAAGAAAGTAGACGTAAATGATTTCACAAATAGGAAAACAATATCACTGATATCACATGACATTAACATTTTCAGAAGATCGTCTAACAATAGCTGCAACACTACCTTCATCAAGAACTGCTTGAAATAAAAGCTGGATGAAGAGGAGGACATGGAACAAAGGATGTCATTGATGATCTGAGCAATCATGGCTGAGAGCAGAGAACACCACAAGATGTTTGCTTGTGTCATAGACTATGCAAAGGCATTCAATTGTGTGCATCATAAAGAACTATGGACAGTCTTGATAAGAATGGTAACACCAGACAGTAAAGCATCTGAAAATAACTGCTTATATCCACATTCTCATTGCTGTTAATTCCAGTTCATTGTAATCTACAAATAAAAATTCATTTTTTAAAAAAGAGGTAATTATGCAAACAGAACAAGGGAATATTGTATGATCTAAATACAAAGTGGTGTGCTTCAAAGTTGTATTCTCTCACCACATTTATCCAATCTGTATGCTAAGCAACTAATCAGAAAAGCTGGAGTATATGAAAAATCATGGGAGATAAGGATTCGAGAAAGGTTTATTAGCAATATTCTGTATGCAGATGTCAAAATCGTACTTGCTGAAAGTGAACAGAACTTGAAACACTTGTCAATGAATATCAAAGATTTCAGTCTTCTGTGTGGACTACAACTCAGAATAAAGAAACCCCAAATCTTCACCACAGAGCCACTAGGTAAAAATCACGATAAAGAAAGAAAAGATTGACGTTATCAATGATTTCCTCTTGCTTGGATCCAAAATCAATGCTCATGAAAACAGCAATCAAGAGATCAAATGATTGGCTGCCATGCTAAATCTTCTGCAGAAGGCCTTTTTAAAGAGTTGACAACCGCAGTGTTTACTTTAAGGACTAACATACACCTGACCCAAACCATAGGATTTTCAATGGCTGGGAATGCATGTGAAAATTGGATCCTGATTCAGGAAGGCTGAAAAAAAAAAGATTTATTTGACTATGGTGTTTGTGAGGAATGTTGAAAGGTCCTGGGGTCACCAAAATAACAAGAAGATCTAGCTTGGAAGGACAGCTGGTATGCTCCTTGGAAGCAAGAGTGGCAAGTCTTCATCTCAAGTACTTTGGACATGTTGGGAGATACTAGTACTCAAAGAAGGACATCATGTGTAGTGCAGTAATGGGGCAGTAAAGAAGAGCAAGGCCAAGGGCAAAATAGATTGACACAACAGCTGCAAGTAAGGAACAGTTGAGAAGATGGTACAGGACTGAGAGCTGTCTCATTGTTGCACTGTACATAGGGTCACTGTGAGTTGGGAAAGACCGATGGCACTTAAAAACAACAAAAACAATCACTTTCTCTGGAATCTTAACTGCCAATGATTCCTTGTTATTGCGCAATGGTAATTAATTTGATTTGCAAAGAAGATCAGAGTTTATTGAAAAATGTATTCGTGGTGGTAGATTTTGGAATTCTAATCAATGTTTTATTTTATACCTTACCGAAAGAGGAAAATATAGTGTATGTCAACATGTCAATATATAATCATATATATAATAGAGAATGACATAGCGCATTATCCATTAGCATGATACATGTAATATAAAACTTATCTATCCATACATATCTTTGTTTAGATAAAACTTTAAGAAGTAATATCTTTCTTCTAATGTGGAAGCATATCATCTCTCTATGCCTAACAAGGTTAATTTATTGAAAGTATTCTACTTTTTCTGACCTTTGAATAATTTTCTAGTAAGAGCAAGAGCAACAAAATATGGCTTAAGGAAACATTTTTGATTGATTACCAATTGCCACAGGAGAGAAAACAGGCTGTATTGCAACAATGATAATTTGTTTGTTTAATTATTCATAAGGACACAATGGTAGAATTTCTAAAAATCTTCCCTTTAAAAATGCTCAATGTAAATTTCTGTGATGTACAGTAATGTCCCTTCATCTTGGCTGCCAGCTGTGAAACATAAACCCTTTCATTAATACATCCCTTCACTTAAGGGGATTGCTTTATTTAACAAAGGGATTCAGAGTGTCATAATGGCTTTAGAGTTAAGAGATGACTGGGGCAAAACCATAAATACCCCATCTTATTAAGATCCGTCAGTTATGGCAGTACTGAGCTGTGTTATATTTGGTTTCCCCATAACACATTTCAATTCAGGCAGAAACCCAGGCATGTACTCCAGAGAAACACATAATGAGGTCAGATGGAAAATCTTGTCTTGTTTCAGATATGAATTCAATCCATCCTTTCTTTCATGTAAGGCAATATTCACAGAACGAACTGTTGCTGATATGTTAACTTCACTGAGACTAAAAATCCTTTCTCCTCAGTTGGTGCTTTTAGCCTGCACCTGGAAAAAAAATCTATACTGAATAATATTATGAGAAAAGGCCACACATAAAATCTGATTATGTTTGTTTATTGACCTCTTGCCATATTCAGTACAGAGTAGTTTTTTTGACTATGTGTCAGCTATTTTTTGTCTTATAAAATATGTATAATGTAAATCAATGCTAGTTAAGGGCATTTTTTGTTTTGCTCTGTCTTCGAAGCTTATGGTCTTGTAAATTGGGTAGGAGAAGCAGAAATATAAAAATGAGGATGAATATAAATAAAGTAATAATGGTTATATATTTTCCCAAACAAAACATTGGCTTTATGATTATGTAAAGTCAGAACAATGTGTCAAGGCCTAGTTCTCTTGTGTCTTATGAAACTACTAGAAAAAGAACTGAAGAAATCAATTGTCAGTATAATTTGATTTAAATTACTGATTTTCAAATCCTAGTTAGTCTCTTTTTTTATACATCAGATGCAATTTTGGCTCTAATAATAAAGAAAACCATCATATTCTCAATCCAGTAATTGAATGACCCTGAGAAAAGGAGCTGCCCAATATAGGCTTGGGTTTTGTTAGAAATAACAGAGCATGGTATAGAAAGATGCTTTAAATGGTTACAAATATTTGTTTCTTTGAATATTATGTTCTATATCTCAAAGAATTACTGTCTACAAAGCTTTGGCCTATAAAAATGTCTAATCATGAGTTTCCTTTACAAGATTTTGCTCTGGTGGAAGAAAAATGTGATTTTCCCCCCACAGATCAAGATATACAGCCTTAGAATTCCTAGGGAGCAGCTCTACTGTGTTCTGTAGGGTTCTTATGAGTTTGAATTGACTCCATGATAATAGGTGTCCTCCTTACTTTTCAAGGAAGATGTTCCAAGGGTTGGGATAAAAATAAACCTAGATATTAATAAGTTCCTGTTTGTTTAAAACCTGTAGTCCTTTATCAGTTTGAAAAATAAGGGAGGAAAAGCTATCAGTTTAGATGTTCTCTTTGGAATTAATATTATTTATCTATCATTAAAATAATCTTGATGTTATTTTATAAGTGGTAACAAAAATAAAAACCATTTCTATATCAATTATTATTGTTTTATTATTCTGTTTGGAAGTTTTGAAGGTAAGCTTCATAATGACTATCGTTTGTGATGTAAAATGTTAATTGAAAGGAAGAAGGGAAGAAGAAGAATAGAAGGAAAAGGAGCGAGAAGAGGAGGGAGAGGAAAAGAAAAAGGAATTCAAAGGGCTCTCCTTTTTGATTTAATACTAATGAAATTTTTATATCATTAGAAATACTTTTTCCATCACAAATAGGAATATACATTATGATACATATACATATATGGTAGTTCATTTTCTCATTATTTTAATATAATTCTAGTAAATGATCAATTTTTATCCTTATATATGAAACATTTGTAAAAAAAAACACTGCTTTCATATTGTCACTTTTTATTTGAAGAATATTGCCAAGAGGAAAGATACAGAAAACATTATGCTAGACATCCATGCATCCACTCCAGTTACAGCACATTTGCTATGTGGTTGTTAGGTCCCTCAAGTTGGTTCTGACTGATAGAAACCCTTTGTATAACAGAAGAAAACACAAACCAGCCAAGGTCATGCTCACAGCTGTTTTGATTGAGCCCCCAGTTGCAGCCACTGTACCAACTCATCTCATCAAGGCTCTTCCTTTTTTGTGATGACCCACCTTCTCCTCCAGAGAATGGTCTCTTCTGATTACATGTCCAAAGTACATGAGGTAAAGTCTCTCCATCTTTGTTGCTAAGTAGGACTTCCCCCAAGACAGATTGGTTCCTCATCTTGGCAGTTCATGGTACTTTCAAAATAACTCAATGCATCTCTTTTTCTTCAGTCTGCCTTATTCAGAGTCTAACTTTTACATGCAATGCATTGAATGGTCAGGCATACCTTAGTCAAGCACACCTTCCTCCTCAAAGTATCCTCCTTGTTTTTCAACACTTTAAAGAGGTCTTGTGCAGCAGATTCACTTCATTCAAAGCATTATTTGACCTTGAATCCTACTTCAATGAGCACTGATTGTGGATCCAAGCAAGATGAACTCTTAAACAACTTCAAATTTTTCTCCATTTGTCATACTGTTACCTATTGGTCTAATGATCAGGATTTTTATTTTATTTACATTGAGTTATAGTCCATACTGAAATATAGTTTTATAATTATAACCCAAGCATATTTTGCCCCACCCTAGGTTGATAAATATACCAGTCTGGCCGGTTCAATATATGGCCTGATCAGGCCAGTTCCTAGCAGCAAGTGACCTTAAATCTCCCCCACCCATGCAGAGCTGACCATAGCTGACTGAAACAACTAGCAGCAAGTAACCTTGAATCTCACACACACACCTGCAGAGCTGACAAGAACTGGCTAATGGTCTGCTTTTTTCTTGACCTGCTGCTCTGCACCCAGCACGAATACACCCGAAACCAGGAAGACACCTTACATTCCAGAAACCTGGACATACCTGTATCTCCCAATCCCTGACTACTTTACCTTATTTGGACTCAAGGTAGCCCTGTCACATGTTCTCTGGCCATACAAGCACCACTCCTGTAGCCTAGGTCACCACACCCTCGGCCTCAACACTGTGGACCGTGGGACTTTGCCCAGGCTGGGTTTTCCTCCCCAATAAAGCCTGTTTGCTCAAAGTCAACTGATTTGGTCTCTGGCGCCTCTTGACTACCTGACATTGGTGCTGAAACCAAGGATGGAAACCCCCTCGGTAGTCAGGGGCCAGGCCCCCCCAAGGAACTCTTCTACAATAGTACCTTGGTGGTTGAGAATGGCACAATTATTTTTGGACTCAGGTAAGTCCTGCTGGCCACCTCTCCAACCGAACCCTTCCTGTTCTGTATTGTGGCCGTGCCAGGGATGGCTTTTTGTTTCCGTTCGGGATCCTGTGACCTGAGAGACATCTCACTAGCAGGGGACCACCTCCATTTATTCTACAGTTTCCTCTAACACCGGGGATGCCTTGTCTTGAGGGGTAACTCTCCAGGGTGTCAGGGCATAATGGGCAATACTAAGTCCAAAAATAATCCTAAAACCCCTTTGGGTTGTTTCCTCCTAAATTTCTCCAAATTAAAATTTTTCCAAAGCCTTTGCAATAAAAAAAGGCTAGTCTTTCTGTGTACCACCAAGTGGCCTCAAGATACCTTAGACAATCAGGCTAGGTGGCCCTCCAAAAGCATTTTTAATTTTTGCATCCTCACTGATTTGGACAATTTTTGCCATCGCTCAGGAAAATGGTCAGAGGCTCCATACATTCAAGGTTTTCTGGAATCTCCTAGCCCGCCCGTCTTTATGCGTCCAATGTTCCAACTCATAGGTTCTTTTAGCTAAATCAACCGAAAGGAACATGGCGGCAAAATAAAAACTTGAAAATAACCCCGACTCTCCCTACCATACCCTAGCACCGTCCTCTGCGCTTACTGAACAACCAGACACCTTTGGTCTCCTACCTTACTGAACAACCAGACACCTTTGGTCTCCCACCTTGACCGATTCCTAATCCTTCTCCTCCCTCCTAGCCTCTGTCGCCCCATGCTCAGCCACTCCCCTCCCTTCACCATCATCTCCCCCCTCTGCTCTGGACAGCTCCAACCCTCCACTACGGTCCCGCCCATTTCACCACCCTCTGTTTCCCCTATCACCTTTCCTATGCCAGTGCATACACATTCCCACCTCCTGCCACTTAGGTAGGGGAAGTTAGCAAGCTGAATCCCTAACTTTGGATTGGCTCTGGGGCACGAAGCAGGAATAGCCCAGCTCATGTCTAAAATCGCCGCCACAGGCGTCCCCCCCCTCTCCCGCCCCACGCCTCCCCCTAGACTCCAGACACAGTGAAAAGGCCCATACACCGTAATTCTCACCACCCCATCGGCAGTCAAACTGGTGTTGGCTTCTGTAAATACGGAAATGTGGTCATCCAGTCACCAATGGCAGTTCATAGTTACCGAAACTTGGGCTGATAATTCGGAAACCCTTTTGCAGGCTATACATCTATCGTGCTTATGCACGCACTGGCTGGCCGATCAAACCCGGCGAATCCAGAAAGCCGCCCCCCCCAAAAAAAAAAAAAAAACCAAAAAACTTCAAGAACAGGTTACATGGCAGAGGTCCAAGGAAAAACCTTTTTCTTGGTTCAGAGTTATCCAAGAAGGGGCAGCCCTTCTTAACAATTCCAACCTACTTAATCTTTCCTCTTGTTTCCCTTGTGCTGCCCTCCATAGGTCTCCTCTGGCAGCAGTACCTTTACATCAACTGTTTAACTACATGGAAAACAAAGACACCTTTCCACCAGTAATTGGAGTTCACCTCCTCCACAATCCACTGCTGGAAAGTGCCCGTTTTGCTATTCTGACATGGGACAAGATTGTAACACTACAAGTAACCTCACTTTTCCCCCTCAATGTCCCCCCAGGCAGATTCCTTTGGTGCAATGGCACCCTGACAAAAAAAACTTGCCACTCCTTCTCCATCCCATCTATGTATGCCGGACACCCTGGTTCCCCAGCTAACTATGTACCCAGTCCCTAAGGTAAACGCTCTGCAAAATCCCTCCCATGGCCCCACCAGACACACACGGGCAGTGTTCCTTCCTGTCATGGTAGGTTTAGTGGTAGCCTCTTCCTTGGTTGGCTCAGGAATGGGGGCAGGAGCCCTGTCCCACTCTCTGAGTTATTCACAAAGCTGGTCCCCCAAACTGCAGGCAGCAATTAAAGACACTACATTAACTTTAAATCTCTTACAGCATCAAATAACATCCCTAGCCCAAGTAGCCTTAAAAAACAAAAAATCCCTAGACCTCTTAATGGCCGATAAATGGGGAATGTGTATGTACCTGAATGAGGAGTGTTGCTATTATGTTATCGAATCAAATCCGGCTTGGTGGAAACCCATATCCACAAACTTCAAGTTAAAAAAAAAAAGAAGCTCTCTGGTCAGGCACTCAGCATCTTTCAAGAAGGTTGGTGCTCTAATCCATTCATCCGTTGGGTTGCTCTCTTAATAACCCCTCTTGTAACCATCTGTGCTCTGCTACTTCTGGTGCCCTGTTTGCTGAACTTTCTTCACAGCTGAATGAAACAAATTTCTTGCGTTGACGTTAACCAAATGTTCTTGCACTCTTACAGTCCTCTCCCACAAAAGGCACACATTCCTGACTCTAAGCTCCTCCTGCGTCATTCCAATACCCAATACCCGCAGGAAGCAGCCAGAAAAGCCATTGCCCTATTACCCAAGAGTTGGGAATGTCTGGCTGGATCAATATCTGGCTGGATCAAGCCAGCTCCTAGCAGCAAGTGACCTTGAATCTCTCCCACCCATGCAGAGTGGACCAGAACTGGCTGAAACAATGATCAGTGAGTAACCTTGAATATTCCCCACACACCTGCGGAGCCTACCAGAGTTGGCTAATGGCTTGCTTTATTCTGGACCCGCTGCTCTGCACCCAGCAGGAATACACCCAAAACCAGTAAGACACCTTACATTCCAGAGACCCGGACATACCCATATCTCCCAATCCCTGACTACTTTACCTTATATGGAATCAAGACAGCCCAGTCACATGTTCACTGGCCATATAAGCACCACCTCTATAGCCTAGGGATCGACTCCCTCGGCCCCAACACTGGACCATGGGACTTCACCCAGGATGGGTTTCTCTCCCCAATAAAGTCTGTTTGCTCAAATTTGACTGATTTGGTCTCTGGCACCCCTTAACTACCTTATAGTAGCCATTGTTGACATGAAATATCTAAATGTTTTAAAGATATGCATGCTATCAAAAGGAATATACAATAAACTTTGATATTTCAGTTCTGTCCTTTTCATGGTAAATAAATTCTTGGGTAATGCACTTCATGCCCATCCATGTGTAGCATATTTTTTTAACTAGAAGGGAAAAATTAATTAAATTAATAATAAAGACAATTTAAGGCACAAATATGAACCCCAAATACAAAACAGACTATGTAATAAATATCTTCTGGGCTAAAAATAAAAATAAGCTCTTTAGAAATAAATCTAAATCAATTAGTTTTACAAAAAATATAAATGATTTAAACACTCTCCTATTTAACAAAAGAAATTCCCATATGTCATTAAGTAAAAATATAGCAATTGAATGAATTTTATATGAATGCTTTAATAAATTAACACTTTCAGTGACTTAAAACAATACATATTTACATTCTTATGTGATTTTAAGTTAAAAGGCCATCATGGGTCTAAAAAAGCTAAAAGCAAGGTCTCAGCAGAGCTGTGTGTTTACTAAAGAAAACATATTGCCTTCCTTTTCCCAGCTTCTAGACACTTTCACTGTCTCACAGCCCTGTCTTCCATCCTCAAAGTCATCAGTAATAGGTTGAGCCCTTATGATGTTGCCTCTTTTTTTTTCTGTCCCTGTCTTTCTCTTTGACACAGCCAGGAACATTTCTGTGACTTTAAGGAGTTATGTGGTAAGATTGGTCCTATTTAAGCAATCCATTAGAACCTATCCATCTTGATGTCCTCACTCATTATTCCACCTGCAAAAAGACATTTGCCAGAGAAGGTAACATATTCCCAGGTCCTAGGAAAGAGGCCATTATTCTGCAAACCTCAATACTGGACATCCTTTCATAGGATAAGAAAATATCATGGCAAAAATATTGAAAGTAAATTGATTAACTGAATTTGGTGTAACCAAAATTATGCATGATAAAATATGCTGTAATATTGAAATTACTATTAAAAATACAAATATATATCTTATCCATTACACCAAGGACACAATTTAAGTAGGAATTACAGTTTCATCTACTTACCAGGCTCATGGTATTCAAACCTTTAATTTTTGCATTTGTGTATGTACATATTCTTGCTATTAGTTGCTATTTTTCTTGGATTTCAGACCCTTCTGCTTTTAATTATTACACTTTATTGAATTAATAGATTATAAATATAGTTTTACTCTTTGCTCTACTAATTTGGTCGAAACCATTCATTCTTTTTGTGATTGTGTTCTAGATTTAAAATATGTTGCAAATAATTTATACTATAACAACAAAGATCTTCTGTGAAAGAACTAGTAACAATTGGAAATAAAACAAGAGCTATTTAGGAAAGTAAAATGATATAAGATAAAAATATTTAAAAAGTTGGGATGGGGCTTATATTAAAAGAAGCATTTTAATTTAGTGGGGTACTCTCTTGAATGCTAATTAATTTTTAGAAAGCTCATTTCATTTCAGTACAACTATCTCTCACATTTCTGTCAGTTTGTCCTCCTGTGGTGCCTTGCTTATTGCAGTGATGCTATAACAATACTTCATACACCCCCAGAGTCCTCAGTATGCGACTTCTACACTAATACAAGGTAATGAGGAGGGAATAGGCTGTTCACTTCTGTGGGATTACCTCCGGAAACTATGAATTAAAGCAGCTTATTTTCAGATATCATGCTGAAAGTTGAGCCCTGTGGTAGTTACATCATTTGCTGTCAATTAGAGATTTAAGAGTGAATGGGTGGAGTTTAGCCTGTCAATTAGGTCACAGCTCATTGACCTCATTTGGAAGCCCTAAAGAGATAAAGAGCTCACTGGAGGAGAGACACAGAGACACTCCTGTGAGACATTCCTGTGGACAAGACACATGGAGCTATGCTGATGGAAGCCAGAGCCCTGGAGCTGGAAGAACCACAGGGAGACCCACACTAGCACTGAGATGCTTCCACTGCCACTGGATCCACAAGACTTTGCATCCACTGGTCTGTGACCTCTCTTCCTGTATGTGGCATCATTGCATGTGCTGCATGAGTCCAAAGAAGAATTTATAGACTGATAATGGACATTTGAGCTGATTTCTGGTTTATGGACTTGGCCTGGACTGGGGTGTGATGTTTTCTTAATGTACAATTGCTTTTTGATATAATTTTCCCTCTTACACACATATGAGTCTCCCTGAATTTGTTTCTCTAGTCTACCCAGAATAACACAAGTCCATTAGATTGAAAGGACCTCAAAATATGTCAAATAAGACCAAAATTAGTGTCATAACAATATATGACAAAAGATGCTATAATACCGAATTTATTATGAAGGTACAAATATATATCTTATCTGTTTAAATGAGGAGACAGTTTCAGGAGATATCCCAGTTTCATTGACTTACCAGACTCATACTACACAAGACTATAATAACTGGTTTGAAAAAGAACTACTTTTATAAAGTAGAGTTGATCATAATAATCCAGTTAGAGAAAGTTTCCATTTACTGATGGGACAAAATGCAAAATAAGGAGGACAGATGCAAACAATCATTAACGATGACAATATAGAATTTATGAAGTATGAATCTAGGAACATTGGAAGTCATCAAAAATGGAATAGAATGCATAAAGAT
This sequence comes from Tenrec ecaudatus, assembly GCF_050624435.1. Taxonomy (NCBI): domain Eukaryota; kingdom Metazoa; phylum Chordata; class Mammalia; order Afrosoricida; family Tenrecidae; genus Tenrec; species Tenrec ecaudatus. The sequence goes on from NC_134531.1 coordinate 91,352,230, forward strand.
ATGGTAGACATTAGTGAGTTGTAATGTACTTCTATTGGCCATGCTAAATCACACATATATATGGTTTACTATTCTAGTAATGGGAAATTCAAGAGAAATTGTGTCATATATATTTACCAAAAGACATTTCAATAACTATCATGAAATATAATGCTGCCCGTGATAGGATAATAACTATACACCTTTAAGTAAATCCAGTTAATACAACTATTATTCAATTATACTCACTGATCACTTGTGCTAGTCTGGGTAAATTAGAGAAACAAATGCACAGAAACTCATGTATAAGAGACAGTTTTATATAAAGGTTAAGTGCACATCAAGAAAACATCCCAATACAGTGCAGCCCAAGACCACACATCCAACATTAACTCATATGTGCAACACAAATCCACAAAGTCCTCCATTTCACAAAACACACCCTATGATGCTGACTACACGAGGAAAGTAAAATCAGTGAACATGTAAGAATCTCAGCGCTGGCAGGGTTCTCCACACAGCTGCTCCAGCACCCAGGGCTGCATGAGTATAGGTCCATGCGGCTTCTCCTTGGGGAACCTTGCCAACCAAAGCAGGGAATTGACTAAGGCAGCTGCACCCTGGTTCAACCATCAGAAAGCAAGGGACCCGAGAACTCGAAAAGCGAGACTCACCAAGTTATTTATCACTCTGCCCTTCAATTAACCCCACATATGTTTATCAGTCAAGTTGGCACAATAAACTAACTACCTTAATCCACCCCTTGCCAACTTGGCACGTATACATAATTCTTTTTTTTTCGTATACATAATTCTTTACCCTCACAATTGCAATTAAATAATACCTACACCTTCATCCTATAATCCTGTGAATATGTTCCCTCACCTATGAAAGTTTGTAAGCCAACCACTTCATGCCTTTATCCCCCCAGTTGTATCCAATTTATATACTCCCCACTTACATCAACCCTGCACTCTGAGGAGACAATCATTTTCTGACATGAAGAATCTTCATAACAGTTGGAACCTTGTGAATTCTGCATCCATAAGCAAAGGCAAATCTGGACAGGCCATTGATGAAGTCAGCAACAAGATGCACCAGATCACAGACTCAAACATCTTCAGCTGGTCGGACTCTGATCAACTCAATGTGGGCTGCCTCACTCAGCCTCCACAGAGTGCCCATTGGTCGCCTTGTCTTTAGACCATGGGCTCTCACCAATACTCAACTAGTCCCCCTCATGTTTGGTCATGAACTTTGTATCAGTCAACCCACTCTCGTCTTCTCCTCTTTTTCCTGTAAACAAAGTCCACGGGTTTCAGTGGCCAACTCAAATAGTCTCTTTATTATTACATTTCTACAAGACTAGCTCCCAAAAAAGGCATGCTTAGTTTACAGATAGCTCTGCATGATATGCAGGTGCCACTCGTAAGTGGACAGCAGCAGCCCTGCAGCCCTTTTCTGTGATCTCCCTAAAAGACAGTGGTGAAGGGAAATCTTCCCATTGGGCAGAACTTTGAGCAGTGCACCTGGCTGTTCAGTTTGCATATAAGGAAAAATGGCCAGATGTGAGACTATATACTTATTCATGGGCTGTGGCTAATGGCTTGGCTGAATGGTCAGGTAATTGGAAGGAACATGATTGGAAAATGGGTGACAAGGAACTATGGGGAAGAGGTATGTGGATAGACCTCTCTGAATGGACCAAGAAAGTAAAGGTAATTGTATCTCACATGAATGCTCACCAAGGAGTTACCTCTGAAGAGGAGGACTTTAATAATCAAGTGGATATGATGACAAGTGCTGTGTAGACTGGTCCTCCTCTTTCCTCTGCCACTCCTGTAATTGTTCAATGGCACATGAACAAAGTGGACATGGTGGCAGGGATGGAGTTTATGCATGGGCACAGCAACATGGACTTCCACTCACCAAGGCTGACTTGACCACTGCCACTGCTGAGTATCCCATTTGCCAGCAGCAGAAACCAACATTAAGTCCATGATATGGGGCCATCCTCAGGGAGATCAACCAGCAACTTGGTGGCAGGTTGATTACATAGGACCACTTCTATCATGGATGGGACAGTGTCTTGTTCTTAGCGGAATAGACACCTACTCTGGATATGGATTTGCCTTCCCTGCACACGATGCTTCTGCCAAAACTACCATTCGTGGACTTACAGAATGCCTCATCCACTGGCATGACATCCCACATAGCATTGCTTCAGATCAAGGAACTCACCTGACAGCAAATGCAGTGCAGCAATGGGTGCATGCCCATGGAATCCACTGGCCATATCATGTTCCTCATCATTTGGAAGCAACTGGCTTAATAGAATTATGGAATAGGCTCCTAAAGACACAATTATGGTGCCAAGGAGGTGGCAATAACTTGTGGGGCTGGAGAAATGTTCTCCAGGAAGCTGCACATTCTCTAAACCAACATCCAATATATGGTGCTGTGTCTCCAATAGCCAGAATTCATGGGTCCAGGAACCAAGGGGTAGAAGCTGGAGTGGCACCACTCACTATTACTCCTAGTGATCCACTTGCAGCATTTTTTGTTCCTGTTGCAGCAAGGGGTGGATTGAGGTAGTTACTTTATTTTGCCAACCTGGCCAATAAACACATGTGGGGTTAATTGAAGGATGGAGGGATGAATGGCTTGGGGAACCTCGCCTTTTGACCTCTCTGGTCTCTTGCTTTCTGATGGTTGGCCCAGGGTGCAGCTGCCTTAGCCAGTTCCCTGCTTCAGCTGGCAAGGCTCACTTTCTGCAAGACATCCCTGAGGAGTAGCCGCATGGACCTACCCTGATGCAGCCCTAGGTGCTGGAGCAGCCGTGTGGAGACCCCTGCCAGCACTGAGATACTTACACGCTCACTGATTCGGCTTTTCTCCTGCAGTTGGCATCATTCTGTGTGTTTTGTGAGATGGAGGAGGACTTTGTGGAATGATATTGGACATATCAGTTAATGGGTTAATGTTGGACTTGTGGATTTGGGCAGCATTGGGTTGGAATATTTTCTTGATGTTCACTTAACGTTTATATATAACTATCTCTTATACATGAGTTTCTGTGGATTTGTTTCTCTAATGTACCCAGACTAATGTACACATCACTAGAACTAGTAATGAAAAAAATTGGTGAATTCTACCAAATTCTGAGTCTGAAATTCATCAGGCATGTAATCAAGATACAAGGATACTTATTGATGAATAGAATATCAAAGTAGAAAATAAAGAAGGAACAGTAGTTGGAAAATATGACTTTGGTGATAGAAATTAAGCTGGAGATTGCATGATATATTTTTGCAGGAACAAATTTTGCATTGCAAATATCTTTTTTTCCCCCAAACAATTTTGTTTAGAACCTACAGTACTGAGGGGAGTAGTAAAAGCAGAAGGCATAATAAAAAAAGACTTAGGAATTGATGGAAGAGAAACTGACATATTTCAATAAGTTGATAATATGTGAGAAACACTCATGTGTCAACATCAAAATATTTAGAGAGGAACCAAGATGAGTCCAACATGAAGAAATCAATATTTGAATCCATTACAAAGAATGGTGACCCAAAAGGATGGAGAAATTATCAAATAATATCATTACACACAAGTAAAATATTGCTAAAGCTAATTCAGAAATGGTTGCTACACATTGACAGTGAGCTGCCAAAAGCAGAAACCATATTCCGAAGATGTGGCAGGAAGGGCATCGTTTCTGACATCAGACAGATGTTGACAGAAAGTGAAGTGTACCTGATAGTTGTCTGTTGTTAGGTGCCATTGAGTCAATAAAAAAGAATACTACATACTAGTATTCTCTGCTTCCAGCCAACGTCCATCTGGCATCAGCAACAATATGCCTTGTTTCAAGTCATTTTCTGAATCCACCCTGAACCTCTTAAAGCTCCTTGTCAATTTACTGCAAACTTTTACTTGCATGTGATAGAAATGATAGTGTTGCAGTATATGAGCAATCTGTTAGTTCATTTTTCTTGAAATTTGTACAAATATGGGTCTCTTCCAGTCAGTTGACCAAGGAGCTACGTTCCAATCTTTACTCCTGTTATTTTGCAAAGACATTTGCCTGTGTGAATCACAAAAAAACTACAAAAGAATGAGAATTATAGACCATTTCTTGAGGACCCTCTGCAGGAGTGTGGTATCTTTATTCTCCTAAATCCATTTGGATATTCATAGCATCATCCTAAAACCAGATTGGTCTAACGTTTAATTAACTCACCCCTAATGTGACGGCTGGAACTGCTTTTCTTTGGTGAGACCTGTGATGTTTTCTGGTACTGATAAATCTTCCCCGCTCTACAATGTTTTCTGGGACTGATAATTCTGCTCCACTCTGTCTGTAAATTGATCAGTAGATAGTAAATCATTTGAACAGAACAAAGGGATACTACATGATTTAATAAGAGGAAAGGTGTGCATCAGGATTGTATCTTTTCAACATCCTAATTCAATTTGTAAATTGAGAAAATAATCAGAGAAGTTGGATTATACAAAGTTAAACTTGTCACCAGCATTGGAAGAAGACATATTAATAACCTTCAATATGCACATGACACAACCGTGCTTGCTGAAAACAAAGAGGACTTGAAGCCCTTGTTAATGAAGATTAAGGACCGAAATCTTAAGTATGGATTAAAACTCAATATTAAGCAAATCTAAACCCTCACTATTGGTCCCATCAGTAGCATCATGATAAAAAGGTGGGTGGGACTGAATTTGTCAGGGATGTTTTTGTCCTTTTGGACCTAGAGTTGATGCTCATGGAAGCAGTAGTCAAAGATCAGAGGACCGATCGCATTGGGTAAATATTCAGCACAAGGCCTTTTCTAAGTGTTGTAAACCACGACTATTACTCTGAAGCTAAAATGCTCCCAAACCAACACAGTATTTTCAATCACCTCACATATAAGTGAAAGTTAGAGATTGAATAAGAACACCAAGGAAAAATTGATACGTTTGAACTTGTGTTAGTGAAGAATATTAAAAGTATCATTTTGGGGCAGAAAAACAAGTCATCCCGGGAAAAAGTACAAGGAAGTATACTCCTCAGAAATGAGGCTCATAATACTTTGCCAATCCATTTTGTTCAAGATCTTCCCCCTTGTCCCTACCCCACTATTTTACCAAGCATGATGGCCTTGTCCTGGGACTGGTATCTTGTAACAACGTGTACAAAACACAAAGACAGTCTCATCACTTTCAGCTCTGGTGTAAGCATGCTGGCTGCACATAGTCCAAGCCAGATTTTATGATTCTTATAACACTTAACACCCTTGCATTGCAACACTTTGAAGAAATTCTGTGTGAAGATTTACCCAACAGGATCCTCCATTTTACTCTTGACTGCTGCTTTCAGGAGCACTGACTGTGGTTCCAAACAGGAAAACAGTTTTGACAACTTCAAACTTTTCTCCATTTATCATAATTCTACCTACTGGGCTTTGTAAAAAATTTGGGGCCTCTTAGCTTTGAGTTTTCATCCATGCTGAAGTTTGCTGTCCTTAATCTTCATTGGCAAGTGATTCACGTACTCCTCACTTTCAATGAATAATGGCGTGGCACCTGCGTATTTCAGGTTGTTAATAAATTTTCTTCCAATCCTGATGCCCAATTATTGTTTATACAATCGAGCTTCCATGAATATTTGCTCAACAAACAGACTGAATATGTATGGTGAGAGGATGCAACCATGATGCACATCTATCCTTATTTTAAACTCTGCAGTGTGCCCTTGTTCTACCAACCAGTTGCCTCTTGATCTCTATACAGATTTTACATGAGCATAATTAAGTATTCTGTGTTTCCAGTTCTTCTCAAGGTTATCCGTAATTTGTTATGGCCCATAAAATGGAATGTCATCGCATAGTCAATGTACATAGGCGAACATCTTTCTGTTATTTTCTGCTTTCAGCCAAGATCCATCTGACATCAGCAATGATGTCACTTGTATCATGCCTTCATCTGAATGTGGCCCAAACCTCTGGAAGCTCCCTGTCAATGTAATGCTGCAACCAATGTTGGAGAGTCTTCATCAAAATTTTACTTGTGTATGCTAGCAATTATATTGTTGCACAATGTGGGGTCACTTTTCTGTGCAGTTGGTACAAATATGGATCTCTTCCCATCAGTTGATCAAGTAGTTATCTTCAAAATTTTGAGGCAGAGATGAGTGAGTTCTTCCAGTGCTCCATCAGCTTGTGGACAATTTTCAATTGGTCTGTCTTCTATTCATGGAGCCTTTGTTTTGGCTAATACTTTCAATCAGCTTGAATTCGTCCTACTCATGTACTGCCTCTTGAAATCCTTGAATGTCGACTAGTGCTTCTCATACAGTGCCTGTGTTTCTTACGTTTTCCTTTGGGAGTGGGGGTTTTCTCTTTCAATATTTTGCCCATGTAATTTTCCAATATTGCAAGCCAATGTTGGAATATTTTCTTGAGTTCTTTCAGTTTAATATATGCTGAGTGTGTGCACTCTTTCTCTGGGGCTGCCCATTCAAATTTTCCAACAGTCTTTTATGTCATCAGTCCTTCCCTTGCCTTAACTACTCTACAATGAAGAGCACATTTCAGAGTCTCTTCTGACATCCATTCTGATATTTTCTTTCTTTTTCTTTTTAAAGTCAGACCTTGAGATTTTTTTATGATGAATACAATATTATCCTTGATTCTTTTTCCTACCATCATAGTTAACTAAATGATTCCCTGATTTTTAAGATGCTCAATATTAGTCCCTTTAATTCATTCATGCCTAGGAACACAATCTTATGTGTTCCATTTCATTTTTTAAAACTTCCAAATTTCCTAGACTCGTATTTCATACATTCCAAGTTCTGATTATTAATTGATGTGTTCAGCTGTTTCTTTTCATATTGAGTCTTGCCCCATCAGCAAATAAGAGTAATGAAGGATTTATTATCACAAGTTTTACTCCATCCAAGTCATTAAGATCAATTCTATTTTGTGAAGGCAGCTCTTCTTCAGTCGTAGTTTGATTGTCTTATGACCCGATGGGCATGATATCTGGCACTATCTCTGACAATGTGGCCCTCATTTTCATGAGGTTTTAAGTACCTGACAATGTTTTTGTGTCTGTCCATATGGCTAACAGTGGTTAATTCCTCAGCAGTTAACAATCTAGTATTTCTTCCTAATTTGTTCTTAGTCTATATGTTCTGCAGAACTCTGTTATTTTGTGTAACCCTTCTCCCATTGAAAATACCAGTGTCACAACCTCACACAAGCCACCACAATACTAAACACTCACAAACAATGGTGGACTAGGTGTTGTAGAATACACCTGAGATTTGTTTGAGCTTTATTATTTTATAAGGAAAATGATTGAATAATGTTTAGTGTAAGCTAGTACAAAAGGATGCTGTTAGATGCTATTGAGCTTGTTCTGAATCATAGTGACCTATGAACAACAGAATGAAGCACCACCTGCTCCGGACCCAGTTGGGAGGATATTTATTTCCTACAATGAGTTGTATTCCATACTGAAGGCTGCTGTTCTGGATCTTCGTTCAGTGATTGAAGTATTCAAGAGATACAAGTCCTCTTGACTTCCAGCAAGCAAGGTTGTATCTTCAGGATATCAAAAATCAAATCTACTGCCATCAAGTCAATGCCTATTGATAGTGATGCTAAATGAAAGGGTAGAGCTCCCCCTGTCATTTAGAGTTATGATGAGGGGGCATTGCTCCAGCAGAGAAGCTGGTGCTTTGAACAGTGACCTTGCAGTTAGTATCCCAATGAGTAAGTATGTATGACACAATCAGCGAACCTTATCATGGCATTAATAAGACTCTCTCTCCAAACCCGATGTCCCATTCTTCATTATATACTCTAACTTCTCTTATTATTTACTCAGCATACAGATTGAATAAATATGGTGAGAGGATGCAACCATGATGCCCACCTTTCCTGGTTTTAAATTATACTAAATTGTTTTGTTCTCTTAGTACAATCACCTCTTGATCTATGTACGAGTTTTGTATGAGCTCAATGGAAATCCCATTCTTATTAAGAATACAGTGAAACACAAGTAAACATCTTTCTAGTATTATGTGCTGTCAGCCAAGATCCATCTGATGTCAGCAATCATATCCTTTGTTCCATGTTTTCTTCTGAATTTGGCCTTAATCTCCAGCAGCTCCCTTCAATATTCTGCTGCAACCATTGTTGGATGATCTTTAGCAAAATTTCATTTGCATATGAAATAAAGGATATTGTTGTATACGTTTGAGCATTTTGTTGGGTCACCCTCCCATATAGTGGGTACAATTATGGATCCCTCTGTCAGTTGGCCAAGTAGTTTCCTTCACAATTCCTGGCAGAGATGAGTGAGGGCTTTCAGTGCTTCATCAGCTTGTTGAAATATTTCAATGTATATTCCATCAGTTCCTGGAGGCTTCTTTTTTTTTGTTTGTTTTAAACGTTTTATTAGGGGCTCATACAACTCTTATCACAGTCCATACATATACATACATCAATTGTATAAAGCGCATCCATACATTCCCCGCCCCAATCGTTCTCAAAGCATTTGCTCTCCACTTAAGCCCTTTGCATCAGGTCCTCTTTTTTTTTTCCCTTCTCTCCACGCTCTCCCCTCCCTCATGTGCCCTTGGTAATTTATACATCGTTATTTTGTCATATCTTGCCCTATCTGGAGTCTGCCCGCAGGCAGGAAGAGCAGCGGCAGCCCACAGGCAGCAGACACAGAGGGAAGATGGATGTTGAGGAGTACGAGAAGCGACCAGCGCCCGCAGTCATCACCTGTACTAAAGCACAAACTAACTCCAAGTTTGAAACGATTCTCTTAATAGGTAAATTGTCAACTGTCTCCTTATTTGATAAAAGCAAGAGACCCAGGTCATGGAACAAGCAGAGTCTAGACCTGGCCCACTTAAGAGAAGAGTGCTCAACATATTTTCTACCTAACTTTTTATGTCAAAATGCATAACCCACACCTCCATCACATCCCCAAAGGTGAACATCTCCCCATTCTGAATGAACATGTGCAGTTCAGTGCAGAACAATAATCAGGCACCTGTTACCACCTCAGAAGGCTACTGTTCCAGGTGGCCATTTTGACATGAGTCTCCTCTTGCTCTGTGCTTGGCTAAACAAGCAAGACCTTCTTTCCCCGTCAGACACATAATGTCTTTGTAGGTTCACTGAGCATCTTTGGTAGAGTCTTCTCTGATGCTCAGGATCCTGGACTTCACCTGACTTCCAATTTTTGGCACTTGAGCCAACAGCTCCTTGTCTGACCTAATTCATGGTTTTCTGCAGTGCCAATTCGATGCTAATGAGGAGGATCCTCCAGAAAGAGGTCTGACTTTGGGTTCAGGACTTGTGAGACTCCACAGACACGGGATCCATTTACTCGATGGTTCATGAGTTCTATGGGACAGTACAGTGAAATATGAAGTCCCAGGACATGAGGGAAAATCCTAAGGGCAAGAGTGTAGGCACGGAAAAGGGTCTAGCATTGTGGAGAAGTCGGACATTTTTGAACATCTTCTATCTCTACCTCACTGAGACCAGTCTTGGATTAATCTTTCTAAGAGAAGTTATATTTGCAGTATCTGATCTTGAGGTTGTCCTGTGCATGGATGTTGTTTAAAGCATCTCTGGTGTTTATTCAGAGGATGTCAATAGCAGTGGCCATATATGGCAATCAAATATGTCTAGATGCATTGCAAAATGTCACCTGTTGTTAGATGCAGTTGAGTCCGTTTCAACTCATAACCACTCTGCACAACAGAAGAGAACATCGCCTGGTCCTGAGTGATTCTCACAATTGTTATGTTTGTGGCTATAGTTGCAGCCACTGTAATGATCGATCCCAGGAAGGGTTTACCTCTCTTTCAATGACCTTTACTTCATTAAGTGTCAAGCTTTTCCAGAGATTTATCTCTCCTGAGAGCAAAATTATTCCTAAATGAGAATCATTGCTCACATTCCTTTCTATGTCAACATTATATATTTCAAAGATGAATAGGCACATTCTCTCTACATGCATTTTATGTAGTCTTAGTTTTATTATAATAGGTTTTATTTTGATTTGGTTGGGTCAGGAATCTCAGAGGTTTTTCAGATAATACCTAATAAATCCCCAAGACGGGACCTGATACAATGTCACCAGCACTCCCATAGGACTGCTATGAGCAGCCAATCAGTTAGAAGATTAGTGTGGAACACAACATCCTTATTCGGGTTAAATCCCTGATGCAACTGAAAGGAAATTTCCTTAAATTGTGGCCTAATTCCCCTGTAAGTGGATGCTGTGGAAAAGCTTGCTTGCATTATACTGGATCTGCATTCTGCATTTGGTTCATATCACTCTAATTCTTTGGAGTTGAGCCAATTATCTGCCATATTGTTTGCAGACACTGGGAACCATCTTTGGCCTGCCATATGACTTGTGAATGAATTTACATCTCTACTCACTAGCTTTCAATTGCTGACTTTGGATTGAACTACATAGGTAACCACTGGACTCTGTCATCCTATTGACTTGGGTTCTTCAACCCAGAAGCTATGTAAGTAAGGAAACGCATACAGCTTAACATCTGACAGTTGAACTTGAAATCTGCTTGGATTTACCCTCTTCTACAACTGTGGAAATTATTTTTGTAAATTGTCATAAACATATAAATACACACATACATGTATGTGTCTCAGGTTTTATTTCTCTGGAGGACTCAGCCTAAGTGACCTTTTTTTTTAATCAGTCATAATAGAAAACATACAATTTTTGACTTTTATTTCTCTTGCTTTCTTTAGGCAGTCTATTTATCATATAACATTACAACCTCAATATATTTACCATATATATATACATTACCTATATATCCTCAAGAAAATATCATAACCAGTCTCCAGTACTTTAAAAAATAATTTTTTTTTTACACTCAAGGGAAAGCACACTTCAATGACAAGGCAGATCCAATCATCATGAAATGCATATTCTAATGGGGGAAAATAAGCAAGAAATAAAGAAAACGATTAACAAATGAGGTAATTTGGGGAGGTTATATGTGTCATGATGAAAAATCGTAAAGCAATATAAAAGGCTATAAGATATGTGTGTCTGTCTGGGTAGGTTAGAGAAACAAATCCATGGACACACATATGTATATAAGAAAGAGATTTATATACAAGAGCAATTGAACATTGAGAAAACCTTCCAGCCCAGTCCAGATCAAGTCCATAAGTCTGATATTAGCCCATATCTCTGATATCAATCTATAAAGTCCTCTTCAGACTCAGAAACTCATGCAATGGCACCAAATGTAGATCAGAGGTCAGTGAGTAGAAAGTCCTTGCGTCCAGTGGCATTGAAAACATCTCAGCGTTGGCTGTGGTCTCCACGTGGCCACTCCAGTTTCAAGGGCTGCATCAGGGTAGGTTCATTGGGCACTCCTCAGGGATGTCTTTCACAAAGTCACCCTTGTCAGTTCCAATGTCTCCCAGGGAGTGGCAGAGATAGAGAGGTGTCTTCTGCCTCCAAGGAGCAAGTACCAGATTTCCCAGAATTCTCAGGAGAAGGCCATGTCCACACAGAAATCTCATTGGCTGTCTGCAGATTGATAGCCTAGACCCCACCCCTACACTCTGAATACTTAAAATGACACCAGATTAGGTGACTGCTACAATAGGTGAAGTATGCTATGTTCATTGCAGTTTGAAGACGGTGACTTTCTCAAGCTCTGTACAGGTCTGGGCTTGAGTGTGCCAAGATTGAAGCTCTGTATAGGTAATGGCTTGATTGTGCAAAGAGTTAGGTATGGTGGCAGGAAATACACAAAGAGGCAAAATACATGACACTTATGAAAGAAAACATCAAAGTCAGGGGATGAGTGCTCATCTAGGTTGGATTTTAAATAAAAGACAAAAACAACATTCCAAAATAAAAAACACTGGCAAAATCTCTATATCCCTCCAAATAATAAATAGGATAGAAGAATCAAAAGTGTTGACATGTCAATAAGTCACTTATTTCTTTTACTTGAAATAGTATTTTTAGCTAACTATAAAAATTAACTAGGAATTACAAATTATATATAAAAATAGTAATCTCTAGCAAAATATGCCCATGAATTTTTTTTTAATTCTCTATTTGTAAATGTTATGCAAAACTTCTAGATTTGATGAAAGCCAAAGTCAAGTTAATTATGAATTTTAGGCAATCCCGTAAATAAAAACACATCCTAAAATAGTTCAAGAACATTTGAAGCACATAAGATTTTATACAATAATGGCAGGATTAGAATTCCCATTAAAAACATGTGAATTTTAGTCTAATGCTATTAAAATTAGCTTGAAAATGCGAACTATGAGACCAGAGAAAAGATTTCAACATAACAGTTCCACATGGCGTTTATGTTCTGAAAATGATTTAATAGGCAGCATATTTTAAAAATTAACTTAGTCTAAGAAGTATACCTCAAATGTTAGCAATGCTCAGAAAAAACTTTAAACTAAAATTAAGGGTGCGTCGATGCTTTGCTTTCAAAAACTCTTGTTACTTTTTCATCCCCTAAACTCTCGGGTTTTATTACTCAATGTTAAAATGGTCTTTCTGCAAAATTATGATTCTTACACACACACAAATATACCTAATATCAATTGTGTTGCTCCATCTCTGTAGATCTAGGAGTGAATTAAGGACAGCATGGCAGACCTAATTGAGAAAGCTCCTACTTGTGTATCCTTAAGTCAAAGCCTTAACTCAATCCTAACACAGGGAGAATATATATATATATATATATATATAAACTTATTTTTATATATATATATATATATATATATATATATATATATATATATCGATACCCTCATTAGTATCCTTGCAGTACAGACAGATACCTTCTTTGCTCCTATTAGTCCCCACCAGATTAAATTACTTGCATCAGGTCTCTATTACATCTCTGCCTGAGCCCACGCTCTGTAGCAAAACAACACAGCTAGAGAGTGAATGGTAATCAAGAGAAAGTTTACACTTTGTATTAAGAATTAATTTAGTTGAATTGGTGCAGTGAACGTGGTAAACACAATCCCCTCACTGCTGTTTGTCAGGGTGTGGTATATCACCCTGGATTGCTTTGTCAATATTCTGCCTGGCCTGCAAGCTAAAAATCTAAGATTGGTAGGATGACTGACAGGCTGGAGATAGCTGATAATTCTAAGGAATTGGAGGTGTAAAATCTTTAAGGACCATGTCTACAGTACAAATGCCAGGGTATCTCCACATCACTCTGTACTTACAAAGGCAACAGCATTGTTAATGGCAGCCTGTCTGTCCATCAAGTTGGTTACCAGCGGATTTATCCCTCTTTCACTCCTTATCTTGCTTTGCTGTGTTTATTTCGAAACCAGCTGCAGAATAAATTGCCTCTTGTCTTCACCTCCTACACTGAGTACAATGATATGTTCTGTAAAGCTTAACACCATGGTGTTTTTCAAGCACTCCTTTTTTCAGAACACTGACTTCTAATTTTGTTTATTTATGAATATGTATTGGTTGGGTTTTTTTTTCCTTCTGTGAGGACTTTTAGTAGAACACTAAAAATGACTTATTTTCTTTGGGAGTGCTCAGGATCTAGATAAAGGTGAATGTGTGTGTGTGTGTGTGTGTGTGCGTGCGCACGCGCGTAATGATTCATAATGAGAACACAGTCAACTAAGATAATCAACTGTTATTATTTTGAATAATTAACCAGAATAGTATTTCCCTCACCCCACCAAACCAAACAAATTCCAGCTGGATAGAAGATGTTAGTAACTGACAAGTTTTAAGAACCAAGATTAAATTTGATGGAACATTTTGAATATCTACAGCGATCTAAACCTCCCAAGTGGCTGGTATGAGTAATACATGATAATTTGGGGAAACTTTTGACTACATGCCTGAAAAGCAAATATGCCCTGGTGGCGTTTGAGGCTAAGCATAGGACCACTATCAAGTAGGTCAGCTGTTCAAAGGAAGAGGAGGATCTCTACACTTCACACTAAGTAGAAACTCATCTGTCCTGTCATAGGGCAGCTAGGATTGGAACCCACTTGATGGTAGTAGCTTACGAAAAGTCATTAGGTTTATTCACTGTATGATCCAACATCTTTCTAAAGGAAATTCAGCAGATCCTTCTACTCCGAAAGGCATGTGTTAAGAATGTGCACAAAAATTCATTATATGTAAAATCCCAAATGGGCCTATAAAGTATTGCAATGAAACTCTAGAAACCTTTCCTGTTCATTTTTTTAGAAACCTTTCTTAAACAACAAGAATATTAACATGTGAAACTACTGATTCTCAACATAGTCTCCCTCTAGGTCTCTACATGTATGAAGCTGTGTTTCCACTTCTCTCACTCCTGCTTCCAGGACTCTGTGCTCTTCAACTTCCCCCACGTGCAAATAGCACTACCCCCCCCAAGGGACATGAAATATGTTCCTTTTGCATAGTTTCTAAGTTTCATGAACAAAAGGAAGTCTGTAGGGGCAGGTGAGGGACATAGGGAAGGCAGCATAAGATTTCCCAAAGAAATGCCTTTCCGGCAACCTTTGCAACCCTTGAAGAATGAGCAGGTGGATGGACTGTCAGGCAGAAAAAATAAATTCCTTGGCCCCAAAGTCCCAATGCTTTTATTCATCAACACAAAATTAAATATCCTTAAAATATCTTCCAAATAACTTCTTGAGACCACCCAACGTCTTTCATGAAAATCTTATATCGTAATAAAAACAGTCATGTCTATCTCCCTCAAAACGAAGTGGTCCAGCATGTTCCGTCGGAAGCCACTGTTAAAATTGGACTTTTTAAAAAATAAGGCAGCTTGAATAAAAGTAAGACAAGAATATTGCCTAGAGGACGTGTTTACAGCCACCACTGATTATAGAGACATGTTTAAATATGTTTTACATTTATGACCTGAAACCCCAGAATCAACACTTTTAACTTACTGTGCTATGTATACTTACTGCAGAAGCGCGATTTAAAAATGGGTGCTGTAAAGCAACAGAACTATGGCAATGCATAACTCAATAGTTACATGAATATCAGTGGAAGTGAAGTGACTTTCACAATGCTGTTGCAAGTCGGTTCTGATGCATCAAACCCAAGTACAACAGGACCAACAGCCTCACAGTCGTTACTGCCTCGATATAGCCACGATGCCAACCCATCCCATCGAGGACCTTCCTCTTTTTCGCTACCCTTTGACTTTACCAAGCACGTGGTACTTTTCGAGGGGCTAGTCTTTCTTCATAACATACCCAGAGTACATGAGAAAAAGTCTTTCCGTCATCCTTCTGAAGGAGAACCGTGCCTTTTCCTCTTCTCAGACAGATTTGTTTGTTATTCTGGCAGTGCCTGGTGCTGGCAAGATTCTTTGCAGGCACCATATTCCAAATGCATTGATCATCCTTTGGTCTTCTTTATCCAATACTTCCATACTGCACAGGGATGATTCTGATCCTTGTGGTCTCGGTTGGATATCAGGAATCCTTTGGGATGTTGTCAATGTCCTCTTTCCCCATAGGACTCATGGTTTTGGGGGGTTTGTTTCTTTGTTTTGTTAAAACATGATTATTTGTACATTTATTTTTATGGGTCTCTCTGCACTTGTGACTACTTTAAAACATGTTCGGCCTTTCAATTGATGTTTGCAATGGCATATTTCACATTATTGTTATTAAGTATCTCTGCTATTTTCACATGTTTTCGTGGCTCATTGCAGAAATGCCAAGCTAAGAAAAAATAGACAGGGAGTCTTAGATAAAACTAGTAATTGGAGAAAATTTTACAAATACCTAACAGAACAAGTTGGCCAACTTATTTTCACTTTCAAAATGTGATACCTCATAGGCAATAATATGTTTTTAGTATAATATTTTTCTCACTTTCTATCTTTATCTCATTCTCTTCCCTTATCCTTACATTTTTGTCTTCAACAAAGACACTAAAAATGAGAAAGAATATATTTGCCAGTTTTAATTCATTTTATACTTGTGACAGTAATTAAACAAATTTAGGCAAATTCATTACTATCATTACCTTAAGACATTTCTCATTACCATTGCTTTGATATCAAATAAATGAATAATTAAAATTAAAATCTATGATCAAAATTGTCTTATATGGAAAACAAAAAGATTTTTCCCTAAGAATGATACCATCTTAAATGTCAGGGTAACTGAAAAACGAAATTTTGGATTTCTAAACTTAGATTTATTCGTTTTGAATTGATATTTTTTATGACGATATCATGCCAAATCTTTGTTTCTTTGAAAGTTTCAGTCATTGATTTTTAATGTGGCGTTGTTTCAGCTATGTTTACCCATCATATTCCTTTTAAAGCCAAACTTCTTTTTGTAGTTGACTGTATTCATAACCAGGCCATATAGTCTTCCCTAAAATTCCCCTATGCCACTACATAGTTGTGGATAGGTGTCTTCAAGTCTGTTCCTACTCATAGCGATCCCATGTATGATAGAATGAAACCCTCTCTTGTCACACATCCTCCTCACAAGATTCCTTCCTTGAACCTAGTGTTGTAGATAGTGCATCAATCCTCGTCACTGCGAGTCTTCCACTTTCTTCCTCACCCTTTCAAGTCTTGACGTTTTTGTCAGGAACTGGTCCCTCCTGATAACCTTTCTAAAGGGCCGGAGAGGAGGTCTCAGCAGCTTTACTGCTAGAAGCATTCTGGATAGTTTAGATATACAAGGGGGTTCCCCCAAATGGAATATTTTTTCAGAGCTATCTATTTAGATTTTTTTACAAGACAAGCTTATCACCCTCAAAGTACTCTTCATTCCACTTAATACACTTGTCACATCTGTGATTCCATTCTCAGCAACATTTTCCAAACTCATCTGTTTAGATGGCTAACAGTACCTCCCTCATTTTTCTTCACCTCTTCTGTGTCGTAAAATCTCTGTCCTTTCATGTCTCTCTTCATTTGAGGAAACAAAAAGATGTGGCACAGAGAAAGGTCAGGTGAATAAGGTACATGGGCAAGAGAGACAATGAGATGGCTGTATGAACAGGTGCATTGCCATGGTGGCAAAACCAATTCTCCATCAGCCACAAATCAGGACTTTTAGATCCACCCTGTTAAGCAGTTTTTTCAGAACTTTTCAATAGGAAGCTTGATTAACAGTCTGACCTGGTGCAACAAACTCCAAATGTACTATGCCCCTCACATAAAAAAAGGAAATGAGTATCATCTATCTCCATCTTTGTTTTTACTTGACAAGCTTTTTGGGCGAGGTGACAAGGGTGTTTTCCACTGGCTTGATTGATGTTTGCTTTTAGGGTTGTAAGAAAGGCACATGTCTCCTCACCAGTAATGACCTTGAAAAAAAAGTCTGGGTCACTTTGCAGCTGTTCTTTGAAAGCACGGCATGTTTCCAGTTGAAACTCTTTTCTTGGCCAGTCAAAAGCCAAAGTACAAATTTCATAGTGACCCTTCTCATTCCCAGAACTTCCATTAAAATTCATGGATAACTTCCCTATTTCTTCAATGGTCTGTTGTCAGTCATAAGCCACAAGTGCAAGATTTTTGTGGACATTTTCATCTGTTCAGGAAATTGATGGCCTTTCAGAATGAGGTTTGTCATCAATAGATATTTCACTTTTGAAATGAGAAAACCACTCATACACTTGAGTTTTTCCCATCGTGCTGTCCTTGAACATCACAACAGTTTCTGTGGCATTTGTCTAAGCAGGAAACAAAATTTCAAAGTGTGGGTCAGGCTCTTCAAGATAGCACTTTTAAGAGGTTTTGGACAGCAAATTTGCTCAATGCGATACATTTCATTTCCTTTTTACTGCCGTTTTCTTAGGCATTGATTGTGACTCCAATAAATGAATCTTTGATAATTTAGATAGTTTCTATGATTATCATGACGTTAGCTATAGGTTCCATTGTGAGGATTTTTTCCCATTGAATTTCAGTCTATACTGAAGGGTGTAGTCTTTAATTTTCAATGGCAAGTGCTTCAAATCTCTTAGCTTAAGCACGGCGAAAAGATAAAGCACTGATGTACACCTTTCTTGATTTTAAACCACGGAGTTTAAATGACTGCTCTTACATGTACAAATCCTATACTGGCACAAATATGTGTCCTTTTATTCCCATTCCTCTCAAGTCTATCCATAGTTTGCTATAATGAACACATTTATGGTCCTGCATAGTCATTAAAACACAAGAAAACAACTCTCTGATATATTGTGTTTTTAGCCAAGATACATCTGACAACAGCAATCATATCTCTCATGGCCTTTCCTCTTCTGTATCTGCTTTGATTTCCTGGAAACTCCCTTTCAATGTACTGCTGTAATCATTCTTGAATTTTCTCCAGCAAATTTTTACTTGCATGTGATATTGATGATATTGATCAAAATGTTCACATTTGTTGGGAGTCTTTCTACAGAATGTACACAAATATGTATCTCTTTCAATCAGTTGGTCAGGTACCTGTCTTCCAAACCTACTGTCATAGATGAGTATGTACTTTATGTGCTTCATTATTTTGGTCAAATATTTCATTTTCTAATCTATAAATTCCTCACGATTTTTAAAAATTCCTTCCATTTAATTTGGACCTCTTCCTTCAGTACCATTGATTCTTGATCATATGCAACCTCTTGAAAAGGGTGAAAATCCTCTAATTCTTTTTCGTTTGTACTGTGACATTATATTCCTTCCATCTATTTTGAAGCTTCCTGCATTGTTCAATAGTTTGCACCTTGAATTCTTTCAGGTACACTTTGAGGCTCGAATCTTTTTCTATCTATCTATCTATCTATCTATCTATCTATCTATCTATCTATCTATCTATGTATCTATCATGTATCTATTGATAGATATTTGTGATTAACTAAGTGGAGGTGTACATATAATATCATATCTTTTTTGCATACAAGAACTTAAACAATTTATCAGCCTTTCCCATGACTTGTCAAATTTCTACCCCAACCCCACTGCCTCTTCTCCCATCGCCCTCTTTTAGGATATTGTCTTCTGGTCACTCATGTTAACACCTTTCTACCCTCTAACCTATTACTTCCCTTCACATCTCCCCCTCCAATCCTAGGTACCCATCAAAGTCTGCTCTTTAGCTTGAAGTATTGTGAGCATGGTTTTTCTTTCATTTTGGGCTTCTTAATTCTAAGTTTTCCCACATTACATAATTTTATTTTGTCTTCTATACTTCTCTGCCAGTCTTGGCTTACTGTGGTGGCTTGTGTGTTGCTGTGATGTTGGAAGCTATGTCACTGGCATTTCAAATGGCAGAATGGTCACCAAAGTAAAAGAAAAAAATTTAAGCAGAGCTTCTAGAAGAACAGTGTGTTAGTGTAGGTAGATTAGAGAAACAAATTCATAGACACTCATATGTATATAAGAAAGCGGTTTATATACAAGAGCAATTGAATATTGAGAAAACATCCCAGCGCAGTCTAGATCAAGTCCATAAATCCTATATTACCCCATATGTCTAATGCCAATCTATAAAGTTCTCTTCAGACTCACAAAATACATGCAATGATGCCAAATGCAGGAAGATCACAGGCCAGTGGGTTGGAAGTCTTATGGATCCAGAGGCATTGTAAGCATCTCAGCGCTGGTAGGGGGTCTCTCTACCAGGCTTCTTTGGTTTCAGCAGTCTGATTTCCTCAGGGTAGGTCCATGTGGCTTCTCCAGCTCCAAGGGTGTAGTGCCATGTGTCTTGTCAGTAGAACTTCTCTCAAGGAATGAGCAGAGAGAGAGAGAGAGAGAAGTATCTCTGGGCTCCAAAGAGGAAATACAGGAGTTTCCAGAATTCTCAGGAGGCCATGCCCACACAGAGGTCTCATTGGTTATATCTTGATTGACAGGCAAGACTCCACCCCTTCACTAACAATCCTCTTAAAATGATACCAGATTATAAAACTACCACAAACAGACAATGAAGAAGAATTTTGCTCCTCACCTTGAAAGAAGTCACTAAAAACCTTATGCATGTCTTTGAAACATTGTCAAAAATGTAAGTAAAAATTTGCTTCAGATAATCCAAGAATGGCTGTAGCAGTACATTGCCAGGCAACTTCCAGAAGTTCGGGCTGGATTCAGAAGACCATGTGGAACAAGGCTTATCATTGTTGATGTCAGATAGATCTTGGTTCAAAGCAGAAAATACCAGAAAGATGTTTTCTTGTGTTTCATTGACTATGCCAAAGCAATATTGTGGAATCCTGTGTGTATCATTATATACTGTAGATAACCTTAAGAAGAATGGGAATTGCAGAATACCTCATTGTCCTCGTGAGGAACTTGACATGGATCCAGTGTTTTGCAAACAGAAAAAGGGAATACTACATGGTTTAAAATCAGTAAAGGTGTGCATCAGGACTGTATCCTCACTTTATTTATTCAATCAGTATGCTGAACAAATCATCAGAGAAATGATTATGTGAAGAAGAATGTAGAATCAGGATGGGAGCAAAGGGTTTTTAACAACTTGTGATATACAGATGAAAGAACTTTGCTTGATGAAAGTGAGGATGACTTGAAGCACTTGCTGATAAAGATCAAGGATTGTAGCCTTCAGTGGGGATAACAACTCAGTGTAAAAAAAATCCCACTCAAATCATCGCAACCGGAACAATCAGTAACATCACTGAGAAGAAAAGATTGATGTTATCTGGAGTTTGGTCTTGTTTGGATGCACAATTAATGTTTACTGAAGAAGCAGTCAAGAGATTAAGAGATGTATTGCATTAGGTAAATATGCTGTCAAGACCTCGTGAGAGTACTGAAGAACAAAGGTGTTTGGGGATACTGAATAATGAAGACCATAGAAGAATGGATGCATTTCAATGTTAGTGCCGGAGAATACTGAAAGCACCACAAACTGCAAAAAGACCAAACTGATGTCAGTTGGAAGAAATAAGGCTAGAGAGCCCCTTAGAGGCCAGGTTGACCAGACTTTGCCTTACATAATTTGGACACATTGTCGGGAGTGACTAGTTCCAGGAGCACTACATAATGGTTTGCAAAGTGGAAGGACAGCAAACAAAAGGAAGTCCCTTGACGAGACGATTGACACAGCGGCTGCAACAATGTGCTCTGAGTAGGAGTAACTTTGAGGACTGGGGTGTAGGACCTGCCCTCAGTGACGGTCTAAGGTGCATTCAGGGTCCTGTTTTGATGCCGGATTTGGGAGACCCATCTTTGTCCCCATCTTCCTCAGTCCTTGGAGAAGTGTGAGCTACAGGAGTATGGAGACATGCGTGCGAACTTTGAGTCTACCTCGACCCAGAGTCTCCACTGTTTTTTCATTGGCCGTTTAATCAGATGCGCCCAGGGCGTGGCTGGGAGAATGCATTTGAGATGAGCGAGAATGTCCATGGCTGGGGGTCTCCCAGCTGCTTCTCTTGGAGAAGCCAGCCACAGTAGTCTGTTTTCTCCATCTGTGAAAGCGCCAAGAACTTCTCTCTGTGCGTGTAGACCCACAGTCCTTTCTATAGGCCATGTGTATGAACCGTATCATTATCAGCCTTTGATGACTTTTAAGCATTTGCCTGTAAATTATTAAAGACTAATGGCACTGTAGCTCTGAATACAATTGTAGGTGACAGCTTGGAAATCAGGCATCATTTTCTTCTTTATTAGCTTTAGTGATTGGTTTGTAAATTTGAATAATAGTTGTATTAAACTGTTGTATAGGCAATTTAATATTATATCCTATCACAGACAATATTGTACTTCAAGAAAGATCTTTAAATTTTCTTTCTCAGTATGAATGTGACACTTTTCCTCATGGATTTGCTCTTCCTGACAAAGTAGTTCATATGAGTTTGGATTCAGATGGGCACCCTACTTTATGCGCTCACTCCTCCTGGGAATCGTCTTGGACGCAATTAGAAGTGACGAGGAGTCCAGGTAGTTTAACAATGCTCCTGTGAAGTGGCACTCTTCTTTCCCAACACACATTTAATGGGCGATGCTACCCAGTTTTAAAGCATATCAATTAAAATGGGATATTTTCCTGAAGACAATAGCCCTTACACTACAAGGGCTGCTTGACATTTTCATGGGAAATGGAATAAAACATTAATAGAAATTTTCATGGGAAAATGAATAAATAGTTGATAGAATTTTCCAACAAACGACTTATCCCGATTCTGCCCAGTCATTTGCTCTCTCTCTCTCTCTCTCTCTCTCTCTCTCTCTCTCTCTCTCTCTCTCTCTCTCTCTGTCAGCCTCCAAAATCTTTTCTCGTTCCCTAAGCAAGTTAGTGATCCTCCTCCTCATATATTCTTATGATGTAAAAGTCTGATTGGTTGTCTTGATGAGACTCATTTTATTAAATATACCTCCACCCCATACTTTCAACCTATTCAAAGAAAAATAAAGTTCCATCCTACTCCAATTAAAAGGAAACATTTTAAAAGAAGTGTCAAGGATCATAATCTATTGAACAAAATGCCAAGTATTAAGGACATAAAGGACCAGATAATGAAAAGTTACTGAAATGATTGCTTTCTTGCCTGCTTCTCCCAGTTGACATAAGCAAATCAGTGAGATGAATGTGTCAACATGTATGTATTCAAAGTTCTTCAGGAGCGCGCAGAGTAGGAAGCATCTGCAAATGTCAGTGTCATGGACTCTCACCACATAGAATAGCCCAGCAGCATGCATTGTTCATGTCATGACAGTGCTTTCTTGAAACTCTCTACTTATTATAGTGTTTTCTTTGGGTTTTCCCTTTGATTTCTCCCTGCGGAACTGCGGCTGATAGCCTCTGTTGTTCTCTAACTGAAGACCTTACTCTGACATAGAATCAAGCTCAGAGTTTCCACTCACACACCTACTATTCACCTTTTCTTCAAATACTCCATTTATCCTGACAGTAAGTAAACTTATCTTGGAAAGTATTCCTTGTGGAACTGTAGTTTGTCTTTTGGATTATCTGAAAGATCCAATTTTAAAATTCTCGTTTGATACTAAAAATAGGATTTTTCCTTTTATGAGCAAGCTGCAAGATGTACATTTTTATATCAGATAGAAAGCATATTGGAGTGATATGGTAAATAGAATTTAAGTTTAAAGTAGAGATGTTTTGCAAATCCCTTTTTTCATATCAGTCTTTATAAAGGAGAACATTTTTCAAGAAATGCTATCAAAAGGGTCTTAATATTTTCACAGCGAGAAAGATATTGACTGTTAGAATGAATCTTCTGTCAATCAAACTCCTCCCTTTTCTGGGAATTATTTTTCTTTTTAAGGAAGGATAACAACAGAAAAGATTTAAGAAAATATTTTGTGTGTGTAAAAGATATACATTCAAGACAGAGTAATCACTATCAGTTCGGGTAAGATTTTTTTTCCTCTTAAATAGAGAGCAAGTGGTCTAGATTTCAAATCTAAGATGGATGTGAAGTGACACAGAGAAGCCATCAACAAGATTGTTCTTTGTTGAAGATCTTCAATAACTGGATTGCCTATAACAAGATTATCTTGTAAGAGAGACAACCCCACATTTGCACCATGATGAAATAGCATTGTAGAGTAATAAACTCTAGAGGCAAGAGGGTGAACAAATTGGTGTGGGAGGTCAGAATAATCTGGCATATCCTTCTGTGTTTACAAAATTGCATTTCAGCATGATTTTTGGTCACTTAAAATCACTCAACTTCTTTGTATGCTGACTTTAATTGAACCCTTTACTTATAGACACTTCAGGCTATTATTATTATTTGTATGCTGAAAATCCATTATTCCTCTTTGTCCAATTTCCTGATTAAAGTTAAATGATATTTATTTCATATCACATATCATGAAGTCTAAAATTAGGCTGCAAATTTACAATTACCCTAACTGGAGCTTCAGGAATGAGGGAAGAACCAGCAATTATTAAAATAATAGACAAAATTTGACACATTTCCATATTGCTGTGAAAATCTCAAGACAAATTTAAAGAATGATTCATTGAATTTGTGTCAAAAATGCCACCCTTAAGCATTATGCTCTTTTAAAAACTAGCTACAAGGGATCAAACTGAAAACAATTTGATGGATTAGATAGGAATTTCAGAAAGCAGTGAGTTTATGTAAATGGGGAGTATCGAATCAGATCAGGAGATTGAGAATGAAGGCACAACTTGACTAATGTATCATATTTTTACACAAATAAGGAACAACTTTCATGTCTGTTTACCCAGTATAGTTTGAGTGTGTGTTTGTTTCTGCTTTTGTGTGTTTTTAAAGAAATGTGTTTAAAATAAAAAGGAAAGGTGAGACAGTCACTCACCAGAAACTGCCCCCAGGGGGAGAAGACAGTATTTAAAGATGTGTAGAAATAGTTCATTCTGTGTAAAATAAATAAAGTAGTCAATATTACTAAGTTGCATGTATAAAAACTGTTGAGTTTTGCTTGTGTTGCTCTGTATATTCTCAAAAGCAATAGGAAAATTTTAAAAATATTTTAATGATAGCAACAATATATATGTATGTTTATCTATTAAATAGTTTGAGGGAAACAATGCAACAAAAATATTGTAATGATTTTATCAGATTAAAAATTCAGTAAACACATGCACATTTCAAAAATGTAGGAAAACAAATTATGAAATATTTTAAAATTCCCTAGTCAGATATAATACATTGAAATATTTGCATCCAAGATTTTCCCAATTTAAGGAATATGATTAATATTGTTTATTTTTAAAATTGAGATCATCCTGCCATTGTATGTATGTTGATATATCTGTTTTATATCATTTGTAAAAAGAACCACAGTGTTCCATGGGAAAGCCAACTGTCACCCCGATCCGTTGCCTGGCTTTACCCCCATGGGCTTCAGGCACTGAAGTGGGTTGCACAGTGTAAAAAAATTAATAATTATAAAAGAACCAATTACAAGGATCTATATAACCTCCTCCCTGGGGGATGGACAACAGAAGAGTGGGTGAAGGGAAACGTCAGACAGTGTAAGATATAACAATATAATAATTTATAAATTATCAAGGGTTCTTGAGGTAAGGAGGGGCCAGGAGGAGGTGAAAAAATGAGGAGCTGATGCCAGTGGCTTAAGTCGAGCGCAAATGTTTTGAGAATGATGAGGGCAATGAATGTACAAATGTACACAATTGATGGATGGATGGATTGTGATAAGAGTTGTATGGGCCCCTAATAACATGATTAAAATATATTTATATGGTAATTATTTTATCATTCTTAATATTAATGTAACTTGAAATGTTTTTAGGTTGTCATTAATACTTTGATGAGAACATTTGGTTAGTGTCTTATTGTCCTCAAGGTGGAAGTCTAATTACTAAAGTGTTGAAAAATGTTTTAGCAGTGAGGCATTCTACAAAATAGCTTTTCATTAAATTTACCAATTTTAGGCTAACTAGCAAAGTATGATAGCATGTTCTTACACATTGACCATAAAAGACAAAACTATCCTTTACATATTTTTAATAAATCATTTTATTGGGGCTCATGCAACTCTTATCACAATCCATACATACATCAATTAAGTAAAGCACCCTGTACATTCATTTCCCTTGTCATTCTCAAAATTCGCCTTCTGCTTGGGTTCCTGGAATCAGCTCATTTTCCTTTTCCCCTGCTCCCCCTCCCTCCCCGCTCCCCCCTCCCCCATGAACCCTTAATAGTTTATAAATTATTATTTTATCTTATCTTACACTGCCCGGCATTTCCCCTCACCCACCTTCCTGTTGCCCATCCCCCAGAGAGGAGGTTACATGTAGATCCCGGAGAATCAGTTCTAAGTTTTCATTTTTTTAACCAATGAGACTTTTTCTGACTGTAATGGTTTTTCTTTATTTTTTGAGGATGACCATTGTTCATTTTACTCATTTGTCTTTAATAATAGTTTTTAACTTAATAAGGAACATTTAATAAGGAATATTTACTAAAACTTGTATGCTTCATTAAATTTTTCTGGTTTTGTTCATTCTTAGTATCTGTAATGTCGCACAGCTCTAGTGGTTATTGCTGGGTCCTTAAACGAGGCAAGAAATCCATTTTCCAACCTTTCCTGGTGTATATTATATTGGATTTCTATTGAGCCAAAAAGAAATTTGCATAAGTTTGTGTGATGGAAATTAAGTCACAACCTTAGTTTTGTACTCAAAAATATCAAAATAGGGAACCCTGAGGTTGGTGTCTCACCATAGTTGACCCTGATCTTTGGTCTCAATTTGGTAGCATGGGACCTCTCAGCCTTCTGTGTAGGCCCTTGGTAAAGGAGACCAGCTTCCCCTGGAATGTTATCCATCACAGCAATTGGAGGCTGAGAGAGAATGAAGCTAATTCTAATTAATGGTGCGGTTAACCGTGCTAGACTTATTCCTGACTCATGAAACCCATTCACAACCGAAGGATCTTCTACCCGGCCCTATTCCATCCCTCCGATAATTGTGAGACAGGAATTTGTGATGTACACGGTTATCAGTGACCACTTTTTGGAGACAGATCAAGTCGACTTGCATTTTTCCTGCAGAAGCTCTGGTGAAAACGGTTTGACTTCTTAACATGCAAGCCTCCACTTAAAGACCAGTGCCATCTAGATATTGGACCCGAATGCACTTCCTTTCTGAGAAATCGCGTGGCTAACCTGATTTGCTCTATTCAAAAGGAAGACGTTTTTTAAGATATTGAAATAAAAGAACTGACCAGAAGATCACAAAGGACATCTCCAAAGGGAGGCCTTCTAATGAAACGTGTAAAGATCTGCAGTTAAAAACTGAAAGGGAAGCACAATCTCAGCCTTGCTTACATAAAAAGACCCGAAGAAAGAACTGAAGTCTCCTACTGCACACCGACTAGGGGGCGGCTCACCCCACAGTCCATAGTGGGCACCAGCGGCTGCCCTGCCCCGGAAAGAGGAGACCTTCCAGTCTTGTGGAGCTCAGTCTCTGAAGCCCGCAGGGGCCCTTCTACTGTGCCCATGGGGCTGCCAAGAGTCGGTATCGACTTAACGGCAGAGAGTGAGTGACATGAACAGTTGAGATCATAAGAAGCATCAAAGGCACATAGAATAGTCAGGGTAACTAACAAACTTAATTTGCTTTTAGATTTATTTATACATCATTATAACTCTAGTGAGGATTTACATTTCAGACAGTTAACATTTTATTCTACAATCTAAAGGACTAATTAAACCCCACATCAGGTTACCCCTCAAATATTCATTGACTTCCCTTTGTTTTACTGTGGATGTCTATCTTCACTTCACCCCAGCCAGCACCCATAAACCAATAAGCCTCTTTTCCGTTCCTTTCCCTTTAGAAAATCTCAGAGTTGGTTCCCTTTGATATGAGTCTTTAGTCTTGTTTTATTTCCCTTTTAAAATAATGAACCAAATATTTGTCCTTTTA
Organism: Tenrec ecaudatus; assembly: GCF_050624435.1. Taxonomy (NCBI): domain Eukaryota; kingdom Metazoa; phylum Chordata; class Mammalia; order Afrosoricida; family Tenrecidae; genus Tenrec; species Tenrec ecaudatus. Next base: position 91,379,646 of record NC_134531.1, read on the forward strand.
TGATTGACTAATTTCAGTCAATATAATATTCTCCAGGTTCGCCCATGTCAAGAAGTACTTCATGGCCGTGACATTGTTTTTAGCTATGCACAGTACTCCATTATGTGCATGTACTGGTTTAGCTTGTTTTCATTATCTTGCCATTGTGAATAGTGCCAAGGACATGGGTGTACCTATTTCACTTCCGGTTATGATGCTTATTTTTTTTAAAGATACATACTCAACAGATGATTGCTAATTGTATAGAATTTCTATTCCTAGGTGTTTGAATCAGTGTCATACCACTTTCCACAGTGGGTGTACATATCTAGAGTTCCACCCACAGTGCGTAAGTGTTCCATTCTCTCCTTAACCTCTCTGGAACTTATTTCTGGTTTTGTGGGGTAATTTAATTGGCTGCTAATTTTCAATGTAAGGTGGTATCTCATAATGACTTTGATTGATCTCTGGAATGGCAAATAATCAGGAGCATTTCTTTATGTTTGTTGGTAATTTGGATATCATCTTTAATGAACTGTCTACTCATGCTATTCCGTGTCATTATTGACATGTGTGGGTTTGTTGCTATCATTTTCATGTGCGATTTTTGTGATGTTATTGTTTTCTTTGTTCTTATGTTTCTGTGCTGCTTGGGATACTGTTTCAAGTGTATGGGTTTCTGGGTGGTATTATCTTGTTAGTTGAGCTCAGGTTTATCTGCTATTGTTAAGTATCTATCTAGAGTACTCCATTTAGTACTTTTGCAATGCTGGGCTTGTTTTTTACTTATTCCCTTAAATTCTAACTGTCTGAAGATACCCTTATTTCTCCCTCATATTTAGGGGACAATGTGGCTGGATATATCCCAATGAGCCATCATATATTTCATTACATAGCAATCCACATGATTCATAGACTACATACAGACTGTGTTGCTCTTTTTTTATGGTTGTTTCCCTTGTCGATGGTACCCTATTTATGACTTATAGCAAATTTATCATTACTGATGGAGGAAGAGTGATCCGTCTCTTAAAACCTAATCCTAATTGAGAGTAAATCTGGAAAACTTAGCCTTATCATTTTGTTTCTCTAGAATCATTCTTGATTCCAAATATGTTAAGATGAGTTCTTAAAGAAGCAAACCTAGTGATCCAATTATAAATAATTAATTTATAGACAGATGTTAGATATAGAACAAATATATCTAGAAAATTGCTCATATTGTTATAGAAGTAGCTAAGTATAATTAAGTTTCAAGCCTGTGGATAAAATGTTAAGTTGGAGGTGTAATCAGTTCAAATAGCTTCAGGATTGCTGAATCCAGGGTTGGCAAAAAAAAAAAAAAGAAAGTACAGGTTGTAGAGACAGATGAAGGTAAACATAGTAGGTCAGGCTTTTGATTGGAGAGGCACATTAATCCAAGATCATCAGGTCAGATGGAAGGTCACTTATGACTTCTTGGATCAGCAGACAATCTGGGAAGATGTTGGATCAAGTCCAAAGAATCAGAGGTCAATGAACCAGATGTCCAGCATAAAGCAAGCATGCTTTCCCACAGAATCCTTATATAGGAATAGACAACACCGCTAGTAGTATTCTTTCAATTGTATCAGGCCCGTGACCTAAGTTATGGGTTTGCAGTCCACCCTAATATTTTTACAACCATTTGTTATATCATGGTAGACCCTATTTTGGAATTTATTACATTGTCTTACATCAGGTCATGGGGGTTTAGTAGGTACAAATTGGCAAAAACCTGAGAATCCTTGTCCAGGATTCTCTCAAATTAACACAATTCCAAGCTACACTGAAGGCACTGGTAAAAAAAAATAAGGCTCCTAGAATTTATAGAATAGAGTAGTAGTTCGATTTTGTTTCAGCTTCATGTACATAAACATGTCAGGGCTCTGGTAACGCTCAGGGTCAGTGGCAGAATCCCAGCAGCCAAGACATATAGGCCTGGGAGGAGGTTGCTAGGGTCTTCCCTGTGAGACGGCCACAGTCCCAAGGAGGCACCACCAGGCTGTGAGCTGATTGAAAAGCCTGGCTTTCCTCGTAGCCTGGCATGTCTAGTTGACATAAAATCATTTACCACAAATAATGTTATCTGTGATTAGAAATGAATATTGGAAATTATGAGAAGAGAGAGTTTGTATATTAATCCACCCTCAGCCTTTGTGATTAGATTCGCTAAATCGTGTATTAGAGATGGTTTGGAATAATTGTTTTTTTTGTTTGAAGCCAAGGTAAAACCCACATAGTACTTTGAAGAAGTGCACTGGGGAAGAATAGATGTATTTGAATTGTGGTGCTGGGGAAGAATATTGAAAGTATCATGGACTTTGAGATGGACAAACCAGTCTGTCTAGGAAAAAATATGGTGAGAGACTCCTCAGAGGCAAGAGTGGTGAGACTACCTTATAGACTTTGGACATTTTATCAGGATAGAGCAGTCTCTGTAGAGAGACATCATGCTAGATAGGACAGCAGTACAGCAAAGGAGAGGAATAGCTACAAAGGCATGAACTGACACTGTGGCTGAAAAAATTGGCTCAGACATGAGGAACAATTGTGAGGATGGAGGAGGACCAGGCAGTGTTTCCTACTGTGCAAGATGAGGCTGTTGTTTGGAACCAACTTGATGACACTTGACAAGAACAATTACAAAAGTGTCTTGCAATTGAAAATACAAAGGAGTAGCCTGTCTAGGTGACTAAAGGGTAAAAAGTGACGTTAGCTTTTTCAATTTTAAGCAAGCATTTTACCTGTGGATGCGCCTAAACTGGAAAAGAGAACTCATCAGAGAACTCCTTCCATGGGGTTCTGAAAGTTAAGAGAGAGACTGTAGGAAACCTAGTATACTTTCTAAATGATCACTGGGCTGACTGCCAAGTAGAAATCTCTGAAACACAGCAATGGAGAGGTGGGTTGAATTTGGTGACTGACACCCATGTACTGCATCCACTGGGTCTCTAGAGGTGAGATGAGAATGGGCTGGCTAGGCTGAAGTTGAAGATGTTGCATGGAACCTGAGTCTGTTGTCTAAGCTAACTCAGGGGTAGAGGTGATAGGCATATATGCAGGGGCAGTGGTGTGAAGCAGAGGGAGATGTGTGTACTTCTCTCAGGTTTGCTGACACCCACTGACCCGACTTGGAATGTCTGGGACTGATTTGACCAGAATCTAACCCAGTGGTTCTCAACCTTCTTAATGCCATGACCCTTTAATACATTTCCTCATGTTGTGGTGAAGCCCAACCATAAAATGATTTTTTTCATAACTGTAATCTGGCTACTGTTATGAATCAAAATGTAAACATCTGATACACAGGAGATATTTTCATTGTTATTTCATAGCTATAATCTGGCTACTATTATGAATCAAAATCTAAATATCTGATATGCAGATGTATTTTCATTGTTACAAGTTGAAAATAACTAAAGCATAGTGATTAATCACAAAAACAATATGCAATTATACATTGTAAAATATTTATTTCTAATGACAAATGAAATTTTTCCATGAAGCCTGGTGTATCATGGGTAACAGTCTTCTTACTGGTTACTCATATGTGGGCATATCTGCATGTGGGCGTACTGGCCTGGAGACAGAGGAGTGGGGTCTGGGTTTTCTGATGGTCTTAGGTGACCCTTGTGAAAGGGTTGTCTGACCTCCAATGGGGTTGCGACCCACAGGTTGAGAACCACTGATCTAACCAAATGAACATAAAGATGTTTGATCCTGTGAGTTGGTGCACATTCATTGCTCATTTGATGAAAGACCTGCTCTAGATTTCACTTTGATTGTGGGTGAAGACATACAAGGTTCCATCTGGAATAAAAATGCTTCAGATGAAATAGCATGCTTGCATTCTCAGAACACTGAGTTGACAGGAATAGGGACTTTAGAAACTGTATACTCAAAGTGGGGCACTATAAAGACACTAAGAGGCAGGCTTACAAGCTGTCCTGGTTGTCTTAAATAAATGGAATAAGGGAGGATCCCTTATGAATAGTATTTTTTTCTTTTCCTAATGCCTCTATAGGTCAGGGGGAGCTGTCGATAGGATTATAGGATTCAGGCGTAGGTGTTCACAGAACTGTAATTATTATACATCAAATGTGTTTTGTTCATTTATGGAATATAAGATGTAAATAAGGACAGTGAATTTTTGGCTGTATATTTTGCTTATGTATCTTAAATGCAAACACGACTGCATTATTGTCTTTGGAGAGTGTGCATGATTAAAGAGCTTGGTAAAGTGTCAAGTTGACAAATGGTGGCCTACCATGGTTACATTTTATGTTAATTTGACGTGACCTGTGTGAAAGTGGAGGGGTGGAGGCCAACTTGTCAATTAGGTTACAGCCTGATGATGCCTCCCTGAGGTTGTGGCTCTTTTGTAAGAAAGACAGTGGGAATCAATCTCTCTCACTCTCTCTCTTTCTCTGTCTCTTGCCATTTATTTTCCTCCTTGCTTGAATTCAGTGTCTGCTCCAGGATTGGCCTCATGTGAGCTGCCGACCCTGCTCCTAGTGACCTTGGATCCATACCACTCTGCACCCATTGACCTGTGTTACCCCTGCTTCTCCCTTTACCTTCTGATGCCATTTCCTGAAGCTATGAGTCTGAAGAGGGCCTCACCCAGCATTAGACCATGGACTGGAGTTGGACTGGGCTGAGATGCTTTATTGATATGATATCACTTCTTAATATGAATTTCTTTATTACACATATTAGTCACTGGTTTTGGTTCTCTAGAAAACCACTCTAAACACAAATACTAACTGAAACAAACGATGCAATGCAAGAAGAACTCACTTTACTATGCCAAGAGTTTAGAAGACAGCTTCTAGGTCAATCAAGTGGAAGAATTCTCTATTGGAATCAATTCTAAAGAAATATGATAAAACAGAATAGGAAATCATTTGAACAATATAATTAATATTCCCTGAAAGTAAAATTGTATTAAAGATAATTTTTAAATGATTGAAGAAGTACATCAATAGAGAACATCAAGATATCCAATCCAGATTCAGAAGAGTTCATGAAGTAAAAGATATCACTGCTGATTTCAGATGGCTCTATCCTAAAAGTAGACACTACTAGAAATGTGTTCATATTTTTACTGATTATACAAAGGCACTTGACTGTGTATCAGCACAAATTTTGTATAGCATTGCAAAGAATGAGAATTCCAGAATACTTAATTATATTCACTTAATTATATTCACACAGAATCTATCGAGAGACAAAGAGGTAGTTCTTAGAGTGGCCCAAGGGTTAAAATCGGGAGTGATGAGCATCACGGTATACTGCCATTACGCTTAGTCACTCCAGATGTGAGCAAACAATGTGAGAAACTGCACTGCATAAGCAAGAGCGCAGTGTTAGGATCAGAGGAAGGCACTTTAATAATCTTTATGCAGATTTTTACTCTGAGCGAAGAGGATTTTAAGAACTTATATTGAAAATCAGAGACCGCCTCTTTCAGTGTGGATGAAAACTTAGTGTGCAAAAAACACAAATCCACACAAGTGGGCCAATAAACAAAGTCATGGTAATTGGAGAAAACATTGAAATGATCAAGGATTTAATTTTATTGGGAGCTAAATGAGCAGGCATGGAAGCACAGTCAAGAAATCAAAGTACATATTCCATATTCCTGTTGCAAAAGACCTCTTTAAATGATAACACAAAAAAATGTCAATATGAGGACTTAATCACCACATAATAGTCAAAAGCTATTGTTTTAATTAGGTGTACCAGGTTTGGTTAAGACATGTAACAACTCTATGCAAACAGAATGAAAAAATTTGTGATTCCTATGTCAAATCTACAATTATTTTATTTCAATTTTTGTTACATAGTGCATCGATCCATCTCATTGAAGGGCTTCCCTCATGCCATTGAAGAGCTTCCTCTTCTTACTACCTTGCTACTTCTTTCAGGTAAAGAGTTTCATTGTAGTCTTTTTACCTTCTGCTGTTCCTTCCAGCAGTGTTCAGTATTTTCCACCTTGAATTCCCTCAATATTGCCCTCCCCCCAAGATTTTAATGCTGTCATCAACAATATGAACTTGTGATGTGCTAATTCTATTCCTCCTTTTTGGCTTTCTAGCTCCAATTATTTGCATATTTCATTGTTATACTTTGTCTTCTTAAACTGATCTTTGGAATTTTCTCTTCAGCTATTTTGCTTCAACACTTATTTCATTTTCTTTAGCTACTCTGTATTTAAGAACATGCTTCATAGTCTCTTCCTTGTCATCTACGTTGGTTCTTTCTCTTTTCTTGTCTTTTTATTGATCTTTTGCTTTCTTCATGTATAATATTCTTGATGCCATTCCACAGCTTGTTAGTTATTCTCCCATTAATGTCCAGTGTGTCGATTCTACTCTTGAGATAGTCTCTAAATACATGTAAGAAATACATGTGGGATATACTCAAGATTTAATTTTGGCTCTCAAGAATTTGTTTTAATTTTTTTCAGCTTCAACTTGAACTTGTATATTAGTAATTAATTGTTCCAGAGTCACTCACCCGTTGTGTTATTTGGGTTCACTACATTGACCTTCTCCAACATCTCTTCCATAAATATACTTGATCTGATTGCTATGTACTCCATCCAGTGAAGTCCATGTGTATATTTGCCTATTTTGCTGAAAACAGATCATTTCCAATGAATCATTTATTGAACTTGAAAATTACAACCGATCTTCTATTTCTTTTATATCATCAAGGCCATATTTTCCAAGCACAGGTCCTCCTCTTTGTTTTCAAGTTTCGCATGCCTTTTCATGTCCTGACCCGTGGGAACTTCAACGCGGAGCCTGGAGGAGGGAGTGGAAATTGAGGCGACAAGAGACACGAGAAATGGAGACAAGACAGCAATCTGATCAAGTATCATTTATTGAGTAAAAGGCTACAGTTTATATAGGCCAGGGAAATGGAAACAAGCTGCAGCTGTTTCCCTGAGAACAATGACCGCAGAACAAACAGTTCCTGTGGAAGGTTACAGGCAAGAAAGATCAAGACAATGGCCGGGCCTCATGGATCCCGACAGTTACACACTGGTAAGATAAGATACTAGGATTTAAAAAATAAATCAATATTTTCATTTATTGAAAAAATAATGGTTTAAATTCTCATTTCCTTTAAAAATAATTGATGATCACAGCATAGGTAATATATTCTGCATATAGATTTGCACTTGACATAACATTTTTACCAAGAATAACTGGATTAAACACTATGTCTTTTCATCTTGCAGATTAAGAAATCATGGTTATAAATTAAGTGGACACTTTGAGAGAAGGTAGAGAAGTGAATTCACAGTAAAGAATCTAACACTTCACACCTGTCACCTGGTTTTTTTTGCTGCGTTGTTTGTGTGTGTGTGTATATATGTTTAATTTAATTTACTACTACAACTCCAATTCTTTTTTCAAGCACTGTTCACCATTTATTCTGAGCTTGACTGAGTTTGCTATTTGTTATTATTTACACTTTGAATCTTACCCCATCTTTTATTTCTGAAATCTCAGTCATCACCACATTGCTCATTGAAAATTAATTGAATGAATGTATGATCCATAATATTTATGGACATAAATATCTTTCCTCCATGAATATAATCCCAAAGCAGACAACTCTATATATTTTTATCCTCTATGTTTTCGGTTCTTATTTGTCCCTTGATGGAAGTTACCCATGTATCACACTATTTTTCCATACTAGCTTGTTAGAATGTGTAGGCCCGTAATCCATTAAGTTTTATGTCATTGTTAAACAACTCACAGTAGTTAACAAAAATTCCTGTTCATACTAGAGGTAGAAAGTTAGGAAAATGAAAGACAATAGCATATAAAGGCTGGGTCCATCTAACAGATTACCAAGAGGCTGACCCAAGAGTGGCAGATAAAATGTGAATATATTTGAATAAATTATATCGCATTAAAATGGCCAGATTATTGCCAGTCTGCATATATAATGAGGTTGATTTTCAATATGCCTTAAAAATACTAATAGCTGCACAAAATTGTAACAAGCTTTTCCATTTATTATTATAGAAAAGATGAGTGATGGAAATTGAAAGACACATAAAAACAATGAGGCCAATGGACCAATGAATCATATAAATATCAAGCTTCACAGCCCTGAGACCAGAAGAGTTCAATGGTTCATGGCTACCACTGTGAACTGCTCAGAAAAGGGTCACAGTAAAGAACTCTGGCACACAGTGGTTGTGCATGGGGCTGCGCACTATGGCTCAGCAGTGCAGAACCACCAACTGATTCTGGGAAGAAAGATGGGGCTGTGTGCTCCCTACAGAGTTACAGTCTCAGAAAAACCCAGAGGCTGTTTCACCTTGTCCTGTAGGGCAGCTGAGAGGGGGCATGGACTTGATATCAGACAGTCGGTTTTGTTTAGTTTTTAGATAGACTGGAAGAAAAATGTGGGACAGAACTCAAAATTATGAAAGAAGCCAGGTTCTTTGTTCTCAGTATCAAAGTATGAAACAGGCCAGGCTTATTGTTATCAAGCCAGGCCAGATCAGAGATTGGTGGGGCTCTGGAGCCTATGGCTTTTAGTCACCTTTCAGATCTGAAACTAAACGAATCTCCGTGTTAGAATACTCAACCATTCCACATCAAAAGGGCAGCATTTGCCTAAGGACAATTGTTAGAGAGTTAGGAAAGGACGAAGACACAAACAAAAAATACTGTGAAGAAGTGGAATGAATAAATGATGGTATATTGAAGACATTGAAATAGATGGGATGAAACAAAATGTGCATAAGTTATTGAATGTAAACTTCTTGATCTGCTCAGTGAATTTTCACCTAAATCACACTAATTTTTTAAAAATTTTCCTCATTTAGTGTTATTTTTAAGAAATGTAGAGAAGGGGAGCATCATAGTATGCCAATTTAATAGAACAAAGGATTCTTGCATTGAGGGAATACTTGAGTGGAGGCCCAATATCCATCTGCTACCTTAATACTAAACCTATAAATATATGCACATGGATCTATTTCCCCACCCTCATATATAAATATATTTACATATATACATGCCTTTATTTAGACCTCTATAAATGCCCTTTGCCTCCTAGTTTTTCCTCTACTTCCGTTGACTTTCCTCTTGTCCCACTATCATGCTAGTTCTTCATTTGGGTTTCAGTAATTCCTCCTGGTTACATTACTCTTGATCACACCCTACCAGGCCTCCTACACCCTCCTCACCACCCTGAGGGGAAGAAAGCTGATGGTGCCCTGTTATCAAAAGATACCGCATCAGAGGTCTTAAAGGTTTTAAGGTAAACAAGCAGCCATCTAGCTCAGAAACAACAAAGCTCACATGGAAGAAGCACACCAGCCTGCATGATCACAAGGTGCCGAAGGGATCAGGTATCAGGCATCATCAGAACAAAAAATCATATCATTGTGAATGAGTGGGGGTGTGAGGAGTGGAGACCCAAAGCCCACTTGTAGGCCACTGGACATCCCTTTACAGAAGGGTCTCGGGGAGGAGATGAGCCAGTCAGTGTGTGATGTAGCAACAACTTTCCTCTAGTTCCTAAATACTTCCTCCCCGCCCCGCACCACCAGTATCATGATCCCAATTCTACCTTACAAAACTGGCTAGACTAGAGGATGTACACTGGTACAGATAGGAACACAGGGAATCCAGGGTGGATGATCCCTTCAGGACCATTGGTGTGAGTGTCCATACTGGGAGGGTAGAGGGAGGGTGAATTGGAAAGGGGAAACCCAGTACAATGATCTAAATATAACCTCCTCCCTGGGGGACGGACAACAGAAAAGTGGGTGAAGGGAGATGTCGGACAGTATAAGATATGACAAAATAATAATGAGGGAGGGAGGAGCAGGGGAGCATGGAGGGAGGGAAAAATGAGGAGCTGATGCCAGGGGCTTGGATGGAGAGCATATGTTTTGAGAATGATGAGGGCAATGAATGTACAAATGCGCTTTCCACAATTGATGTATGTATGGATTGTAATAAGAGTTGTATGAGCCCCTATTAAAATGATTTTTAAAAATCAATGTAGATACTTTTATATCTTATGCAATTATTATTCAAATGTATGTATGGAGACCTGTAAAAAGATTAACACATAAAAGCCCATGGCATACTCTTCAATATCTGTGATACTTCTAACACAGTACAAACACAGGGGAATTGTCAGAATGATCCTGAAATCATTGGGAGAGAATTGTATATTGAGAATGCTTTTTCTTTGCACTTACTTATTCCATAGACTCAGTGAACTTGGACAGCCTAATACAATGGGGCTGGGGGCTGTTTACAAATTAGAGCCTCAACAAGCAAATGGATCCTTTCAACAGACACACCTAGGCCAGCAGGCAGCCCTTCTGGCAGTCAGCTCACTTTTGTTTCGCTTTGTTTTGTTTTTCTTCATGATTTCCTAATCCAATTGAATACTTAGGAATGTTAAACATCTTTGAAAGGGAAAGAGCTGACAAGGGAAATGGTCTCTTTTATAAGGCCTTGGTTTCTCCAAAAGGAAAGCAAACCTCTTTGCCAAAGGCAAGTGTTTTTGTCATATTTTAGTTTTATCTTTCCACGTGGGGGGAAACCATGGAAGGAGCCCAGCATTTTTCATGCTGTTATATTTCCTTTTTTATACCTTTTTTTCTAATACTGCCATTGAGATCAGGGGCCAGGAGAGGGAGACCTTCATTTGGAGATCGTAACTTGGATCTTTTTAAGGGATTTCCTTTGTTCTCTGTTCAGTTTCCAGCAGATTAGGCTGGGGAGTTCTGCTGAGGAGGCCACTATACTGAGGGTTGTAAAAGTCAAGATTTTTTGTTTTCAGTGATAATCTTATAACAAATGGGAGCCAGATGTGCAATAATTTAGTTGGCTGCCTTTCAGCGGTTTTATTTATTTTTCTTTAGATATGCAACATCTAGGCAGAGTAAAATGAAAATGCAATCTTAGAGTGCTTGTTTGAGGTGGTGTTTGAAATTGTTCAGTAATTACAACAAATTATAAAGAAAATATAAATAAAATGTGAGCCCTAGGGGTCACACATGAACTTTGGAATTCTCCCAAACACAATAAGGCTTCCTTCCTCAATTACTCCAATCACATGATGTCATCCTTTTGTTAGTATGAGGCCACCCATCTGGTTGACAGTCCTTCACACATGTATTGTAGTAGGTCATTGACAGTACCCATGGGTTACAGATTCTAAGAACTACAAGAAATCTATAGAAGATCTAAGCAACCTCAATAATTTGTCTGGCCAAAGTCTTTAACAAATAGTAGACTCAGTGGCAAATCTAACACTAGTCATTAGGTTGTTTTGTTTTTTTCACCTCCCAGTTCAGTCTTTACTTTTCTTTGCATACCACTGTTGCTTCTATTTAATAAAGACATGATTAGCATGTATTTAAAAGTTACTATATTTTAAAGTAAGCATAACTGAATTTATATTTCATCATTTTCAAGATTATTTTATTTTATATCAGGACGTTTCTTTGCCTGCTAAACATTTGTTGCTCATCTTTTAAATTTCAGAACACTGCTGTTTCTTATATAAAACACTCACCCAAGCACTTTCCATAGATCTAATTGTGTTCACAATTTCATTATTATAGCACAATTTTGCCTGGTTGCCATAGTTAGAGTGTGGAAAAGGGTTTCAATAGGTGATAACTTCTCTAAGGATTCATAGGTGTGCTGGTATTATATAGATTTTCATTTTGTCTCCATTTCCTGATCTCTGTTATACTGATTAAATTCGGTTTGCTAAGGTATTAGACTAGAACTGTAAAGTCATCTCTATACTTTAACGAGGCTGTATAAAGCATTATAGAAGTAACCTTAATGGTAATATGATTAGGAGATGGGCTGGAAACCGCAAAGTCAACCGTTTGAAACCACCCGCTGCTCCACAGGAGAAAGATGAAACTTCCCACACCCTTCACGAGTTCCCACCTTGGAAACCCACGGGGTTGGTGCTATTGTTACCTCTAAGGTCCATCTATGCCAGAATTGACTCAATGACAGCTCAATTTGGGTTTTGATATAATAGTTGTAATTAATTTTATTCTCCCATTCCTACAGCATTGTACTGTTAATATTTTTAGTGATTAATTGTAAATTGGACAGAACTTTACAGAACAGATCATCAGTTTTATAATAAATAATATTTTGCTTCATGTCATGAGTGTAATTCCACAGCATCACTCAACCGACCTCCGCCTTTTGTTTTCTGCCTCAGCTCCTCTTTCACTCCCAACTCTTGTGAACTTTGTCCTTAGGGAAATGGAGACCCTTCATCTCGAATGGTTGATTGTTCTAGGATGTTCATACCATACGTGTTCTTACTCATCTTAGTCTTGGTAGACTAGAGAAACAAATTAATAGACACTCATATAGGCCTAATAAAGAGCCTTATATACAAGAGCAATTACACATTAAGGATGCATCCCAGCCCAGTCCAGTTCAAGCCTATAAATCCGATATTAGCCCATATGTCCAGTACCAGTATATAAATTCCTCTTCAGACTCATGAAACACATGCAATGAAGCAGAGTGCAGGAAGATCACAGGCCAGTGGGGAAGAACTCTTGTGGATCCAGTGGCAGTGTAACCATTTCAACACAAACATGGGTCTCCATGTGGCTTCTTCAGCTCAGGGCATTAGAGTAGTTCCATGTGTCTTGTCAGCTACAATGTTGCCCAGGGAGTGAGTCTGAGGTCTGCCTCCAGTGAGTTGTTTATCTCTTTAGTGCGTCTAAATGAGCTCATCAAGCTCTGATCAATTAACAGGCTAACCTCTACCCCTTCGCTTTTAATCCTCAAATTGACAACAGATTATGTAAGTACCACATTATTTCTCTTTTGAATTTTAATTATAATTTGGCTGAAAATTGAACCACAGAAATGAGTTCAATTCCAGAACTGAAGGATGCCCAAAGCCCCCAGTCTCAGGTTTCCATGAGGGTATGTTCACCAAGCAAGCCTGCCCTCTTTTATTATTTTAAATTCTGTTCCCCATTTTTCTCCAAGTGTATCCAGGACCTTCTAATGCAATCCCTTTCAGATAGCTGGGTATCATCTATTTCTGGTCTCAGGATCCCAAAGACTGATGTTGGTATGTTCTATCAGAATAATTATTTCTTCAATTTTTATACTTTTCTTTCCTCTGGACAGGGACAAACCAGTAATGGAACCTTACATGCCCACTTAAAAGTTTTTAAGACACTGGTCGATGCTTATCAAATTCATAGATAGAAAATTGTCTTTGGGGACAATGTTATGCTAATTGACCTTGGTGTCCCCTATGACTATGGTCATGAGGCCTTATGGGGTTTTTTTATATCTAAGAACTTTCAAAAAATTTGCTCCCTTTATGTTGAACCACATCAATGGCAGCAAATATCCTGTACAAATATCCTCAGCATTACGTTTGTAGATCTCGCTTGTGTGTCTATCTAGCATCTACTCATAGATCATAATTAGTACAGAATTGTGTACACAATGGTATTCTCCCTTTATCTGTAGCACTCCCCCAAGTGTCTTCTCTTGCCTCCAAAGTTCCTCCCGCACTTCTTTCTTGGTGTTTCTTGCTTTCCCCTTTACATTAGCCTCTGTCTACACTCTTGTCAGTGACTTCCCACCTCTGGAAAACATCAAATATATAGATTTAGTGTTAACTGTTTAAGGTGGATGCTTAGCCCTGGCAACTCTCAAATACATGTTTTTTGGATTTTTTAAGTGTTAAAATCTTTTCTTAACTTTTTATGATAGTAATTTCATATAATATCTGTCTTTTATTCATGATTATTGTCACTCAGCATGATGTCCTTTGTTCATGTTATGAGATATTTCACAGATTCATTGTAATTCTTCAATGTTGTACAGTATACTTTTAGAGTTACCTAAATAAGAATTATTCTATGATGCCATAAAAAAGATTATTTGAAAACTAGAATAGTTACAAAGGAAATGAAAACTAATAATTCAAAAATCTTAATGTGCAATTAGACTTAGACTTGAAGTTAATCTTATCTTATTACAAACATATACTCACTGGTATATAAAGTATCCCTGTAGTTACAGAAGAAAAATAAAACCTTTTAAACCCAGCCAATCAGTGTTGGGGTTTTTGTTTTGTTTTAAGCAAATATCTACTGTTCATGCGCTTGAACTGGTCTCTTTGCTTTCCTGTTATTGACACAGTGTGGATGAAAATTATAAAGGAGATAATACAAGGGCAACTTCATAGCTGAAAAATTAGAACTGTTGGTTTCCTCCAGACAGAAGACGCCCCGAGGAACCTAGCACAGGACATCATGGCAATTTGCTACCCCTTGTGATGGGTATCTGCCTCATGGAGGAAATCAATGAGGTTTCTTATTGTCTCTTTTCATTTTTAAAAGCCTTTCCAGGCACCAGAATGTAAGGTCAGAGGGTTTCCTAATTTGCATGCCTGACTGTTTGTTCCCAATAGCAAATGGTATCTTCCATAGTGACACTTGGTCTCAGTGAAGAGCAGGAGGTGGCCGTGTGGGCTTCATCATATCTACCACTCTGCTGCCATGATTTCAAAGTTTCTATTGAGAAGAGAAAGGAAGGGTTTTACAGATGAAACTGCACTCAATTTACGTGGCACTCTTTCACTCTGATTTTGTGAATTCCCTGCCTCCCCATACCCTCTGCTGCATTTTACACAGGGGAAAACTGTGTTAGAGCTAGGCAACACTGATGGTCCTTATTTGCCTAAAATATTTCTCTATATGAAGAATTTAGGAAACATAGGGGCACAGCAATGTATTGGTGACTTATATGCTACAGCAAATTAGTTTAACTCATGTCAAAGGTATGGTTTTGATATTGATAAACATTATATCACAATGTGCTCATGTGCATGCATGTACAGAGAGAATGAGAAACACGTAGCATGTTAAATAAAAATCAAATTTGCTTTGGTAATTGGCTTTTTTAAAGTATGCTGGTTATCCCAAAAGTATAATTTAGTGTAGCCAGATATGCTCCAAAACCATTTGGGGGCAATTAAGATAACTCATAATATAAGACCAATAGGAAAGATACTTCCATGGATTTATAGGTGGATATATTTTTAGAAATCAGCATCTAGAGACTTCTTAATATAAACTCCCCCCTTTCAAGGAAGTGAGCTGCCTTACACTGACACGGTGACTCCCAGTCACGGCAGTTTTAAGAGCTCCGATGACCCAGTGGTGGAGAGGATGGCTGTTAGCTGAAAGACAGATGCTTTATTCCACTTAGTCGCTCCATAGTCATGTGATCCCATACATATTAGAGCATACAAAATCCTATGGGGCACTTCTAATACATCACACAGGTCTCTTTGTCACCATCAATAATCAAAAGACATCATTCGATAGCAAAGGATCACGTTTGAGAAATGCAACTGGAATGTGTTGGATTGTTGTGCCAACCAGTTGTTTCTGATTGATGCAGATCCCCCCAGATAAAAAGAAATACTGTCCAGACCTCTGCCCTACTCACAATTTTCACCATGTTTGAGCCCATCTTTGTAGCCACATGTCAATTCATGTCATTGTGCGGTTTCCACTCTATCAGAGACCATCAACTTTACTAAGTATAGCGTCTGCCTCCAGATATTGTTGCCTCCTAAGGGTGTGCCCAGAATACAGGAGGCAAGCTCTCCACATTGTCAATCTGAATCGTATGATTCTCCTATGACAGATTTTATTATTATTCTGTAAGTACATAAAAACAGAACAACAATCCACTGCAAACTATGGATTGCAACTCATAGTAACCCTATATAGGGCCTTTTGAGGTTGTACACTCAAAAAGATAATAGGCTCTTCTTCCTCCAGCAGATAGGCTGGTGTGTTGAACCACACACCTTGTCATTTAGACTCCCACCCTTAGCCTCCAGTACCACGTGGACTCCATAGTAGTCCATAACACTAAACTAAACCAATTCGCTGTGATTGAAGTGATTCTAACTCAGACCAAGCCTATGGAGGAAATTTCCTTCACCAACACCATCTTTCAAAGAAAGACATCAATGTTATTTCATCTTCCTTAGTCATTGCCAGCTTGCACATTAGTCAATACAAAATATCGTGGTTTAGATTATAAAGCCAGATCTTAGTTTTTATTTTTTAAGATATTTTATAATAACTGTTGAAGATTTGTCCAATGCAATATGCCATTTGATTTTTTTCCCTGGTACTTCCGTAGACATCCAAGTAGGATGAAATCATTGACAACTTTAATCTTTTCTCCATGTACCATTATATGGCTTATTAACCAGTTATGGGGATTTTGGTTTCCTTTATGTTTGGAAGAATCAAGCAAGCCCCCAAATCATTTGTTTTTATAGGCAGTAGGGATTCTCTTAAGGACATCTGACCAGGGTTGTGGCCGGGGAAAGGAGGTTGCATTCCATCCTAATCTTCTGACAATTAGAGGACTATTCACAGCAGATGGCATAATAGAGCTGATTGCACTGTGTTAGATAAACGTCATGCAGAATTACCAGCCCTTAACTGCCAAACCATTGAGAATCCCGGTTTAGCCATGTTGAAACAAACTTAACTGTCATCGTACCTAAAGATAATGTATCTTTGCCTGATGCTCACATTCTTATTGTTCTTATATTAATATTCAGCTTCTCAGGAAGGAGTTTTTTGCTGCCTTTGCTGGTATTTTCATCATTGTGTGAAACAATGTGCATACCTGAAGAAAGACTTTGTTGACTTATAACTCTTTTGTTTTGTTTTAGTTTCAGTTACCTATTCAACAAATACAAATTATTTACAGGGTGTCTATGGTAGCAGGTATGGTGCCTTCATGAAGTGCTTAGCATATGAGGCCCAGAGATGAGCAAAAACAAGTAAACCCCAAATAAACATAACTTCAATAGGAGATAAGAAAACGATAAGTAAATAACCCCCAAAATGACAGATATTAATATGGAAGACTTACCTGGTATTAGGTTACAGTGATAGAAAATTTCAAAAAAGAAAACCATTTTTGACACTTAATGATATTTCCCAAAATGTTTCTAAAGAACGAAATTCCATTTGATTATATCTCTAAGAGAGCAATTCTCTGAGATTCTTCTTGGAGATCAACAATTAATAACACAAGCAGTTGCCATCAGGTCAGCTCTGGGTCCTGGAGATGCGAGTGCAGAGGATCATGGTCTCTGCGAAGTTCTCAAGACTGGCCTTTCAGAGGAGACAACCAGGCCTTTCTGCTGAAGGAAACATTGCTTTAAAAGAGAAAACAAGGATCTCCGCCAAAAGTGTAGTGGAGTTTCTACTGTTTACTTTGAGGAGGGGTATTTTTCCATTTTTCTTCCTTTTTCTCTCTCTCTCCATCATGCTCAACTTGCATACAGAAGCAATGGAACGTTCTTCCTTTTCATGTTAACTTGTTTTCACACAGGTCACTGTGCAGAAGGTTGTTTAATCAGCTTATAGAAGTGAGCACTCAATCCCTACAGGTTGAAACAAAAGGATAGTGTAAGTTCATGATTTCATTTTTTCTGTTAATTATTTTGTGAGAATTTTCAAACTAAGTGCTTGGATCAATTTAATAAAATGAATTTCATGTATCCCAAGAAAAGCAAGCTCTTAGTAGTTACTTTTCTTCTTGGCAAGTTGTTATGACTTTAATAGTTTCAAGCACCCAATAAAAGAGGCTTCTTCTCCATTAGTACTTTCATAGACAACAGTATTTGTATAGATCAAATGAAATTAATAAGAAACACATTGGAATCAATACATACATGAATTTAGAGATCACCAGCAAAGAAACCAGTAAAATTGATTTTTCTAATACAAATAGTTTAAGAAAATGAATTAATACTATTTGAAGCACTGTGTAAGAGAAAAATAGCTTTATAATTAAAACCAAAGTAAATGTATAGTGATTTATATATTCTGGATTTCAGTTTAGTTCAGAATATTCTCACAAATAATTTAATTGTACATTAATAATACCAAGATAAGTATTTTTAATACATTTTACACAAGCAGTAAAGAGTGACAAACAAGAGTTTGTTTTTGACATGTTTTAAAAAGTCCTTCAAGCTCTCTTTTTCCTCGTCCTTTCTTTTGAGATTCAGTAAGAGAAAGAAAATAAATACACAGGGTCTAACTTATAAGAGCACTGGGCTTGGCGAGGGGAGGATCTCTAGGCGTCATGAATAGTTCCCGACAAGTCGGAGGGCTTGTTGTTACTGAGAGGGCTTTCCAACTCGCGGAGACCCTGTGCACCTCTGAATGGAACAAGGCCCTCTCCGGCCCTCTCCGGCCGCTCCGGGGTTGAGTCCAGCGTTGGAGCTACCGTGTCAGTTCCTCTTGTCGGGGGCCTTCCTCCTTGTCACTGCCCTCGCCTCTACCGAGACGGACTCCCTGTCCCAGGAAGTGATGGCTCCTGGTTGCATGTCCACGTCCCTTGAAACTGAATCTCACCATTCTTGCTTCGAAGCATGCTGGCTACGCTTCTGCCAAGACATCATTTCTGGTTCTTTTCGCAGTCCATTGTACTTCGAATATTCCTCAATAGCACCGCTATTCAAACATAGTTGCTGCTGCTTCTTCAGTCTTCCTTATTTTATATACATCTGAGGGAATTTGGGTCGAGATCCACCTGATATCCTCCTTCCAAGACCTCTTCTCAATCTAGCCTGAACTCCTGGCAGCTCCTTTTCAATGTACTACTATAATCTTCAGCACGATTTTACATGCATGTGGTATTAGTGATTTTGTTTAATAATCCGCACATTCTGTTTGGTCACACTGGGTCACTTTTTTTTGAAATGGTTGCAGATATGGATCTTTCCCAGTCACTTGGCCAAATAGCTCTCTGTGAAATTTCCTGGCATAGATGAGCACGGGTTTCCATGCTTTATCAGCTCGTGGGAGCATTTCAATTAACCTCATCGATCCTTGGCACCTTGTTTTTGGCTAATCCCTTCAGCCCAGCTCAAACTTTCCAGCAGAAAATAATTGGCTCTTGATTATACTATCTCTTGAAATGGCTGAATATTAACCGGTTTTATAGGTTTTGTTTTCGTTATTTTGTTTTTTTTTAATTTTTCCATGTTTTTGATGCTTACAGCATAATTCAATATTTTCCAATAGAATCTTTTAATATAGCATTAATGCCTAGGTTATCTATCTTTACGTATCTCATTTAATTTTTGATGATACATAACCTTCCTAGATTCATTCTTCATGCATTCCAAGGTCTAATGATTAATAGATAATTTGCAGCTGTTTCTTCTGATTTTGAGTTATTCTCCCTTGGTAAATAAAGTTTATGATGACTTTATGACTGAAGACATTTCTCCATCCATATCATGATGGTTTATTATACTTTGAGGAGGCAGATCTTCTGCAGTTATCATTTGAGTGTGTTTTGTTCTGTGCAGCTCATCTTCCGGCACTGGTGTCCGTGGGGCTTTCAGTAGCTGATAATGTTTTTATACTGTCTAAAAGGTTTTCAGTGGCTAATTTCTCTGATGTGGACAGGCTACTGATTTCTAGAAGACTTATCTTAGTCTGTAAACTCTGCTGAAGCCTTTCCCCTCTGAATGATCCTGTTGGTATTTGCAAATAACAGTGACATAGATTTGGGTGTCACCGAAACATAAAAGCCACTAAGGTAAGAAAAACTGACAGATAAGTAATGGTGAGAGCTGCTAGGCACTGAATTCAGATAAAAAAAAAAGAGTTATTGAGATGATCCAAAGAATCATATGTATGTATATGTATATCATTACTATTAAACATATGTAACTATAAGTCATAAAACAGAGTCCCAGAGAAATAAAATGAATTACCTAACATCTTGAGGACAAGAGCAAGGAACAATTATCTCTGGATTACTAACACTTCTGTGTATTCTTCACAATTTCTGAAGAAATGTTTGTTTGTTTTCCACAAATTAACATTTAAAAGTAAAGTATGGATACACAGGCAAACAGCATTATAAGAAATGACCAGTACAGGTTGGGGTCCAGTTGATCCCATTTAATGGTGGTCTCATATTTGTTGAGCAGAACTATTTTCCAGAGGGTATTCAGTAGCTGCTTTTTCAAATTCCGTTCACTCTGCCACTGAATGCACTCAAACCTCTCACCTTTTATTTTCTAGGCAGAGCTGCCTCCATGGGAGAGTCGCTGTCACGGCGCGCACCGAGACTGTAGCGCCAAGACTGCAGGCAGGAACTCAGGAGTCCCGGCAATTGAGAATGCAGTTGAGCGTTCAAAACGTCAGAGGCGCTACACATTCATGGGAAATGAACACACAAACGTACTGATAAGGCGACAAGCAAAAGTATGGAGAAGATTCTCACATGCTTTAAATCAGAAAGGAAAATTATCTATTTTACTGGGTGAATTGTCTTAGTTGTTTTCACAATGTTACTATAATTTCGAAATGACAGATTTCCCTTTAACGTTTTTTAAAAAATCATTTAAAAATGATTTTGGGGGCTCGTACAACTCTGATCACAGTCCATAGATCCACGCATTGTGTCAAGCACATTTGTATATTTGTTGTCATCATCATTCTCAAAACATTTGTTTTCTACTTGAGCCCCTAGTATCAGCTCCTCATTTTTTAAAGGAGACCCTTTTATTGTTTATTTTTAGTGAGCACAGCTTCATATTGCAAGCATTTTAAGATGTATCCCAGATAATATAATTCAGATTTTATAAGCAACCCAATATTTTTCATATAAACACATTCACATTTTCCCTATAATAACACTTTTAAAAATGCACTTTAAAAAATATTAACGTGTAATATTAAGGAAAGTGTCATTCACTTTCTTGGGGAACAAGTAAATACAATTTTATGAATGTAAAATTTGTTTAAAATTTTTCAATCCACAATTTAAGCACAATAGTATGAGAGATAAATGCATGATTAATTTTTAATAAAGCATATGAAATTTTCTTTTTAAACTGGAAGCTTTTTACAATGTTAATTTTTATTCCTATGACATATTCATAAGTAATTCACCTGTTTATTGACTTAATAAATTCTAACATTTTATCCATTTACCTGTGAATAAGTCTTATCTTTAAATAATCTCCATTTAAAATTGTCTTACTTCCTCTCAATTTACATAATAGATTTCATGGTGGAAAGTAGCTTGATCAATAGAGGAGTCCATGCCCCTTGATTTACTTTAAAAACTGATACTTAGATTAATTTATTTGTTAATGTTAAGGTTATTAGAAAAACAAGGGCTAGTCTGATCCCAAACTGAAACTTAAAAGGAAAGAAGTTTTAGAATTTCCAATGAATTAGAAAAGCAATATATTTGTATGATTGCTCCCAGATTGTTACAGTACGTACTTCTATCTACTGATCAACTTTCAGGAGAAAGATGGGGCTTTTCACTCCTGTAAACAGAGACAGTCTCAGTTCTACAACAAATTTCATGACATTGGATATAGATTAGGCCTGGTCACATAATTGTAAAAGAATCTTGATTTGGTCGTTCTGGATTGTACTACTTTAATTAAGTTAAATCCTCTGAGATTGATGGGCTTTGATCCCTTGAACTCTTAGTCAACTGACTCCAATCTATTTCTCCTGCCTTGAACAGGGCAGGGTGGGGGAGTGGGAGAAGGCAGAATTGAAGCTGTGTCTTCGAATTTGCAATTTAAAATTATACTCACTTGTCCTACCTTATCTGGCAGGGCCACTATGAGCTGCCATTCATTCAGTAGCAGTGAGTGACGGAATGAACAACTCCTATGGTCAATTGATATCTCTGAGATACTTACACTTTCTGATGTAAGAAGTTTGGGAAATTACAAGTTCTATATACGTACCTAGATAATTATCAAGATCTGTTCACTGTCACCTTCTTTCAAAAGATTGTCCCCTTCTTCTTTCCTTTCAGTTAAAGAATCTTCTTCATTTTATATCATTCTAAGTTACTCTTTTAATAATTACATAATTACTCATAGTACAATGTGCTGTGATTCTCTCATTGTATGTCTGTTTCTGTGTTAGACTAGGTTCTCTAGAGAAGCAAAACAAATCACACTTAAGTATATATATAAACAGGAATATTTATATCATGGAAAATGGATCACATAATTGTGAATCAGTTGAATATAGTTCATTTGTCAGCTATTAGGATTTTCTTGACTGAGGCTGGGAAATCGATAAGCTGGAAGATCAGAGGCTGGTGAAGGCAAAGACAGATTGGCAGATGAGATTTATGAAAATCCACAACTAGCTCCCAGGAAAGGCAGATAATATCATGGGAAGCTGTTACAAATCTCAGCAAACCAAGGGCAAAATCCATGCCAACCAGGAAGTAGAGAGTGCCAGTTCTCCTCAGTCTATTTACATATTTATAATAAGCCATGCCTCAAGGAACCACATACAAGCTGGTACCTGAACCTTAGGTGAGAGACCTCTTAGCCACACTTTTAAGGTTCCAGGTCAAGTTTACACAAAATCTAAGTATCACAGTTTTCCTCAATTAAAAAGAAATCTCAAGAATGGAAAATACTATACCTTTTACGAAAATGTATATTTGCAATTTGATACACAATTTTTTATATAATAAATACTAAACAAGATAACTGGCAGTTCGCCATACTGTGGTAGCATATCTGTTGCTGCAACGCTGGAACTATGCCAAAAGCATTCCACATTCCAGCAGGAGCAGCCTTGCTGAACAGAGTTCAGCAGATCTTCTAGTCGCCAACAGCCTTGGAAGAAGGAGTAGACCATCTACTCTAGCGAGATTAACCACGGAAAACCGTGTTAGTAGCAGTGAGAAATTGTCAGAGATCACGCTGGAAGAAGAACTCCCCCATTTGGAAGGCACTCAAAATATGCCTGGGGCAGACATGGAGAAAACAAAGCATACAAGACCTTCGCCTGTTAATGGGCTAAGATTTAAAATGAGACCAAATTGGTTGGCTTTCAAAATTTCGAAGTGGTAGCATGCGATCAAGAGCCAATGACAGGATTGAAGGAAGAAACGCATGCTGAAGAAATTGGCAAAAACGCAAGACTTCATGAATTAAAAGAGTAACCATTGAAATCTACAACAAAATGATGCAGCACTGAAACAACTCAATAGTATGTGCGCGACATTTGGATAGACTAGCCACCTGGCCAAAAGACTAGAGGAGATCCATATCTGTGCTTATCCCAAGGAAAAGTGACCAAACAGAATGCGAAATTATCAAGCAATCGCATTAGAATTATATGAATCTAAAATTTTGTTGAAATATAAACATCTGAAGCAGTATAGGAAAAAGGAACTGCCAGAAATTTGAACCAAACTCAGAAGCAGAATTGGAGTAAGGAATACCATTTGCTGACATCACATGGACCTTGGCTAAGAGGAGACTATCAGAAATATGTTGCGCCATGTCTTCTGGAATGTCTTCCCATGCATCTCGAACCCACTTTGCTATTAGCTCTATGCCAGGCTTCATGAGATTTCCTCCTTTTACTAGTCAGGGTTGACCAGATGCCATCCATTCATGCCACTGACCCATGTATAAGACGAAACCCAGTTATTCAGCACATTTTTTGTGCTGAAAAACTCGGCTTACACACGAGTATATACGGTAAATGTATTGGAGCTAAACAACAAACAAAAGAGAAGGATGAATGAGAGTCCCCATAGGAGATTATTAAAACAATCTCTAGGTGTCTCAATGAAAATAAGATATAAAAAGGAGTCTTTACCAAGGCAATTGCACTGCTATCAGGTCAGTTGTTCCTCCTACCCATCTCATATAGGGACTCTGAGACTAAATATTTACGGAAGCCATGGCCTCTCCAGTAGACTGGCTGGTGGATTGAAATACTGATAGTCCAACCCCTACCTCACAGTGTCACAAGGGCTACTGACACCAAGGCAATGCCCGCTGAGAAGAATTGAAAGAGAAGAGACAATTACCAGAAGAAAAAAGAGTACAACTGCTCTCATGGGTTTTCATTCATTAAATGTTATCAAGAAATACAAACTGGTTCAAAATGTGGAAATCTATTAACCAATTAATTACATTAGTATATCAAGCATTTGTGATGCCTTGTGCTTAGAACATTTCCCTCCAACTGTTAGAGGAAATATACTAGAGTGTAACGTATTTTGAAGGTTCACTCCTGAAGGTCATTCAGGATTATGCTTACTCACTGCCTTCTGAAAAAAACCTTCGCATGATTTTCTACCTAATATTAATCACTTCCTAACTCTATCTTCTTTATATATTTTTTACCTATTGCTTATTCAATATTTGTCTCTATCACTAATAAGGCTAAATGCATGAAAGATTTTAGCCTTTTAACATAGCTATATTTTCTTTAATCAGTGTGTCCCCAGCATTTAAAGTAAAACCTGGCACAGAGTAAGTGTTTAAAAATTGGTTTTGAGTAAATAATGTAATTATCTTCATGAAAGTTTAAAACACATCTGTTTTAATTTCAACATCAGTTTTTAAAACATAGATGATGTGTTCCTTTTTACATATAAAAGTTAACCTCATGAGTAATAGAATAATGCTAAAAATATGCCTTTTAAAATTAAAATTAGGAACAAAATAATAATGTTTCTTGCTCCAACACTCATTTTCCTTTTTCTTAAACAACTAGTTAAATACAGCTAAAAAGGGGAAAATAGGTTAAAATTTTGAAAAAGAACAGTTATCTGAAAAACTAGGATAAATAGGATAGTTACTACTATAACTCATAAGAAATTTTGAGATTACAGGATGGAAAAATAATAAATCAATATCTTCCTTCAATATGAAAAGCACTTAAAAGATAAAATGATAGAAAACCCTATTTTGAAATGTGAAAAAAATTAACTAAAATTGTTAATATCTAGATGAAAAATACTTTAAACAACTATAAAGACACAGAAGACAACAAATACAAAGATCTGAAAAATTCTTATAAAGATATATCATTAAGTTATGAGATATCCCTAAGTTTGTGTACAAGTATGACTTTATTCCAATGAAGACATCAAGATAGTATTTTTTTTTGCAGGTGTTAGGTAGATATTCCAATGAGTGAAAGAAAAAGAAAACATGATCTGAACAATAGAGGTTTATGGCAGACCAACCCTATTACATACATGAAAATAGATGGATACCGCTTTTTAACTGCTAGCTTGTTTTTCCTATTTACATCCATTCCCTAGGTGTTAATGTCATGAAGACAAATCTCAACTATCAGCTGAATAGTCTTGAATTTGTATCTATATCATGGAATTCACCACTCGTGGTAGTGAAGGGGTTTTGCCATGCTGGCTGAGCCAGGATTGTCAATGGTTTGGCAGTTAAATGTAATCATCTCCCATGATGAGATCTAATAAAATGTTTCCCTTCCATGATACAATCTGTTATGATCACTTAATCAGGTGAAAGGATGTTTCCTTGGGAATGTGACTTGCTTCTAATATATGTGGATGCTGTGAAGTGGTTCAACATCTGACCAAGGACATTGTTCTTTTTAGGTGTAGTTGAGTCATTTCTAAGCCATAGAGACCTGATGTACATCAGAATGAAATATGTCCTGATCCTTCACCATACTCAGAATTACAGGTATGTTTGAGTCCAATATTTTAGCCATTGTGTCACTCCATCTCATGCAGGGTATTTCTCCTTTCCTTGATCCTCCTTAACCAAGCATGATGTCCTTTTCCAGAGACTGGTCTCTCCTGATCACATGTTCAAAGAATGTGGGAAAAAGATACACCATCCTTGTTTCTAAGGAGCATTCTGGTTTTACTTCTTCCAAGACAGATTTGTTGGCTCTTTTGGCAGCCAATGGTCCTTTAAAGATTCTTTGCTAACACCATAAGTCACATACATCAGTTCTTCTTTGGTCTTCCTTATTCAGTGACCAACTTTCACATGAATACGAGGCCATTGAAAACACCATGCCTTGGGTTAGGTTCACCTTAGTCCTTGAGGAAACCCCCTTGATTTTCAACACTTTAAAAATGTCTTGTGCAGTAGATTACCCAATGCAATCTTCTACTTGATCTCTTGACTGATGCTTCAGTGAGCATTGATTATGGACCCAAGAAAAAGGAAACTCTTCTCAACTTCCATAAAGCTGCCTACAGATAATTGAACCTACCTTTTGGCCCAGTTGTAGGGATTTGGGTTTAATTGACAAGGGATACCCCAGCCCACCCCACCCCATCCCAAACAGAATTTGTTTTTCAAACTATGTACTTACTTTTTTTTTTTAAACAAAACAACTTTATAACCTTCAAAGTGCTCTCCATTACACTTATTACATTTGTCAAATCTCTAATTCCATTCTTGGAAACATTTTTCAAACTCATCTGATTAGATGGCTGACAGCACCTTCCTTGCTTTTGTTTTTTCAACTCTTCTGCATCTTCAAATTGCTATCCTTTCATGTCCCTCTTCATTAGCAGAAACAAAAAGAAGTTGCATGGAGCGCAGTCAGGTAATTAAGGTGCCTGGGGAGAGAGAGGCATGCTGCTTATTGCCAACAGCTGCCACGTGGCTATGACTGCAAGAGCAAGTGCATTGTCGTCCCCAAACTAGCCCCTCGTCTGCCACGAACCAGGCCTTTTTAGTCACACACTGTTAAGCAATCTTTTCAGAACCTCTAAATAGAAAGCTTGATTAACAGTCTGGCCTGGTGGAATGAAATCCAAATGCATTACTACTGGACGTTTTCATCTGTTCAGGAAGTTGATGAACATCCATAACTAGGTTAGTCATCAATCAACATTTCACCTTTTCTGAAACATAAAAACCTTTTGTTCACTTGATTTTCCAATAGTGCTGTCCTTGTAAGTTATGTTCAACATCACAACAATTTCTGGGGCATTTTCCCAAGCAGGACACAAAGTTTCACAGCTGCGCGCTGTTCTCTTAAATCAGCCATTGGAAAAACAAGTTTGAGTGAGACTGCTTTCACGAAAAAAAAATTCACTATGACCAGAGAGAACCTTGCCAGGTGAGGCAACTGGGTGCACTAAGTTACAGCAAGTTGCATTAACCATGGGACACTGTTATATGTCAGCATGTATTTGGCTTCTCCTATTTCCTTCTAAATGGATAGGAACCCCATCTGAGGTGGGAATTCCTCTTCAGAAGTATTTTCAGCTTTTTTTTTTATGATGTTCTTAGAAGAAACATTGGTTAATAAAGTAAGTGGGGCAGCAAGAAACAGGATGACCTTCTACAAGATGGATTGACACAATGGTTCAAGCATAGGAATGGTTGTGTGATGGCACAGGACTAGGCAGTGCTTCATTCCACAGTACACGGGGCTCACAGTGCGTCTGAACCAACTCATGGACAACTAACCACACTAGTTCTCCATTGTGCATCTCCGGTGGTGTTTCCAGCTTCTAATATTTTTTAACACTGCTGTGAGGAAGATAGCAGTGTTCTGTTATGGCTCTTTAGAGGATATACTCAGAGAAAAAATTACTGACTTGCCTGGAATTTCTGTTCTCATATTTTTGAGTTATTGCTATTTCAGTTTCCATGATGGTTGTACAGAACATCCATTCTGTCCCTGCCCTCTCCAGCATTTCTTTCTTTTTCTTTTTATACACAATTATCATTGTTTGTGTAAGATATTTCATTTTGTTTTCAACCCGAACAATTTGTGTTCAATATCCAGAATGCAAAAATATTTAACACGGTATAAATATATATCCTATATACACTATATAAACATGTTTTGCATATTACAAGTACAGTGAGCTCCCAAAAGTTCATGGAAAGTCCAATTAAAAATAAAGTTATCATTCCACAAATTTTTCCAAGTCCAGATATGCATATCCACTCTTCACTTATCAAATGGTTACATTCCAAAGACTAAGAAGCTTTATGAATATCAGCAATGTGTAAAATAGAAGATGACCATACCATATCATAAAATGGACAATGGCTACAAGATTGAATAACCACAAAAATGCATCATTACATAATTGCCAATTAAATGAGAACCATGATCCAGCCAATTTGATACAGAACTGTGTACTAGCCAGTGTAGTTTTGCCTTGTACCTTGGTGGTGTTGCTATTAGGCATATATAATTAATACACAGAAAATCTGGTGTGTGTCTGTATTTACTAATGCCATAAATATAAAATATTGCATGAGAAGACAGTAGGTGAGAAGTCAATGTTATAACTTATTGCATTTATGGAATCAGACCTATGAAATACTGATAGATAAAACATGTTAAAAAAAGATTAAGAGCCATGCTAGGAAATTTATTTCTTACACTATTGAATTAAGTGGAACTAAACTTACCCTGGTGTGGTAAACCACCAGAAAATTGGGGAAAAATGCATGAGGCAACTGTTTACAGACAGGGGATAGCAAATACTACAAGACTATAATTCCTGAGAAAGGGAAAACTCATGAAGCAAGCATACAATTTCCCTAGATCTCTGCAGGAAGTTAAAGATCAAGCAGAGATTAGAGTATGTGAGTTATTATACATAAACTGAAGAAGAAGGAGTAGGGGGAAGGGCACTGTCTCAGATTAGCTATGAGTTCTTAGCTCAGGGATATGAAATGTATTGATAAAGCAAACTACAAAAATTTAAGTTAGAGTGCTACTAGAAAAACTAGTTCCACTAGTTAATAGAATAGAAAAACTACTGGTTGCTATTGGTTGCAAACCCTAGTCAAGAGGAGGAACAATCTGAGAACCAATAGTGTTCTTGAATTATGAACAAGAACATTTTAGAGGATCCAGCTACACTGGAGCAGCTTGCAAAGTCCCAAACCCAGCTGCAGCAAAATCTCTGAAAGAGACATTTGGAGGCAGAGTTTTACCAAGAGAAAGTACCTTGGTGCAAATATTGACCACGCTCATGCTAATGTAGATCGGAACTCAAGATAATCAATCAGAAGAGCAAACAGAGAAAAATCATAATGACATTGAAATAAATTAAAAACTGCTAGAGAGAAATCACTGCACTGTATCATTAGGATACAAAACAAAAATATTGGAACATGAAATCAATAGGAAAATATACACTCTAGTTAAAATTGAGTTATAAAAACCTATCACAAGATAGTTTAGTCGCTGTATATTACAAATAACTTTATGATAGTGATTATATGTATATTTAAGGTCTGAAATCAAATACATTACTGCTAAGTGAATAATTATGAAATTTCAGTAAAGACATGAAAACTATATTTAAAAAAACAATACTGGAAATCCTAGAATTAAAAAATAAAATAACAAATTAAAAAAAGAAAAATCTACCCAATTTTATTCAGAGCAGGTCAATGTGGAAAATGGAGGATGTCTTTTATCTTCAAGGTACAGCCAGAAAATTATGGAATTTTTATTGTATAGGCTTTATAACATATCTAAATATCTAATATGTTTGGTGTCCTTTAATGATTTTGTTGTTTACTACTTGCCTACATATCCTTGCATGATAGTTTCCATGTGGAAACATCATTTGACTAATTCCAAGATAAAGATTGATATTCATAATGTGATTACAAAAGGTTATAAGTTACATTTATAAATGTCTGTGTATAAGAAACCGTGGCATCATAGTGGGTTCAGCATCGTGCAGCTAATCTGCTCATTGAAATGTCAACAGTTTGAACATAGCAGCCACTCTGTGAGAAAAATGGAATGAGGCCATCCTCTCTGTAAATATTTAGAGTTTTGGAAACATTATAGAGCAGTTCTGCTCTGAGTTGGATTTGACTAGAAGGGAATATGCCTGTATGTCTGTAGGACTCATGACTCAGTCATATCATTCTCTTAGATTTTCCCACCACATTTTCTTACCCAGGCTCATCAGCAAAAGAGGATGTATCCTCAGTCTATAGAACCCCACCCAGTTTTGTGTTGGGAGTCATAAAGATCACAACGAAAGCCATGTCAACTAAATGACTAGACCACAGTAAACTCAATGCCATCAAACCAGTGTCGACTTGTACCACATGTTTAGGACAAGGCAGAACTGTCGCTGTGAGTTTCTGCAACAAATATTTTTGATGATAGGTTCTTTGGAACATTGTTTGCAACTTATTTTGCTTTTTATGTTTAAAAATGGCCTATGTCCCTGATACTTGAAGGAATGTTTGGATAGTTATCAACGCTTTAAATCATCGATCTATACTCTTTCCTTCAACTCCTCCTTTCCTATTTTCCTCATCTTCTTTCTCCTATTTTTATCTTCTTTTTTTTTTTTTTTGCTAGTTTATTCTTCCCTTGGTTTGTGTGTTAAGGGCTCTGAGGTTGACATATTGAGTTGCTAACCACAAATTTCCCTGTTCAAATTCAGCAGTTTCTCCACCAGGGAAAGCTTGAGGGGTTTGATCCCATAAAGATGCACAACCTGGGAAATCCACAGCAGCAGTTTATAGGGTTGCTATGAATTGGAATTGACCCAAATGTCAAAGAATTTGGTTTAGCTTGGTTTGGTTTATGTGCTGATTTGTAGAAGGATGATAACAATTTGATTTACTAGTCCCTAAAACATATTTACTTTTTCTGCCTGGAGGTCTTGAGGACTTTCTTCTCAAATGAAAAGTCATGTAAGTTTACTACCATTAGTCTATGAATGAATAATGTCATATTCATTTTCTTAGGTCCTTTTAAATTCCAAGCCATATTTTTAGTTTCATGATAATTTTCATTGATTAATATTTGGAATGTTAAAATTGGTTATCCTCATCTTTAGGATTTTTAATTATACATTTGTTGGATCTTCTTTGTCAGCTTTTATTTTCCACTTTCTATATTTTTTAAACCTTTTTTAAAAGGCATCTCATTGTTGGTCTCATGTTTGTTTTTCTTGTTTATGTTATGAACTCACAAATTTTTGAATCTCTACTTTGGGTCCCATGAAATTTCTTCATTTCTTATATAATTTTTTTTCACACTGAGTTCATATTACCTTCTTTAAATATTTCATGTCATCATGGTTTGCTGATTGTTTAAATACTTTCTATTTTCTTAATGTTTGAAATTTTAATTCAATGACTTGGTTTTCATGTAAACTAAATCTTATTTAAGGATATTTAACTCAAATTTGATTTACACTACATTTTTATTAATGTATTATAATTGGATTTAGGAAAAGGATATATTGTTGTGATAGTTAGATTTTGTGTCAAATTGACAAGGCCAGAATCCCCAGTGATTAGATCATTAAGTTCCAGTAATCTATCATGAATTCACCTAACAATATGTATTCACAGCAGTTAATTGTAAGATTATTAAGACTCAAGTCAGCCCTGGTGAAAACAATTAAAAGAAATTCCATTGGTGGTATGGTCTATTTTCAATATAAATGGAAGTTGTGGGGGATAAAAAGTGCTTGTTGTTTTGCTGAGTCTAGATGCTGCATCTAGCTCAGTGAAATCTATTTCTTGGGGTTTAGTCTGCATACAATATAGCCTCACATACCTGGTAGTCATCAACACCTTTCCATTTGACCTGCCTCCATTGGATTTCTTTGCCTCAGCCACAGTAAACCTGCCATGTTGACCTTAGGCTGATTTACCATGGCAGTCACTAGATGGGGGTCTTCCTGTCCATTTTGGTTTTATCAGCTTCTGCAGCTACACATTTCATGTGACACCTCCAGTCATATGACTCCATATGTGTGTTAGTATGGGTAGACTAGAGAAACAAATCCATAGAAACTCATAGGTGTATAAGAAAAAGTTTTATATAAAGGGTAATTGTCTATTAAGAAAACATCCCAACCGTCTAATCCAAACATATAAGTCTGATATTAGTCTATAAATCTGATACCAATCTTTTTGGTCATCTTAAAACTCAAGAAACACATGCAATGATGCTGAATGCAGGATGATAACAGGCCAGTGGGCAGAAAGTCTCTGGATCCAGTGGCGTGGCAAACATCTCAACACTGGCAAAGGTGTCTATGTGGCATCTGCAGCATCAGAGGTCTGGTTGCATCAGGGTAGGCCTTGTGGCTTTTCCAGCTCAGGGAACTAGCTAGTTCCATGTGTCCTATCAGCTACAATGTCTCCCAGGGAGTGAGCAGAAAGAGAGAGGTGTCTCCTGTCTCCAAGGAGGAAGTACTGGATTTCCCAGATTTCTCTGGAGAAGGCCAGGTCCACACAGAGGCCTCATTGACTGTGACCCGATTGATAGACTAGACTCCACCCCTTCACTCTTAATCCTCTCAAACCCAAATTGATACCAGATTACTACCACAGACAACCCCCTGTCAATTTGACACTTTCACATAACTCTCAGACATATGTAATTTTCAAACAAACAATAATAAAGTCACATTTGTAGCTAACAGGATAAAACTGAAACACATTTAATTCAATATGTGCCACCCGCATTTAAACATAATATTCTATAAGCTAAGAAAACAAAAAAAATCCTATGCCTAACAACTGGAAGTAACACCTACATTCCTATAATCCTATGAATATATTCTAGTAGCTATGAACATTTGTAAGCCAGCCACTTCATTCATTTATCTGCCCATTTTCGAGTACCCAATTTCTATACTGTCCACATACATCAACCCAGTGCTCTGAGGAAACAATCATATCCTTTGTGTGAAGAATCTTCATCCCAGTTAGAACCTTGTGAAGTCCCAATTCATAAGCAAAGTCAAGTCAGGACAGGCCATTCATAAAGTCTGTAGCAATATGCACCAGTTCGCAGGCTCAAATATCTTCCCTTAATCTGGTTGGGTTCTGGTCAACTGAATGTGGGCTGTGTCACTTAGGCTCCCAATGGTTCCCATTGGTCACCTTGCCTTAGACCATGGCCCCATCACAAATTCTCAACAATCCTAGTCCTATGGTGCTAGGTCATGAACTTCAGACCTGTCAACTACTCTCTTCTTCTCCTCTAGTTCCTTGTAAACCAAGTCCAGGTTTATCAGTGGGCAGACTCAAACTGTCTCTTTAGTGCTGCATTCATCCCACTTCCACTCAACAAGTCTATCCAGGTGTTCACCTAGAAAGCATCTCAGCCTAACCACAGCCTCTCTTTAAAGTTCAGTCCTAAAAAAGTTTTCTTTATGGTTCCAGATTTTTCCAGCTTCTGACACAAACCAATAGTTCAAGACTTCCCCAAAGCCTAAGAATTCCTCTTTTTTCAATCTGTCCAACTTGCCCCCAGGCAAGTCTCTTGGAATGCAAATACCCTGAGTACTCCAAAACACTGGGTAGGGCTTATCCTTTCAGAGCCTTCTTTTCAGGCATGCCCTAAACCCATCTAAAGATCAAATTAATGGCTTGAGGCAAGTGGGCTAACAAGCTCTCTATTTCCATACTTTCAAATAAACATTTCTATCAGTTATTATACCAATGATAAGCAGAAGTAATCAGTATAAATAAAGTAGAATCAGATACTAAACTCATATTTTAAAACAGTCAAGTTAAATTCATATTTAACTTATTTAAATATTTAGCTAAACTATTCTATTGTTACAAAAATATGGGATTTGGCCTCTGAGAGTATCAAACCAGAGTCAAGCTTTCTATGAGCTACTTTGACCTTCTGTCAGTCATTTCCCTTATGCATCATGGTTTCTGAGAAATTCAAATGGCAATTTCTATCCCGGAGCTAAAAATATATCTTAATAACATTCATTTTTACCATTTCACACAGGAATAACCAAAGCTGCAACTAAACAAAACAATCAAAACTTTAACTTCCTGTATGTTTTTCCAGGAAACAATCCAGTAAACTGCAGGGACATATCTGACCTCTGGCTAGCCAAGGAAGAAGCATTCCATGAGGCAGAAATCAAATAAATATCCACTCTTCATCTTTATGATTTGTTTCTATAGTACTCCACTCCTGGTACCATATTGTGTTAGTCCGAGTAGACTAGAGAAAAAAGTCTATAGAAACTCATGTGTATAGGACTGAGTTTTATATGAAGGGTAATTGTACATTAAGAAAGCATCCTAACCCAGCCTAGTCCAAGCTCATAAATCCGATATTAGTCCATGTGTCCAATAGCAATCTATAAAGTTCTCTTCAGACTCACGAAATGCAAGTAATGATGCCAAATACAGGCCAATAGGTAGAAAGTCTTTGGATGTAGTGGTGTTGTATCTCAGCACAGGCAGGGGCTGCTATGTGGCTTCTCTGGATTCAGAGGTCTGGTTGCATCAGGGCAGGATCATATGGCTTCTTCAGCTCAGAGAACAAGCACAGTTTTATGTGTCTTATCAGCTGCAATGTCTCCCAGGAGGTGAGAAGACAGAGAGAGGTGTCTCATGACTCCAAGGAGGAAATACCAATTTCCCAGAATTTTCAGGAGAAGTCAATGCCCACAAAAAGGACTCATTGGCTATGACTAGGTGCCACCTCTTCACTATTAATCTTCTCAAGTCCCAAATTGACATCAGATTATGTAGCTACCACAATATGATTTATGAACCTGGTGCCTACCTGGTTGTGGCTGACCACTTCTACAACAGTGTATGCCATTTTTTTGATGTGCTCTTTTCTCCATGTACACATATGTAAGCATCACCTTTATTAAAATGGGTACAAACATGAATCTCTTTTAGTCACTCGGTCAGACAGGTGTCCTCCAAATTTCTTGTCATAATCGAATGACTAATTCTGGTGCTGTTCCATGCTGTTAAAGCATATCACTTGTCATTCTTTCAATTGCTGGATCCTTGTTTCCTTGATCATACCCTACTTGAAATGGGTGAATGTCAACCAAATTTTTTTACAGTTATTCTGTGCATTCCTTCGGGAAAATTTTGACCCTGATCACAATGTTCAATATTTTACCCATAGCATCCTTTAATATTGGAACTTGAGGACTGAAATATTCTTAAGTTAAATATTATATATGCTAAGTATTTTTTTCTTCCCATTTTGACATTCTAGTCTCACCAAATAGAGATTGTAAATTTTTATTTTTAGTTGAAAATCCCATTGCATGGTGTGTCTTGGGTAGACTAGAGAAACAAAATTCATAGACACTCATATTTTATAAAAGAGTGTTATTTAAAGGATAAGTATACATTAAAAAAGCATCCCAACCCAGTCCAGTATAAACCCTTAAGTTCAACATTAGCCCATATGTCTGACACCGATCTACAAAGTCTTTCTCAAATTTACAAAACACAGGCAATGATGCCAAATGCAGGAGGAACGTTGAATCAGTGATCATGTAAGCATCTCAGCACTGGCATGGGTCTCCACTTGGCTTCTCCAGCACCGAGGGTTGCATCAGGGTAGGGCCATGTGGCTTCTCCTTAGGGATGTCTTGAAGGAAGTGAGCCTTGCCAGCTGAGGCAGAGAACCACGTAAGGCAGCCACAACTGGTCTGACCATCAGAGAGCAAGAGACAAGACAGGCAATACTCGCGGAGCCATTTATTTAACTGCACCTTCAATTAATCTCACGTGTATTCATTGACGAGGTTGGCACCTTAAATAAACCTTAACTCTCACACATGGTGACTATGTGCATGGATGGCAGAATTGTTCTATAAAATTTTCTAGGCTGGTAGCTTTTAGAAGCAGATTGGCTAGTGGCTGATAATTTAATGATTTTCATATCCCAATGATCTGGAAAATAATCATAAAGAGATAAAAATAATAATAAAAAGCATCTTTTGCTGAAAGCAAGTAAAATTAGGATTTACTAAAAGAGGTCAACAATAAATTTGAGCAACAGGAGGAAGAATTTATAATATATTTCTATTAAAATAATCTAGTCTGAGTAATAAAACACTCATCGATTTTAAAATAATTTTAGAATGAAGGGATCTCTTGAGAGGTGTAGAATAGCATCAAGCATAGGCATGAGTGCACAATGGTGGCAACAGATTGTCGTCAAAGAGAGCAAAATGTAGAAAAAATAATTGGAGAAATATAGAACTAAAATTCCCCAAATTTGATGAAAAATATTCATTAGTACCATGGAGAAACGACATTTTCTAATAGGATGACCTGAAAATTATTCATAGTGACTTATTATTATTTGTTTTTCAGACTTGAGATACACTGAGACTGCTCTTTCTTTTTGGCTTCCTAACTCAAGACCTTTACATATTTAATTATAATACTTTCCTGCAACACCATTTGAAATTTTCTGTTCATTTCTTTTGCTTTTTCAATTTTATTTGTGTTAGTTACTATACATTAAAGAGCAAGTGACACAGTCTTTTTTAATCTTTTCTTATCCACTTCTAGTCTTTTCTTATCCACTTTCGTCTTTTCTGCTATTTGATAGTGATTGCTTTCTTCATATATGATGTCCTTGATATCCTCCCACAACACATCAAGTCTTTGTATATAGTGTTGAATGCCTAAAATCTGTTTTTGAGATGTCTTGAAATTCAGGTGGGGTATTGTCTTGGCAATCCTATATGCTTTAGGCCTGGATGTCCTAGTCCTTAAAAAAAAGGAATTCTCCCACCTGGAAACACAGCACTGATTCCACTGAACTAGCAATTGAGATTTCCCCCTGGCCAATTTTGGATTCTCATACCTTTGCATCAACAGGTAAGGAAGGGTGTCACTGTACTGAGTGATGTGATTTATCCTGATTTAAAGGAGAAAATGGACTGGTGCTACATAATGGAGGTAAAGAAAAACAGGTCTGGAATGTAGGAGATGATATAGGCCATCCCTTAGTACTACCATGCCCAGCTCAGATTAAAGTAAATGGTAAACTACAATAACTCAATCCTGACAGGACAACTAATGACCCAGACCCCTCAGGAATGAAGGTCTGGGTCACCCCACCAAGCAAAGAACCACAGCCAGCTGAGGTGCTGCTGAGAGCAAAGGTAATACAAAATGGGTAGTAGAAAAAGATAGTTCTACCTATCATTTACAACCATGTGATCAATTGCATAAAGTTTGTAATTGTCAGCTTATCTTCTTTGTGCTATTGAATATCTTTCCTTTGCTCATGTATGATATACCAGATACAATTAGATTTAGTGTACTTTCATTTATATGTATGCTAGATGTAATATATTAGGTTTGTGATATCATTAATATCTGGAAATTGTATATGGCTAAAGAATTGCATAAAGGTGCCAAAAGGACAAGAGGTGGACTGTGTGCCAACCGGGCCAATAGGAACATGTGGGATAAATAAGGTTGCAGTTTAATTGGAGGGCAAAGAGATAAATATCTCAACAAGTTCCGCCCCTTTTTTCTCTTACTCTCTGGTGATCAAACCAGCATGCGGCTGCTGTCCCTAGTTCTCTGCTTAAATTTCTGAGCTATGCTGCCTATGGGACAACCAATCCATGGATCCTGTAGCTAGAGCTTGAGGATCCTTTGAAACCTGCTTTGCCATGCTGCAGGTGTGTACAGAACTTGAGTGTGAGGCTGGCGTATCCTGTCCTCTTGCATTGCTTGAGTTTGATATTTTAGTCAGGCCTGCTTTGCTAAGCTCCTGAGCTGCTGATTACTGGTGACTTGCCCTGCTGATTGCTACCTGTGGCCACACTGCGTGCATTGTCCAAGGGAGGACTCAGCTATCTGCTTCCTTGACCGTGGACCTAGTAGCCATTATAAGTTGAAGGACTTACAGTATATTAATTATTCTATGGAAGTGAGTTGGCCTGAGCCCTGTGTACATTTTTGTAGACTGATTAGCTATTATAGTCCTTCATGCTGCATAAATCTATCATCTATCTATCATCTATCTATCTATCTATCTATCTATCTATTTATCTATCATCTGTCATTTATCATCTTAGGTATCCTGGTTTTCTCTAGAGAACCCTGCCTAACACAGGTATGTCCAAGTTGTATTTTTTGTCTTTTGTCAGTTTGTTTTGAATTTTTTCAACCTTATAACAATTGATTGTATGTTCCATGGTGGGGCCCTAGCCTTGATTTTGCTCGTTATATGGAGCTTCACCATGGTCTCTTTTCACCTACATCATCAATTTCATTCTTATAATGCCCATATAGGGGCAAAATCCCCTTATATAGTAGCCAATTATGTTGTTAAAATTTTTTTTCTCCCAATGAAGTCTCATGTGATTTTTAGCTCATTTTCTATCATTAAGGTCATATTTTTCAAATAATTTTCCTTCCTCTTTGTTTCCAACTCTCACCTTCTAATAGCTAATAAAGATCAATGCATCTTGATTGCATTTTGATCAATTTCAGACTGAAGCAGTTGGTAGAATTCTTCATTTTCTTCTTCAATAATCTTAGTGATTGGTTAATAGCTGAATATATTCCCTTGCAAGTGTGTATATATATCACCCTATCAGAGACAGATTGACGTTTCTTTAGTAGATTTCAGGGAAGATCTATTTTCTTCCATTTTCCAATTATAGACTGTGAGTATTCATGGTCTTTGTAAGCCAGAACAACCACTTTGAATTTCACAATGTTTTGAGCCTCTCAATTGTTCTGGAATGCGAATACTAAGTATTACCTTCCTTTGTTACTTACAAGATACCTTTTGGTGATAAATCCACAATTTGGATAATCCAGAATCATTTTCATATCTTAAAGTCAGTTAATCGGCAAACTTAATTCTATATGCAGTCCATTTTCCAACATATTATACTATGCTCACCAAACAAAATCAAACGCACTGCCATAAGTCAATTATGACTCATATTGACCCCACTGGACAGGGTAGAACCATCCCTGGGGTTCCACGACTATAATTCTTTACATGAGAAGAAAATCTCATCTTTCTCATCATTTAGGATATAAAGATCTTTGGGAATATTATGTTGTATGCTACAATGTTAATGTGAAGTGTTAAAATTTAATTTCCGACTGGATTATTTTTTCTTTATGGATCCAGAATTCATAATATGAGGTTAATTCACAAAGTATTATTACTATCGTTCAAGTTCATATGTGTATGCATATATTCCAAAACAAACTAATTTTAAACATTTCTCTGCTGTGTGCTATGGCGCCAACATTTTCGCTCAGGAATAACCTCATAGCAGTCTAATTAGGATGACTTAGCTAAATATAATAATGATAATGACATATTGCACTTGTCTAAAGTTATCTATAATGCTGTCCTTTCAAAACAAAAGAAAAGCGGTTGCTTAATTGAAAATATTTTACAAGGTTTCAGTTCTTACACTTAAATTTAAGTTGCTGATGCCAAATGTTCTCTCAAATTTACAGTGTCAGTTTTTATCTTATTCTCAAGACTTTGCATACACATTTTTTTTCAAAATTTCTTTTGACATTAATATTTTTTACTTATAAAAGAAGTTAAATTTTCTTTTATAATTTTGGATCAAATACATTTTGGCAAATAAACTTTATAACTCTTCAGGAAAAAATGATAAAAGTTACAAATTTATATTTGAAGTTACATTGGCTGAATTTATAACTAATCTATGTATTTTGAAACCTCAAATTGAAAACATAATTTGAAACTGTAAGCTATTTTATTTATAAATAAAATGTATTAGAAAAAAATTTTAAACTAATAAAATGCTGTCTATGCTCAAGTCCATGTAATAAAGTGAATTTGTTTGCTCTGATTATTTTATAACTTTCCAACTCTCCTAATAGTATCAATTTTGAATGCAAATAAATTCTATTAGTTTTAAATCATAAAAAATATTTCTAGAAAACCAATTTTATCAAATCTCACTTTATGTTCTCAATGATACCAGTTAGTTAAAAATCTTTGAAATGGAAAATTTAATAATTAAAAAACATTATTTATTTAATATAAGATTTTAAAATTGTACAACTCTATGGCATATAGAATGTTTCTGTATACATATGTACACAAGATGCCATTCGATACATTTATATGATTTATTGGAACAGCAGTGCAGTCCATTTAAATAGACAAGCGTATTACCTTATGAAGAAATGGCATGTTGGCAACATCGGACTCTCTTTAGTATACAAAGGAGAGAGGAGAATCCAGTGCCACACCAACCCAAGATGAATTGCATCTAGGCGGAGATTGAACATGTCCCTCCATTCTTCTTTTGCCCAACTCTGGCACCAACTGTTCCTTCCACAGCACTTTGCTTTAATCTATTCTCTTCTGACCCATAGCAACTCCATGCACAACACAACTACACACTCCCCATGCCTGTGCAATCCTCGCAATTGTTTCTAAACTTGAGTCCATTGATGCAGCTGCTGTATCAATTCATCTCACTCAGGATCTTCCTCTTCTCTTGCTGCCCTCCAACTTTATCCAGTAAGATGCATTTCCCCATGGATTGGTCTCTTCAGAAAATACATCTAAAACATGTAAGATGAATTCTCACCACCCTTGCCTCTAAGGAACGCATTGTGTTGGGTAAATATTCTTCAGTAGCCCTCTGTTTTAGGCTGAGTTGACTAGAGAAACAAATCCAGTGTCACTCACCTATGTACAAGAAAGAGCTTTATGTCAATAAGTAGTTATATATGAAGAAGGTATCCAAATCCGGTACAACTCAAGTCCACACGCCTGATATTATTCCATAAGTCCCTTTGCAGACTCCAAAGCCTCATGCAATTATACAGAGTGTAAGATCACATGCCAGTGGGAGCAGTCATGTCGATTCAAGGTCAGTGGGCACAGAGCAGGGCACTGGAAGCAATCAGGATCGGTAGCAGAGCCCCAGCAAGCAGGAAGGCAATGGGACAGAAAGAGGGTGGTTTTGGGGAAGTCCACAACCAGGGATGCATCATCCAGCAATGACTTGATTGATAGGTTGGATTCCACTACTATATTTTCATACGTCTTCAAGCTGGCATAAAATCATCGAACTACTGCTAGCTCTTGAGATTATTGAAAAGAAAGGATGTTACTTTGAGGTCTAAGGTTTTAGCTGCATCTACTCAACTCTATAGCCTGTGGCCTGTGATGTTCCTGCTTCATTTTTCTGTGTCACCAGCCTGCAGCTATGTGAGACTGAAGAGGGACTTTTCACTCTCATTGGGCTTATGGACTTGAGTTGGACTAGGCTTGGATGCCTTCTTGATATAATTACCGCTTGCACTAAAGCTCTATCTCACACATAGATGAATGTCATGGGATTTGCTTCTTTAGACAACCTGACCTCAAGCAATGAGGACAGATATCATCCCATCATAGCCAGCATTGTATTTCAGGACAGATCTTGAAATGTTCTTTTTGACAAGTCATGCAGCATTATTCCTCTTGAATCTGTCATTATTTTAAGTTTTCAAATTAGATCCAACCTAAATATATGGGAAGTGGTCAAAATGTTTTCTTTAAAATAATGCAATGAACAGATATCAAAATTTGTAACAAATTCTTTGAACCCTGTGTGCATGTGTGTGTGTGTATGCATGTGATTTTCTCCAGAGGACAAAAACTTAGTTCTTAAAGACCGTTTGTTTTATTTTTGCTCATTTATTTGCTTGCTTTTTGTTTTCTTTTTAACTTCCTATGTGTGGAAAATTTCCCAGTAAGTTTAAAGGGAAAATATCCCTCTAAACTGTTTGAGATCTATTGATCTGGAAAACATTTCTCTATGATATAAGCACTTACTTTAGAATTTAAAATTTTCAGTAGTTTAATAGCCAAAATTATTTTTAGGATACAGTTTTTTAATTGTTTTTTTTTCAAACAAATCATGTAACACTGATTTTAGAGAACTATTTAATTTTCAAATACTGTGGTTGTTAAATTATAATCTAAGTGTACCTTGGCATTTTCATTCAGCAAGAGCCTAGTGCCTCTGTAAATCACAAGCAAAAAGCAATCTGGTACCTTTGGAGTGACAGCTAAAGTATTAATTCCCCAAATTATAAGTATAGGACATTACATTTGTGTTCCCAGTACAATTCATTTTAAAGACAAACAAGTGCAATAAATGCAGATGGAAATTTTTGTTTCGTGGCATTTAGAATAAGCACTCAAATTATTCTGCTTCCCTCAAATAGTGGAATTGTTGATAATAAAAAAGTCTTTTAATTCCATTTAGGGTTATCTTTTGAAAGTGCATATGATGAGCAGCATGTGTAAAGGTATAAAGTATATACATGAAGGGTAATGATGCACACTAATCACTCTAAGTAGAGTAATACTGTAAAATGCAGAAAATATTCTTCAACACAATGAGAAAGTTATTTTTAAAGCCTGCCCAGTAAGGTGAGACCAGAAATTTCCAGATAGATACCCACATTTGCATAAAAATAAATACTTTACACTCATGTGATGGTGTGGTACACACTCTGAAATGGATGGTAGCGCTGGCTCTAAAGGAAATGAGGGGAAAAATGGCTTGCTGAATTGTATTAAGCCAAGTAGCAGGGAGAATAAAAAGCAGATCTTTTCTGGGAAGACTGTTAACCTGTGTCCTCACTAGAAATCTGCTGATTCTGCGGTTCCTGGAGATACTGGAACCAATTTAGGCAGCTGTCCGAGTCACATGTGCATTCTGTCTCTCCTCTGATGTTCTTTCATTGTGAGGCTCATACTGTGGCTAGATCTACGCTGGCCATAACATCTTGTGTGTGGAGTGGCTCCATGTTTCCTTTATGAATCACAAAGAAACATTTCTCACTTTCAGTGCTTCTGTTCTTCTCCTGTTGGACGTAAATACTCTGAAAATATTGATTGCCTTCTAATAAAAATAATGTACGAAGGAAAAAGAAAATGCAGTTGTTAAGTTGCCTCACCCACCTAGGGCCATATTCCTGTGAAATTCTTCATTTTCTCTACTGGTTTTGCTTCACAAGTGAATCCATACATGTGTTACTTTGAATAAAGGCCTGCAAACTCTCTCTGTAAACTACCCACCTACCCCAATCAAACCCACTGCCATTGAATCAATTCCAATTCAGAAGGACCCCATAGGACAAAGTGCTGTGCTTCCTAAGGCTCTGACAGAGGGTCACTGGTGAGTTTGAATCTCCAGACATGCAGCTCAGCATTCAGTGCCTAAACCACTTGTGACACGGAGATCCGTTGTAAATTAGTAAACATGTCCAAAGACCACGCCGTATGTTACTTCTATTGAACTCTGATACTTCCTTAAAAGAACTTGACATTAAATAAAAATATGAAAGGGTCTGTGTTCCAGGAAAACTTATTTATAGACGTTGACATTGTATTATTATATATTTGTATTACCTGTCCTAAATACTCTTATTTTTTAAGTCATTTTATTGGGGGCTCCTACAATTCTTATCAAAATCCATCCATCCATCCATTGTGTCAAGAACATATGTACATTTGTTGCCATCATCATTCTCAAAACATTTGCCTTCTACTTGAGCCCTTAATATCTGCTGCTCATTTTCCCCCTCCTTCCACACTACCCCCACCCCGTGAACCCTTGATTATTCATATATTATTATTTTGTCATATACTACACTGTTTGACGTCTCCCCCTGCCCTCTTCTCTGCTGTCCCTCCCCGAGGGAGGAGGCTATATGTCCTGCAATCAGTTCCTGCTTTGTATCCCACATTCTCTCCATCCTCCAGGCATCGCCACTCTCACCACTGGTTCTGGAGGAGTCATCTGTCCTGGATTCCCTGTGTTTCCAGTTGCTATCTGTACCAATTTACATCCTCTGGTCTAACCAGATTGGCATGGTAGTATTGGGA
Source organism: Tenrec ecaudatus (assembly GCF_050624435.1). Taxonomy (NCBI): domain Eukaryota; kingdom Metazoa; phylum Chordata; class Mammalia; order Afrosoricida; family Tenrecidae; genus Tenrec; species Tenrec ecaudatus. Next base: position 91,423,222 of record NC_134531.1, read on the forward strand.
TCATGATAGTGGGGAGAAGGAAGCATTCAAGAACTAGAGGAAAGTTATATGTTTCATCATTGCTACCCTGCACCCTGCCTGGTTCAATACTCTTATTTTTTAACCTCCTAAAACATAAAAACAATCATCAGTTTGTGTGTCATACAAAAAAAGATAATAAGCTGAATCTGGTCAATAACCTATTGTTACCCAAACTCTGAACTACAACGCAATGGTGAACGGTAGGAGAAAATAAGAAAACTATTTCTTAACATGAATTTTTACTATGTCCATTGCATACTTAGCTCCATTTGCAATCATTTTTGCTAATCAACTTCTTAAATGTGTCTGTCATAATCCTGCCTTATAGCTTTTTAAAAGTAAATCCCAATTTATAGGAGCAGGTTAAGCAGAGGTACATTATAAAAACAAAGGTAAGTCTCCCCTCAGGAGTCAAGTATAGATTATTGAGCTAACCCATCATGTATAAGGTCTGCCACTAGTGTGTTTATACACTTGCTAAAGACTGAAAATACTACGTGTGCTCTTCCTTTCAAATGTGAAATGAAATCAGATATAAGATGGTCCTAAATGTAAAGACACCTGGTCCCTCAACCATCTATGCGATTGCATAGTTTGATTGAGCTGAGTATTTGATTATATGGTCCATGGCCTCATGTGTTAAAAGCTTTCTATTTTTGCATTCTGGACTTTTTTGATCACATCATGGATTGAAAGTCACTCTGCCTTGATGTGTGCTATTCTTTCACAGTTAGAGCCGATTCTAGAGTCCCTATAAATCTATGAGGAATTATAGCCAATGATGGAAGTAAAGAGAGGAGATGGTGTTGAGCCAAAGAAGTCAGGAAGCTGCTTCTGTGCAGATGACATTTGTGGAATAAATCAAGTAGAAGGTGTCAGGAACTGCATCCTTGCTCTAAGTGTTTCTAGTAATAGAATCATTTCCAGCCAAACCCTCATTAAGAAAGAGAGTAAGAGAAATCAAGTAATGTACAAAGACATCACCAGTTACTTTCCCCAAACAGTGTCTCTATTTCCCATGGGTTTTTAACTTGGTTTGAGCACTGAAAATTTAACCTTTTGGCTGCTGAGCTCTTGAGGAGCAAATAGTGCGTGCCTTCTCTTCTCATTCCTGAATCGCAGTTCTTGGCATGTGTATAGTTCTTGCCCACAATATGTTATTACATGAGCAAACTGTTCTTATTAGTTCACTAGGCTGGCTGCATAATTTGTGAGGCCCATGAAAAATAGAAGTGTGGGTATCCATCTAAAAAAAAGAGTGTTGTTCCTGTATTGTAAGATGAATTTAAGGATTTTTTTTCTCATGACCGTTTTGAAACCTCCTGATGTATAAGAAGCAAACACTCCTGACTCTTCCACCATCTTCACTGTCCTTCCTGTGTTTGAGCCCATTATGTCAGTCCATCCTACTGGGGGTCTTGCTCATTTTCAAAGATGCTTGATTTTACCATACACGATGTTCTTCTATAGAGATTGCTCCTTCCTGGTGACAATGACAAATGTATCCCAAGAAGTCTCACCCTCCTTTCTGGCTCTTCTTTAACAGAAATGTGTTCCTTTCTCCAGAAATTCATGGTATATTTAATAACATCTCCCAATACCATAGCCCAAAGTTATAAATTCTTCTTCACTTTGTACTTCTTCATTGTCATTTTTGAATATACATAAACTCATAAGCTTGGGTCAGATGCACTTTAATCTTCAAGGGGACAACTTTGATTTTAACAGGTTGAAGAGATCATGGCAGAATACTTGCCGAATAAAATGCATTATTTGATTTTCTGCCAGCTTTTGCCTTTGGCCTTCATTCTAAAACCAAGTATAATGAAATCACTTACTAACGAAAATTTTCTCCATTTATTGTGTTGTTACTTATTGGTCCAGCTGTGAGGATTTTTTTTATTACATTGAACATTTATCCATACAAAAGACTGTACTGTTCCATTGTCATCAGTAAGTACTGTAAATCCTCCTCAGCTCAGCAAGGCCAGAGGCATATCACAGGCTGTTGATGTGTCTTCCTCCAATCCTTTTGCCACATTCTTCTTCATGAAAGTACTGCTTCTCCCACTTGAGAGGTGGGAAAAGCGCCTGAACAGAAGTTTCACTGGGGCAGAAATCCGAATGGCCAACAAACATATGAGAAAATATCCCCGATCTTTAGCCATAAGAGAAATGCAAATTAAAACAACAATGAGGTATCACCTAACACCCTCAAAGGTAGCCTAATTTAAATAAATCAGAAATCAACAAGTGTTGGAGGGGCTGTGGGGAGACAGGAACTCTCATCCTCTGATGGACCTGTCAGTATGTCCAGCCACTATGGAAATCGATCTGGCTATATCTAAAACAGATGGAAATGAATTTACCATATGACCCAGCAATCCCCCTACTGGGCATATACCCAGAAGAGGCAAGAAACAAACCAAGGCCAGACATCTTTGCTCCAATGTTCATTGCGGCACAGTTCACAATTGCTAGGAGCTGGAAGCAACCAAATTTCCATCAAGTGACGAGTGGATTAAAAAGCTGTGGTATATACATACAGTGGAGTACTATGCATCGCTAAAAAGCCGTGATGAATGTATGAAGCACATTGCTGCATGGGAAGAACTGGAGAAAATCCTGCTAAGCGAAGTAAACCAAGGAAATATACAACATGACTCCACTGAGGTAAGCTTAAAAAAATGCAAAAGGGGCATAGGGAAAAAGCTACTGTATATAAACTTTCCTGGGGTGAGGACCAGGTAATATGGCAGGGACCAGACCAAATACAGGGATACACATGGTCGGCAACTAAAAAGGAGGTGGGGAAAGGGAAAAAATAATAACCAAGAAATGGGTAGCTGGGGTAAAGGGCACTCACCCACCCAAGGGGAGGGTATTGTTTATATATCTACAGGGAAAGAGGAACCAGACTTCAAACCAGTGCTCCAAGATGTGACTGCAACATGCCGGCGTGGAGTAGGGAACCAGTGGAGAGGTCTGGGGGCCAGTCCCAAACCCAACTACTAAGTGTATACCTGCCCTCCCCCCAGAAGTATTTATTTCAGAGGATGCATTGAATCTGCAGCTCCGGGAGAGGGACATATCTGATCAGAGCACACGGGAGCAGATGAAGGTGGAAGAGGAGAGAGTGGAGCACATCCTGGCCCCCCAGACCGTGAGGATAAGGTTCCCAATTAGAACAGCCAGTCCACAGAGAGGATCACATGGCCAACCTCACTATGAGACATAACGCCCCTCACTGACTCATAGCCCTACAGGGGACAACACCGGAGACACAGTGTGGGAATTGCACCCGATTTAATCCCGCAACACCGAGGCAAAACACTAAGGGGGTGCAATAAGCAGCGAGGTCTCTAGGGATTGCAGAAGGTGGACTTTGGGGTCAGGGCATGGTGCCCCAACAGACTGGACTGGAAAACACTCCTAAATACCAACAAACAATCCTAGAACTAACTACAAGTTTTCTTTCTTGTGTTTTATTTTGAACTTTTTTTGTCATTGGTTTGTTGTTGTTGTTTTGTTGTATATGGTTGCTTGATTTTTCTCTGTCTTGTTTTTGTGCATGATATTATCTCCACAGGTCTGTCTAAATATGATAGGCGGAATGAACAATCTGTAGGAGAAAACATCGGGACCAGGAGGACATGGGAGAGGGGGAGGAGGAGAGAAAGGTGGTGGTGTTGGCAAACCCAGGGACAAGGGAACAAGTGATTTAAATTGGTGGTGAGGAGGGTGTGGGAGGTCTTGTAGGGCATGATCAAGGGTAATGTAACAAAGAGGAATTGCTGAAACCATGATAGTGAGACAGGAGGAACGTCAAAGGAAAGAGAGGAAAGGACTGGGAGGCAAAGGGCTTTATAGAGGTCTAGACAAAGGCATGTGCATATGTATATAAATAAATATATTTTTATATAAGGATGGGGAAATAGATTTCTGTGCCTATATTTATAGGTTTAGTATTAATGTGACAGAAGAACATTGGGCCTCCACTCAAGTACTCCTTCAATGCAAGAATACTTTCTTCTATTAAATTAGCATTCTATGATGCTCACCTTCACGACAAAACCGTTGAAGACAAAGATGGTGAAAAAGCAAATGTGGTAAAGAAAGCTGATGGTGCCCAGCTATCAAAATATATACTGTCTGTGGTCTTAAAGGCTTGAAGGTAAACAAGTGGCCATCTGGCTCAGAAGCAACAAAGCCAAAATGAAGAAGCATAACAGCCTGTGTGATCACGAGGTGCCAAAGAGATTAGTTATCAGGCATCAAAGAACAAAAATTCATATCATGTACGCTCACCTCCGTGATACGATCGCTGAAGACAAATGGGTACATAAGTACATGTAGCGAAGAAAGCTGATGGTGCCCGGCTATCAAACGATATAGTGTCTGGGGTCTTAAAGGCTTGAAGGTAAATGAGGTGTTGAAGGTATCAGGTATCAGGCATCCTCAGAACAAAAAATCTTATCATAGTGAATGGTGGGGTGACTGCAGAGTGGAGACCCAAAGCCCATTTGTAGGCCACTGGATATTTCCTTTCAGAAGGGTCTAGGGAAGGAGATTAGCCAGTGAGGGTGCAATGTAGCAACGACGAAAATACAACTTTCTCCTAGTTCCTAAATACTTCCTCCAACCGACCCCCACCACCCCTCGACTATCATGATCCCAATTCTACCTTATAAGTATGGCTAGACCAGAAGATGTACACTGGTACAGATAGGAACTGGAAACACAGGGAATCCAGGGAGTATGATTCCTTCAGGGCAATTGGACAATTGGTGTGAGGACAATTGGTGTGATTGGTGTGATTCCTTCAGGACAATTGGTGTGAGGGATTGGAAAGGGGGACCAATTACAAGGATCTAAATGTGACCTTCTCCCTGGGAGAAGGACAACAGAAAAGTGGGTGAAGGGAGACGTCGGACTGGGCAAGATATGAAAAAATAATAAGTTATAAATTATCAAGGATTCATGAGGGAGAGGGGAGCGGGGAGGGAGGGGAAAAATCAGGACCTGATGCTAGGGGCTTAAGTGGAGAGCAAATATTTTGCGAATGATGAGAGCAATGAATGTTCAAATGTGCTTTACACATTTGATATATTGTGATAAGAGTTGTATGAGCCCCTAATAAAATGATTTAAAACAAGGTAAAAAATAAAGTACAGTTTCTTGGAGTATTTGTCCAGCATACCGATTAAACAAATATGGTAAAAGGATAAACCCACAACACACATCTTTATTTTAAACTATGCAGGATGCACTTGTTCTACTTGCAACAAGTGCCTCTTTGTCCCTGCACAAGATACAGTTTCAGCAGGCACACAATGAAATGTTTCAGAATTCCCATCTTTACAAAGTTATTTATGATTTCTTAAGATTGTATATTGTCTTACACTGCCAATGAAAGACAGGTAAGCATCTTCCTGGTATCCTGTGTTTTCAGTAAAGATCCATCTGGTATCAACAATTATATCCCTTCACCCATATCTATTTCTGAAACTGCCTTGAATTGTTGGCAATTCCCTGCAAATTAAACCATGTTTAATAAACTTCAGGGAAAGGTTATTTGGATCTGAGATTTATGACATTGGTCATGGTTTCTGCATTCTACACGATCACTGTTCTTGGGATGGGCACTATAGAACCTTTTCCAGTCATTTGCTCAAGGGCTGTTTTCCATATTTCTGGTATAGATGAGAGACAGCTTCTAGCACTGCCAATTCCCATTTAATATTCCATCAATTGATTGGCCTTTGTTTTTTCACCAATCCCTTCAGTTTGGAATTTTTACTGAAATATCACCAGTTATTTGTCATATACTCCCACCAGAAATGGCTGAATATCAGAAAATTCTTCTTAGTACAGCGACTCTGTGTATTATTGTTTTCTTATTTTAATCATTTCTATACTTTTAAATATTTTATCCAGGGAATCTTTCTATATGGAAACTCCATGCTTGAATATTTTCTTCAGTTTTTTGAGCTTTAGACATGCTGAGTGAACTGACCACAAGGCTGGAAATATAACCCCCCACCCCATCTGCCCTGTGGGGGATGAATAATAAAAATGTAGGTGAAGGGAGACAACAGAGGGTGTAACATACAAAATAACATTAGTAATATGTAATTGATCAAGGATTCTTGGGGTTGTGGGGGTAGGCGGAGAGAGGAGCTGATATGTAGTACTCAAGTACAAAGAAAATATTTTGGAAATGATGATGGCAAGCATATGTACAGGTGTGCTTAATACAAGTGAATTATGGATTGTTATAAGATCTGTAAGAGCCCCCCCCAATAAAACAATTAATAAAAAAATTGCTGAGTGATCTCTTCACTTTTTGCATACATCTCTAGGTCTTTGTGTTTGTGTGTGTGTGTTTTAATAGTACTGTATCTTCATGGCTTGCCTTTGATACCATCTGTTCAACATTACTTAATCATTTCTTCTTTTCAGAATATTTTTGACATTCATTTTAGTCTTCTTTCTTATTGATAGCATTCTTCTTTATGTGTATAATAATAACAAAGATGTCATTATTTTGATTCAATTAAGCAGTTTATAATTAATAAAATAGTTATACTATAAAGAAAACACAGAAAATTATCATTATTTGATCTACATTTTATGAGAGGAAGGCAAATACGAGGAACACATACTTTAAAAATGCATACAAATTGGCCTGTGTCTGGTTTAGAAGCTCAGTTCCATATTTTCCTTATATCCACTTAGCCTAGTGACTTATCCTTACATACGTTGTGAGCTGAAGAAGGGACCAGTGAGGAAAGGATTTGACTAGACAGTAATTTTTGGAAGGAATGAGTAGAGTATGTTTGTGCTACTTGCCCTCTTCCCATAAAAGCAAAACAACAACAAAACGAGGGTAAGAACTGTTTCAGATAATCTCTATCAAGATAAGTGATATCATCACTATTACCTAGCATGGCCACTAAGAATCCATGTGTGTACCTAAATTTTCAATTAGAATTCCAATCAGCTTTTGGTATTGATCATCATTATTTTTATCAATGAATACAAATTTCAAGGAAGCTTGAAAGCAGTGTTAGCTTCCTCCATAGAGTTCTCAGCAAGATAAGTTTTTATTAAGACCCTTACGATGACTTGGGGGAAGATCTGAGGATGTTGTGCTTGGGTGCTGCTGAGTTGATTCCATGCCAGTCCTGCACAATCTCACAAGTGATGCGGTTTGTGTCCACGGTGGCACCATGGTGTCAATCCATCTCATTGCGGGTCTTCCTCTTTCCCTCTGTCCCTCTACCTCGTCAAGCATACCCTTCAGGGCTGGCCACTTGATTTCTATCTCATTGTTGTCTTGATTTCCTTCTACTGGTGGCTGATGATTGTGAGTCTGGTTTTTGTGTTTTTTGTCTTTTGAATGTCATTTTTGGTAAAAATGTCTGTCAATTTTTTGTCCCACTTTTTAATTGGGTTAGTTTTAACAGTTTCATTGACAAATAATTGAAGAATTATATAATAAATATGTTCTATGTCTAGAGAATTACCTATCCTGAGCTACTTATAAAAGGAAATTATTCAAGTAAAAATAAGTATATAAAGCATTAACAAAATAGTGACTACAGCAGAATGAAACACAGAGGCCCTCATTCTAAAAGATAGAAGCATGCAATAAAAATATAACAAATTGATTAGAAGGAAAATCAAATGGTAAGTTGTTAAATTTTACCATATCACCATACCATTCTGCAACTTGGGTGCTCAGAGTTTAAGGTCTGATACAGTCTCCTACTCTGATATTGGATTGGATTGTTAATAATTCTTATACCTTGCTGGTTGGTATCTTTCTATGTAGATAATCTGATACTTCATGTAGATAGCTATTTGTTTTTAAACAAACTTTTTAGGCCCAGATGCAATTCTTCCTGAGAGCTGATTGCCATCTGATTTCTTCAGCACACTTTGCTATAGAACTCATGTATTCAGCGATCTGTTCTCAAGGGCAAATATTGAGTAGGACCACATCATAAGAATTCATTGTTCTTGGATTAGGGCTTAAAATTTAGTATGAGCTCAAAATCCATTCATATATCTATGGTTTAAATGTCCCTGGTCCACTTTAAAGGACACATTATCATTTTATTGGGCAATATCCTAAATAATTCCCATGGAGTATATGGTAATTCTATTAATAGTATCATTAAGTTAGCCAATGATATAGAATTTAAAATAGTATTGAGAAGATTTACCTACACATCCAGATGGATTTCACATAATCTTGAATATTTTCATTTCTTAGATATTTTTAATTTCAGATGTTCCTTTTTGGTAATTATTTTTCTTTGTACTTGCTCATACTTATTTAAGAGGCATGTTACTTGAGAACTACAGTCAGGAACATGAAATGTTATCAATGTATATATATTATTTTCCTGATCAGATCAGTAAGGCAAGAATTATCTCCAGAGAAACAATGTATATGTTTTTATTTTACCTAGAAACCTCAGAACAATGATTTAGATTTCTAACATAAGAAAGTAGAAATGAAGCTGGTCCTTTTTTGCCCCAACAATCATAAATTTTGTCCTTTTTTGTTCCAATCATCATAGATTTTGTCTTAATTTAGATACATTCTACATTAAGATATCAGATAAGAAAGGTCATTAAATATAGAAAGTAGTGGAATAAAAGTGCCTAAATATCATAGAGGTTCACTGCTGACCTTTGGCCCTCCATCCTGCCATGAGGCAGAGGTCATACATCCCTCCACCCTCCACCTCTCTTTACCCTATTCTGACACCAACCATTCCTGCAGAGCACTCTTTTATGCAGAGTTCTACAACTCACTACAGTGGCCACTCAGAATTCACAGACAATACTATTTAAGGACATTTCTTAGGAAACTTAAGAGGCTGCCACAACCAGAATCAGGAAACATCAAGGAGCTAGGCACAGGTTCCCAGTGACACCTCTTCTCAGCCACCATCCAGTCTTTCTCTAGTCCTCAGCCTCTCTGCTATAGGGTCGCTAGGCATCTGTGTCCATGGCCACAGAGGCCAGCCTGCTGCTCTGCCTCATGGTCTTGACACTTCTCTCTTCTGTCTCAGGGTCTCCTGGCCTGGGCCTCTGCTATCTCTGCTCTCAGCCTCCTCCAGTCCAGACACGGACCTCAAACATGTTCATCTCAAGTGGTCCCGAGGTTTCTCTCTCTGTTGGAGTTGGCCCTTCCACACAGATGAATGGCTTTTGAGATGTGGCTTTGGTCTTTCCACGGATCATACCCACAAGGAAACAAACGTATCATCTGGTACACACCCTTTCCTAAGGTTGAGATCTAATCCCATCTCTATCCTGCCTAATAGCAGAGCAGAGAACTCTCTCCAAAATGAGATTCTAGCCACAAACATAGAGTTCCAAATTTATAATACATCACATAAGAAATGATGGCGAGAAGAGCACCTTGTAATTGACCAGAGCTCAAGGAGATGTACTCAAGAATAGGTGAAGACAAGAAAAGAAAATGTTCTCTACATTCAAATTATGTATAATACAATTTATAAGTATTATAGGACAAATAATGTCTTGTTCTACCTGTGCTAGACACAGGTCAAACTCAAGGAAAAGGGAAACTGAGGACCTTTAAGTTTTAAGGTACATACTCAGCCTGAGATGTAATGGATCCCCCATCCTTACTCTCGAAAAAGAAAATAAACAAAAAGTAAGGGCTTCAATGCAACTTTATAGAAATGAAAGGACTAATAATCATATACACAAAGACATAGTTTACTATTGAAATTAAAAGAAGATCCTATAAATAAAAATGAATAGAAATATGGTAATTATTTAACCATATAAGTTATAATCTTGTATAAAATTAAGATAAAGTTTAACATGCTATATTTAAGAATTGCACCCTTGGAAACATACATAGTGTCAGGATCTTGCATAGTAGAAACAAGTATAATTGAAAACAAACACAAAAGTATAATTGAGTAGTATTTTTTACGTTGTTTTTCTTTTCATATTTAAATGTGCTGTTTAAAATAATTACTTTGTGACTATAAAACAATTTCAAAAAATAAAACAGTATTGTATCAGTTTTTCCATCTTTTGCATGTTGATTTAGTATTTTTGGTGCTGTGACAGCACAGAAGCGGCCTTGCTGCGTGAGCACTGCACCACAGAGATGTACTACATGTGTTCCCTATGGTTTCTCGGGTTCCGTATGTGGGTTTGGGTTGCTGCCTGAGCTCCTGAGACTCTGTAGTGAGGAAGTTGCGTATAATTCCTGGCAGCTTTGTCGTTTATCCATTACATTACAGAACAGCTCATATTTCAAAATAGTTTTATGAGATTATTATAAAAATAAAAAATAAATGGCAGGGTTATCAGCTCTCATTACCATTGCTCAGCAAATGGAAACTAAACCACTAAAAATAACCACAGGAAGCAATAATTTCTATGACAAATTATAGGTCTATTTGCTTAGTGTACTAAGTAATACAGTTTTGACCAAAGATAAACAGTTTAAAAAGTTACATTTGTGTTGGGGTTCGGGGGGGGGGGCGGCACAAGGAGAAAATTGCTATTCCCTGAAGGCTGATGTACCTTGTAAAGCAATGTGTCTTCAAACCCAGCACGAAAGAGAGGCCAAACCAGTTTCTAATTCTAGACGAGACCCTAGAGATGCCCTGCGTTATACGACATGCCGCAGCTGTTTGCAGATGTCTCATCTGGTGGGTCGGATTATGCGCTTTATCTATTTACTTATTATTCTTTAAAAATAACAGAAATTATAATGCATAACCTTCATTAGGAGCTTTTCCCTGGTTGCTGTCACAAAGTCTGTGTAAATAGCATAAAGCCTATTTTGAACAAAATGATACGGTGTCCCTCTCTCTTGCTGTATCAGAAGTGCCCCTAATGAAAGAGCTTCTGCATTCTGCCTCTGAAGCAAGTAAAGTGCTTATGAGAAAATGGCCCTTTCCTATAGTGCATCCAAGTAAAACATGCGAAGGCCGGACTTGTCACCACTTTCTAGAGCACATGCCTCAGAGTGCACGCTGAGCGGAGCAGCAAAACGCCATCTCCAAGCTGCAATGAGGCGGTGCTTTCAAATGACCCATTTTGGCACATTTTCTTTTAAGGATGTAATCCTGAAGCACATATATAGTATTTGCTTAAGTTAATAAAACTTCCCTCACAAGCAAAGGATCCTTACTCCCAGAATACCTACTTAGATTTGTTCAAAAGTTTTGTTTCTGGTACCAGCTGGGGCATATTCAGGCAAGAAAAAGCCTAACAATGGAAACTTTCTTTATAAAAAAAATATTGGGGGGAGGGTTGGGGAAAGATGTCATTATGCCTTGGGAAGTATTATAATATTTCCTAATCATCTGCAATGCTCATTAGTCTTCTTATTATATCTGAAGCACTTGTATTTGTTGAAGTAGAAGCGCTGAGATAAAAGAAATTTGAAAGTGAAATCATTACACATTTCAGGCTTTGCCTTTTCAAACTGGAAATCTGTTCTATTACTCTTAATGAGCTGATGCCCCAAACACCAAGAGTGGATTTATATTCCTGAACTTCTTTTGAACCTCTGATTAAAAACTATAATATGAGTTTACCACGCAAAGAAGCGGACGATACTGTTTCTTTCTATCGCCTCTAACTTGGGAACAGTGCTCAATCTTTGCACACCCCTTAGCGATAATCTGTACAAACCAGGTTTAAAATAAAAAGTATTTATTGGTTATATTTTTTAAAAATCATTCTGTATACAATTTTTATATATTTAGAATCAATCATGTATAATCCAAACTGCAAGTACCTCTCAACAGGTGATTCTAATTAAAAGAAATATTTATAGGTTAAAATGTATAGTTCCATGGCAAAATTGTGTAGAACAAAAGACACAAACAAGAGTGTAAGTAAAATCTGAAAAGCTGGATAATATCAGTAGATTATATCCTTGTCAGTACTCTCAGTAGGATGACTAGGTGAAGCATGTGCAGGAACTATCCATAATCTTTTTCCCTACAGTTGCAAACACTTCATTACAAAACCAAGGGATACACTGCCCCACTCTATAGCTTCCACTCGTTACAAAGCATATCATTGTTAAGTACCATTGATGTGGTTCTGACGGATAGCAACCTTGCGTACAATAGAATGAATCTCTCCAGGTCCGGGGCCACCCTGACAACAGTTGCTATGTTTGAGCCCATTATTGTAGCCACTGTGCCAGTCAATCTTGTGAAGGGCCTTCCTCCTTTTCACTGTCACTCCAATGTGTCAAGCTTGATGTCCTTCTACAGGGACTAGTCTCTCCTGATAGTATGTCCAAAGCATGTGAAACAAAGCCTCACCATCTTTGACTCTAAAAAGCATTCTGAACGACTTTATTAAAAGATTAAGAGAGCCCACAGCCTGGAAAAAGATATTTAGTAATGACGTAACAGACACGTGGAATTACTTAAATCTACATTATTTTGCAAGCTTACAATAGAAAACACTAAGAACCCTCTGAGAAGGTGGGCAAAGGCCCTGAACAGATGGTGCACAAAGGACAACACTCAAATGGCTAATAAACACATAAGGAATTGCTCTGGGTCACCAGCTGTCCAGGAAATGCAAGACAAAACCACCATGAGATTCTACCTGACACCCATAACTGTAGCCCAATTCAAACAACAGCAACAACTGAGACCAACAAATGCTGGGGAGGGTGTGGTGAGATGAGAATTCTTATCTGCTGCTGGGAGACTTGTAAATACAGATACTGTGGAAGGTGATATGGCGAGACCTAAAACAGATGGCAATTGAAGTACCGTAGGATCCAGCCAGACCATCACTGGACATACACCCAAAAGAAATAAGAAACAGGTCACGAGCAGACATTAGCTTCTCCATGTTCATGGCAGCACAGTTCACAATAGCAAGAAGCTGGAAATGGCCCAAATTCCCATCAGTGAAAGAATAGATGAAAAAAACCTCTGGTACCTGCACACAATGGAATACTATCCTTCCCTAAAAGAGTGATGTAACCATGAAACACCTCAACTCATGGAAGAATCTGGAAGACATGATGCTGAGTGGCTAGTCAAGCACCGAAGGACCAATACTATATGAGTGGACTACTGTAAGAACAGGTCAGGCTTGTAGGGCACCCAGGCTTCTGGCCAGGGTGGGGGCAGACAGGCTGGTAGAGACCCTGACCGGTGCCAATGAACCATCCACCATCTTCTCTAGGTAAATATCGGGCAGGTCACTTAGCTGGAGGCCTGAGATAGTTAAGGTTTATTGTGCCAACCTGGCCAATAAACATATGTGAGATGAATTGAAGAGCAGAGAGAGAAATGACCCAGTGAGCCTCACCTTTCTAGTTCTGGGGTCTCTTGCTCTCTGATGGTCGGACCAGGGTGCAGCTGCCTTAGCCAGTTCCCTGATTTAGCTGGCAAAGCTCACTTTCTGCAAGACATCTTGGAGGAGAAGCCACACGGACCTACGCCGATGCATTCCTGGGTTCTGGGGCAGCCATGTGGAGACCCCTGCCAGTGCTGAGATGCTTACACGTTCACTGATTCTACATGTGTTTTGTGAGATGGAGGATTTTGTTGACTGGTGTCAGACATATGGGATAATATTGGACTTATGGGCTTGGGCAGCACTGGGTTGGGATGCTTTCTTAATGTACACTTACCCTTTATATAAAATTCTCTCTTGTATACATAAGAGTTTCTGTGGATTTGTTTCTCTAGTCTACTCAGACTAACACAAGGATGTCTCATGCTAGGTGGGATCAAATGGTCGGAGGTGCACGTGAGAGGTTATCTGTTGAGTGGTTACTATGAGTATCTGGGTGAGGTCCCCTGAGTGGCAGGCAGAGCTATCAGACGGATGAGATTTACTGATGTGAGGGGCAATGCAGGAGAGGGGAGAGGAATGATCACATTTGGGGGAGCATAGGTGCATCCTGTTGGTGGGAGGAGAGGGAGAACTGATCTCCAGGTGGGGAGAGGAATAACTGAGAATGCTTTGGGGACACTAAGTAGGGAATGTCTTTGGTAGTGTGCAGCAGGTGGGCATCATTGCACTTGGACATCTGGGGGTATCCTGGGATCCCTGGTATTGTGCTGTGGAACAATGGGACAGTGAATCATGGGTCTTTGGGGCACATGGCAGGCTCCAGAGGCTGCATCTGAGAGACCCAATGTAAGAGCTCCACTGGGTGAACTGGAATCTGTCTCTGACACACTGTAACTTGAGGATTAAGTCAGAAAACACCTGGTGTCTGAGGAAGCAGAAGACAGTTGTGCCAAGCATGTTGTACCATTGGTTGGCAGACCAACATGGTCTTGCTACATCAATGTCCTGTATGTGTATTACCTTCAACAATGCTGTGAAAGAACCTGCTGTTTTATTTTGTTTAAGTTTGTTCATATCAGAGCATAACTCAGAGGTGCCATACCATTGGGGGTCACCCTCTTGAAGTTGTGTCATTTGATTTTTTTGCATTTTAGGTCAATAAAACCCAGGATCGATTAGCCTAGAGGGACAGAAAAGACAAGAGCTGGGAGGAGGGTACAGCAGGGTAGGGGAGTGGGTGGGGTGGATAAAAGGGAGACAATGTCAAGGAGTCTAGGAAGGAAAAGTATGTTTGAACTATGGAATGATACGACATATGTATTAACTCTCAAGTAACAACAATTTTTAAAAAAAGGGAGGGGGTAGAAAAGCATAGATCCAGAAATGGGTTTTGGGCTCACACTAAACCTTAGCTCCAACCTTAGAACAATTAGTTCTTAAATCATGGCCCAGCTCCATTTTCACCTTCAGGAAGGGAACACAGAAAGTGTGGGTGCTATAGCTAATGTGGGGAAGAATTTAGATGGTGCCTGGCTATAGTAGCGTCTGAGGTGTAAAGGCTCATGTCCAAACAAGCAGCCATCTAAGAGAGATGTCGACTAACACAGATGGAATAGGCACACCATCCCCGGTCCCTGAAGGATTGCAGTCCATGTCACCTGGGATGGAAGCGGGATTAGTATCAGAGCCTAAATTGTGGGAATCCAGTTTGCAGAAGACTGGATGAGCTCGGGAGCGCAAGATTCATCTGTGGGAAGTAGATAGGAAACAAGTTTCTGGAGAACATCCCTTTATCTAAAATTGAGGGAAGGGAGGAAAGTGGTCACTAAAGAATGGGGAGAGATGAGCATAAAAGATCAAAAACATAAATCTGATTTGAACAGTTAGCACCTTGTCAGTAGATTCCCCCCTTTGATGCTGGCTGGACCTGATCTGATTTCCACAATTTTCTGAATTTTTGATTTGTATTGTTTTATTTGGTAATCATGTGTTCATAGTAGGAGTTATGTCATTGGAGGTCACCCTCTTGAAGTTGTGACATATGGTTTTCCATTTTTCGGTATGTGCAAACCCAGGATTGATGAATCTATAGGGGTTTGGGGAGGGTTACCATGGTGGTGCTGGGGTAAAAGGGAGATGATGCCATGAGTTCATGTAGAAAATGAATGTCTGGAAACAGACTGTGGTAGCCATTGTATAATTCTACTTGATGTGATTGAACTATGGAATGATATATTTATTAAATCCCAATGAATAAAAAATGTTTTAAAGTAAATAAATATGCTCTTGTTTCCTCCTAGGAAATTAAGCTAAACTGAATTGAAGAAAAGCATTCTGGCTATACTTCTTCCAAGACAGTTATGTTTGCTCTTTTGGCAGTCCAAAATATATAATAAGATATATTTAAATTATTTTACAGTAGTTGTTCTAGATATGTCTCTAGAGAATATATGGTAGAGTACTTTGTCTTACATTAAGTAAAAACCACGAACACTGAGTGTATGAAACCTCTTAGTTAATAGAGGACAATGTCAATGAGGAAAGAGTAAAGCAAAGAGAGGCAAACAAAGAGAAAGTGTTCTGCTGGGTGAAAAGAGCATATTTTCCCCTACTAGATGCATTTGTATTAGATTTAGTGCATTATTTGTTATAAACAACTACAAGCTGTGTGTTGGAATAGATAAAGTAATTCCTAATCTATATATTTTTATAGTAAATCAAAAGGAACATGCACAGGGGTCCAGTTGCACTACCAATCTGGAGTTAGAAAACCACATCCATCTGGATTAAAGAGCAATAATTTATCTATATAATCCATGGGAATTAAATTGAATTTCTGAGGAATCCATGGGGTAACTCATTATTGTTTAAGAAATAGCAATGGTCAACTATAGGACCAAACCATTAATTGCACATATGCAAGTTGAAGTTGAAGGTGAAGAGAGACAAGTCCATGAAAAACAACATAGACTTTGAGACTCTTCTACCTGATGTTGTAAACCACCCCAAGTGTATCTTATTCATTTAACACCTAAGACCACGGCTGAGCAAGTTGTGAACTGACATCAATACATCATATGAAGAAACTGAAAGACTTTTAAAAAGACAGGAACAAAACGTCCAAAGTGGATGCTAGAAATTTACCTTGTACAGTAGAACAGCCAAAGGGAAAGGGAAATACAATCAAGTAAAACATCAGACCAGATTTCAAAAGGAGGCTCAAAAAGACAAATTATCAGAGTAAAATGCACAAATATCTAGAGATTGAAAAACAAATGGGAAGAGAAGGCTCTCCATTTCTCAACATGAAACAACTAAGAATGATTCAAGCTTCCAGTTACACTTGTAACGGATGAATTCTATATGGCAGAATCTACCATTAATTTACTAGTGTCTTGAGTATCACTGTACTAATAGAAACTATGCCACTAGGACTTCAACTGCTTCCAAAATCACTCATGCTGAATAGATTTCAACAGTTTCCAGACTAAGATAGACTAGGGATAAGGAAGAAGCAGTTCCCTTCTGAAATACTAGCTACTGAAAACCATATAATGATGAAAGGCAGATAAGACCCTCCCATGGAAACCACTCAGAATGCAATGGGGAAGAGTTGCTTCCTCACAGCCAGACTTAATGAGTTGGATGGAAAAAGCCTGATGTGGCATGACGTAAAACAGGAAGAAACAGTTGCAAACATTCATTCAGAGTCAGAGCATGAAATATACAAGCTACAACTCTAGGCTACTTGGAAGTCACCCAAAGGACTTGGACTACATAACGATTGATAGCCTACACATTCGTGATCTGAAATGGTCTGATATTGGTCAAATTGATTGATATTGGTCATTTTTAATCAGAAAACTATGGCTTGACTATTCCAAGAATGACAACTTGAAGAGCAATATTGTCTTAATTAATCAACAAAGATATTTCCAGACCTAATACAACATTGTCAGTTATAGGATAATATTCATGGGCTTATGATATCAGTTAGTATGAATATTATTCATATTTACTCACCAGTCACTAAATCAAAAGAGGAGGAAATTTTAAATTTCTATCAACAACTTCAGTCTGAAATTGACCCCATATGGAATCAAGATACATTGATAATTACTGGTGATTCAAATGGCAAATTTAGAAATGAAGAGGAGAGATCAGTAGGTGGAGAACATGGATTAGACACCAAGATTACATGATAGAATTTTGCAAGACCAAGACTTAGTCTTTGCAATTAGCATTTTTTCAATAGCCTAGATGGCGTCTGTGCTGGACCCAACTGTATAAAAATACACAGGAATGGAGAGAAGTACACCTGTGGAAAGAGAATATGAAGAGGCCCAATATCATCAGTATGAGCAAGGCTAAGGGCCTGTTTTAGGATATACCATCAGTTTCTCTTAAGCACGTTCCAGGAGAAGACGAAGGAGGTAACAGCAAGCCTGTTTCAGGAAGCAGCACTTGATGAAGAACCAATGGCACCAAAGGGAGAATTGTACGTTGCCCTGGAGGCATTGGGGAAACCAACTCCAGGATTTGATGAAATCTTAGTTAGAACATTTTTTAAAATGAATGCATCTGAAAGAGGTTGGCTGAAAGCAGAAAATACCACAAAGATGTAGACTTGTGTTTCACTGACTATGCAGAGGCGCTGGACTGTGTAGACCAGAGCAGGCTGTAGGTCATTCCAGACAGAATGTGAATTGTGCGGAGGCCTTACTTGCCCTCATGTAGGACTAAAGAGTGGCTGTTCAAGCAGAACAAAGGGCTGCTGAGCGATTTAAAATTAGGAAAGGAGTGGTATGTTTTCATCTTCCTTATTCAGTAAAATAGATAATGCAAGAAGCCAGACTATCTGAAGAGTAAATAAACGCCAGGATTGGAAGAAGGCTTATAAATAACCTTTAATATGCATATGATAAAATATTGCTGCTGTAAGTAAAGAAGAATTGAAACAGTGGTGAGATCTAAGAAACACCACTTCGTTCAGCATGTGTTAAACTCCCGCGTAAAGAAAACAAAAATCTTTATACCTGAGTCAATAAGCAACTTCCAGATAACTGTAGAAGAGTTTAAATGTATCAAGTGTTTGACGTCACTTGGATCCACATTTAATACTCCTGGAAGCAGCAGTCAAGAAATCAAACAAGGGTTTGCACTGGGAAAACTGCTGCAAAATAACTTTTTTTTCAGTAAATGTTTTGAGAATGATGAGAGTAACGAATACAAAAATGTGCTTTATACAATTGATGTATGCATAGATTGTGATAAGAGTTGTATGAGCCTCCAATGAAATGATTTTTTTAAAAAGGATGTCCTGCTAGAAGAGCCATATCAATTAATTACACCTCAGCCTCCTTCTAAAGCATATAGATATAAATGGAGGGTATGTTGAGGAACAATACTTTCACATTTGTATTTTTTAATAAAGGTTTTCTGATCATATAATAAAAAAGAGTAAAGATTTCACAACAAACATAAACCATGGTATTTTAAATTTCCTCATATATATGTGGAAGTTGGACAATGAATAAGGAAGGCAAGAGAAGAATTGAAGCATTTTAATTATGGTGTTGGCAAAGAACATTGAAATTGCTGTGGACTGGCAGAAATACACACATATTTATCTTGGAGTAAGTTTAATTGGGGTGTTGCTCAGAATGACAGATGTTAGGCTTTGCCTCATGTACTTTGAAATTTTATCGGGGGTGGGGGTCAATGCCTGAAAAAGGACATCAGGCGTAGTAGTGTTCAGTGAACAAAGAAAAGCCCTCAGTGAGATGGAAGGACATGGCCCAGCGACAGTATATACCTCTGGTGATGGCACAGGGAAAGGAAGCTTTTCGGTTTTGCGTAGTGTTACTAATAGTCAGGAAAAGCCCATGAAATTGTGATGTCTAGAGTTTATGTCAACTACACACACTCGAAGGTGCCCTGGTGTTCTAGTGGTTTTACTTTGGGCTGCCATCTGGATGGTCCACAGTTGAAGATGAGCAGCAGCCCCATGGGAGAAGTCTGGCTGTCTGCTCCCAGAAACAGCTCTGGGCTCAGAAACCCACAGGGGGTCCCTGTGAGTCAGCAAGGACTTGATGGCAGTGAGTTTGATTTTGTTTTAGATATAGTTGGGTGGAGGTAGGCTGCAGCTGGCCAATTAATCAGGTCACAGCCTGAAGACACCTCCTTGGGCCCGGGGCCTTCGGTATAAAGGAGAGTCCCTGAACACAACCAGTCTCCTTTCCCCTTCATATTCAGCTGAACCTGGGGTCTGGCCTGGATTCTCAGTATCCTATTTTGTCACCAGTGGATCCCAGGACTGTGGACCTCGGATTTGTTCTGTGGGTCTTAGATTCATTGACACAGACTGTGACCATCCTGCTTCTTCATCCTGCTTTCTGTTGATCAGCTTCTACCACTACATGAATCAGGGAAAGTTTACATCTTATCTACGGACTTGAACACGCCTATTTATCTACGTCTACAACTGTGTTAACCATTTCTTGATATAAATCTCAACATACATACATACACACACACACACAAATGTCAAAGTTTTGCTTCTGTAGAGAATCCAACATTTGGTACCTAGAGTGGTTCTAGAGAAAGAAAAGAGTAAAGATGAGTTTTCTAAAGTGATTCTTAAGTTTATTTGGACCCTCAGACACCACGGAGCCTACCCGTGCCTCTGTAAGTGTTTAGGAGTCTGTCCTTATTCGTAGAGTGGATGGTGCTCATCCGGGTCATGACGTGTCAAAACAAAATCCCCAACTAGCTCCCCGGTAGGTGAAGTGTTGGTGAGAAGCAAGGCTATGGATATCTTTCTAACATGTTATCAGGATGAGAAGTATAGGAAAGATGGTTGGTTGGTGTTCCCTACAATGGACAAACTGGCAAGAAGAAAGAGATGAACTCAGGGTTTCAGATGCCAGCTCAAATACTGAATAAAATACCTTAAATTTCTGTCTGTGCTAGGATGTAGAGCATTACATATTCTAGTTACAGAACTTATATTGCTGAAAATAAAACTCAGAATCTTAGCATCAGAGTAACGGTATTATTGCAGTAGTTTAATGCTCAACCTAGAAAGGTGTCTGATATGAAAGTGAGAGCACTAATTGGAAATAAATAGGATACAATAACTTAGGATGGAGCTGTATAAACTGATAATCCAGAAGATGGAGACATGGAGCTCTAAGATTCCATTTGAACCACTCTCCTAACCAACACCAACCCTTCCATCTGAAGAGATTAATCCACTTTGAGAGGAAACACTATCCCCAACACCCACACCTGAGGAGATAGCTCAACCATGCTTGCTGCTATGGAATCTGGGGATATAGCTGGAGCATTGTCTGACATATCACAAGATACTGCTGCATGTTTTGAAGAACACCCCCAGCTCCCATTATTGCCTCTGCATCGATAAGCACACAAGTCACAGAGAAGCCCCAAAGGTCAATGGTGGGATTCAAGTAATTCAGCAATGAGGCTGCCCTAATGACCATTTTATGTGTAATATATATATATATATATATATATAAATGATAGTTTATTAGTTCATATAGTTACTATTTAAATAAGAACAATAAAACAGGTGCACCAAGACATGAATGCGACATACAGGTATGAAGCAGGGAACCAATAGAGAGGCCTGTGGGTGGACCCTCAATCCAAACTACGTGACGCCGCTCCGACCCTTTCATACCAGAAGAATGCACTTCAGAGGACGGCACAGAAGCTGCAGCTCAGGAAGAGGGGCACTTCTGATCAGGAGCAAATAAAGAGGGAAGGAGAGAGAGGAAAACATCCAAGCCCACCAAGCCCTGAGGACAATATTCCAGCTCAGAGCAGTCAGTGCACAGAAAGGACCATAGGACTGTCCCCACCACAAGACACGACATCCCTCCCTAACCAATAGCACTATGGGGACACAGTGCAGGAGATGTCCCCAATCTGACAGGACCACACCAGGCCAAACACTAAGGGCAAGTAGCAGAGCAGCAGTGGGAGCAGGGGGAAAAAGCAACAAAGTCCCTGAGGAATACCAAAAATAGATTTTAGGGCCAGGGCATGGCACCCCAGCAGACTCAACTGGAAAACACGCCTAAAGGACAATAGACAGACCTGGAACTATTTATAGACTTTGCTTATTTTTTGTGGCTGTTGGTTGTTGGTGTTTTCTTTTTTAGTTGTTGTTTTGATTTTTGTTTTCTTTTGTTGTAATATTTCGCTTTACTTTTTTTGCACATATTATTGTCTGCAAGTCTATCTAGATAAGATAGGCAGGATAAACAATCCAGAGGAAAAACAGGACTAATAGTTCTGGGGAGACATGGGAGAAGGGGAGGCGGGGCAAAAAAGGAGGGTGCCAACAAACCAAGGGACAAGGGAACAACAAGTGATCTAAAATCAATAGTGAGGAGGGCATACGATGCCTAGGGGAACTTGATCAAGGGCAATGCAGCCAAGAGGAACCACTACAATCCGAATGAAAGGCCAAACATGATAGTGGGACAAGAACAAAGTCAAAGGAAATAGAGGAAAGAATTAAGAGGCAAAGGACATTTATAGAGGTCTAAATATAGGCATGTATATATGCAAATTCATTTATATATATTGAAAAGGGAATAGATCTATGTACATATATTTAATTATAAAGTATTAAGGCAACAGATGGACATGGAGCCTCCAATCAAATACTCCCTCAATGCAAGAACATTTTTTTTCTACTAATCCTGGCACTCTGTGATGCTCACCTTCCATGACACAATCACTGAAGACAAAACGGGTGCATAAGCAAATGTGGTGAAGAATGATTGTGCCCGGCTATCAAAAGATACAGCATCTGGAGTCTTAAAGGCTTGAAGATAAACAAGCAGCCATCTAGCTGAGATCAACAAAGCCCACATGGAAGATTCACACCAGCCTGTGTGATCATGAGGTGTCCGTGGGATCAGGTATCAGGCATCAAAGACCTAAAACAAAACAAAAAAATCATACTGATATGATTGAGGAGGAGGGCAGAGTGGAGACCCAAAGCCCATCACTAGTGAATTGGACGTCCCCTGTCAGAAGGACCACAAGGAATAGATGAGCTAGTCAAGGTTCAGTATAGCACTGATGAACCACAGAACTCTCCTCTAGTTCTTTAATACTTTCTCCTCCCACGCCCACCCCCAGTATTATGACCCCAATTCTACCTTACAAATCTGACTAGACTAGAACACGCACACTGGTACAGATAAGAGCTTGCTACACAGGGAATCCAGGACAGATATACCCCTCAGGACCAATAATGAGAGTAACAATACTAGGAGGGTAAGGGAAGGGAAATAAGAGGGAACTGATCACAATGATTGACATATAACCCCCTCCCAGGAGTGTGGACAACAGAAAAGTGGGTGAAAGGAAGACCATAGTCAGTGTAAAACATGAAAAACATAATTTATAAATCATAAAGGGTCCATGAGGGAGGGATGGTTAGAGAGGGAGGAAAAATGTGAGGAGCTGATACCAAGGGCTCAAGTAGAAAGAAAATGCTTTGAAAATGATGATGACAACGTATGTACAGAGGTGCTTGACACAATGGATATATGTCTGGATTATGATAAGAACTGTATGAGCCCCCACTTTAAAAAAGAAGAACAATGAAACAGGTACATAAAACTAAATTATGTTAAAGAATGAGTGTTAATATATTAATGAGAAAATGTTAAATAATACCTGACCAAAAAAACTGTTATTTAAGACATTTCCTTTTTGGTTCTCAATTGGAGTCATCCACTTGCAATTCTCTTCACTATTATCTGAGCATCACTGACTGCGTGATTCATCCTTCACCATCTTTTCAGTGAAGGCGTAGGATCCCATTCCTTTAGAGCTATACCAAGTAGACAATAGTCATTGTATTTGATGCATTAGAAACTGACGACTTCTCTTCTTTGAACATATTATGCTCATATTAAACAAAACATCTTTCATCCTCTGCTAACTTGTAGTATTGTTCTGACAACCGTTTTGGCTCTTTGAACACTTCCAGGAATTGCATAATTCATTTATAATTACTCCTGGTAATTTGGAAAGTAACACAAAGCTGAGAATAATGACAGCTTGTGGTATGCTGGTTGTTTGGCATTTGTTTCTTTTGGGTTATATGCTTGTTTATTAATGTAACGAATGCAAGGGGATTAAAGTGTATGTTTCACCAAAATTATAATGAATTTTATGAAATGACTATAATAATATTAGAAGCATCATTCCTTCTTTATTTTGACCTATGGACAGAATGGACGCTACTACCGGTGCTAAGAATATGCTGTTGCACAGATGAATGTCATAAACGAGTAAGGGATGTAAAATTGTGATTTCCACTTTGAGCAGCTACCCAGTCCCCACTTTACAGATAACCCTGATTACAAGAGCTATTTTAACAATAGGTTTGCAGAACTCAACAAACACTTAGGTATTGCGTCTGCCAAACCGGGTGAATCAGCTAAATCCCACCATTGCCTACGGTGAACTCCAGATCTGACCCAAGTAGATATGGGCTATTCTCAAAAATGACAGCTAGACTTTCTTAATATTTACAGACAGGAACTGGGAGAATATGTGTAGGAATGATTATTAGTGGTATTAGATAATGGGTCAGGAAGATTTGTGTGAATTAATCTGAGTTTATTGATATGGGTCCAGGAAGTACAGATTCTTCATTTAATGTTGCTGCCCTGGCTTAGGAGAGGATTTGCACTCATGAAGACCATATAAGACATAGTAGATCTTCTCCGGAGGGTTTCCAGAGCGTAAACCTTTATGGGATCAGACAGTCTAGTGTTCCTTCCTCAGAGCAGCTGTGGGGGTCGGACCCTGATACATTGTAGTCACCAGCCTAACAATTAACCCCACCCACAAACAGGGCCCTTTTTTTACAGTATAAAGTCAAAACCTCACTGCCATCGAGTTGACACCAACTCATAGTGACCCTATAGGACACGGGTAAAACTGTCCCTGTGGTTTCAGAGACTCTGTGCAGGAGTTGAAATCCCTGTCTTCTTCCAGAATGAGTAGTAGTTTGAACTATCGACCTTGCTGTTAGCAACCCAATGTGTAACCACTACACCACAGAGCTCTAAGGACCATCTATATATCTGTTTTGTACATGTTAATATCTCCAAAGGTCTGTCTAAATAAGATAGGCTGGATGAACAATTTGGAGGAGAAAACAATGGGACCAACAGTCCCAGGGGGACATGGGAGAGCGGGGAGGTGGGGTAAAGGAAGTGGTGTTAACAAACCCAGGGACAACGGAACAACAAGTGATCCAAACCGGTGGTGAGGATGGTATAGGAGGCCTGGTAGGGCATGATCAAGGGTGATGTAACCAAGAGGAATTACTGAAACTCAAATGAAGGCTGAACATGATAGTGGGACAGGAGGAAAGTAAAAGGACATAGAGAAAAGAGGTAGGAGGTAAAGGGCATTTACAGAGGTCTAAATAAAGGCATGCACATATCTAAATGTATTTATATATGAGATGGGGAAATAGATCTATGTGCCTATAGTTATAGGTGTAGTATTAAGGTAGCAGATGGCTAGTGAGCCTCCACTCAAGTCCTCCCTCAATGCAAAAATACTTTCTTCTATTAAACTGATATTCCATGATGCTCACCTTCCTGACTCAATCACTGAAGACAAATTGGGTGCATAAGTAAATGTAGTGAAGAAAGATGGATCCTGGCTATCAAAAGATATAGCATCTGGGGTCTTAAGGCTTGAAGGTAAACAAGCGGCCATCTAGCTGAGAAACAATAAAGTCCACATGGAAGAAGCACACCAACCTGTAGGTATCAGGTATCAGGCATCAAGAACAAAAATTCATATCATTGTAAATGAGGAGGAGTGCAGAGTGAGAACCCAAAGTCCATCTGTAGGCAACTGGACATTCCCTTACAGAAGGGTCACAGGCAGATGTGCCAGTCAGGGTGCAGTGTAGCAAAGATGAAACATACAACTTTCCTCTAGTTCCTAAATGCTTCCTCCTCCCCCATCACTCCAACTATCATGATCCCAATTCTACCTTGCAAATCCAGCTAGACCAGAGGATATGCACTGGTACAGATAGGAAGAGGAAACACAGGGAATCAGGACAGATGATCCCTTCAGGACCAGTGGTGAGTGTGGCTGGTGATAACGGGAGAGTGGAGGGAGGTGGGGGTAGAAGGGGGAACCCATTACAGGGATCTACATCTAACTTCTTCCCTGGGGGACGGACAACAGGAAAGTGAGCGAAGGCAGACTCTTGACATTGTAAGATATGACAAATAATCCTTTATAAATTATCAAGGGTTCATGAGGGAGGGGAGCATAGGGAGGGAGGGGGAAAATGAGGAACTGATGCCAGGGGCTTATGTGGAGAGCAAATGTTTTGAGAATGATGATGGCAATGAATGTACAAATGTGCTTTACACAATTGATGTATGTATGGATTGTGATAATAGTTGTATGAGCCCCCAATAAAATGATTAAAAAGAAAAAAACACAGGAACAAATTTACCTCATAATCTAAAGACAACCTATCAGGTGACATGTATTGATGGCAAAAAGAGGTTGACATTTTAGCACAATGTCAGAAGACTGGTTAAAGTAATTGAGTTTGTGAGTTGGTATTAATACTTAGTCATAGCAGTTACAGATACATATGAGTTTTAAAAAATATTTCATATTTGTTATTCTTTATATTCAAGTCCCTCTGTAGATTTAAAGGGAAAAAGACAAGGCATTCTACTTTCACGGAGAGTTACATTGTCAGAAAACCAGAGAGGCACCTCTATCTTATCCTACAGAGCCACTGTGAATCTGAATCAACTCGATGGCAGTGAGATTTGTTAGTAGATTTTAAAACATTATTTAAACTATTTTATTTGGCTGCACTTTCCTGGAAATTTAATGAGGAAAAGTTGGAAAACACATTGAAAATCAGGAAAAACTTACTGACCCTTCAGACTTGGTCTGAACTGTGCCAAAGTGGCAGAAGGAAATGTCGAAAAGTCAGAAATGTAAATGCAATCTGAAATATCTAGAAGGTGTGCTACTTGATGGAAGGTGTGGAGATGTTGAAATTACTGATATTTTTAAAGTTCGAAGAAATGTATCTATTTCATTTTGGGCTTTGTCTGTATTTCTTCATAGTATGTTCTTATGATTTGGGATGCATGAAAAGACAATGTAAGGAATACAGAGCATCACTGTCCTGAAAAGAACTTGTTGACCTTCACCAATCAAGAGGGAGCACGATGATAAATAACCAATGACACTGAAGGAAGAAGTCCACAGTCTATGCTGCATTGATGGAATTTTTGAAAAGCAAGGCTCACGAGTTCGTGAAATATCAAATGAAATTTTTCTATAGGCAGATACAGTGTTTACTCATCTATGTCAAGAAATTTGGAAGACAGCTGTCTGGCCAACCCAGTAGAAGACATTCATGTTTGTGCCCTTTCCAAAGGATGGCAATCCAGCAGATTGCAGATAGTTTCAAATGAGATCACTCGTATGTGACACTAATGGTCATATGTAAAATTTTACTGAAAATCGCTCAACGACAGCTGCAGTAGTACATTGGCAGGAAGCTGCCAGACAGTCAAGCTGCATTTAGAAGAGGTCGTGGCAAGAGGTGGCATATCCTTTCACCAAAGGATCTTAGGTGAAAGCAGAGAATAGCAGAAAGACATTTACTTGTATTTTATTGGTAATGCAAAAACATCTAACTGCATAGATCATTAAAAATCTATGAATAACATGGAGGAAAATGGGGATTCCAGAACACGAAATTGTGCTTCTGTGGAACCTGGACATACATCCAAAGACTGTTGCACAAATCAAACAAGGGTACACTTCATGGTTTAAATTCAGGAAAGGTGTGGGGCAGCTTTGCATTCTTTCACCATAATTAT
The DNA here is from genome assembly GCF_050624435.1 of Tenrec ecaudatus. Lineage (NCBI taxonomy): Eukaryota > Metazoa > Chordata > Mammalia > Afrosoricida > Tenrecidae > Tenrec > Tenrec ecaudatus. Next base: position 91,450,545 of record NC_134531.1, read on the forward strand.
TCAATCTGTACACTGAGCAAACAATCTTAAAAAACTGAACTCTATAAACTAGCGCTTGTGCTGAGGCAGTGCATTGTTTAATGTGGCTCTTCTAGACAAAGCCTGTAGCTCCCACCAAACAAGGGTTCCCTGCATGGGTCTGGTGAGAAAGTGAGGGAAGATACTGGTAGGATTCACCTGAGTAATTGCAAAGGAGGTTCCCTGGAGTGTCGGACTGCTGTGTATCAAAGGAGCCCTCTGAGCAGCAGGAAGAGGAGTTTCATTACTTGCAAGAGCCAGAATAGGAGTGGGTCTTCTGAGACTTCCTGGAAACCTATGACAACTGCACCATCAGTGGCGCAGAGGCAGTACCAGGAAGCAGTACATAGAACAGAGTGATGGACTTCCAAAACCACGGAGCAAGCACGTTTGGACAGGGGTTTTCGCACAGGAGGTTGTCTGATGACATGGCGTGCTTCTGGGCACACCTCTCATTGGGAAAGTAGGATTTGCTGCTCTGGGGAAGTAGAGCTCAGTGTCTTTCCACTGAGGCTTACTGGAGTGAGGTGCCTCTGGGCAGTTAATTCAGGAAGTTGTGCTGGCTGATCCACAGAGTATGGGTGAAATGTCTTTGAGTTGAAGCTTATCAGACCTGAAACTGTATCTCATCCTGGTCAGCAACTAACTTGAGCATTTCACACTGCCTTACAATTTGTCAACTTCTTTAACAAATGTGTTAATTAGGAATTTTGTCTGTGAGGTCTGGGTAGGCACTGCAATGGGTATTAGAACCCAGAGAGATAAACCAGAGTATGCTAATTAATGATTACAACTTGACATCTGGATTGGAGGAAAGTTTGTTAAATGCCTGTGATGTGAAGAAGAATATGGCATCAGGATTGGAGGAAGGCTTATGAGCAACCCGTGGTTGGCAGATTGCACCGCTTTGCTTATTGACCGTGAGGACTTGATAAAAATCAAGGATGAGAGTCTTCAGTTAACAGATTGAAACACAAGGTCAAAAACAAACAAACAAAACAAAATAAACCCCTCAAAATCCCCACAATTGGAGCAATAGAAAATATAATAATCAGGGAAATTGTTTAAGTTGTCAGGATTTTTATTTTGCTTGAACCCATGGTCAAGAAGTGTTGAAAAAAATGCCATGTTGAAGATTAAGGCGATATGATGCAACTTTTGGAATTCATCTCATGTGCCTGTGAAAATTGGACAATAACTGAGGGAGGCCAAGGCAGGATTGATGCATTGTAAGGAGGGTGAGGCGTCAGAATATTGAAAGCACCACACCATTCCAGGAGAACACACTACTCTGTCTTGAAAGAGGTAAAGGAATGGTCCTTCAATGAGAACATGGAGGGACCTTGACTCCCCTATGCGGGACACATCGTCAGGAAAGACCCGTCCCTTCAAATGGACATCATGCTTCTTAAAGTCAAAAGCCAGCGCATAAAAAAAAAAAAATAAATAAGCAGGAAGTCAAGGAGATGAAACGACAGAGTGGCTGCAGCAACGGTTCCAGCCTAACAAGCGTGAGGCCGTTGTGGACATTAGCAGTGCTCCGTTCTGCTGTATACAGTGCTGCTCTAAGTTAGAACAGGCTTGCGGGCACCTAATGTAGATTATTCATCCAAGTAATTACAATTTTTCTTGCAAAAACAGCATCATATTTTACTTTACACGTGTCCACACATTATCATAATTTTAACTAAATGTGAGTAAAGCAATTAGATTTAATTTAGAGGTGCAACACAAACAACAGAATTAGTGATTTAACTGAAATGACGATAAAATAAATTGCATAAAACATATTTTACACAGATCTCGGGTGGCGCCGTGGTGTAAATATTGGACACTCTGCAGAAGGAAGATAATGCTGTCTGTTTGCACCGAAAGCACGGCATCAGAATCCTCTAGAGGGTGCTAAGCACCAGAATTGATGGCAGTGGCTTGGTGTCGTTTGGGGTATAATTCCTGAATTACATATGTTCCTTTGTATTATTCTTTGAAGGTCATTGGCCTATTAATAGAAGCTCTAAACATTGGAAATAAGTAACCATCACTATGTTTGATATTTTTGAAACCCCCATTCAACTAAAACAAAAAACTAACTTTTTTATATTTGTTTTTATATTTCATTACATGAAATTATGCTTCTCAAAGTAGCTCAACCCACTGCCTTGGTGCTTGTTCCCCAACTAAATTAATCCTGTATTGGGCTCTGGGAGCTCAGAAACTCTGCCGGAGCAGACAGTCTCATTTTTCTCCCATAGAACTACTGGTGTAGTTGAACCACTGACCTTGCAGTTAGCTATCCGATGCTTACTGGACATGCTACCAGCCCTCTAAATTTCAACAATCTCATTAATTACTACTCCTCACTAGATTATTCTGTTTCAACATGAGAATCAGAAACAAGCCAACTGAAGTAGTTTCTATCAATTCAATTGACCACACATGTTTAAAGTCGTATTATGTCACTTTGAAATGCTACTGCCTGACATAATCAGAGCCCTGGCAGCGGAGTGGATGAAGGAACCACAAGGCCATCAGTTTAAACCCAAGAGCCAGTCCGCGGTAGAAAGGGGAAGGGGACTGTTCTTATAAAGATATATACCCTCAGAGATGCACACAGGCCATCCGCCCTGCCTCACAGAGCCCCGTGAATTGAAATGGGCTCAGTGACACTCATGGAGAGCACTAGTGGTGTGAGAAGATTTATGTTTAGGTTTTATATTTACTTTGATTAAGAAATATGTGTTAGAATATGAGGCATATTTTAATTTTTGTTTTTCACTGCCATTCAGTCAACACTGCTTTTGTGGGAGTTTTAGGCTATAAATCTTTGGGAACAGGAAGTTTCATATTTTTCCAGTTGAGCAGCTGGTGGGTTTGAACTGCTGATCTTTTGGTTAGTGGTCCAACACATAATCAACTAGACCATCACAGCACCTTAGGTATTTATTTACTCAAAAAACAAAATAACAAAACCAAACTCACCAGCATCAAGTCAATTAAAACTAATAGTGAACCCCATCTATATACAGAGTACAAGTGTCCTAATGGCTTCTGACAACAAATCTTTAAGGAGGCAGGCAGCCTCGGCTTTCTCCTGAGAGTGGCTGCTGAGTTTAAACCACGGCCTTTTCACTCAACAGTCGATGTTGGCCTACAACACCACCAAGGGTCCTTAAGAAGTAGAACAGACACGCTAAAATCAATACTGGGCTTATTGATTGGTACGCCCCATGCAACCATGACCCTAAATCGCTGACGAGGAAAACAAATCACGAGAAGTGTTTGATGTACACAGACCAAACAAACAGCTTCTTTAAAAAGTCTCTTGATCTGTATTTCATACAGAATGATATATCATGCAGAATTGGCCTATTCAACCTGCTCCAGGTGTATGGCTGAGTAAGTCAAGCTAGTGTTATTTCCCTTGGTTGAAACTAAATATCCTTTCACTAAACAAAACAAAAGTCACCCACACAATGTGCGTCCCCAACAATCTCTCCCCTTTCCCTCCCTCTAAGCCATTAAATTAAAGAACACGGCTTTCTATATATTCGCCCATTTCTGTCATTTCATATCATCGAGATGTGCAATATCTGTCTCTTGTAATTGTATAATTTCTCTCCATGTCATTCTATTCGGGTTCATCCATGTCTTGGTATGCCTCAGGATTTCAATTATGTTTATATCTGAGCAGCAGGAACCAAATTTTGTTTAGCTATTCATCCAAAGACAGGTGAAAAGGGAGATATTTCAATTAACCTTCATACTACTGATGAAGAATATTAGGAGACTTAGTATTAGGATATCTTCTGCATACTAGGAGACCTTGCCTTTCCTGAATTCAAAACATGTTACACAGCTATAGTAAACAGCATAGGCTGATAAAAGATTTAATGGGAGTCACATGGACCAATGGAATAGAATTAGAACACAGAAATAAATGCATGCATCTATGGTCAACTAATGTTTGACAAGAGTGATAAGTCTATTAAATGTTAAGGAGGAATCTCTGTAACAAATGGTGCTGAAAATATTGGATTTCCACATGCAGGACTAAAACACAAGATACCCTTTACTATATTCAAAAGCTAACTGAAAATAGATCAAGGAAGAAAATGATGAATTTAAAACTGTAAGCTTCTTGGAAAAAGATGTAAGGTGAAGCTATGAGACCCAGTTTGAGCAAATAATCAGAGAAGGCCACTTTCTCTATGTAGGAAGAAGAATGTGGCCCTAGGATTGGAGGAGGCTTACTAACAATCTGTGATATGCAGATGAGGCAACCTTGCTTGCAGAAAGAGAGGAGGATTTAAAACACTGCTGAAGACCAAGCATTGCAGCCTTCTGTTGGATTACACACCTGACCAATAGATAACAAGTCCCACGATCACTGGGAGAAGTTTAAAGTTGTCAAAGATCTCAGCTTATGGATCCACAATCCATGCGCATGGAAGTATCAGTCAGGAGATCACATGATGCATTTCACTGGGTAAATCTGCTGCATAAGGCCTGTTTGCAGTGTTGAAAAACAAGAATATTATTTAGAGGAAGGTACACCTGAACTAAGCCATGGGATTTTCCATTGCCTCATATGCATGTGAAATTTGGCCACTGACTAAGGAAGATCAAAGAAGAGCCAATATGTTTGAAGCATCATATTGGGGGAGAATCGTGAAAGTGCCATACCTGCTAGGTGAGCAAACAGCGCTCTCTTGAAGGAAGCGCCGCCAGGGTTCACCGCAGAGGCAAGGATGGTGAAACTCTCTCTCACTTACTTTGGATTTGTTATCAGGAAAAATTGGCCCCTGGAGAACAACCTCTCATTCGGTAAGTAGATGGACAGCAAAAGAGAGCAGTGGTCGCCATGAGATGCACTGACGTAACATGCTCAAACCTAAGAATTGTGAGGCTGGCCCAGGCGCACGCCGTATTTTGTTCTATTGATATGAGTTGGAACCACAACAACAAGGAGCCTTGATGGTTTCAGTAGATTATAAAACATAACAAATGGACGGAGAGCAAAAGACAACATAGTTCATTGAAACCTCATAAAAATTAAATATTTGTGCTCATCAGAAGAGTCTAATAAAAGAATAGAAATACAACCTGCAGACTGGGGAAAAACATTTTCAGGAGTCATATATTTGATATGGATCTAACATCCAAAAATATGTAAGACTTTGAAAGATTAACAACAAAAAGACAAAGTAATCACTCCAAACTTAAACAAAACACTTGGTAGGCATTATATTAGGGAAGATATTTAAATGTTAGCTAATACATCAACAATTGCACCATATCTTTATCCATCAGCGAGTTGCAAATCAGAGCCTGTTAAAGTAACTCATCACTTTAACTAGGATTAAACTTTTTAAAAAATTAAAATAACAAAGTGAAAAACCTACAAAATTTGGTGAGGATATGGTGAAACTGGAAACTTCTATTCCTCAGAGCAATGCAAAATGATAAATGTATTATGAAAAACAGTGCTGCAATTCCTTAATAGTTAATATTAACTTCCATATAAAGAAAATCACGAAAAAGACACACAACAAAACAACAAAAATGGAAAATCAAAAGAGAGAAAAGCTTTCATTTAAAAGTAAGCAGAAAATATTAAAAATGGAAACAGCTTTAAAATGGGTTAAAGGGAGATTAAATTACAAGACGTTACATTCTCACCTTGCTGTCATTCCACTGTAATTTAGCAGCTGCCCTTCTTGTCTTTACAATTGCCCTCTGCCTGCTCCCAAGGCTGCCCACGCCCCGGAACTATAGGCAAAGGGACTCACTTGGGGGCCTAATCTACGTGGGGACACTGCCACTAAACTTTGGGCTTCCCTTGTCACCAGTAGCCTTTTGTAAAGAAGGTGCTCAGAATTTAAGCTATACTACCATTCCCTCCTTCAGATTTAGATTTTAGTATTTACAGTTCTTGGATCACACAGGCCGGTGTGCCTCCTCAACGTGGATTTCGTTGCTGTCTCAGCTGGCTGCTTGTTGAAGAGACCTATCTATGGCTGTTACTCATTACGTAGGGGGCGCTGGTTGCCACGTGGTTCCTCACTGAACTGCTCGCTACAGGGTTAAGAGTTGATATCAGCAGCCAGCCCAGGGGAAAGACAGTTTTCCACTCCCGTAACCGTTATGGTCTTGGGGAAAATAACAGGGTCAGTATGAGACAGAATTGGCCTGATGGCACTGAGTGGCTTTTCTGAAATCCGTCTTTTGAGGCCATGTCAGGAGAGGTTGGTGGGGTCAGGGCGGGGAATGAGGAGCTGACAACCATGAGCAGGAGAAAGTCTTCTGAAATTGACTGAGCAATTGCTCTTAATATGATTAGATGCATAAATTGTATATGTGAATTATATGCCAATAAAACTATTAAAATACGTAATATTATCAAGGGTTCATGAGGGAGAGACAGAGGGGGAGGGCAGGCAAACATGAGGAACTGATACCAAGGGCTCAAGTAGAAAGAAAATGCTCTGAAAACGATGATGGCAACATATGTACACATGTGCTTGATGCATGTATGGATTTCGGTAAGAGTTGTATGAGCCCCCAATAAAATGATTTTTCTTTAAAAATAGAAGTACATACAATTCAACATTTTATCCTGGGGTATTTCAGGGGTTTTCTAAACATCTGTGGAAAATTGAATGAAAAGATAATGGAATTGTTTCATGAAAGTGTTGAAGCCGCTTCTTAAACGCCTAAGGGACAGGAAAAGAGCATCACCAGCCTGCGGCGTTAATGTTCGCTGCAGCACCATCCACAACAACCGAACGCTGGAAACGATCCCAGCACTGGGTAGACTCTTCAGCAGTGACACAGATACAATATAAAGATGTATACTAGAAGTGTAGATTACTGCAGACCAAAAGTAACCTCAAGCCTGTACATTTCGGGGGGATTTGCAGTGTCTCGATTAACTACAATGTGAATAGTTCATTTTGAATTTTTTTTTCAAGAATGAACTTTCCTCGGGAACTTCCAAAAAAGAAATTCAAAATTGGGGTGAAGGCTTATGCAGCAGCAAGCACCCTCATGGGAATGAGCCCAGGCAGGATTTTACGATTAGGTTTTTGCATCAGTGAGATAGCATGAAACAGAGTCAGAAAGCGGGGGGCAGAAGATCCTCGCCCTTGTACTGGTGTCCTTTTATTCTCCACTCACTTCGCACCGTTATATATTTTCCTACTATAATATCTGCCAGGGAGATCATATGAGCAAAAGCACCCCTGCTTCTAAATTAGCCCAAAGTTAAAAAAAAAAGAAGGGAAAGCTTTGGGTTTGCTACTGTGAAGTTCTGAGGCGAAATGCAAAAAGCATGCACGCTGATGAGAGAAAGGTTAGAACCGGATCTTATATTTTCTAAAAAGGAATTTTTAAAACATATTGTATGTGAAGAGCTGTAGCGGGGTACTAATAGTGGAGGCCTTTTTAAAAAATCAATAATTGGTGTTCGTCTAAGAGCTGTGCTGACAGCCAGCTGTGAAAGTACCCTCATGCCTGCAGCGCCAATGGGGAAAGGAACCAGCCGGTGATTACCAACTCCAAATCTTGCTTGCAGTCAAAGCTTCATTAAAAAAATTAGTAAAATACCCTTTTTACTTTAAAATATGTGTCCCAGGATTGAAAAGGGACCTATCTAAAGAGTTCAGAATAGAACTGCTGCGAACTGTTCAAATCAAGGGTATTTCCCAGTTGGGCTACCGGCCTACATTGTGGAACTTCCTCTTTAGTCAAAAGCTCTTCTCTTCCCAATTAAAGAAAAAAGGCTGGGATGCCCACAGGCCTTTGCAGCGTGTTTGGGGTGACTTTTAACCCCTCATTTCACCTCCTGCATATGGCTCTTCTTTATAACACTCTCTGACAGGAGCAGAATCTAGTCTCTACTACCAATTAGACTGCTGGCATCTCTTTTGCCATTTTTAAAAGTGAAGGTAGAAAGGAATTTGCAGCCATTGCTTGTCTGCCACACATGCTTCCTATAAAACTGTAGTCATTTAGTTCTATTCAAATTGAATTTAGATGGTTTTGTTATTAAATAAGTTGTTGGCAGAAAATCGGTTTTCTTTACAGCTTATTCCTGCATCCCTGCAAGTCTAGTATTCTACATGAATTATCTTAATGATGAAATATAGCTGACCACCTAATAAAGAATCTGGAGTTTTCACCTTTAAATTGTAGCTACTGCTCTTTTGCGCAGGACCTCACAATACCGCTTAAATCTCCAAGAGAACCCTTCTTCGTTTTCCCTGGTGCCCTCGGGAAGTTGATCTAGCGTTTGGACAAGCTCTGAAGGGCACAGGGCAAGCCAAGAAGTGGGCCCTGTGCTCCCTGAGTACTGCCTGAAAAATGGGCATGAAAATGTCAGCCTCACTGAGGTCCTATTGCAAGTAATATATGGGAAAAGTTCAGAGATCCGAGAATTAAAAATAAGACAAAGTAATGTCAGTGCCAAATACTTAAGTATCTTTTTGTAAAAACCTATTCAGGCTATTTTAAACCACATTTTTAAGATAGATTCAGTGACAATTAAACTTCCATAGTATCTCAACCTGAAATCGTACTTTGATGTGATTGTTTTGTAGTGTTTTGAAGTATGTCTCAGCCAATCATAGCTGCGCCCCAGGGCATCCTGCTAAATGGGGAACTGGAGGCTTGTAGAGTAGGTCCATGACTGAAACACGCAGGAGATGAATTGTATAGAAAGGATGCTTTTCTTTGTTGACCTTGGTGGCAATTTTGGCAGTTTCCGGGTTGTAATACTTTGCTTGACTTCTTGTTTCAGATAGATTTGAAGAGAGAAGCCAGCAGAACAAAGAGTGGAAAAGGGAGATTGGAATACAAAGAACATTTTCTTGTATTATTTATGCAAATGCCAACCCCCACCCCCAAAACAAACAAGCCCAAAACCCCGATTTTGCAGCCAGAAATCTTTGGGGAGTCTATAAAGCCCTCTTCACTTGAACTTTGATGACATCACTGCTCCATAACCATCGTGGTTCGTGCTGTTATTTCTGACCTCTACATCCTAGAGCCGTCCTTGTTTCTAAACTAGGAATAAAACTGACATTATCGGAAATCTTCTCTGAGTATATACACAACAGAGTACATTCAAAATAGGGTAGCCAATTGGAGAACAGCTATATCTCTGAAGTTGGCTCGATTGCTTTAATTAGTTATGTAGCAACTTAAAAATCAAGCTAGTTTTGTAGTTCAGTAGTACAAAATGCAATCAAAGAGTTCACGTATATATGCAGTGTAAGTGTATTATAGGGAACTAGGAATGAATAATCGATGCCAGGTAGATTGGAAATATGTCTACTAATATTTACTAAGACATATTGTATATACACATTATATATACACATTTTATACTTCCTTGTAATTTAGTGAGGCCTTTTTTGCTTTATTTGCAGTTTATTTAATATTTGAAAATACTTTTTGTATCAATTAGCAAATTAGCAGTTTATCTGGGTGGAAAACCCCCATCTGAGTTACTGAGCTACGAAGTAAATGGTTCTGCAGCTGCAAAATCAAGTGCCTCCGCTGAGTTAATGCTTTTCATTGCTTTTGCATGTGTCAGCATTCATGGAGGCAAGCTTCTATGAAGCCTTGCGTGTGAAGATGGTGCTGAGCAGATAGATTCCATTCTGTTAAATGCTTTCGCGTTCTTTTTTTTTTTTTTTTTTTTTGAATCGGCACAAAAGGAGACTTCAAATCAGGCTGAACTTCAAGCAAAAGTTAATGCTATTCTCTTTGGGGTTCAACCACCCACTTTGCTTAAGGTCACTAGTTGAGGCTAATGCAGCTCAGAGGGGCTGCAGTAAACTTGGCATCTCCTTGATTAGGCTCCCTGCTGATCTAATACACATACCAGCTCACTTGCCAAGTCAAATAACACATTTAGTGAATTGGAAATAAGATTTAAGTGGGCCAGCACAATGCGGCTTGCCCTCTCATCTTTTTACGGAATCCTTCTCTTTGTAGCAAGGCTGTGAAAACTGCTCTTGTTAGAGGACTTAATCTTCATTTTCTTCCTGTAGATTATTTGGAAACAGGTCAATTGAATGTTGGAACTGCTAACTCCTCCCACTAAAGAAAGAGCCTGCTTGTGGCATGCTGATTGCATCATTTAAATGAAAGGCTCCTATTATTACAGAGAAAATACTGTAGTATAACGCTTGGTTAGAATGATTTTTTTAAATCCTGAATTTAAATGCACTATATTTAATAATGTGTTTATTCCTTTGTCTATAGACTCTTTTCTAAAAAGTGTCTTATCTTAAACGGCGGTGAGTAATAGATAGGGATGATCACATCTGTGTATATTCATTTCTCATAGCTGTTCCGCTGCAGTTAATTCTTAAATACAGTAGGTTATAATAGGATGACATTTCTACAGTGCCTTTCATAAGAACAATTTAAGGCATGTCATATAATGTTTGACTTTGAACTATTCAGTTACTTAGTGACACAAATCTCAGGCTAAATTTATGTCTTTGTGCTTTGTTTCTTTTTTTAAAAAATGAGTCATTGTATTTGTTATAGTTAGAAATTTATCAGATTCACCATAGATTATCAAGCTATCCCTGCCATCAGAATATGTAACTGTCCTTATCTCTGTACTAGATGTGCAGGGGCATGATATGTGTGGACTTTTTATGATCTACTTATCTCCTCTGGTCATATAGATTTATGTGTATCTCTTTTCTGACGGAACCAGAAATCGGAGCTTGTATTCTGAGGAAATGAAATAGATCTGTAAAATCTAAGTCCTATTCTCTGCCATCTGAAAGTTACATATAAAGGATCATAATACATCCCTGTAAAAATCAATTGCCTTCTTTACAAAGTAAAAAGGTTATTGTGTGAAATGTATAATGTATTATAAATTAAAATATACACTCCTCTAGGTTTTCAGAGTTTTAATAGACTAGCAGACTAAGGAACATTATTTTACTTTATTCTTTAACAATTTATAACTTTGTTTCTCAATAGAAATGGTTTATTTATCAACAACCACACCCACGAATGTGCCTTTCCCTTGAGAGGGTAAATAGGTTATCCTGCTAATAGTTTGTTTTATCATTGCATTTACTGACAGGTCTCCATAGCACACGATATAGAACCTCACAGTTTGTAGAATGGCACCCATCATGAACATTTTCAATGGATCAAGTTGCCTTTTGAACTTTAGTCTTGAGCTTCTCTGATTTGTTGGTTCTAGAGCGCTTTTTAAGTTCTGAAACTATGCAATCTGAAGTCACCACTGGACTGGTCATCTTTCCTTCTGCATTATGCAGGCCTTTTCCCTGTCTGGGAGCCAGCTATTTTAAAACCCATCTTTCGTGGAAGATACAGGGAGACTGAAAGGATTATAGATTGCAGGTATACGGTTTAACATAAAATAATTATGAAAAATGAGACTATCCTCAATAGTCTGTGTTTGGTTTTGTTGTGTTGCAAAAACAATATTGTGTCTTAAAACCTTTGCTACTGATAGATGGCATCGAACCACAAGGCAAGATTTTACTGCAGCGAGGCATTTTTTTAAGGTCAATTTCACTCTTATGTCAATAGAGGAAAACCAAAGTGAATATTACTGGAGAGAAAACATAATTCTTCAAGCCAGCAATGCTCCTTATGATTTCTTATAACTATTTAGAGTAACCTTGAACATTAAGACATGAATAACAAATGAAGACCTGAGATTAATGTCTTTAAAGCAGCCCAGGCAACTATCAGGGTTTGGGAGTGTCATAAAGTATATCTTCTGTCAATGTTCAGATATTCATAAGGTGCATGATATTCAATTTTCCACACAAGAAATGGTTTGGAGATAACTGTGTAAACAAAAGCCAAAAATAAATGGAAATAATTGTTTGCATACAACTGGTGATTAATGTTATATCCATTCCTAATTTACTAACAAATATATCACAAAATGCCACCTGTTTAATCTTTAGCATTCCAGAAAAACTGTTTTTATTAGTTATGTTGTACATACTTTTTGCTTTTGGTTTCTTAATTTTTTAAAGATAATCATTATAATTCATGTAGGGGTAATATATATTTATATAATATTATATATGAAATATCATACCAAGTAAAATATTAGGATAAAGGGATTATCCTAGTACCCTTTTAGGTAAGCAATGCATTTCATTATCCTTTTAAAAATTACAAACAATGCAATATTTATCCAAAATTTTATGACTGTTTTTTACCTTTTTTAAAAATCATAAAGCAGTGGTTCTCAACCTGTGGGTCGTGACCCCTTTCGGGGGTTGAACAATCCTTTCACAGGGGTCAGTTGATTCATAACAGTAGCAAAATCACAGCTATGAGGTAGCAACAAAAATACTTTTCTGGTTGGGGGGGTCACCACAGCATGAGGAACTGTATTAAAGGGTCGCAGCATTAGGAATGTCGAGAACCACTGGCCTAAAGGCATCACTCTCTAAGATATAGGAAAAGATATCTGTGTCATATCTATTTTCAATCTACTGAGAGGTAAAATGTGAAGTCATACTGTAATATAGGTCATTGAGCATACGGGAAAGGCATTAGGAGATTGTACTAGACGTGACCTGTAGCTCCCTACAAAGAGCACGGACATACAAGAAAACACTGTGGGCCTTAGTAGCCAAAGTCATATCCTAGCACTTTCTTGCCTGTTCACATTTGAGCCAATAATCTTACCATCAACAGTCCAATGCTTAGCCCACTCTCATGCCACGGTCCAATTCTCCTCACCTTCAGGTATTGATTGTATTAGAAACCTAATAGGAAATCAAAACTTCTAAATATTATATTATACTGTGGTAGTTATATAATCTGTTATCAATTTGAGACTTAAGAGTGAAGGGGTGGAGTTTAGCCTGTCAATCAGGTCACAACTTACTTGATGACCTCATTTAGAGGCACTAAGGAGATAAATAAGCTCGCTGGAGGCAGGACACATGCTCACTCCCTGAGAGACATTCCTGTTGAGAAGTCGCCTGGAGCTATGCTAGAGCCCTGGAGCTGAAGGAATCGGGAGAGACCCCTGCCAGTGCTGAGATGCTTCTACTGCCACTGGGTCCGCAAGACTTTCCACCTACCGGCCTGTGATCTTCCTGCCTTCCTTTGCATGCCACAGACTGACAACGCTCCTCCCAAAATGGGGCGCTCAGGTCTGAACACCCTCTTCCTTTTGTTCTCATTGATAACATTCATGCTTTACATTGGACAACATTTTCTTATGGGCATTGACAATGTGTATTCTTCTTATGAGGGCTCCTGAAGGGGCATCTATTAAATGTTCAAGTTATTAACTGAAAGGTTAGCAGTACATAATTCATCCAATAAGCCTGGCGTTTTTCCCATTATTTTATGATTTTGAATTTTGTTCCACATTTTTCTGGCCCTCTCTCCAGAAACTTCTCAGGCAATCCCTTTCAGAGCATTTTGTAATGACAGCTGGGCACCATTTAGTTTTTCTGATCTAAGCATTGTGGAGACTCATGTTTGAGTGCTCCATTCATTCACAGAATCAACTAGATGTTTCCATGGGTCTTTGCTTTCTCTCATTCTTCTTTCTTCCAGAGAGAAAGAGATCAATAGCCACTCAGGAGATTTCAACCTCCCCAGTCCTTGATCACCAAAGTAGGATGGAGAACATTGTCTTTGTGAACTACACTATGCTGGTTGACCTTGATGTTCCTAAGACTGGTCCCAAGTGCCTAGGACCAGCAACTCATTCCCACAAGTTGTTCAGTTACATCTAAGAAGTTTTCATAAATTTGCCCTCTGTATATGCCACTGTATTCATGGATATATTTACAGCAAAGGTAAATACATGTGCAAATGTGAATACATGTATAAATATCCTTTATGAAACCTATCTATATCTGCGTAAATATTTCTACTCTCTCTCCTACACCCATCCAATCTACCATCTATTCATGCATCTGCTAATCAATCCCCTTTATTGCAGGATTTATGTACAAAAGGGTAGATTTTCTTTTCATATTAAGTTTTTGCCTTTAATTTGAAATGCTCAAGTAATAAGTTTATTGAATTTATTATTATAATGAGATTATCACAGTGAGTTTATAATTTATAAATTACATGTAAAATATAATTGGAATAAAAAAGCAGAGTTACAATGTATTTATTAAAAATTCACATTTCATTCAATTCAGTTTATGAATTTAAAAAAATCTTCAAAATTATGGTGCTTACATTAATATAACTAGAGCAAAACTTGTTCAAAAGCAGTAAATCTGTCTTTCTTACATGTTTGAGTAGATTGAATACAAATGCTTCTCTTTGAGTTCATACAGTTTGCTTTAAATTTTTTTCAGTTTACCAGAAATAAATAGAAATGTTAAATTAATGGAACCCTATATTGGAAAACAAAAGTTCCCCAAGTAATTGTATTAGCAAAAATTAAAAAAAAAAATGTTGAAGTAACTTTAGGCTAAAATCTAAGCAACAATAAAACCAAAAGGAAAAACCAAAACTCATTTCCATTGACTTGATGCCGATTCATAGCAACCCTATAGAACAGAGTAGAACTGTTCCCTTTAAGTTTCTGAAACTGTAACGTTTTACCAGAGCGGAAAGGCCCGTCTCTCTCTTCCAGGTCCACGGGTGGTTTTGAGCAGTCCACCTTGTGGATCATGGACCAACATGTAATGGCTATGCCACCAGTGTTCTGAAAAAAGTAAAAACAAATATTTTACTAACATTTATTAAAAGATGACCTAATGTATTATTAGTGAAGGTGTCCTATTTTTTTTCTTACCTTTGGAAAACGTCTGTAAAATAATTTTGCTTATATCAGTTCATTACTTTGAAACCCACCAGTGGAAAATATTTGTGGCTTGTAGAGAGTAGCAAATGAAAATTACAACCCACACTCAAGCAATCATACATACAGCCGTCACTCTTTTTCTGCCTTATGCCAGAACAATGCTTTCCAGGTAAACTCAAAGTATTCGTATATCAAGCCTTTGGGAAAATGAAATAACAGTGATTCCATAGTCCTTACCACAAGAATAGTGGAGGGGAGAAATGAGCAAGCCCCCTCCTGCATTCAATTCCACTTTAAAAATGGAGTTTGACATTTAAAATTGGTGTAACTACTCAGAAATCAGTTTGAAATGCACATGTCCCATCACCACCAATATCTAGTTTTACTATAATGTGCTTTATGTAAAATAATACCAAGAATGTTTATTGTGCTGATAGCTGTACTTCAACACAAACTATAAACCATATTCGTTTTTGCCACATAGCACAACTAGCTAAAATCTGGTAATATCTAAAATGTATATGACACAGACAGCACAGGAATTATAAATCGTTCTATGCAAAGGAATGACCTTCTTTACTGACTAATGGAAATATTTCATGTGACAACACTTCAGCCTATTATAAATGCACTTCTTCCCCCCACCTCTTCCTCTCTCTCCATCTATCTGCATTTGGGTTGTACACATGCTATCAACAATATGAATTATTTTCCTTTTGAAACACTGCAAGAGTGTTCCCACATTTCTTATTATCTGAGTTGATGGGCTAATTAGAAATAGTCAAGGTTATATCTAGGTGTACGATAAAAAATATTTCTAATTGGCCCTGAGACTGAAGATAATTCAATTACATATCTTTTTCCATTTGATTCATTCCTTTTTTTTTATTTTTTGCTTCGGATGGATTACGTTGGTAGAATTCATGTAATGGAACTCGGTGACTTAGGAGAAGCATTTAGACATCCTTCCAGCTTTCAACTAATGTGATTAAGTTTTACAAAGTTTGTTTTTCTTTTTAAAATCTTACTGGGGTCAAGCACTCATCTGATTCACTCAGAGCAGGACTGAAAAACTGGTTGAGCTGAAGAGGTGTTACTCATCTCTCAAAATGTGTGCATTAGTGTAGAAATAATTCCCTATATCATAATACCTAAGTTAATAAATGAAAACACACACCACTTCTCAATTAAGTTCTATTATAGGACTTTGACATACTTCTATATATTATCTTGAGACTAAATGTGTACAGTAGTTAACAGATAAAGACTGATTTAGGGGGAAATGCACTTAATTTTAAGCTTTTATCTTTTCAGCATTGTGAACATTTTCAGTTATATTTGTCAAATCTATTAAAGTAAAATCAATTCTTTTCTGTTGCTCTTAAGGAAAAGCAAGCAGCAGCGATTCAATATTTTATGATGTTGTATTTTAGTTCACAGAGCCACTAAAATTACTAAACATGTCCAACATTTCCATTTTTGTGGTGTAAAGAACTTGAATTTCATGGTATATTCTTTCCCCTTGAAAGATGAAAAAACAATGTATTGGGTTATAACTGTAACACTTTAAGATTTAGTATCAAGAAATTAAATGTATCATGAAACGATAGGTGGAGTTTAATGTACACTCTATCAGTGCAGGTCAGTGACCTGGAACGTTTTCAGGATTACTATGAATAGAAAGCATTCCTTTATATTTTCTCTCCATACAGGAATATATTTTAGTATCTCCTCAGCAGGTCAAAGATTCTTTCTAGTGTTTATAAATAGGAAGAAATTACATATTGTAAGTATTAAAAACAGTAAAATTTACTAGACATGTTTTATATTTTAACATAAATGTGTATATATAAATGTATTAGTTATTATATACACCAGCAAAATATCACCTATTATTTTGTTTTGCTTGTATATATTAATTTCAAAAGAGTATAATGTTAAACATGTAAGGAAAGAGCAAATAGAGCTAGACTCACTGTACAATTCTTAAATGAGATATGTATTGTTAGAAAAACATAGAGGCAGTTATAAGTACATTTCATAAAAGGTATTTAAATGTTGGTGATCTTTATGGGACTGTTTGGTCTTCTGATTTATATTGCACAGCCTTTGTATATGATTGCTAGAAATTCTATTAAACCAATCATTCCTTGGGGTTGATAATTACCTTTGAGTGAAAGATGGTACACATCTCAGTGGAATATCCCTCTTGCCTTAGAGAAAGTATTAATTGGAGTAAATTTTTGATTCGATAAAAAATGTAAGGCTGTTTGATGTACAGACCGCATCTTTTATCATGATGAAGGCTGTCCTGGTTTTGCACCTCCAGGTAGCACATTAGTCATGATCTCAGTACAGTTGGAAGCTACAATATAGGGTGGCAGCTTTATATTTGATAGTAAGTCTAGAAAATAAGAACTTCAATTATGTGAATTAGATGTTGCTAATTTGTAATGTCTCAAGGAGGAAGTCAAAGATATATATATATCTATTAATTTTCAGAAGAGATATTTCATAATGTTTGCTTTTTAACTTAAAAGATGTCCCTAGAATTTGGTTTACTACTACTGTTAGTTTTCACCATCTACAGTTTCCAAAAGTACATGGTGGAAGCAGGGCATTTGTTTTACCCCTTCCTATTGGGTGGATACATCTAGATCACCCCACCTCCCATTACTGTATTACCTAAAGCACAACCCTTTCCTGTGACATATGTATTTACCTGTAAGTATGGGGCTTGCATGTCCCCAAAGAATATAAAAGCCTTGGTTAGCAATAAATCTTTCACTCTCTCTCCTCATGGACCACCAAGTAAAGCTGATGTGAGCATGCTACTATGAAATATGGCTGACCCAGTTATTTCAATCTCTCTTCTATCTCTCATGCTCTCTATAACTTTACTATAATCTTTACTTATTATCGCTGCACAGTTGTGCCTACTGGTCCTGTGATGATGTAGTAGGGGCTGGCCTTTCCCCTGACAGAAGCAAGGATAGCAAAACTTCATCAACAGAAACCAGTTCCTGAGGGAGGACATGGTGTTTGGTAAAATGGAGGGACAATGGAAAAGAGGAAGTCCCCTCCCTGTAGAGATGGGTTGTCACCTTGGCTGCCACAAGGGGCTAAGGCATAGGAATAATTTTGAGGATGGTGACAGAGCAGGCAGTGTTTTGTTCCGCTGAGCTTAGGGTTGCTATGATTTGGACCTAACAACAACCATCTCTCCTCCAACACTCACGCAGTGATTCGGTGGCAGTCTACCTATAGTGCGTGTTAACACTCATGGAAGCAATTTATCACTTTCAGTTACCAGCCTGCCTGGCTGTACACCATCTTTGAACCAGCTAAGATAGAGTGCCCAGGATCGTGAGAAAAGCACATTCCGGATCTCTGTTTGAAGTGGTGGAGGCTGAGACTACGGGCACCGGGAACTGTGGCACGGAGATTGCGGGAAGAACAAGAACAGAAGGAGACTGTGGAACTGTGAGACAGAGCCATCGGCCGTCACGGTCCCGGAAGTCCAGGGCCAAGGAAAGTATTCCCAAGAGAGGAAATAGGTGCTGGTGGACGAAAGGTGTTGCTGAGGACCAGATAGGCCCTATTCTTATGGCTTCTTGGTCCCAATTTGTGTAAAGCTATTAACTCCCCAAATAAATGTCTGTAATTGTGGGTGCTCTCTTGGAGTTGTGTGCGGCCATTGCAACAAATTATTGAATGCAGTGTAGAAATAGGGTGCTGAGAGCAATGGCTGGTGTCAGAGAGGGTAAAGAAGGACGTGCATCAAGGCAGGTCTGGCCCCTGCCTCTCGCCAATAGGGAAGGAAGTCAGAGGAGTCAGATACGGCGCACCATGCCATTTACTGCAAGCTCTCCTCAAAGACTTGAGGAATTCTTTGGGGGGAATATATCAATTGGCAATATGGATTATTGAATCACCTCTGGAATATTCAGTGACCTATGGATCAAAGAGTTCAATTCATGGATGTTCATTCAAACTTAGCTTTTCCTTTCATCTAGCCAATGTTGTTGGTCCTAAAGGAAAAAGGAAATGAAAATAAAACATTTTCATGATCACATGAAAATGAGAAAATAAAGCTTTTGCATTCATCTTTTTCATTTTGACAATCCATATTTTATGGTGTTTCATTGGTACTTTAGCAGATTAGTAATGACATAAAGTTTCATTTAACTTTAGGCACAGTTTTATCTAGATATGACAAACGTATTCACTGACACATCCCTTCTAAACACACATACAACTAAGCAAATCAAATGAAAATATTCATGAAACTTTGTCATCAGCCGGATAAGGAGTTTACCACGTGTCCCAAACATAACACACACACACACACACACACACACACATCACCATCACCATCACCATCATCATCATCAGTTGCTCTTGTGTCAATTCTAACATATGTGTGTGTGATAACTGTATATATACTAAATACACACACAGACGCATCTGTCGAGCGATGGGCACATGGGAGGGGACATGGACATGGAAGGCATTTGCTTTCTTCTTGAAGTACACTGGCACGCATTTTTTTTATCAAACCCACTGCGTGTTGGCGTTTGCACACATACATCCTTCATCTGACAGTCCGGGGACGTGTGCTAGACTGAGATGAAAAGGAATCACAGGGTTTCTATTGTAAATTGCTAGGATGTCTTCCTCACTTAGTGGATGTAACTTTGTTTGAAAACCCTGTCACTATTGGCCCATGTGCCTCCATATCTTATTGCCTGCTGAGTACCTTTGCATAAACAATTTATTCCTTCTCCAAATAACATGTCAGGAGGCCATTGGACAGCTGTGATTTGGGGGAGAAGGCAATACCCAGGAAGAACTTTCTGAAAGTCATCAATGCTTTATTTTGTATCATTAAGTTCCGGAAATTTATCATTACATTTTTAGGATTTATTTGAATTTTGCTCTGTAGGACACACTTTTGGAAACCTGGTGATATTTTCACACAAACACTAAGACTGGAGCCAAGACAAATATGGTTGTAATACAATTAACCTGGACAGTATTTTCTTCTAGCATTGCAAATAGCTCCCTTTTCTTCCTTCAATTTAATATTTGTGTCACGGGTGTATTGTTTAATGTTACTCCCTCAAACCTCTGTATGTACAGTGATAATTATTATCTATGTCTAGGCACTCAGCTTGTACCAAGCACGCACTCTAGATGCAATTACAAATACTGAGGATTGGAATTCAAAGGTTGTAAATCAAGAAGGATCAAATCAGTAGATGGGAAATAAGACTTTGATACAACGCATTATCAGGAAGAAGGATTCACAAGTGTAAGGGTTAACCAGCACCTAACACATCATCATGGGTCCAGTAGGTGCAATTGTACAGCGATAATAAGTAAAGATTATAGTAAAGTCAGAGAGTGCATGAGAGATAGAAGAGAGACTGAAATAATGGAGTCCAACACATTTCGTAGTAGCAGCCTCATCTCAGATTCTCTTGGTGGTCCATGTGGAGAGAGAGAGATTTAATGCAAACCAAGGATTTTATATTCTCTGGGGATTTGCAAGCCCCCTAATTACAGGTGAAGACATAAGTCACAGCAAAGGGTTGTGCTATAGTAATGGGAGGGGGTGGTCCAGGGCCATACATGCAATAGGAAGTAACCCATTGTCCTTAACAGCTGGGAGTGGGGCCTACCCATGGTGGCACCAGACAGTAGTCTGCCAACTGACTGTCTTCAGGAAGGATGTCTCTAAGCATCTGACCTCCCACCAGATGTTGGCAAAACACCCTAATGTTTGGCATGTCTTTGGGGAAAGACAAATCTGGGGAAAAGTCTCTCTATAATCCCACACGCAAGAGAAGGATACTATGTTTTTCTAGTTTAGGATCAACCGAAAAAGAGGAAGATCCTTAGTTGAATGGAATAGCTGTGCCTGCAGCAATGGGCTCCATCAATTCCAACACAGGTGCCCCTACAGAGCGGGCAGATCTGGCTCTATGGGTCTCCCAGACGGGTGAGCTTCCCAGGAAGCCTCGTCCTTCTCCCCTGGACGAGTTGGTGGTTTCAAGTTCTAACCTTGAAGTTCACAGATCAGTAGGTACCCTGCTTTGTCACCAGGGCTCCATTTTTTTTTATATTAGGAATCCAAAATCCATCGCTAAGTGTTTCTAGCATGAATTTAAAAAATAATTTCTGACAAAACATATCCTATCAAATAAAAATGATATTATTTTCCAGAAACATTAAAGGTCCAAAAACATGCATTTCAATTACCTAGAGAAAATGTGGGAACAAGTATTTTAATTTTGCTAACAGATAGTTTTATAGTGTATTTACAGTTTTAATTAAAATAGGTTTTAGAATTGTTTACAGTTTATTCAGTTTTACTTCAAAGGGTCAATCTTTTATTAGGTTTTTGGTTTTTGGTTTGTTTTTGCTTAGATCAAAATCTTTCAAATATCTGTGGCCCCTCAATGGCAATCTTAGATCCGTGGGAGAGTTAAGACTAGTTAATGACTTTGAAGGAATTAGGGGAGATAATTTGCTTCACTTCTCTCTCAATATAAATTCTCACAAACAAAATCTTTGACCGATTTTTAAAAATTCTCTAGTAAAACTCCTTTTCTTGTGAGTAAAATAATGTACATAAAAGTTCCTTGTAAACCATAAAACTTAAATTGAAAATTGCAAGTTGGTACTATCATTATTTCTAAACTTGAATTGTGTTCTTCTACTATAATGTTGGGATTCTCTGACCTTAAAAATGAAAGGTTTGAAATTTAACTCTTTCCTTGGTTTAAAATGTAGAAAAGAAACAGCTCTGCCTGCCAGGTATCATTAGAGAGTCAATACAAAATTGAATGATGCTAAAGAAATCCCATGGGAAGGTTGACTATACTGCTTTCATAAAATTACTCAAAATCATTATTTGTGATTCAATCCAGATAGTAATTAAAAGCATGCTTCCAAAGAAAAAAATGCATCAGTGAGTATTCCTTCTAGAAACATCTTACCAAGTTATAGATTTTCATATCTTAATTTAGGCATGTCAGAATCCACAGCCTGAAATTATGCAACTTTTACCATGACATGTTATAATATGGGTCACACCAACACCATGTTGATCCTAGGAGAAATCATCATACATTTTATTAGTTCTCTTCCCATAAACTCAAGGGTGAACACCCAATAGTAAGAAATGTTTTCAAATGTCACTGTGCATCAATGGTAGGAAGGGCATGGTGAAAGAGTTGGGTGCACCCACAGTTAGATTTGGTATATTTGGGGCAGTGTGGTAATTACACGATCTGGTATCAGTTTGGGACTTGAGAGGATTAAGAGTGAAAGGGTGGAGTCTAGTCTGTCAATCGGATCATAGCCAAGGAAGACCCTATGTGGGCACAACCTTCTCCTGAGAATTCTGGGAACTCTGGCATTTTTTCCTCCTTGGAGGCAGGAGACACACTCTCTCTCTGCTCACTCCCTGCCAGACATGCCTGAGGAGAAGCCACATGAACCTACCCTGATGCAGCTAGAACCACAGATCTGGAGAAGCCACGTGGGGACCCCTGCCACAGTGAGAAGCTTACAATGCCACTGGACATACAGGACTTCCCACCCACTGGCCTGTGACCCTCCTGCATTCAGCATCATTGCAAGCATTTTGTCATTCTGAACAGGACTTTATAGACTGATGTGTAACATATGAGTTAATATTGGATTTATGGACTTGCCCTGGACTGGGTTGGGATGCTTTCTTAATGTATAATTACCCTTTATAATAAACTCTCTTATACTCATACGGGTATCCATGGATTTATTTCTCTCCTCTACCCAGACTAACGCTGGCAGTGTGCAAAATGTTGCCTTTCTAACAAAGTTACAAGTAATGTTGATTCTGCTGGTCAGGGTAGCATGCTTTGAGAACCAGTATACTAAACTCTGGAAACCTCTCTTGTTGCTCTTCTTCAAGAACAAGTTACTTGGAGGAGGTCAAGTCAATTCAAACCAATGAGAGAGTCCTTTAAAAAGAGCAGGTGAGTATGCTAACACTTCCTGTAGCATTTGCCTGTATTCAAGCTTGAAACAATCATCACTACTTTGAGAATCAATTAACGTAATTCCCTTCAAATGTAACCTCTAAGACTTAACTTGTTTTCCACTAAACGACGTGTTAGGTTCTGAAATTTATTCTCAATTTACAATCAGTACAATATCTCACCTCACGAATAATTTAAGATTCCAAAAAGTAATTTTATATATTTTACAACTAAAACCTTTGATGTATACTGTGTCTATTATATAAGTGGAAATAAGTAGTTATGTTCATGAGGTTATGCTGCAGTTGAAAACATAGTATCCAAATTTCTTAAAACAGACATATAAATATGTCTGTATACCATAATAGTTAAAAATATCATAACATGCAAGTGAATATCCTGCTGAGCATTTGAATTTCCACTGGAAAAGATGCTAACATATAACAAATCTCAACCCATAACCGTCTACGACTTGTTTAGCAAAAGAAAGCCTGCAAAAATGTGACCTTGTGGTGGCCGTGGTCAATGGAAATGTGGTTTTCTACACTGTGATATGCATTTGGGAGTAATACTTTACTGTTATGACAGAAGCATCTCATAGCTGGATATTAACTAAGTACCATTAGACAAAAGACATTGTGGAAGTAGCAGTAAGGTAAGATGCTCAACGTGGTTAATGATTTGGAAAAATATCCCAGTAGATTTAAAAGTGCGTACGGTATATCCGTTTATTTTATTTACTTTGATGCACCATTGGAAATTGAAACCACTTTGGAAGTAGTAAAAACAGATTATTAAAGAGGTATGAACAAAAAAATTAGCTAAGCTTAATATTTAAAACAATTGTGGCAGTTAAATAGATTAAAGTATAACAGCAATAGAATGGTCTAAACATTTTTATTTTTCATTTTTTAAGAGTGAAGTTACAAATGATGGGAACATGTGAATATCTCTAATAGGATGGAAATAAAATTATATAATGAAATATCTTATTAATATGTGTGATTCCCACTGGTTTATAAAAAGGTCAGTGTAATAGTGTGGACTTTTTCCAATGATACACCTTTCAAGGGAGAAAATATAAAGATAAGAGGAAATAATACATTTTCCTTAATCACTGCTTGGTGGTGAACGGCAGAATTACAATAAATAACAGATGAATAAATCCAAGATTTTAAAATCTGTATTGCATGATTTTTAGGAAAAATTGAAAAGACATTTAATATTGATCCATTTCTATCAACACCTATATTTGTTTTGAGTATAGGAATAAGTTTATGTAATTAGCACCATTTTTAAAAACTTGAGATTTATATAACAAAACAAGATTCTGTTGGAAATATAAGAAACACAAGAGGTCTGCAAACAGATTTTTTTTTCTGATTTTTCCATTGAGTAGATATATAATTTTATAAAGTCACTTAATTTGGAAGCTAAGGTACTCAATTTTAAATAGACAAATTATTACTTTTAGTTTATTGTTAATACCTATAAGTTTTTCTGCAGTAAATATGATGCAATTATTTTACAAACAAATTAATTACTTAAGTACTGAGACTAGATCTGTGGCAAATATCTAACAACTTTCCTGGTATCCTGCTTTAATTATGAGGAGGTCAAAGTTAATTTTTCACATAATATCACTTACTCCTCAAAGTTAGTTTTGCATTATCGATGTAAAATTTTAGGCAAAATTAGAACACAAGATTTGGTAACGTATACAACCAAAGTTCACTGAAAGCGTAACGGCCTTTCTGAAGGACAGCCATAATGATGGGTGATAGTGCTTATTTTTGAGCCAATCAATTAGTAAGGTACAATTTGATCACATTAAAATTTTAAGGACTTCCTCAAGATGGTCTCAGTTTCCTCCAGTCAACCAATGCAGAGTGTCAGGATTGTTTACATATAAGTTCAATTGCACATTTTGCTCTGATTCTGTCAGCATTCATCTATTGGCTTCCTGGTCAGAATGGTCTAGAGGGTAACGGTTCCACCTAAATATTCTGGTCTCAAGATAGATGAGGTTGTGACGTGTATGCATTATTAATTTTGTGGATTAGTGTCTTCTGTGAGGCATTAGCTCTTTCTGTCTTTAAAAACTTATTAATTGGGAATTAATACATATATCATATTATTCCATAATCCAATCACATTGAGAGTATTTTACAATTGCTACAATCATTAGTTTTCAAACATTCTTTCATTCCTGGATTCCTTGACATCATTTTCCTTTGACCTCCCCCGCCCCCACCCATTCACCCACCACCACTATACCCCTAACTCCAACCCCTTGAAACCCTAATTCTAGCTTCTCTTCCTTTCGGTTTATCAATCCTGGGTTTCATATAGTGGATCTGTGGAACACTGAATCCTGGGTCTTCAAAGCACACAGAATGCTCCAGAGCTGCCCAAGTGAGATATCAGGTGGAAACTCCATTGGGTGAACTGGAATCCCCCTCAGACACACTTGTAACGTGAGGGCTTAAGTCGAAAACACATGGTGTCTGAGGAAGTGGGAGACAGTGGTGTCAAGACGGCTGAAATGTTGGTAGGTGGACAAACATGGTATTGCTACATCAATGTCCAATACACACAGTATTAAAATATGTATTATGATGGGAAATCTGTGGTGGACATTGTTCATTTTGTCTCTGTTCACATTAGGGTGTATCTCAGAGGTATTATGTCATTGGGGGGTCACCCTCTTGAAGTTATGTTATATGTTTTTCTTTTTTTCTTTTTTAATGAAACACAGGATTGATACATTTCTAGAGACAATGTGTAGAATAAGGGTTTTGGTCATTGGGGTTGGGGTACAGGGGTGGTGGGGTGGTGGGGTGGTTAAAAGGGAGACAATCTTTCTTTCCAGAAAGAAAAAGTATGTTTGGAAGCTGATTGTGGAAGCAATTTTCCAACTCTGCTTGATTGTTCTATGGAATTATAGGCTACATGTAATAACTCCAAAGTAGTAATATTTTTTAAAAAGAAAGCAGTCTCATGCAGCAACAAAAAAATAAAATAAAGAACACGATTCATGAAGAAAGTAAAAAAATCATTAAAAAGACAGGAAAGAAAGAAAACATTAACTTGGGTGAGAGAAGAGACCCTGAAACTAGCTCTTAGTCATATAAAGGCTAAAGCAAAGGAAAGAAATAATGAAGTCAACAAGCCTAGAAAAACACCAGGAGTAGCTCAAGAAGACCAAGTTGAATATTATAATATAATGAAATGTAAAAAGACCTAGAAGTAGAAAACCAAAAGGGAACAAACTGTCCAGCACATATGAAACTAAATGAATTTAAGGAAAAAAATCACACCTTGAGTTACAATATTGAAGGATGCTGTTGCACCCAAAATAAGAAGTAAAGAATACATAGTAACCATACCCAAAATAATTCATCAACGTTCCGCCATTGCAAGAGGTGGCATATGAAAAAGAAACAATGGTGCTGGAGGAAGGAAGAAGTTCAAGATGCACTGATAGCATTCACCAAAAGCAAGACTCCAAGAACTGATGGAGTGCCAATGGTTACGGTTCACCAAGTGAGGAAGCACTGGAAGCTCTCATTCATCTATGTCAGGAAATTTGGGAAAGGGCTACTTGGTGAACTGACTGGAAGAAATCCATATCTGTACCTATTACAAATAAAGGTGACCTCAGAGAAGGCTCAAATTATAGAATATCGTTGATAAAGCACGCAAGTAAAATTTTGTTCAAGATCATCCAGCAAAGGTTGCGGAAGTACATTGACAAAGAGTTGCCAGAGATTCAGGCCAGATTCAGAAGATGATGGTGCTTATGTCAGATGGATCTTGGCTGAAAGCAGACAATCCCACAAAGAGGTTTACTTGTGTTTCATGGACAAACTGTGGGTGACCTTGAGGAGTATGGGAACTCCAAAACACGCCATTGTGCTCATGTGGAACTTGTACGTGCACAAGATTAGCAGTCATTTTTGAACACAGGGGAGTACTGAGTGGTTTGAAATCAGGATATACTTGTCTTAGTATTGTATCTTTTCATCATGCTTATTCAATCTGCAAGCTGAGTAAGTAACTCTAGATAGTGGACATGATGTTGGGGGGACGCATCAAGATTAAAGGAGACTTATTAGCAACCTATAATATGAAGATGGCATAACTTTGTTTCTGGAAAGCCAAGAGAACTTGAATCACTTGCTGATGAAGGCCAAGAACTCCACTATTCAATACGGATTGCAACTCAGTGTGAAGGAAACCCAAATCCTCCAACTCGCTTAATAGGAAGCATCATGATAAATGGGAAAGATTGAAGGGTCAGGAATTTCATCCTGCTTGTATCCACAACTAATGCTCATGGAAGTGGCAGTCAAGAAATCAAGTGACATGTTGTGGTGCACAAATCTGATCCAAAAGACCTCTTCAAAGCACTGAAGGGCAGTGTCGTTATTTTGAAAACTAGGCTGTGTCTCCCCATGCCATACCATTTTCAATTATCTCATAGGCTTATGAAAGTTGGACACTGACTATGTATCTATGCATTTGAATCATGACGCTTGCAAAGATTATTGAGAAATGAAGGTGATCGCCTATAACTTGCCTACACTTTCAGATGAACATGAAACAAAACAAAACAAGAATCACTGTCATGTGTCCATTCTGACTCACAGCAGTTAAAGTAGATCTGCTCTTTCAAGACTTCCAAGCAATGCTTAGGAGTTATGCCTAGGACTAGTTTCCCAGATGGCACAGGCCCGGGCACTGTGTCATTCGTTGTGCAATCAGTCGCTATGGGTTGGGATTTGATGGCATCTAGCAGCAGCAGCAACAGACAAACAAGCAATCTGCCTTTTGAACCACACCATTCGAATGTTCCTTGTCAGGGGGATGGTGAGGCTTGGTCTCATACACTATGGGCACCTGATCAGGAGCACTCAGTCCCTGGAGAAGGACATTATGCTTGGCAAATTGGATGGACAGATAAAAAGAGGGAGATCCTTGAAGAGATTGAATGGCTGGACGGAGGCCATTCAATGGTGCAGGACTGAGCAGCGGCTCGTTCTGTTGTACAGAATCGCTAAGAGTGGAGACCAACTTGCGGGCACCCAACAATAAGCCCACTGCAAAGCTATTTTCAGTAACCTCTCAAGATCAATATTATCCAAGTTTCAGAACAGAGAGGCCAAGGCTGCTATCGAGTAAGGAATATAATTGGTGAATTATGGACAATAGTTATTAAAGCATTGTTACTTAATTCCTAAAGGAGTCCTGCTGGTCCTGTTAGGTAAGCAGTTGTCTGCTAACTTCAAGGTCGCCAGTTCAAAACCACCAGCCACTCTGCTGGACACAGTTGAAGCTATCTGCTCCTGTAAAGATTTACAGCCTTGGAAACCTTTGATGGGGTCACTATGGGCCAGAATTTACTCAATGGCACTGAGTTTGTTTTGTTTTTTGCTGTGTTCTGATTCCAAGAGACTGTAACCACTATATTATCAGCGTGAAATAAGAACATATTAAGATACTTAAGGATAATGCAACTCAAGATTTAAAATGATTCACAAGTGAACCCTCACTTTCTAATGTAGGATATCCTCTGTGTCAGGCGGCTACAGTAAAGGTGTCTAGCCTGACACTGTCTGAAAATGTGCTCTTCTGTAACTTTCTGGATACTCTGGATTGATATGCATTAGCCTGATGTTACCTTCACATGTCAGAGACATTTGCTTATGAACAGTGACTATATCTCCAAGCTTGCAGAGCCTCTTTGGAC
Organism: Tenrec ecaudatus; assembly: GCF_050624435.1. Classification (NCBI taxonomy): domain Eukaryota; kingdom Metazoa; phylum Chordata; class Mammalia; order Afrosoricida; family Tenrecidae; genus Tenrec; species Tenrec ecaudatus. The sequence goes on from NC_134531.1 coordinate 91,479,157, forward strand.
AAAGTGATTTCTAAACGAACCTAGCACATTTGTAGAGAGTAGTTCTGAGCCCTCTTTTGAAACAAATGAAAGGCTGGTGCCTACAACTTAAAAGAAATACATGCACTTTCAGATGAACACAAACCAAACGAAAACCACGGTCATGTGTCCATTTCAAGGCATAGCAACTCCATAAATTAGAAAAAAAAACACTCCTTTAGTTTTTCAAGATTGTAAAGCTTTATAGGAGCAGACAGCCTCCCTTTGTCCCACCTAGGTACCGATGAATGGCAACTTGCAGTTCAATGTATAACACATTCTGCCACCAGGACAGCCCCTTTCAGATGAGGCTAGAGCCCAGAAAGGTATTGTCATGGCCCAGCAATGAGTAACTGACCATCTTTTAAGAATTGCATTACAAGGTAAACATTAATAGGTAAAAATGATTTTCCTGGGCGGTGGAGGTGGGGGGTAAGGCTGCAACTTATGAGCAGATGAGGTTTCTGAGAGGCAAACGCGTATCTCTCTATCTTATAGAATCAATGTATTGGAGGAGTTCTTTTTAAGAGCTTGCATTTATGACAATTGATGAAAGCATTTATGCATAATAATTTTATCTACTCAGGCTTTTTCAGGATAGATAGAGAAAATGGTTGGCAAAATGATATCTACATTTTGCTGTGACACTCACCCATCACAAAATGAGGCAAAGTAATAACCCCAAAATGCATGAATTAGTAAAACCTTTACCATAGTCCTGATTTATTATATCGTTAGAGCAAAAAGATATAGTTTCACAGTGATATACCAACCAAAACATAACTAAATTGTTTGAGAAAAAAATGAATTTGCTTTGTAAACGTTCACCCAAACAGTTAAAAAAAATCCAAGAAGTCTAGTCAAGCACACTCTTCAATGAAATGCTGAGAAGGAAACGGAAGGAAACTCACTTGGGAATGTGATTCAGATACGTTGCCCTACGCTACGTCTGGTGATCACACGCCAAAGGCCTCCTACATGGTCGAACAACAAGTCATTGGAAATAGATCGTGGTCAGTATTGACCAATGAAATTCTAACTCTTCCCTGGAAACTTATTCTTCAACTGATTGCGGGTTCTAATAGCCTGATCATATGCCTTTCATTCTCTATTTAGTTTGAAGAAAGTACCATTTGTCCTCATTCACCTGGTTGAAATGCAAGTTTCCATCAGCATGAATAAACCTGGTTTGTTTGTATTTTGCTGGCCCTTCACCTGAAAGTGGGTCTGTATCAGAAGAGTACTTTGTGGGCTGCCCTCTGTCATGCTCTCTGTCATGCTCTCTGTCATGCCACCTCATTTGGCACACATACAGATGATAATTAATTCTTTATTTCTCCATTCGGGAACTTACAGAATAAGACTATGCTTTATCTCCTGCTCCTTTGTCTCCTGGAATCCGGAAGCACCTGTAGCAGAAAATTGGGTCGCGTGTTAGATTGAGTGGAGGAGCCTTAGGGATCCATTTCTCAAGGAAGTCTATTGGGTCTGCCTACTCCACCCCTTCAGGCAGTGCAGGAATTCTGGCGTTCCAGTTCAACACTGTGTCTGAAAGCTATCCTCCCTCTCGAGAGCGTTCCATAGCTCTCCTTTTGTCCTGCCCCTTTCCCATGAGACTAGGCGTTAGTGCTTAGCGGAATTGTGGGGTGCTCCATGTGCCCTGCTTTGGAGTCAAGGCTTACTCATTTTAACTTTAATTTCAAAAATCATAAAGAATAAGAAGCACTTACCAAGGAAACAAAACAAAACAACAAATAGCACAGTGTCACAGACCTTCTGTGTGACACGTCTTTTTAACCTCCCCAATTTAAATTTTTAATGAATTTTCCTTAGAAATAGTTGACGAAATATGTATTTGTCCTTGCTGTTCACTCTTACCTCTCAGGTGTTGAGAGAATCCCTCGACCAAATACTGTCTGTGCGTTCTGGTTTTTACTGAAACATAACTCAGACTGAATTACAGACCACCCATTTAGCTTTTAAGCCTTCTAGAGACAACGTTCCCGCAAACCCTTCAGAGTAGCAGTTCTTTGCATGGGGTACCTGATGCAGCTTCCGGCAGCCTATGCATTTCCTCCTCGTCCACCTCCCCTGTAAATTCAGAGAGGTGGTTATAGGGGTGAGTTTTCCAAACACAATAAGGATCTTCGCTTCATCATAACTTCATAAAGAATTCTTGATCATAGTCTTTTGTATTTTGTATGGAAGTTTTATATTCATTAATTTGCTTCCTCCGAACAAAGATGTTTTACCAGACCACATATCTGCCGCACTCACCTGAAGAGCTGTATTGGGGTCTCTGAATCAGGACGGACGAAACAGCCCTGCACAGCCACACAGAAACATGTTCCCAACCGCCGCACGGAACTCTTGTTATGTCGCTCGAGGCTTGTGTTAAAATCACTGAATAATTGCAATCAGATTATTATAATCAACTACAGGAACAGTAATTACAGGTTACAGTCACTTTAAGCTGCCCTGGAAGTCCTATATTCTGATCATATGCATATTAAAAGTTTATGTTAGTGATAAAATTAATGAACAGGATTGGAAGCATTTGTCAGTAGGAAAGATGTCACGCATTTTTCCAAATCCGGAACTATGTTTTCATATCAAGGACAACGATGTGCTTACATCATTTTGTTATTGTATAAATTATATGCTAGAGATAACGAACCACGTTTGATTTTTCAGAATCAAACGATGAATTTTCTATAATGCAGGCTTAATCCATTTAGCAGATCATCGGATAGAACTTAATAAATTGGATGTGTTATTCATCTTATTTGCTTAAAAATGCAAAGGACACTCCATGGATTTTTGTACTCAGGGAGAAATTGTATCTCAAAAACCTAAAATTGTGTAGGCCTTTAGTGAAAGCAAGAGGAAAACTTTAAAAGAAAAAAAAATCCCTGAGATGAAGATTAGGAACTAGAAGTAAAAAAGCTTCGCAAAACCTTTTTCCATCGGATGGTCTAGTTTTAAAGAGATAGGAAATGGAAAATGTATTCTCTATCCACCGAAATGGTATATTAAAAGCAGATATCCATGTTGTATTAATATTCTGATGAAAAGACCAACCCTATTTTAACTTTAATAATCTTGTTCTTTGATTCAAACAATGAATTCGGCCTATGAGATATGAATTGGATTTTGATGGCCGAGTCTAAAATTAGAACTTGAAACAGAAAGGAGCCTTAGAGCCCGGGGGTCCAATCATGGGGAAACGGCCCCTGCACACATGTGCCCACCACTGAATCATTTCATTACACTTTCCGATTCACAGTGGAAATGGGGCAAGCTGAGAGAACATGCAAGGTAGAAACATATAGCATGTGAGTGGGCGGGGACGTTAGAGGGGGGTGATGTGGGAAAGGTTAACCGCTGAGCTAACTGACAGCGAGCTTTACCCGAGTCCTTTCTCCAGATGTATTGCTGAGGGTAACGGTTAAACAGCAAAGAGAAGAAATAGGAAATGACATTTTCTATGGGCACGACAGGCCCACAGATGAGGAGATGAATTCTGTGCCAGGCTCACAGGCTTTCTACAACCGTCACAACAGACAACATAAGCCAGATAAAAGGCCAACCAAACACCCAGATGCTGTTGCTGGAAAATTACATACTGAAGCTCAGCATCTGGGTTCCACAGCTGCCAAGTTCACCCCATGGGTGTCCACGGTGCTTAGTTCAGGGATTGGGCCAGACAGAAGGTGGGAGGGGGGTATGTCAGATTTTGGGCACCATAGAACAAGCTGATCACCACAGTGAACAAGAAGAAGGTAGAAAGCCAAGTGTATAATAAAATAGCATGAACTTGTCAATATGGTTTCAAATGCATAAAACCGCACGTTAATATTCCAAATATCAAACTGGGAGTAGGATTTGTTATTTTTTCCTCCCTCTTTGGCGTACACATGATTTAATAGGTATTAATGCAGGACCTGTGGTTAGACGCTCCTACCAAATGAAGAATGTCAGTCATAAAATAAATTATAATCCTAATGATTCAGTGGATTTCAAAACTTCACCGTTCCATCTAGTTAAAAATAGCTTGTCAGAATGAATGGAGACATTTGGTCCAAGAGCCTGTATCAATAGGGTAAACGTGCACCAAAGCAATATATAAAACAGCATGGAGAACTCAAGATGGCAGCAGGGCAATAAAGTAAGCGTTACAAACGCATCTGCATCCCCTGACCATCCGAAGGCCATGCCAATCTATAGGAGAAATGCACGTCCCTTTAGACTGTAACCCCAGCAACCTCCAACAAAATCGAAGTGTGTTCCTATGCTCTTCCCAAGAGTATGCTGGAAAGCTTGCTATATAGAATTTAAATAAAAATCAAAGAAAAGAAAGGGAATACATTTCCAATCAGTATATTTATCTTCATATTATTGTGTTTCTGGCTCTGATTTAGTGTTTATTATTTCTAGTTTCAGAAATATCTTGGAAATATTTTATATATGTCATTATTTGCAGATTATTTTTGGCCACAGAGTATATTTTGACTCATTTGTAAGCCAGTGAGTAGAACATGGCTTCATGTCATCACATTTATATTTAATATACTATTTTTAAAGAACTAAGCTGTTATCAGTCAAAAATATGAATAAAAATGAGAAGTAGAATGTCTTTGACTCTAACTGGGGAAAACACACGCCTCAACTTCTGATGAAAATGGGAATTTTGAATATCATTTCTTTCCATCAAGTTTATAAGAAAGTTCTTCCTAAAACAATAAGGTCTCCAGTTTACTTCTACTTACTTTAATACAATACATCTAATACATTGCTTCATAACATATTAAACCCACTGCTGTTCAGTCTATTCTATATGGAGCAGTGTAGAACTACCCCATAGGATTTCCAAGCCTGGAAGTCATTACCAAGTGGACTGCAGCATCTTTCACCTCTGCAGGCAGGTTTTAATTGTTCAACTGTAAATTAGCAGCACAGTACTTTAGCTAGCATGCCACCAGACATCATTTAAATAAGTTAATGTATGTGACTTTTAAAAAAGCTATAACGTTCTAATTTGTGTATGAGTAAGAAGGCATGGGACATTAATATGTGCAGCTAGGAACACAATTCATGTATCTCCAATTTCACCCATGATATTAAGCATTCGAATTGCAATCTAAATAAGAATGTTAACAAGTTAAAACTTTAATCATGTGATCCCACAGCTCGGATACTCCTTTGTAGATGCTGGTTCAAGCCAACTGAACTCCTCAAGGAAAACATTTTCATCAGCTTATCCCATCGGCCTGCAGTCCTCTGGGTGATGGTTCCAGACACAGAGTAGTTGCACAGCAAATGCCCAGTGAACGGCAAGGGCTCTTCTCTTCGGTTAGTAACAAATATCGTTATCTAGGTCAATTTTTATGAGACACTGTGAACATTTTTGTGTCTCTCCTAATAGGACAAAAATAGGTGACAGGATAAATAAATGCCAGGAAAATCATTATTAGACAAAAAGATCAATGCTATGATTTCTTGGCATATTTTCCATTACGTTGATATGTTTCTGAAAGTAGTGGTTTCCTCTCTGGTGCTGTAGTGAATTAAGCTTTGAGTTGCAATCTGCAAAGCTATCTACTTAAACCCGCCAAATGCAGCGAAGGAAAAATATGAGGCTGCCATTACCTGTAAAGATCCACAGGCTCAAAACCCCTCTGAAGCAGCCACACTCTGTCCTAGAGGTTCAGTGTGACTTATGAGCTTCTCTATAGCGGGTTATTTTAAAAATTCTTCCTAAATACTTCTGCTTTAAACACTTTAACCTTACCAAAATGACAGTTTTAACATTTTTGAAATGCTCCACTTGTCTTCCTTTTAAATGTTCTTTGAGATTTGGAAATAAAATCAGTTCTGAGCGAGCAAGACTAGGAGTGTAGAGTTAGACTGGGGTAAAGTTTCTCACAGACAACCCTTGAAACCGCTAAAGCTGGCAAACTCACATGATAGGGGGGATATCCTGCATTGTGTCACCAACATGGCATTACATATTCTTAAAGCTTTCTTTATAATAAATCTTTGTGATCATCCTGTGTTCTTCGAGACAATCTATCAAGATCACCCCTATCAATCTCAAAAAGAGAATTAACATAACTTTCTTAGTTGAACTCGTGTTGATTTCAACGGTGTAGCAGATCCTTCCACCAATTATTTGTAACATTGTGTTGACTTGTATGTGACTGTGATACTTGAAAATAAGCCAAATATATTTAAATGTTATCATACTAATGACTCCTTCATTGCAAACACCTTTTCCCCAAACACTATAAGCACCAACTACACACTTGTATTTTTATGTCAACAGAAAAAATACATGGGAATCTGCTGTTCATCCCTCTGGGGTGGTGATGGTAGGGGTTGTGTGTGTGTGTGTGTGTGTGTGTGTTGGGGGGCAGCTGTACATCAAGTATTGTAGTCACTTCTCCCTTTCTCCCCCTTCTCCCTACCCTCATGGCATCGCTACACCCATTACTGTTCCTGAGGGGGTTATCTGTCCTGGATTCCGTGTGTCAAGAGCTCTTATCTATATCAGTGTGCACACTCCAGTCCAGATGCATCTGTAAAGTATAACTGGGGTCATGATAGGCTGGGGGGGGGAGCATTAAAGAGCTAGAGGAATATTGTGTGTTCCATCAGTGCTAAGCTGCACCCTGTCTGACGCATTCTTTCCTTGTGACCCTTCTGCGATAGAATATCCAACCGTCGACAGATGAACCTTAGGTCTCCACTCTGAACCCCATAATTTGCATCAATATATTTGTTTTGGGTCTTCTGATGCCTGATACCTGATCCAATCGACACCTTGTTATCACACAGGCTGGTGTGCTTGTTCCATGTGCACTTTGTGGCTTCCCGACTAGATGGCTTCTTTGTTAACTTCACGTCTTTAAAACCCCAAATGCTATATCTTCAAACACATGGGTGAAGAGACACAGCAGATAGTGTGAGATATGAAAATAATAGTAATTTATAATTTATCAGGGGCCCACGGGGTGGGGAAGGAAGGGAAAAAGAGGAGCTGATACCAAGGGTTCAAACGAAAGAAAATGTTTTGAAAATGATGATGGCAGCATATGTACAAATGTGTTTGATACAATTGGTGTATGGATTGTTCTAAGAGCTGTAATAACCCCCAAGTAAATGATTTATTAATTAAAAATGCATGGGAATCAGATTGGCTCTATCTACAGGAAGAGAAAAGGAAGAAGCCAGAGCTCGGCCTGGTGCTCACTGCAGACTGATCATCAATTGCTCACGTGCATGACAGAAGAGACGGAAATTTCTCTTAAAATGGAGTTAAAGCAAATGGAAGAAATAATCAGGTAAAATAACTGAAAAGAATATCTCAATGAGCAGCTGAGGAAGATAAATAAAGTTGTATAATGAAATGTCCAAAAAAAGAGTAATACACTCAATATGCTTTCCGGTGAAGAAAACCTGTGAGCTTTGAGTTCTAATACTGAAGGATTCTGTGTTAGTCTGGGTAGACTAGAGAAACAAATTCAGAGACACTCATACATGTATAAGAAAGAGCTTTCTATAGAAGAGCAATTGTATATTAAGAAAGCATCCCGGCCCAGTCCACTCAAAGCCCATAAATCTGATATTGGCCTGTATGTCCAGTACTAGTTTATGAATTTCTCTTCAGACTCATTCAACACATGAAATGACGCTGAATGCAGGAAGATCACAGGCCAGTGAGTGGAAAGTCTTGTGGATCCAGTGGTGGTAGCGGCATCTCAGTGAGGTCAGGAGTCTCCACATGATTGTCTCCAGCTCAGTCCACTAGTGTACTTCCATGTGTCTTGTCAGCTGCAATGTCTCCCCGGGAGAGAGCTGAGCTAGAGAGTGTCTCCTCCCTCCCAGTAGGAATAAAGAACTTCCCAGAATCATTAGGTGAAGGCCATTCCCACACAGAGACCTCATTGGCTAGGACCTGATTGGCAGGCAAACTCCACCCATTCACTTGTAATCCTCTCAAATTGACAACAGATTATATAACAACCACAGATTCTAAGGGCAAAATATCAAGCAAAGCAGAAAGCACTGAAAAAAGATTAAACTAATAACATCACTGTACCAAAAGTAATTGGTCTATATTCCATCTTTTAAAGAGGTAGCATGTGACTAAGAACCAATGGTATTCATTACATAAGCTTAAACTACACTGAAGGCATTAATAAAAATCAAGATTCCTAGATTAATGGCATACTAATGGAAATGATTCAATAGCTGATAAAACACTGAAAGTGCTCATTAATGTATTCAAAGAAATTTGGAAAACAGATATCAGTATAACCGACTGGAAAAAATCCATATATGTGCCCATTTCAAAGCCAGGTGACCCAACAGAATGCAGACATTATTAAACAATATCAATATCACAAACTAGTAAAATGTTGTAGATCTTTCAAAAATGGTTTCATCAGTACATTCATTAACAGAGAACCACCAGCATTTCAAGACAATTTGAGAAGAGGACATAGTAAGAGGGATATAATTGCTTGTGTCATATATCTCTCGACTGAAAGCAAGACAGATCAGAAAATTGTCTCCTTGTGTCTTATTGACTATGCAAAGGTTTTCAACTGCACAGATCATAGGGAATATGGATAATAAAATAGATAATAATGGATATTCCAGAACACGGCATTGCGCTTGCTCGTGGGGGATCTGTACATGGGCCCAGAGGCTGGAGTTCAAACCAAACAAGAGAATACTTCCTTATTTAAAATCAGGAAAGATGTGCTTCAGGATTTCATCTCCTCGCCATCAGCGTTCAATCCGTTTGCTGCCTAATTAATCTGAGAAAGTGGACTCTCGAGGGAGCAACTCGGCATCCAGATTGCAGAAAGACCGTAACAGCCTGCAATATACAAATGACACAACTCTGTTTGCTGAAAGCAAGGAGAACTTGAATCACTTGCTAATGAAATCAAAGAAAAAATACTCTACCAGTATGAAACATGAAAAATGTTGTAAAGATTGACATTTTCAAGGATTTTGTTTTACCTGGACCCAACATCACGTTCATAAAATAGTAGTCAAAAAATTAAAGACATACTGCATTGGTAACTCTATTAAACAAGACATCACTAAAGTGTTGGAGAGCAGAGTTGTCCCTTTGAGAAATACAGTTTGCCTACCCCAAACCAGAATATTTTATGTGTCTCATATGCATGTGAAAATTGACACATAGACTTGCTCGCCGCCAGCTCCTTTGCTCCCCGGACTGTGCCCCTCCCGCCCAGCCATGCTCTCCGTCCTTGCCCGGCCGTGGCCGCTGCTCTCCGCTGCAGCTTCAGCACCTCGGCCCAGAACCATGCTAAAGTAGCCGTGCTGGGCGCTTCTGGAGGAATCGGGCAGCCCCTCTCACGCCTCCTGAAGAACAGCCCCTTGGTGAGCCGCCTGACCCTCTACGATATCGCTCACACCCCTGGAGTAGCCGCCGACCTGAGCCACATCGAGACCAGAAGCCCATGTGAAAGGGTACCTCGGACCCGAGCAGCTGCCCAACTGCTTGAAAGGTTGCGATGTGGTGGTCATCCCAGCGGGAGTCCCAAGAAAGCCAGGCATGACGCGGGACGACCTGTTCAACACCAACGCCACGATCGTGGCCACCCTGGCGGCCGCCTGTGCCCAACATTGCCCCGAAGCCATGATCTGCATCATCGCCAATCCGGTCAACTCCACCATCCCCATCACCGCGGAGGCGTTCAAGAAGCACGGCGTGGACAACCCCAAGAAGATCTTTGGCGTGACCACCCTGGACGTCGTTAGGGCCAACACTTTCGTGGCGGAGCTGAAGGGCTTGGACCTGGCTCGAGTCAACGTCCCCGTCATTGGCGGCCACACCGGCAAGACCATCATCCCCCTGATCTCCCAGTGTACGCCCCAGGTAGACTTCCCCCAAGCCCAGCTGATGGCCCTCACGGGCGCATCCAGGAGGCAGGCACGGAGGTGGTCAAGGCAAAAGCGGGGGCAGGCTCTGCCACCTTGTCCATGGCCTATGCGGGCGCCCGCTTCATCTTCTCCATCGTGGACGCGTTGAACGGCAAGGAGGGTGTCATCGAGTGCTCCTTTGTGAAGTCCCAGGAGACGGACTGCACCTACTTCTCCACGCCGTTGCTGCTGGGGAAAAACGGGCTGGAGAAGAACCTGGGCATCGGCAAGGTGTCCTCGTTCGAGGAGAAGATGATCGCCGACGCCATCCCCGAGCTGAAAGCCTCCATCAAGAAGGGGGAGGAGTTTGTGAAGAACATGAAGTAGACGCTGCCAGAGGAGGCCGCCGGTCCCTTAAGTTATTTGGGCGTCTTGTCACATAAAGTCATTTCAGAGATCTTCGTTGCTTTTCGAACTTGCCCTGACGATGTTTGTTGTAAGAATGTTACCATCCCTTCCAAATCAGAGCATCAATAAAAGCCATCTTTGATTTCTTTTCCAAAGCCCCACAGTACCCATGTGCTGTGCTTCCTACCCGCCGGCGCCGCACGCTTTGCGCCTTTCACTTGCTCCACAAAAAATCCCAGCCAGGTGCTACTTCCATACCAGACCCTGGGGCTGGACATTTCCTTGGTAGCAAGAAGGGCCACCGCGTGTCTTTGGGAGACAGGATGAACTATCCCGAGTGCCCAAGACCTGGTCCCATACAGCCATGTCCTGCCCTCCACTGCTGCGTGTTCTGCCTGAGCAGCCGCTCGGGCTTCCACATCAGAGCTGCCTCGGCCACCCTCTGCTCTCCCTACGCCCCAGTGTTCACCTCTAGGAGGCACACGGTTGGGAAAGTCCCAGACAGGAGGCAGGGGACCAACCCGGCAGCCAGGGGCCAGAGCTGCCCTCGTATAAAAAGATGGCTTCCTCTTACATCAGTGGCAGAAAGGGCATTGTTAGCAGTTCTGGGCCTGGGATAAAACGAGGGAGAAGGGCGAGTTGCCCTCCTGAGGATAGGGAGTCACCTCAGAAACTGGCCTCCATCCGAAGCGGAAGTAGAAGCAGCTCCCTCCCTGCAGGGAAGACGGGCCAGTGAGGCGGAGGTCCGCCAGGCTACGGATGATCTTTGATCACACCCTTTTTAAAAAAAAGTATGTTTATTTAAAATGAAATAAAATATAACATGGTACATGTTCATTATGGAAAAAAAGAAAATTGACACATATATGACCCATATATAAATAAGACCAAAGGAGAATTGATGTATTTGTATTCGAATGTTGCTAAGGAATGCCGAACTTCACAAACACAAGTCAATCTGTGTGGGAAGAAAAAGGGCCAGAATACTCCTGAGCAGCAAGAATGGCAAAACTCCTCACATACAATGGACATGTTATCAGGAGGGACCAATCCCTGGGAAAAGCCATCATGCTTGGTCTAGATCAGTGCTTCTCAGCCTTCCTAATACCGCGACCCTGTCATACAGGCTCCTCATGTTGTGGTGACCCTCCAACCATAAAATTATTTTCGTTGCTACTTCATCAGTGTAATTTTGCTACTGTTATGAATCAGGCGACCTCTGTGAAAGACCCCTAGGGGGTTGAGAACCATTGGTCTAGCTGGTCAGAGAACAGACCCATAACGAGATGGATTGACACAGCAGCTGCAGCAATGAGCTCACACATACAACACTGGAGAACATGGCACAGGACTGAGGAGGGTTTCCTTCTATTGTACACACGGTTGACATGAGTTGGAATTAATCTGATAAGACCTGCAAACAAAACAAGAAGCAGATCCCCATAGCAAACACTGTTTTTATTGAAATTTATTCTTTAAAGGCACACTATCGAGACTAAGCCAAATGTATTATAGAGAGGATGCTTTTGCTCCAATCTATTGATGACAGAGGCGTTCTGAAACATCTTTTGTTTGAAGTGAACTTGTGTACATATAAACTAGAACCCTAGTGTCAATCTTTTTGCATTTATCCTCATATGTTATCCCAAAGCCGCAGCTCTCCAACATTCTAGTACAAGGTCCCTTAACAGTCTGAAAAGATATTAAGAGATTTGTAACAAGCTTTGGTTTAGGTAGATTATAACTATAAATAGTTACCACATCAGAAGTTAAAAGTCTTAAATGTATCTGTCAAATTTTCTTAAAATAGTAAAAACAAACCCAAGACAAATTAACAGCAGAAGTATATTTATAAAAATAATATTTATAAGTATAAATACATTATGTATGCAATGTTAAGCTGATATACATTATACACATGTGTGTATTTAAACAAGAAAATGATATGCAGAAAACCTAGGCTGGCTGCCTCCGGGAGGAGCATAAAAAGTAAAAATACACATTGTAAAAACTAGTTTTAATGTTTAATATCTGGAGGCTGGGTATTACATTGACAAAGGTACATCAAATTATGAATGAGTAAAAAAGAACTGAAGAATGAAGGAGGAGGAAGCTAGGAAAGGAAGAAGGAAGGAAAGAAGAGATGAAGGACACGAAGACCAAAGATGGTAGTACTTTAAGAAACTAGATTATTATTCATTCAATTTGGAACCCTTGACACTAATAAATAAATACATTTTCGGTACAAAAAATAAAATACGATATAAGACCATAACTATATTGTGAATATAGTTATATATGAGTATATATGCATACACATTCACAATTTACATCAAGTCATCTCTGTCTTATGTCTTATATTCAGATAGATGAACAGCAACTGCTGAGTAGATTTTACCATATCTAACAATGCAGTCTTTGAAGTAAAGGGATATGACGCTGTATTTAGTAATGATGAGCTTGGAACACACTAGACAGGGGGATATGACCGAAAGTCTTTCTATGGACTGTGTTTTTTGTGATGCACACATTCATTTTGAAGGTGTAAGAACTGACAAAAAATTCAGTCCCTTAATTGCACCATGGAAAGACCAGAAGAGCACATTGAATGAGGCACTCAGCACCAAATAATGGAGCTATTGTACTGCAGCCATCTTTCCACAGCCAACCATTTGAAGAGGTAGCAGAGGATCAAGAACTATCGTTTTTGAAGGAAATCGAGTTTCTCGGAAGGCACGAGGGGAGAGCAAGACTCCTGGAGTCGACAGAATATTCATGGAAATGATTTAACTAATTGGTGCAGTGCTAGAATGCCTCACTAATCTATGCCAAGAAATTCAGGAGACAGCGGGCAAGCTGATCATATTTGTGACCATCTTGAAGCAATAGGACCCAATAGAATGCAGAATTTATAAGCACTCTCGTTAATATCAAATAGAAGTAATTTTAAAAGATAATTTTAAGAAATGTTTGCAGCCGTGCATCAGCAAAGAGATGCCAGAAATTCCAGAGAACATGGAATCATAAAGACCCTTGCAATTGTCAGATGGCTCTTAGCTGCAAGCAAAGAATACCAATAAAAGAAAGATGTTTCATTGTGTTCGCTGTCCATGCAAAGGTATTTGACTGCATGTATCATAACAAACTCTGGGTGGCCTTTTAAAGAATCGGGCATCCTTGAGTACGTAATTGTGACGATGTAGAACTGTGCAGAGAACCTGAGGAACTCATTCAAACAGGATAAGTGAATAGTGTATTGTGGAAATCAGGAGAGATGTGCATCACAATTGTGTTCTTTCACCATATTTGTTCTGTCCAAGTGCTGGTCAAGAAATCTGAGAAAGTAGAGTACACGAATAGCAGCATCTGAATTGAAGTCAGGCCCACTTACAACCTGAGATATGCAGATGATAAAAGCAGGTTTGCTGAAAGTGAAGAAAATTTGAAACAGTTGCTGAAATATCTCTCTATTAGTGATGAAGATCAAAGATTGAACTATGAATTACAACTCCATGTAAAGAATACCAAAATGCTTACAAATGGATCACTAGACAATGTTAGGGTAAATGAAGAAGAAATTGAAGGTGTCAAATATTTCATTTTACTTGGCTCTATAAATCGTCTCTCCACACTTGCCCAGTCTGTGTACTGAGTAAACAATCAGAACAGCTGGATTATAGGAAGAAGAATGAAAAGGGGGAAAAAGAGGAAGGAGATTGCAGCATCAAGACAGGAGGAAGGCTTTTTAACAACTGTCTCCCTAATGAAGATCAAGGGTCGCTGCCTGTAGGATGATGACAACTCAAGGTAAAGACATGCAAAATCCTCACAATTGGACCAATAGGTATCATCATGATAGAGAAAAGGTTGAAGTTAACAAGGATCTTGTCTTTCTTGGATCAGCAATCAGTGATCAGGGAAGCTGCAGGCAAGAGATGAAAAGATGTGTTGCATTAGATAAGTCTGCTGCATAAGACCACTTTGGTGTATTGGGAAGCTGGATGTTTCTTTGAGGACGACTGTGCACCCCACCCAAGCCATGGTGTTTTCCATGGCCTCCTATGCATGTGAACGTTGGACATTAAATAAGGAAGACTGGAGAGGAAGCAATGCATTTGAATTTGGTGATGGAGAAGGATATTGAAAGTAGCACCAACTACCAAAATGACAAATAAGTCTCTCTTGGAAGAAGTAGAGTCAGAATGCTCCTTAGAGGCCAGGATAGCAAACTTGGTCTTACATGCTTTGGACATATTGTCAGGAGAGACCAGTTCCCGGAGGGGGCCATCATGCTTGGTAAAGTAGAGCAGAAGCCCCAAACGCTCCCAACAAGATGGGCTGACACAGTGGCTGCAGCAAATGGGCTCAGGCATAGGGGCAGTTGCAAGGAAAGCTCGGGACCAGGCAGTATTTCCCTCTATTGTGCCTGTGGTTGATGTGGGTTGGAACTGACTTGATGGCATCTAACAGCAACACTGAAGGCTCGTGGAAGCGGCAGTCAGGAAATCAAAGGGCATATTGTACTAAGCAAATCAGCTGCACAAGATCCGTGTAAAACGTTAAAGAGCAAGGTTGCCGCTTTGAGGACTCAGGTGTGCCTGACTCAAGCCATCGTACTTTCTATGACCTCATATTGGACAATCAGTAAAGAAGGCTACAGAAGAACTGATGGATTTCAATCATGGTGTTGGTGAAAAAAAAATTAAAGTACCTGGCTTGTCAGTAGAGTAATCAAACCTCTCTTGGGAAAAGTGTAGCTATAATGCTCCTTACAAGTGAAGATGGTGAAACTTTATCACATGTACTCTTAACATTCTTTCAAAGCAAGATGTTCTTTGGCTGTCGTGCTCTATAAAGAAGAGGCTCATCAAAAAGAGGAAGACCCATCATGAGAGACTGACACAACATTGGCTCCAAACATTGGCTCCAACATAAAAATCTTGAGGATGTTGCAGGATAGGGACGTATTTTCTTCCATTACACATAGGGTCACTATGAACAGGAGCTACGGTATCTTACTACAAAAACAAATTTATTTCTAAGATCTTTGCGATAAACAACCCTGTGAGAAGAACCATTATGTCTCCTGTGATGGTGTTTTGGAAGCAGTTGTTAAATCATGTAGGATTTTCTTTTCAGAAATCACAAGAGGGTAAACATCCCAAGTGACCTCAAAAACAAGAATAGTTCCGCATGCCTAAATATTTTGTATTTTTTAAGAAACATTTTGAATATATACAACTGTTCTTTTATAATTATTAAAATTCATAGAGCCAACTAGAAGTCCTACATGTGGCAAATATGTAATATATCACTGAATTATTTCTTAATAACAACCATATTTCAATTTATATACCTGTTCACAATTCTTTTTTACACTCATTTAAACATATTCTACTTTATTGTAGTATGTTAAATCCATCGCATTTTTATTCTAAAAGTCTAAATATATTTAAAATAACCTTTTTTCATTACATCAGTGGTAAAAATCAAATTGCATTTCCTTTCCTCAGTCATTGTACTGTAATGCTTCTTCTCACTTTGTGTGTGTTCTTGTGTCTGTGTGTTCATGCACCTCCTCCCCAAAGCCTAGGACTCCACTAATCGATTAGGTTACTAAATATAGGCTAAAGAAATCATACATGTAAACTTTCTTTCTAAAGGCATATTTGCTCGATGCAATCTGTCAATCTGTGTAGAAGAAAGAGAGCATTCAATGCACGTGGAACCTTAGCTAATAAAAACCGAGAGGCTGCTACGCTGGTGCTTTTCGTATTTGGAAACCAGCATATTCTGCCGAGTATCTTCCTAGAAAGTGGCAGGTTTTCCCACCAAACCCAATAGATAATAAAGACACATTAAAGATGACAACGACTTTTCCACAAACCTACTTACAAAAGCAAAGACGAGTGTATAAACGAGATCAAGGACTTGTTGGAAAACAATGGTCTTTACCTTTTGATATTTTTGTTTATCAAGGTTTCTATGATTTTGCTAGCAATACTTTTGATTCACCATTACATAAACTGTCTCACTTCTTTATGATTTTTAAGTTAACCTACAAAACATTTATTGAATGTTATTTTGATGTAAAAATCTCATATTTATTCTTTTTTTCTGAAACAGTAAAAATACTTTCTTCCTGTGTGTTTAAAAAAACATTTAAAAAATCAGAAACACATTCTTATAGGTTTCTATCAAAAATTATTATGGCAATGCTTCTCTTTTTAAGAATTCCATTATTTTCCAGTTCACAAAATTCCTTCTTCAAAAATGGTTGAAGCATACTAAAGTAATTTTTTTAAAGTTACATTCATTTTTCCTTTTTAATCTCATGATGTAATGCAACCACTTTTTATGGTAAAATACAGCCTCTTCTTATGACAGTGAATAACACATCCATACAACTCACACGAACTAACATACCCAATTAAAACTGTAAAGGACTCTTAGAAAGGCAGGCTTTAATTAGCAAGGCTGGAATGTGACCACGCCAAAAAAGAAAAAAGAACCATGAAAAGTGATCATGACCTCATTTTGACACGTTCCCTTATTCAGAAGACCACATCTAGAGTAGCCCCTTGCATTGGCTGACCTGGGGCACTGATTGATTTAGAACTGAATAAATGAGCACAATGCCACATGCTTAATCATCAACTACATTTATCAAAGCAATCAAAGATTTTTCCTTCGTAAACCTCCTGCACCAGTTGACAGCTCTGAGCGTGCTCCGTCATGTGTCATAGGGACTGCACTCACTTTTCACGACTAATTTTTAATACCGTGAGTGGTAACAAGTACAAAACAACAAAAATGTGTGAAATAAAATGATAAAACTGACGGTCCAAAAATTAGAAGGTGGAAATCAAAGATAAGTATCTTTAATTCTGAAAATGTAAAATACATTCATGTATATATATATATTTCTAGAAATATCAGAAACTAAATTTAATTGGCTCCTAAATATAATCAGCCTGACATAATCATTTCATGCCCAAGCAGAGATTAATTTTTTAATTAATTTTTTAATTCAGGAAAAAAGAAAGGGAATGATAGGTCCCTCATCACAATCTTTGAATTTTAATATAATACAGTAATACTATTTATTTAAAGAGCATTTCCTAAAATACTTTTTCTAAATAATAAGTATATACTGGAATTTTCTATAAATATAGACTTTTGTGTTAATGTGTTGTTTGTATGATACACATTTTTAATGTCACCTTTCTCGTGGAAAACATAAAGGAAAAATTAGTTTACATATGACTGTTTCTTTCATGTAGCCATAACAAGAATCCAACCGACATAATTACAGAATGTTTATAGAGTATTATTGAAATCACTTCCATTTACCACCTTCTTCAACAAATTTGTCCTCAATCATTCTTTGTTTCTTTTTATTTTTTTTAATCATTAATTCTGTATTTCTTCTATCAGAAATTGCTATCCTTCAACAACAGATGACTGGGCTGGTGACATGGATGATTTGCATCTATTCTTACCACCCTATATATGTGACTACGGTAAAGTTAGCCATGACTCAGAAACTAAAGCTATTGTTTATCTATAAAAATGACTTGAGTCACATGAAAATTTATTCCTTGAGAATAAATGTTTGAAAGCTCCTATATCTATAGAAACATGACAAGGAACTATATAGTAAGGTCTTTGGAATTGACTTTGTTAGATTTTTATGTCTTCAATGAGATTTATTATTATTATTTAACTATACAATTTTCTCTCTGGGAAACAGAGGCTGACAATGTACATATAATCTCCATCTTACCAACACTAATATTTAT
Source organism: Tenrec ecaudatus (assembly GCF_050624435.1). Classification (NCBI taxonomy): domain Eukaryota; kingdom Metazoa; phylum Chordata; class Mammalia; order Afrosoricida; family Tenrecidae; genus Tenrec; species Tenrec ecaudatus. The sequence continues at coordinate 91,497,288 of NC_134531.1, forward strand.
ACATATGACCAAAGTTTTACTAATGACCATATATTCTTCCAGAAGAGCTCTCTATTTTCTATGGACAATAAGTTGTTAGCTTATGGTATAGGGAACTCAGCACTCATGGTTTTTATAGGACCAGCAAACCTTCAAACCTTGAAAAGATGTACAAAGAATAGGACAGTGTGTCCTAATAAACAAGTCCATGAACCTAAGACACACCAAGGTTTGCTGCACTCAAACCTCAGTAGTGTTGGTTTCCCAAGCCAACAGACTCCTATAGATGTGATAAGTCTTCACCATATAGCACGAAGGCCAAACACTTATCCAAGTATTAATTTTCCATGTGCTATGTGCCAAAAAGAACCAGTCATCATGCAACCATTTCAATGGTAGAAGCTGTACAAGAACCAATAGGCCTGAAGGGAGAAGTTCAAACTGTACTAAATGAATTACAGGAAACAAAGTCTCTGGGTATTGAAGACATACCAATTAACATGGTTTAGCAAGCTAAGGAAGCACTGGAAGCACTAAGCAGACAATGATAAGGAATTTGGGACGTGGCTACCTGACCAACGGAGTAGTAGGCATCCATATTTGTACCCATTCCAGGGAAAAATGACCTACCAGAAATAAGAAATTATCAAATCATATAATTTTCTACTGAAAATAATTTAATCAGAAACATGTTTATTTATGTCTTACTGCCTATGCAAAAATATTCGACTGTAGATCATAGCAAATCATGGAGAGCATTAAGAAGAATGGGAATTGCAGAACACTTCATGATACCGTGTGGAGCTTGTACATGGATCAAAAGGCAGTTATTCAAGCAGAGCAATGGAATATGGCATGTGTCAGGGTTGTGTCCTCTCACAGTCTTATTCAACCTCTCTGTGAGCCAACAAGCTGAGAAGCCAGGCTATATGGAGAAACTCTCAGTATCTGGGTTTTAGGAATGTTTCTTAACAACCTGTGATATGCAGATGACACCACGTTGCTTGCTAGATAAGGACAATTTGAAGTTGGTGAAGATCAAGAACTACAATTTTTAGTAGAGATTACAAATCAATGTAAGGGAAAACCAAATCAAAAAAGGAACCAATAGACAACATCAATATCACTGGAGAAAAGTTTGATGCTATAGAAACCATCGTTCAGCTATCTGGGTAAGTATGTTGCATGAGGTCTCTTTACAATGTTGAAGAGCATGGAAATTAGATTGAAGACTAAAGAGCAGTCCTGCCCCAAGCTATGTTATTTTCTACCCTTCATATCCATATGAAAGTTGTGCTTTAAATAAGGTAGACCAAAGAAGAACCGATGCATTTGAGTTATGCTTCTGGGGAAGAACAATGAAAGTCCCATGTATTGAAAAAAGAAAAATAAATCTGAATTAAAACCAGAAACTCCTTAAAAGCAAGTTTGGCGATACTTCATCTCACATAGTTTGAACATGTTATCAGGAGAGACTGGTCTCTAAGAGAAGAAATCATACCTGATAAAATAGAAGGACAATAAGCCAGAGGAAGACCATCTATGAGATGATTTCAAAAAGTCTCTGTACCAATGAACTCAAACATAAGAATTGTGGGGATCTCACAGGACAGGGTATTGTCTCTTTCTGCTCAGTGTGGATCCACTGAATATAGCACTTAACAACAACAACTTATACTATGGGATGGACCCACAGGTTGGACCGAGCATACGATTTCTTGTGGGGTTAATGACACTGAGAGGTAGAAGACGAACAAAGAAACAAACGCTTCATACATATGTATGTATAACATATACATGTGTCTTACTGAGACGTGCATGAACCCACGGTGTTGCTGGGAGCTTATGCATGTAAGGTAGGATTTCAGTAAGCTCTTACCTGTACTCTGCTTTCTCACAAATGACACACCAGAGAGATAGTGTTCCTGCTTGTTTTAAAAAATTAATTTCATCCTATTGCAATCTCATCTTGGAAATGGGTCCTTCGACAAGTAGATAATATTTATTTTACACAATAATGGCTCAGCTACATTCATTCTTGTAGTCTTAGAATTTCCCTACCCTTTTTTCTGCCTGCTAACTGTTCTTTCTAGGCTGACTCTGTCCAGTCCCTGAGCATTAAAAGACTGACTTACCTGTTGACAGCGCCACTTTGTAATTACGCAGAGCTATCCTAGGGAGAGAGTCATCATTCTCTCTCCCCATTCCCCCAGTCTTTCAATCACTGTGCGTGCTGGGAGCAGAGATCCTTAAGATTTTATACACCAGGAGTGGAAACGTAAACAGAAACCACGACTGTTTGTGGAAGGTCTACTCTGTGCCACTTCACACCTGGTGGCCCTGGAGAACCAATCGTGGAGAACATCTATGGATCTTCAATCTCCAAGAACGCCATAGGAGGGCAGATGAAGTCACCTCACCGTCTTCTTGCAATGTTTGTTTGGTTTCCCCTCTTGTGATTACCAGCAGTAGGTGACAAAGGGAAAGAGCATTGTCTTTGTAGGGGCTGTTGAAAGTGACTGCCTGACATCTCTCAACAAAGATGGTTTTTCAATCTTCGCTCGCAAGGGTCCTTCTTGTTTCATGAATGGCTCTGATTTGGGCGTGACAATTTCAGCCTGAGTGGCCAAAACAAATGTTCTAGAAAGCTCACTGGGCCGCATGCTATGAAGTGTAAAAATCTATTGCAAAGCTGTCAAGGTCACATGAAGGCGAGGCAGAGCCTTGGCCTGCCAGGAGAGAGAAACTTCACAGAAAGCTTTAAGATGAGTCCATTCTGCTGACCGAAGCAGAAGTCTGTGGTACAGTTTTCGGCCCAACTTCAAATCATTACACGCTTCAAGATTACATCCGTTACTCAGCTTGAGAGACACAGGCTGGAAGGCTGAAAAAACATCAGCATTTCATCACTCTGACTGCGACTATGTGAAATGGTCACCGGTCTCAGGTCTTTCTTCAGGTTTTGGGGTTCCCCCCCATAAACTCTCTGGAACCATTCATTTTATTGTTTAAAGGAAGGTAACCAGGGAGATGTCACTTCATATCTGTGTAGTCCAATGCTGTTTCCTTTGATGAAGCTGCCACCACAGGCAAACATAGCTCCACACATGTGTGCCTGGGTGCAGAAGCATCTTGTGAATGTTTCAGCAGTCTTGGTTTCTCCCTTTGGTGTGGCGCTTGCCTCTGCGGCCCACTTCATCTGATGTAGCACTTTATTAAAGTCTTCCTGTAGGCCAGGCGAGAATACGTGCACTGTCTTCTTTAAGTCTGACAATGAGTTTAACTACATAAACTTAGCTGAAAGAATACAGTTACCAAAGGAAGGAGCAAAAATTCAAGGTGCCAAAGTCCAGCCCCAAAACACTACCACCTACTTATTGATAATGCTACACGTATCAGCACCCTGCACGAAATGAGGTTGCCTGCTAAATAGATGTATAGAGAAAATAAATATTTGTAAAGATCTATTGGAAAAGTGGAAGATTGCTGCTCAGAGTCAAATGAAAGGAAACTGAAATCTGAAACACACAATTACTAACATTAGATCAAACACTAATCAATGAGGACCGTAGTTAACTGCAATTTAAAATGCCTAGATCCTAACCACTCTCTTACTAATGATAGCTAAGTCTCTGATCTTGGGCCTGGGTGCTTGTATAAATGAGCAGGTGAGCGGTAGTTTTTGTAGGGGGAAAAGAAAACCAAAACTCTTCCTAACCTAAAAATCATAACACTGTAGGTCAGATGACATTAATCTCAGAAACCTCAAGAGTTTTTCAGCTCTATTCCTAGATAGCATTTGTCACTAAAATACTGTAGGTGCTTAAGCTGCCTCCATTCATATATCTACACATATGAGTTTATGGGATCATATTGAAGAGCGCAATTATTGCGCATATTAGAATTGGTTCCTTAGAGCAAGGGAACTATGTAGAAGATGTTGCCTCTCCTAGAGCAAGCAGAGATTGAGAAACAGATTTGTGGTTCCATTTCTTTTAGCTTACTGATTTTGGGGCTGTTTACTGTGTGCCAAACACTACTTAAAATTAAAGCAATAATTTAGAAGTTATTGCTTTAAAGCAAAGAAAGAAAGGGTCTGTGCAGGGAAGCGTTTCCCTAGAGTCTTCCTAATACTGATTAACACTAGTTTTTGAAATGTTAATTAGTTTTGAGTTTAACAGCTAGTCATTGTCTAAAAGAGCAGGGAGCAAAACTCTTTTTCATAATGTGGCCTAAGGAGAATTTAACTCTTTCTTGCCAGGGTCTGGCCATTGACTTCATTGCTGGCCACTGAAGCAGGCGAATTCCAGAACTGATTAGCTCTGGCGATTGGCAGGCAGACAGGAGGACTAGAATCAACTGTTGTTTGCTCACAGTGACAGAATGACTAGAGCAACTTCTCACATTTACCATGAAATGCATTCCATTAGTAATATCATGGAATCTGTATATTTTCAAAGATGTTATGAGCTATGAATAGACTTAACACGGTATAGACAATTTTTGAAATAAGATCTCAAACTTCTATACTATTTTTCAATGATTGTCTTTGTCATTTAATTGGTATAATGGTAGAAAATATAGCTTTAGGTTTCTTAGGCTGTATCATAGAGACCATATTTAGAATGCTCTCTAAATCTGTGTAATCTAATTTTCACATTTTTCTATTGCTTCACAGTAGAGAAAAACAACTCTTAAGAGAAAATTCACTAAAACTTTATAAAAGAGAAGACATATGGGAAATTATGATTTTGCAGAAAACAGTTACAATTTGAACAAGACAATGGGAATGAGAAAAGTGTTAAGTAGTAAGAAGTATTGGCTCTACTCAGAAATGTTTATTTATATAGCAAGCATGCCATACAACTGAGTGAATTCAGCATTATTCCTCCATTTTCCTACTCTGCCACTGAGCTAAGAAATTTCCCCAAGTCATGACAGTACTATATGGCAGGGCTGATATGTAGAAATGCTCTTTCTGCTCACAGATCTTTCCTTTGCTTTCCTTCATTATTCTTTAGGCATGCATTGACAGAATTATCCCCTCCCCCCTTTATCTTTGAATTTAAGTCAATTTTGAAGGTTAGTTTTGGGACAACAATCCAGGCTTACATGAACAGACAACTCCTTATGGAATCTCATATTCTACCTTAGAAGATCTAAAGTATTTACTTAAACATTCAACTGGGCACTGCCAATTAAATATAAGAAATCACTTCTCTGTATAAGATTAGACTCTAGACAGGAGGAGAAATAAATTCAGGTGCAAAGAATATTGAGAATATTTTATTACTTGGAAAGTGCACGTATCAGGACAGCGCACAAGGAATGAGATATACAAGAGTCCTCAGCAGCTGAGCATCGAAGAGGTGATGTTTGTAGAAGACTATGCTGACTTCAGTGTAGCCTTTGCGGAAAGAAGCATGTCTGGGAGAGATGGGGAAAGAGATACTAAAGGGTCTGTAGAAAGAAAATAAAAACAGAATATTTTATTAGAGTAAAAGTGAAATAATAAATCTTGTGATGCTGTGAAAAGGAAAATACAATATTTTAACTCCATTTTTATTAGCATTCTTAGTAATGTTAGTTTTTCTTGCCCACCAAATAACATGGAAGTGAAGATTTATTTTGTAATTTATCTATTCATTTAATATTTTGATATTTATATTTTGGAAGGACTATTTTGTTGTTTTCATCTTGTCTTTGTTTTTCTCCAGATTCTTCCACTGTCTTTTTGGATCCATCTAGTTTTAGCCCTTTACATTTGTGTTATTGTGCATTATTATTTACTGTGGATTGAGGCTTCCTTTGTAATCGACATGCTTTTCTCAGCTTCCACGATGCTTGATGGATCCACCAATGATTCTATTTTTGCATAGCCAAAAGAGAGATGGTGTGAAAACTGAAGTAAGTTTGATAGGAGATTTACATAGCTCGGCAATGGGGATTGTAACCAGAGATGAGGCTTCTCCTGGCGCAGCTCTGTCAGCTCAGTCCGGACGTCCCCTTCTTCTGCAGCTTCTCCTTCTCCACCAGGTACTGCAGGGCATCCTCCTCCTCTTGGTTCTTGCTCTACTTGTACTGGTTGGCGCCTGCAGGGAGGTGAGAAAGGAAAGGGCCCTTCGTTTTGCGTTCTAGTATGGGTCCGGGGGGCGATCTTAGCAGCTCTCTCAGCTTGAACTTGTCTATCCATAACATGGGGATGTTTAGATCAGTAGCAAGGCGACTCTGCTATAGAAACAAGGAGCAAATGGAGGGGAGCGGAGGACGGACTTTGGAACCCGTGTTCCCTTTGGCCCTCTGCTGGTTTTGTGGCATCAGGCAAACGTGGGCGGTGGCATTCCTGAGGCTTTCGCCCTTGGTCGTAGTTTCCTAAGGACGATGATATTGATATGACTGAAAGGCTGGCTAGGGCTTAAATGAGATCATTCATGGAAAGTGGGCCGATAGGAGGCACTTAGTACATGTTAGATACTAAACATGTAATATTCGATATGTTTTGTGATGTATAACACAAAGGGCATGCTCTCAGTGAAGGCAGGGGAGAAGTTATGCACAAACAGTGTGTCAAAAAAGAATACTGTTTCCCCACAAACTATTTGAAGTCAGTCTTACCCTCATAGGACTCAGAGTCACACAGAATGCAGCCCGGAGGCGTCACTCATTATTGGGGAGAAAGGGTGAGGGGTCCAGTTGTCTCCTGTAGGTTCGACACAAGACAACAAACCATTATGACAACATTTTGTTGAGGATTTACTAATTGCCAGGTTATGTTAGTGAGGCAGGGTTGGTGTTGGGTGATCTGGAGCCACGTGGAAGTCACCTGGGAGCAGATGCTCAGAGAGAGAGAGATAGAGTGAGAGAGAGAGAGAGAGAGAGAGCCAGCCTTCCCTGGAGCCTGCACCCTGGACTCCCAGCCTCCTGAGCTATGATGTCATAATGTCCATTTGTTCAAGCCACCTCATTGTGAGGTTTTCGTTACAGCAATTTCAAACACTAAGGTGGGAAGTTTCCAATTGGGCCCACGGTCCTTTTCTTGAAATGGTGGTTGAGCTGAAATATAATTCACATACCATACAATTTGCCTATTTAGCCGGTACAATTCAATGCCTTTTCGTATCTCCCCAGGGTCGGGTCACCATCACCACAATACATTTTGATCATCCCCCAAAGAAACCTCATTCCCATGAGCAGTCACTCACAAGTCCCCCTAGAATTTAAGGTGACCAGACGTCCTGCTTTTGGCGGGACAGTCCAGATTTTTAACAAATGTTCCCGCGTCCCGCGGTGTTTCAAAAAAGTCCTGATTTTTAAAACAAATAAATGACCAGAGGTGAAAAGTCTTGCTGGAAAATGGCTTCTTCAAGAACCTCTTGAAGTAGAGATCCGGAGAGAGGGGACGAGCCCAAACAGCACCCTGTGCAATAATATGATGGCTTAACTTTCCAATGCTTTTGAAGAACAAGTTGCTTATGTACACGGTAAAAAGTTACTCCTAGCAAGTCTATGGCTAATAGCCCCACTTTTCAGCAGGACTTGGAATGGCTACTAGAATAACCAAGGTACTCAATTGCCTAACTAAACCTAACTGCACACCACATGAAATAAATAGCAATTTTCTGAAAAGTCTTTCAATTTATGGCATATATTATCTTCATCCACGTCAATGATATTATACCACACTTAGTTGAGATTAAACTAATGATATAAAATAACAAGCATTTACTAGTGACTTATATAAGGGAATGAACATGTGAGCATCAGAAAGAAAGATAGAAACAGAGGACTTATAAACATAGTAATTAAATCTCTTTTGTTTCAGAAATGCTTTGTGAGAAGCCTTTGGTGTCAATCAAAGCCAAGTCTCAGTATAAGCTCCATCACTTATCTCCCTGTGATTTACTGTTGGGATCAGCATCACAGTCAGTATCATGAATATATTGATTCTTAATAAGCAAATGGAAGACTCTCTGAATAGAGGTAAAGGGGGTCCTTATGGAACCTCCCTGATATGAGGTTTTCCACTCTCTCTTAACAGTGGCTTTCATAATCCAGAAAATCACTAATCAGGTGTGCCCTGGTTGCATTTCTCTACACTCCCAAGGCACATAAAACCCTTAGGATATACTTACATTATCCAAATCACACAGCTTTGGAATAAAGCCCCATATTAATTAACTAATGAGAAATAACTGAAATTGCCTCTATAAAGATCACATCCAAGAACACCCCGTGGAGCAGGTATGCCCTGAAAGGCATGAAGTTGCAATAGATTGGGAGTATATCTTTATGGAAGCAGTTTGCCAGACCTTTCTTCTGTGGAGCCAGTATGGGGATTTGAATCTCTAACTTTTAGATTAGCAGCCAAATTTAAACCCCTTGTGCTGCCTAGGTTCTCAGTGTTAGAATTTTGATCAATTTTTTAAAACGATCCTCTGCCTCCATTTACCCCAGATCACTCTCACAATCCATTGAATTCGTTGCAAAAGCCAGGTACTAAATGCATTCTTTTCAAATAACCTGCTTTTGTTTTCCTTGATTATCTCTATTCTTGTTCTGTTTTAATTTCCATAGATTGATGCTTTAATTCCAAAATTTTTCTTTCCTGTTTTCCCCCTATTTTTTAAGATGGAATCTTAAAAGAGTGGTTTCAGACCCACATCTCTCTGTCTCTCTTTCTCTCTTGCTCTCGCTCTCTCTCTCCAATCATGTTTATCAGTGCTAAGCCTTTCCTTTGAGCTCCATCTTCATTGCATCCCACAAATTTGAGTAAACTGTGTTTTCATTCTCATTTATTTCAAATTATTTTTAAATCTCCATTGATATTGTTTCTTTGACTCATGAGTTGTTAAAAATATCTGTTATTCTTTTTCTAAACATTTGGGATTTTTCCATTATCTTTGTGTTAGGGGATTATAATTTAATTCCATTCTTGTCTGAAGCTCTAATTTATGATTATAAAGAAGTCTATTGAGTTTTGTCTTGTGGTCAGAATTGTGTCTATCTGGTGAATGTTCTATGTGAGTTTAAGAAGGTTTGGGCTTTGCTGCTGTTAAATGAAGAATTCCATAATTGTCAATTATATCTACTTGATAAATTATGCTGTTCAACCATCGATATCTTACTGATTTTCTGACGGTTTGAATAATCAATTACAGAAACAGGATGTTGAAGTCTTCAAATTGTAGATTTATCTGTTTCTCCTTTCAGTTCTATATGTTTTTGTTTCATGTATTTTGAAATACTATTGTTAGATGTATAAACATTTTAAATTGCTATATATTCCTGGAGAAATGACCCCTTTATCATTATACAATGCTCATATTTATCCTTGACAATGAGACTCTGTTTCACATATTTTTGGCAGCTTATCAGGAGGGACCAGTCCCTGGCGGAAGACATCATGCTTGATAGAGAATCAGTGAAAAAGGGGAACATCTTCAGTAAGATGGATGGAGACAAGGCTGCAACAATGGACTCAAACATAGCTGAAATTATGAAGGTATCAAAGTACTGGGAAATGTTTTGTTCTATTGTGTGTTGGGTTGCTGCAGGGAAGGGAATTATTTAATATGGTTCGTCTTACTAAGGTCCACTAAGTGACCCTTTTCCTAATGGGTCTTGGTAAGAGTTTGTGAAGATTAACATGTAGGTATGATTCAATTGTGTCAACAGGCTTAATTTGATTGTAAAAGATTGGAACTCTAATGAGGAAAATTTCAATCTCACCATCCTACTGGGTATAAAATGAGCCATCTGACAAGCAGGACTGAGGAATTTTACTACCATTATGAATGAAGAACATAAAATGGAACAGACCATAAAATCCTAGCTCCATGAAACTACTCAGTCCAGAGGCATTAAGGCTAGGCTCCCGAAAAGTGAGAGAGGCGTGGCAGGGAAGCAGCAGCAACAGAATCAACAGCTAGTGCACAAGACAGCCTGGGCGCTCCTGGCCAATGGAGTAATTAGAGCTGAGTGTCTTTTGAGCAGGCAGCTTGTTTGGTGGGTTGAGGTGCCTCCAGGCACTTAATTGAGTAGCGGATTTGCTGACCTGAGAGTCAAAGTGGAGAGCTTTGCACTGAGGCTTATGACCTTTTTATATATCCAGTTATCAGCAAATAAAATGAGGCCAGAGGCCGACTGTGGAACAAACCATCAATTGCTCATATGTAAGTTGCTGTTGAAATTGCAAAAAATTAAAACAAGTCCAGAAGCACCAAAATAGAACCTTGAGTCTATCACACCTGGATTTTGAGAACATCTCAAGAACAGAACACTAATTACACAAGATCTAAAGAGTTGTGGGGTGACATTCAAATACATCATACATGAAGAAAGCAAAAGGTCATTGAAAAAACAGGGCAGAAAGAACAGATCCAAGTGGTTGTCAGGAAAGACCCTGAAATTTACTCCAGGTTGTGAAGTAGCTGAGGCAAATGGAAGAAATGAAGAAGTCTAAGAGCTGAACAGAAAAATTCAAAAAGACATGTCAAGAAGACAAAGCAAAATTCTATAATGTAATGTGCATAGACCTCCAGTTAGTAAAACAAAAAGGAAGAACTCTCTAAGTGTGATAAGTAGGTTTATACTACCTGGCCAGTGAACACATGTGGGATTAATTGAGGGACAGAGAGAAAAATGGCTCAGCAAGCCTTGCCATTTTTATCTCTTGTTCTTTGATGATTGGACCAGTGTGCGGCTGCCTTGCTTGTTCTGTGCATCGATTTTCAAACTACACTATCTGTGGGGCACCTAACGCATGGACTGTGTCACTGTAATTTGGAGTTCCTTCAAGACCTGCTTTGTCATATAAGGAATATATATATATATATATATATATATATATATATATATATATATATATATCTTGAAATGGGGACTGTCGGACCCTGCCATCTGGCTGACTGTTGGTGACCTGCCTTACTGTTTGCTGCCTGTGGCCAGATACCCTGAATTACTCTACAGAGGATGACCCAGCAGCCCTCAAGACTTGAAGAACTGCCAGCCCTGAGGACTTGAAGGACTGCCAGCATATTCGCTGTCTCAGGGAAGTGAGTTGCAAACTGAGCCATTTGTTCTGCTGTATAGATTAATTGTTTGTTTCATATATAATTATTAGTGTCCTGTTTCTCCTCTAGATAACCCCTGTCTAACATAATTGGTACCAGGAGTGGTTGTAGAGAAATACAATCATAAATATGGGCTTCTTAAATTGGCCCTCCAGCCTGGTTAGTCTTAAGAGCATTGATCATGCTATTTCTACACCTAAAGGCATGGATACGTCTGCCACTCTTACTAATCCATGGTGTGAAATAACAAAGCTATTACCTACAGTATCACCATCGATAGATGAGGTGCTGGTTAAATGAGAGACTCTGGGTGATTGTATGTTTTCCAGCAGTTTTGTCAGGTTGACAAGTATAGGGAAGCTGATTGGTTAGTCCTCCTTACAATGGACAGTGCGACTAGGGAAAGGGGTGGTCTCAGAACCTCAGAAGTGCACCTCAACTTATGACTAACAGGCTTAAAATTTTCTGCCTGTGCTACAAAGGAGAGCCTTCTCTTCTCTTGTAATAGCACTGACATTGCTGAGAACCAGGTACAGAGTCTCACTATATGAGCGACTGAATTTCAAAGGCAGCTGAACTGCAGATCAAGAGAGCAGTGTCTGATACCAGTGTGAGGGCATTGATTAGAAAAAGTCGGGACCCTGAAACATGGGATGGGAACATATGGGCTGATGATCCAGAAGAGGAAGATATTGAGTCCCTAGAAACAATTGAGGCACCCCAGTCAATAGATCCACCCCTCCCAGCTGAAGGTATTAATCCACTATCAATAAAACAACCCACCCATGAGCAGATTAACCAAATTGGTAAAGTTGAAATGCCAGGTGGGGTGCATATGTAGGAAGGCCTAAAGGAGATGCTTTACGAGATATTGCCTAGAGCACCCAGGAAAATATTATCATATAATTTGCATAGACCTCCAGTTAAAACCAAAGGAAGAACACGCTAAGCATACCTTAAATGGAAAGAACTAAAGAAAAATCTTTAAGACTTGAGCCGAATGAAATATTGAAAGAATCCATGAACAAAATATTGAATGATGCAGGAAGCATCAAAAATGGATGGAAAGAAGACTCAGAATCACGGTACTAAAAAGACACTAGTTCAAGTGGTAGCACAGGATCAAGAACCATTGGTGCCGTGGGAGGGCGCTATAGCTGCACCGAGGCATTTATCACCCACAAGGCTCCAGGAATTAATGAAATATGAATTGAAACGTTTTTCCTGATGAACCACTAGACGCGCTCACTCATCTATGTCAAGAAATTTGGAAGACAGCTATTTGGTTAGTTGACTAAAGAGTTCCTTATTTGTACCTATTCCAAAAAAGGTGGCCCAACAGAATGCTCAAATTATTCACTAATATCATTAATAGCACAGACAAGTAATATTTTCCTTGAGATCACTCAACAGCTGTGATAGCAGTCCATTGACTGGAAACTGCCAGCAATGCATGCTGGACTCAGAAGAGGACTTTTAACAAGGGACAGCAGTGCCAATGTCAGGTCAATCTTGCTTGGAAGCAACGAATAACAAAAAAAGATGTTTACTTGACTTTTATTGACTATGCTAAATCTTGAGAGCATGCAAATCATAATAAATTATGCATCGTCTTGAGAGGAATGATAATTCCAGAACACTTCATTATGCTTCTACAGAACCAGTACATGGATCAAGAGGCAATTGTGTGAATAGAACAAGGAACTAGTGAAAAACATAAAAACCGGAAAAGTGTTCATCATATTCATCCAAACTGTGTGCTGAGCAAAATATAAGAGATGCTGGGTTGTGTGAAATAGAATGTGACATCAGGACCGGAAAGAGACTTAGCCTACACTGTGCATGCAGATGACACAATCTTACTTGTGGATTATAAAAAGAACTTAAAAGTTTTGCTGATGAAGAATAAGGATTGAAGCCATTACTATGGATTATAACTCAATTAAAATAAAATCAATATTCTCACAAATGGATCTAGAGGTACCACATTAATAAGCAAAGAAAAGATTGAAATTCTCAAAGATTTTATCTTCCCGGGATCCACAATCAATATTCATAGAAGCATCAGTCAAAGAATGTATTACATTAGATAGATCTGCTATACAACACTTCTTGAAAGCATTGAAAAGAAAGTCTGTTACTTTGAAAACTAAGGTATGCCTGAGCTAATTCACAGTGTTTTTAATCACTCAGAGGCACGTGGAAGTTGGACATTGAGTAAGGAAGACCAAAGAGGAATTGATGCATTTGAACTGTGGTACTGGAGAATATTGTACCCTAGATTGCTAAAAGGACACACTGATTTATCTCTAAAGTACAAACAGAATACTTCCTAGAATGACAAAAGGCTGTCTCTTGCATTTTGGACATGTGGTTAGGAAAGATCAGTCCCTGGAGAAGGATGTCTTGCTTGGGAAAGTGGAGGGGCAGCAAAAAAGAGGAAGACCCATGAGAACATGAAGTGACCCATTGCATGTAACAGTGGGCTCAAACACAACTGTGCGGATGACACAGAAGTGGGTGAGGCTCCATTCTATTGTACACCCGGTTGCCATGAGTGCCATGGACTCGGAGATAGCCAACAGAAGCAGGAGCCTGAGCCAGCGTGACAACAGCACAGGATACATTGTAACACTGTTATCGCGCTTTCCCTTGGCTCTAGGTTATAATCATCCAAAAAGGTCATTGTAATCGCTTCCCCCTTTCCACCCCGCCTTCGCTTCTCTCTCCCAGTATCGCCACTCTCTCCACTGGTCCCAAAGGGATCTTCTGGATTCCCTGAGTTTCCAGTTCCTCTCTGTACCAGTGGACATCCTCTGGTCTAGCCGGATATGTAAGCCAGTGTCCTGTTCAGTGGCCTGGAAGGTCCAGTGTGCTTCATTCTCTGACTTTGTTTCCGCTGCCATTGCTGTTCCTGGGATGTCACTGATCGATCATCTACCATATCCAAGAAGTTCACTGCACAGGGATCTCAGGCCCAGAGAGCGTGCTTCACTCCTGGCGCTTTAGGGTAGTGAAATCCCCCTTCCTGCTTCTCAGAGAGCTCAGGAGGATGGCATTCCAGTGAAACCTGTTAACAATTACTCACAGGTGACACTTATTACTCTCTTCTACCTTCTTACCGAACTCATGCAGGAAACGGTTGTTTGAAGAGAGTTAGAGACTTTAGTTAGCCCTATAATGCCGAGTGTGATGTTGTTATAATATTTAATTAAATATATATTAATATATATAGTGATAACTATGAAAGTAAAGAATAAAAACAAAAATATTTTCCTGAAGTTAAAAATGCAGGCAGTATAGGGTTAGAAGAACCACATTAATTCGCTTCCCCTGTGGTGACCAAGAAAGATTTTGAGTAACTTCAATCTAGGGTGTTCGTCTACAAGCTCTATATTAGAGAATGTGTTGTGAGTCGTGGAATCTAAATGACTACATGTAAAAAATAATAACGTAAGGCTGCATTCCTAGCTGCCTCGTTTCTACTGGAGAAGCTTCAAAAACCTGCCCACCAAAGCCTCCAGGTCTTTGAAATACAAGTGACATAGCTTTTAACAACACTCAAGCCACCAAAGAATGACAATATTTAGTGTTAGATAGGATTTAATTGTTTTTTTTAAACCCTCAACATTAAAACAGTTTTACCTACTCTCTCTTTGCTTGTATGCTGATGAGAAGCCCACTCTATTTTGTATCCTTTAACCTCTAACGATAAAACTTATGTTACTTTCCTTGACAGATTTCAAGATGTTTACCTTTGTTTTTCTGTAGTTTGAATATCATATTTATAGATGTATATTTTCTTTGTATTTATTTATCCTGGTGATAGTGTTCCCCCAGGCTTGCCAGATGATGGTTTATTGTCTGTCGTGAATTTTGGAAAGCTTTTAGAATTATTTCAAATATTTCTCCTGTCCCATTCCCTTCCTACTCCTTTTTTGTATTCAAATTATATGCATGATTCAAAATTTATACTTGCCACACATTTCTTGAATATTTTGTCTTGTGGTATAATGCATTATGTAATACAAACATTTTTTTTTTACTATAGTCTTTGTAATTCGCACCAAATGGCTGTGTGGGGCTATGCATGAGGGGAGACGCTTGTGGTTCAACAGGACTATCAGGTAGTTTGCAAATATGTAAACAAGGTCTTTGACATCCTTCCTTTGTGAGAATGGGACCTTGAAAATAAGGTGTTTGGAACCCTAATGAGGATACAGGCCATTTTTTCCCATTCCAATAGGCTTAAAGTGAGCCATCCCAGAAATGGGAAGTGGAGTGGTGGCAGCAGCAGATGGGAGGCGGGGGATAAGGCGGGGGAGGGGGGGCGTGGGAAGCTTGGAGAATTAGCTTGTGGGGGAGGGCGTCCCACTGCCATCCAGAAGAGTCAAGCGTGGAGTACATTCTTTGAACTGAAGATCCCTGTGCTGAACCATGTAATTAAGAGGCCGAAAGGGAGTTGTAACGCCTGCTGAGAGGGTGAGAGAAAGCAAGAAGCAGTGGCAGAGAAATGGTCTCATAAGAACCAAAATCCTTTCAGTAAACCAACAGAAGATGCCATAGTGGACTTCCATCCCCATAGCGCAACAAAGCTGAGTCTCTTCCAATAGGAGGCTTGGTGGCGGAAATGGGTGTCTCTGGCCACTTGCCAACCCACAAAGCTGGATGTAGGTGTCTTTGGGTGGATCAGAGCACATCTTGGCAGGTCTCATTGCATCGATGCCCAGAGCTTTGTACCATTTGCCTGAGCAAAGCAGAGGCCATCGGACCAAGAGGAGCACGAAACTGAGAAGCAGGGGTAGACTGCCTGTGGTTCTGCTGAGAAAGGGCTGTTCTGACGGAAGCACTGTGTCTCGAGTAGTTTCTGACCCTGAATTAGAACCTTCTTACTTTCCTCATGACTCTCATTATGTGAGCGTTGTCTGAGTTTTGCGTAGCCATTGCAATGAATGAGCAGACCCAGTAGAGGAGTGGAGAGTGCCGTGCGAGACACAGCTGGTGACGGAATTGGTAAGTTTGGAGGGTGGAGGTATGCCTGATCCCTACCTCACAGGACTAAGCCTTGACGTTGATGTCGATTCTCCTCTCTGCTTCTGGTTAGAGGTGGCCAGTGTCGGCCCCTGCGTTTGTATGGTTCTTTCTTGTTTCATCTCCAGCTCTTGTATGGTTTATTGTAAAAGCTTCGTGGCTGAATTTTCTTCTTCTACTCTTCCCTATTTAGCCTGTTTTGCGGTATGATCAGATAATTGTTTAAACATGTGAATAGTCGTACAGCTAAGACTCTTAACTTTTGGGGTTCCCTACTTCTTCTAGAACAGTGTTTCCCGAACTTCCTCATGCCACTACCCTTTAATACCATTCCAAAATGTGGTGGTGACCCCCCAACCATAACATTATTTTTGTTGCTACTTCATAACTGTAATTTTGCTAACATTATGAATCAGGCGACCCCTGTGCAAGGGTCATTTGACACCCACCCCAAAGGGGTCACGGCCCACAGGTTGAGAAGTACTGTTCTAGAATAAAACATAGACTCTTAAATAACTTAAAAGAACCTACAGGCACTGTCTTTTGTGTACCTTTTCAGCACTGTATTTTACCAACTTCACCAGTAGCTGCACTTCCCTGCCCCTGCCCCGGGCCCCACCACACACACACCTTTCAGTTCCTCAGATACAATAAGCCCTTTACAGTAAGTTTCCTTTGAAATGTTTTCATTAATGTTGAATTAGATGTATTTATTGAGTTACATATTTATTATTTACAGTTCAAATTATCTTTATTTTTCCGAGTGGAGTTTTCAGCTCATTGGTTCTAATAAGCCCTTGCATTTTCTGAAGTAATACGTATCGTTCTTGTAAATTGCACACTCATTTTAATTGCTCTGTTTGATATGTGCTAATAATGTGTCACATCTACCCAGAAAATATCTGCTTTGCTCGTCCTCTATTTTCTTACACAAGGTTTGGAACAAACAAAGCAGTACATGTGCATAGAATGAGTTAAATATAGCATCATAAGATGTGATGACTGTTATAAGGTATTTGTCAGATATTTAATATATTTTATCTCCCATAAAAATATTATTCAAAGAAGGGGGGGAGGGTGAAAATGAGGAGCTGATATTGAGGGCTCAAGTAGAAAGCAAATGTTTTGAGAATGATGAGGGCAACAAATGTACAAATGTGCTTGACACAATGGGTGTATATATGGGTTGTGATAAGAATTGTACAAGCCCCAATAAAATGATTAAAAAAAGATTTCTCAGTAACAGAAAAAAATTATTCAAAGAGCTGTGATTTTTTACAAAAATTGAGTTTTAGGTAACAAGAGATCATAGATAGGGATCCAACTAAAAATCATACACTTGATGGGGCAAACAAGATGATATGATATGAACAGATTATTAAATACAAATGAAATTAAGTTAATTTACGTATAGCTTTGATTTGGTAAACTCAGTAATAGAGATAAATTTTTATTTGTAGTAGTTAATTATATAAATAAAATATGTAAATCATATTCATAATTTAAATAAATATGTATAAAAACAAATTATATAGAAATGATTATATTAAAATTTTAATTAGAGTAAATAATTGAACCATGGAAACATATAAAAAGTGATGATGTCAGTTTCCACTTGAAAAGTTTCTTTGGGATAGTTTTAGAATAAGCTATTTCTTCTCCTGTATCATGTTTAGGATACCACTGACTTGCATGGAAATCCAAGGTAAAAGTCTGGAAACATCTATCTGATGTTCAATAATGAATAGATTGATGGTTATTTTTCACACACACAAATGTGCAAGCATATTTCATAAATGATCCAGGGAAAGGCAATAAAACATATAACACGCTGAACATGACATGGGCGGTAGCAGCATATGTGAGCCCTGCCTTGTGGCAAGTAGGCTTGAGCTACAAAACCAAGCTATACCAAACCCCCTGCCAGCGAGTCAATACTGACTCACCGTGGCCCTCGAGGACTGGACCGAATGGCCCCTGTGGACTCCTGAGGCTGTACCTCCCTGCTGGAGTTGAAAGCCTCATCTTTGGTGGTGTGCACTGCTGGTTCTGCAAATCACAGCCTAGCTCAGAGCTATGGCATCAGGGTGCATCATTTTGGGAGCCGGAGGAGGTCAAATGTGCCCTCCACATTATGTCCTCACCTTGTTCCACTTTGTCTCTTCAAATGAAAATTATTACAAACTTCCAGGAGCCTTTGTTAAGCACAAAATGGCTCAGGAAACGTATCTGGTTTTGCCGTGCATCTGTCCAGGTTGCATGGAGAGTTGGAAGCAAAGTCGAGACCGCTAAGGGCATCGATTCCACGATTGAGCAAAATGCCCCGATTGACGTGGCCCATCTCAAGGTGGTATTTTGATATGAAATGCAATTTTCTCCTAAAATAATTTTCATGGGATTTTGGGCTAAATTATTTCAAAATATCCTAGCTATAATTCTTTATGAGACTGCACTTTGACATTTAACTATGACATATGCAAGCCTAACTTACAGGTTCAGACCTTATGTTTGTCCAAATTCTCCATTTAATACCAGCCAAGTTTTAATGACAAACATAGCTTCGTGACATGATTTTCTAGCTCTCTATGCTTTTTTTCCCCTAAAAGAATATTTTATTTGCACTACATATAAACTGAACTTTTGCTACGACTTCTGAATTCAATTAAAACCTTCTTTGTGAACCTTCCCATCTTGCAAAGCACAGAACCCCATGCAAAGGTAAGATGACAATCGTCCGAGCTGTCTGGTGCAACAGTGACTGCTCATGCCACATAGAGCCACCTGCCCCTCGGCATGGCCCTTCTCGATAAAAGGCCATCGGGTGTGGGGCCCTGATTGTGAATCACACAAGCACTCGGGGAGACAAAGGCAGGAAGAAAGGAAAAGTAAAAGAAAGACTGTTTAGAAGGGGGAAAGAGGGGGGCTAGAAACAGAAAGCATGGAGGGAAAGCAAAGGCGAGAAAAGTAAGCTTATTAGAAACTGCAGAAGCTGCATGATCAGTATATAATGTGGCTATAATACTACACTGGTCAGCAACTGTAATGTAAAAGGTAATGTGTAAGAGTTTTTATATGCTTTTCAGAACTATAAAGAGAGTGTGAGTGGATTTTAAACATTTTGATTAGCACCACAAAGATTTTAATGCTTTATTTAAACAGTTTGCTATAGGGCAAACACATTTGGTAGACAAGGAAAATGAAAACGCAGGCATCGGTTTCTCTGTTTTCTATTAAGTAATGTTGCGAAGTAAGCAGAAGTTGGATTCAGATATCAGATAATTATCTCCACACTGTGTGTCACAGTAAATAATTTTAATTGGTTTAACTTCAGGGACCATTACTGGCCTAATTAGAAACATGAAAAGGCTACAAGTATTAGGAAATATCCTGAAGGAATGAGAACATTAGCGATTCTGTCAAACCATTTTTAAAATAAGTACACAGTAGCAGCCACATTTCAGTAAAGGCAGAGCACTTGAGAGGTGCTCTCAGGGAAGGAGCGCTTGTGAGTTTGTAATGAGAGAACTGTAATGGGACGCATAGAAGTTGTAGAACAGGCTCACATGTGTGCTATTACTGTGTTGAAAACATACTGATCTTGTTCTGATTGCGGCTTTTAAATGATGCAGGTTAATGTTTTCAAAGTAGAGAAAGAATGATCAAGGCTAGGTAAATCCATATGGAGAATGTGTTGACT
This sequence comes from Tenrec ecaudatus, assembly GCF_050624435.1. Taxonomy (NCBI): domain Eukaryota; kingdom Metazoa; phylum Chordata; class Mammalia; order Afrosoricida; family Tenrecidae; genus Tenrec; species Tenrec ecaudatus. The sequence continues at coordinate 91,517,067 of NC_134531.1, forward strand.
TATTAAAAGAGAAACTGCTTTTGAGGGAAAAAATCATTTACATAAATACCTTCATCGAGCAAGAGAGACATGCATGTGAAGAATGCATGAGTTTTTACTGTGATCCCTCCCTCACTTTGGTGTCCCACTGTTCATAGGAAAAGAGACTGCAATGGTTCTTTGAGGCATACACATACCGTATGCACACAGCCTTGGGTCTGTGACCCTTTTTATATTTAGAATATAGCTGTATCCTGAATATGGAGTGACACTGGGTCTGTTAATCAGAGTTTGTGTTCAATATATCTGTTTAACTGCAAAGTAATATCAAGAGCTTCTAATCAATTGCTGTTTAGTAGAATTTTGTCTTGTGAATTTATAATCTAGTGTTTTACTCTTCATTTTCTGAAATTGCTGCTGGCAATTTCCATTTCCTCTGGGAAATAAAGATTTCAAATGGACCATCCAAATGTAAGTTATCAAAATCAATCCTATGCATAGCCATTGTTTGATCATATTTTTATTTTACATGAAAAAGGATAGGAAAAAGATAAAAATAAACTGTAAAGTATTTTGAAGAGAGCATACATTAAAGGAGAAGAGTAAAATGTATTAACTTGTACCCACTGTTATTTGAAGTTATTGCCAACTATACTATTGGGATGAGTACTATTCAAAAGATTGAGACAATTTTGGATTAGGATATTTGGCAGAATTTAAATTTTGTCAACCCCAAACTGTGTGCACGTTTAGGAACTGACATCTCTAGTCCTCATCAACACATTGGCTCACAAACCTCACCTAAGGATGCACTATTGTTCGCCATGCCTACGACCCTCTTTCTATAACCCTTGCTATTACACTAAGGATCGTAAAAGACAACAACCAGTTACAGTTGAATTTTCAGTTGCAGTTTGAAGCTACTATGTTGCTAAGATGGCTGAAGCTGACTTGGTGGCAACTAATAACAGCAGTTATATTATCTTGTTAACATTTGGCTTTTAAACTATTTTTGTCTTCGCTCCTTTTATTAAAAACCATAGACAAATCCATATTTGACTGATGTATTTACAATCATTTAAAAAATTTTGAACAAGTTTATAGCATCTTATCTCTATTTTTATAGGAGAATATATGATAGTCATCTAAAAGAAACCCAGGTATGATTCATATGGTATAGTTTGTAACTATAGAATATATTAGCTGCATCTTGGTTTTGAAGGGAAAACACACACACATGCATGCACACACAAAAAAAAACCCTGTGGATTAAGTATAATTAAGTACTGTCTTCCTGCCCACTAAGCACATGTTCCATATCTCTGTTGTTTAACCACCCTGGGGGATGTGGGGTTATACATCAATCGTTGTGATCAGTTCTCCCTTTCTCCCCATTCTCCCCCCACCTTGCCCCTACCCTCATGGAATTGCTACTCCCATTTTTCCTCCTGAGAGCTTTATCTGTCCTGGATTCTGTGTGATGAGAGCTATTATTTATAGCAGTGTACATGCTCTGGTCCAGTCGGATTTATAAGATAGAACTAGGATCATAAGAGTGGGGGCAAGGAAGCGTTAATGAACTAGAGGAATGCTCTATGTTTTGTAGGTGCTATACTGCACCCTGGATGGCTTGTCCCTTCCTTGTGACCCTTCTGTGAGGAGATGCCAACTTGTCTACAGATGGGCTTTGAGTATCCATTATGCCGGCCTCTTTGCATCACTATAAGTGTTTGTTTTAGTTTCCTCTGATGCCTGATACCTGATACTATTAACCCCTCCTGATCACACAGGCTGGTGTGCTTCTTCCATGTGGGGTTTGTTGCTTCCCTGCTAGATGGCCACTTGTTTAACTTTAAGCCTAAGACCCCAAATACTATGTCTTGAAATAGCCAGGCACCATCAGTTTTCTTCACCACATTTGCTTATGCACCCATATTGATTTCAACAATCATGTCAGGAAGGTAAACATCACAGAATGCCAGGTGATTAGAACAAAGTGGTCTTGTGTTAAGGGAGGATTTGAGTAGAACTCCAATGTCCATCTGCTACCTTGATACTTAACATATTAATATATTTACATAGACCTATATCACTATCATTATATTAATATATTTACATATATGCATGCCTACATTTATAACCCTATAACTTCTTTCCTCTGTTTCCTTTTGTTTTCCTCCTGTCCCACTATCATGTTCAACCTTTATTTGGCTTTTAGAATTGTTCATATACCTCATTTTTCTAGAAAAATATCAACTGTATAATAAGAATATTTATGGTATAGTTGTCTTTTGAACTCCTGGGAGGGGGTCCTACAATTATATTTATGCAATTTAATTTCCATCTCCTATATTCCAGCCCTCACCACTTCAACCAGAGATCCAGAAGGACACAGATACAGAAGGACATACGAAGTCGGCTTCACCACCCCATGCCTCAGCAAAGTGAGCCCGCCCACACGAGAGGACCAGGAGAGAAAAGGGACAGCCATTACTCGGAAATGACTAGCGACTAGCTTTCCTTTTACATCAAATGAAAGGATCAAACTGAGTCGCTCTACAAAAAGAGACAGTTAGTCACAGAGGAATAGAACTTAAGGCTGGAGAGTGGATTGTCTTAAGTTCTTTAAGCCTTCTCTTTCAACCGTGTCCCACGCTCATTTTTTTGCTTTCGCTTGTTTTTCATAACTAGTTTCTGCTTATGTAATCTCAATATTAAGCCACATAATTAAAATATTCTATGAAATGAAGTTGATTTAACTAAGTTAATTTAACTAACTTAACTAAGAAATTAGATTTAAGATTAACTGAAGTACCATACTTTCTTACCTGTTTCTCTCAGGTGCCCTGGGTTTGGATCCAACCCGTAGGGACCCGATGTACAACAGACGAGAATAACAAACAAAAGAAAAGGCCTTTATGCTCCTCCCGGGCCATTCCCGCTTTCATTGAGCCCATTGCTGCAGCCACCATGTCGATCTGATTTGTTATGTATTTTCTTCTTTTTCATAGAACCTTTACTTAACTGTGCATGTTCTTCCCCAGAAACCGGTCTCCTCTGTCAACATGTCTTAGTGTAGAAGTGATTGTTTTACTTTTTGAATCCACTGTTGTTTTATGCACAGCAGTCAAGTAAACATTGAACTAGAATCCATAGCTCAAAGCTATAAGTCATTTTTAATGTAATCTCAAATCATCCACTGGATCTTTCTCTTGAGCTATGGAAACGAAGACATTCTGGCCATCTGAGCAGCTCTGCCTTGTTTACCTACTACTGCATCTTTAGGGGAGAGTGGACTGGCAACAGAGTGTGTGCTCTGAGACAGGAGATCTGAGGTGTCCTGATGAAGCATTATTCTTGGGCTAACTCTGTAAACGTGCAGGTCAGGAAGACCACGAACATGTCTGTGCTTCCAATATATCTGAGTACGCAAAGACAGGCTAGAGTGTTCACCTCTTAGAAATTAGCCTCTCACAAATTATTTTATTTCTAGCTAGGTAGTGTTCCAGAGACTCATGACTTCTCTGAAGTGATAATTATTAATTTTACATTTTATAACTAGCCTCTGGGATAAAGATTAAGCTTCTTAGAGCATTGATGTTTAGACTTGATAATTGAAAATGAAGTGACAGAATACTTGCTGAAAATATAGGCACCTTGGTCCTACACAGTGCAAATTATTTTTCAGTGGTTTTGAGGTCACTCAGAAATTGATATTTCATAACACGTGGTTATTTGAAAGAGGTCCAGATAGAATGATTTTCAAAAATTGTTTTAAATACTTCCCCACCTTTATTTTCCTCATTAGTCTTTAAACTTGGAAAACCTAACAGAATGTACTAAGTACTAAATGTATTTTTAAGATGACTTTACCAAAAATAATCAGATTAAGCTAAGCTGTGGCATGTTTTTTCAATTAGTGACGATCAGTAATGTGATTAATAGCAATGACATGGCAATCTATTTAGGCTCAGAGGCTTGCTGTGCTGTAAACCCAATTAACGCCCTAAGGATCACTAAGTGGTGCTATGGTTGCACATTGGGCTCCTGACTGCAAGGTTAGCATTTCGAAACCGCCGGCGACTCTGTAGGAGAAAGGTGGGGCTATACAAAGCATAGGCAACTGACTTGTAAGGAAGTAATCGCTGAAACCCTTATGGATAGCAGCAGAGCAGTGTGATGTAGTGCCCAGAGATGAGTGGCTCCTGTTGAAAAGCAGTCCACATAGGCCTGGGGCAGAATACCTGTTCAAACGATGGTTGACCTTATTGACACAGATGGATAAGGGTTTTAGGATCTTGTTCTGCTGATGGGACATGACACAAAATGAAGGAAAAAACAATAAAGCACCTGCTTCCAGCACTTCGTAGTAATCCAAACAAGGACTGCAGAAAGCATGGATAGAGAATGACCAGCCTACAGGCCATATCAGCTCAGCGAAATCATCCATACCAGCTAACACTACACCTCTCACCAACGCGAAGCAGCGCCAGCATTGCACTAGGGGTGAATTAATTAAATGTTTGACCACTAGGGGCCACAAATGATGCTATAAATATTCAAATGACCCTTGGCAGAAAAGGTTCGCCACCCCTGGCATAAAACATGAGTCTATGGAAATTGTCAAAATTGAAATGGAACACATACAAACTGATATCCTAAGCAATAGTGAGCTGAAATGAATGGATATTTGAAATTGAACAATCATCTGGTTATTTTGCCTAAATGAGATTCCAGAGGCTTGACATCATTGTCACGAAGACTGACTGACATTAATTACCTCATTGTCAAAAATTGCATTACAAGATCTAGCTTAAGTAAAATGTTACGTGATAGCATAATATCTATCTGCTTATAAGGAAGATCAATAAATAAACTATTATTCAAATTATGCACTAATCAATAAAGCCAATGATGAAGAAATTGAAAATGTTTACTAATTTCAATTAATATTAATCAAACATGCAATCCAGATGCATTGCTAATTACTGGTGAACATGAGAATTGGAAATAAAGATGAAGGATCAGTAGTTTGGAAACAAGCAAACAAACAAACAAAACCTGGTTATAGAAATAAGGCTGGAGATACCATTATAGAATTTTGCAAAACCAACAACTTCTTCATTATAAATACCTTTTTTTTCACAACATAAATGCGGACTAGACACATGGACGTCACCTGATAGATACATATGACCAAATATACCATATATTTAGGAAGGAAATTATTCAGAAGTTGAATATCAAAAGGGTAGGGGAAAACTATCGAAGAGAGCAGAATTCTAGTTTGGGGTCAGTTAGACATATTGCAGTGGCTTACATATTACTGTTATGGTACAAACTGCATCACCACTAATTCAAATCCTAGCAGGGTCAAACCATGTGAATCGGTTTCTGTGGAGCTGCCCACGTCTGAGTGATTTATCACTGATGTTGTAATAGATATCAGTGGGCTATTGTCAGCTATATGGCCCAGAACCAGGCAGTGTTTTGCAGTAGCGTGCATTGTTTCTATCAGTCAGAACTGACTCCATAGCATCAAGCATAAAACAGCAGCAACAATTAAAAACCAGTTCAAGTGGAAGTTGAAAAAAATTAAAATAAGCCCAAGGGAGCCAAAATATCATTTTGAGTATTTCCACCTGAATTTGTAAACCATCCGAAGAACAGATTTGACACATTGATCACTAATGATAGAAGACAGGACAAAGTGTGACATGATATCAGAACATCAGACATGAAGAGAGAAAAAATTCACTAAGAAGCCATAAAAGAAAAATAATAAAATAAAAATGGATTTCAGAAGAGAATCTGCAATTTGCTCTTCAATGTTCCAATGCCAATGGAAGAAATGATGAAGTAAAAGAGCTGAGTAGAAAATTTCAAAAGGCCACTCCAGAAGAGAAATCAAATCATTATAATAAAATATTGAAAGATATGGGCGTGAAATCACTCAGCATATCTCAAACAGAAGGAATTGAAGAACATTTTCAAGCCCTGGATTGAAATATCAAAGGATTCTATGGACAAAATATTACATGACAAGTGAAGCATGAAAAGAACATGGAGGATACGAAGATACATTGTAACTGATTGACATTCACCATTCCGAGAGGTAGCATATTATTAAGAACCAATGGTTTTGAAAGAAGCTCAATCTTCACTGAAGGCATTTGGGAAAAAAACCACGAGAGTCTAGGTATCCATGGAATGCCCATGTTCATGTTCAACAAGCTGATGCGGCACTGAAGTCCTCCTTAGTCTCTGCCCAAACAGATGCAGAGATAGCCATGTCGGTGCGTACTTCAAGGAAAGATGAACAAACGGAATGGAAAACTTATTAAACAACATTAATATCACCTACAAGTAACATATTAATTGAAAATAATAAAAAATGGATACAACAGTAAATTGAATTCAACTAGAATTGAAATTCAAATAAGATTTAGAAGGTGACATAGTAAGAGAGAATCCACTGTCAATGACAAATGGATCTTGTCTGAGAGCAGAGAGCTTCCAAAGATGTTTACTTATGTTGTATTGTCTATGCAAAGACATTCAACTTTGTGGATCATAAGAAACTACGACTAACAATGCAGAGAATGTGATTTTGCAGAGCCGAAAGACAGACAAATGGCAGTCCTTCAAACAGAGCTAGGGGATAAAAGCACAGCTTGTTTCAGCAAAGGTGGGCAGTAAGGGATGTTGTCATTTTGTTCAATCTGTATGCTGCCCAAAAATCTCAGAAATTGGACTCCAGAAAAGAGAACATCAGGAAGGCCCCTTAGCAACTTGCAGATGGATCAACCCTTAAACCTTAACCTGCAGATGAATCAACCCTTACCCTGCAGATGGATCAATGTTTAACCCTTACCCTGTAGATGGATCCATCTTATTTGCTGCAAAGCAAGAGGCCTTGATGCACTTGTAGGTGCAGGTAAAAAAGTACAGCCTTGAGTTTGGATTATAACTGACTGTACAGAAAATTAGAATCTTCACAAATGAGCCAATAGACAAAATAGTGATTGAAATATTAACTATAGAAATTGTTTCAGATTTCATTTTACAATCAATGTTCACAGAAACAGTAACCAATAAATCAAATAACAAAGCTACACCTAACCCAGGTCATGGTACTTTCAATCAGTTCATATGTATATGAAAGCTGAACACTGTGTAAGGTAGATAGGAGAAGAATTGATGCATTTGAATTATGCTATTGGTGAACAATATTGAAAATACCATGGATTATCATAAAAACTAGCAAATGTGTTTTAGAGGAATTATAGTAAAACCACGTGCTCCTTGAGAAAGAAAGAATGACCTAATTATGAAGAATATCCACATTTCTCTTGAAAAAAAATCAGCTGTTGAAAACCTCCTGGGGGACAGTTCTACTCCAGTATACACCGGGTGTTCATGAGGCTGTAACAACTCTACTGCAATGACTCCTGTTTATGTTGTTTGAATGAACTGATGGCAATTTAATTACGTAAACCTTTAATTCTATGATCCCTAATGAGTTCACTGTAGACGTCAATATAGCACATGTGCAGTACATTCTCTAAAGAGAAATGCCATTCTCTCAGGAGAAAAGTCTAATAGGAGGCATTTAGATTGGCTTCAGTTACACACATGTGTTACAATTTGCATGCAATCTTCCTGCATTCTGCATCATTGCATGAGGCGGTGTGCGCCCAAAGAGAAAGGTATGGACTAGTATCAGAGCTATGAACCTGAATTGGACTGGGATGGGATAGTTTCTTGATATACAATTACTTCTTGATGTACAGCTCTTTCTTACACATGTATGAGTGTCACTGGATGTTTCCCTAGTCAACTCAGACTATTACGACATAAGAAAATAAAGACAAATTCATGTATATTTAATACTAGTGCCATGCAGATGGTGGAACTGAATATTTTTCAGGTCTGAGAAAGTAGAGACCCCTGTGGAAGGGTTGGTGCTTGGGCTCTGTACTTGAAGGTTGGGATTAGGCTATGGAGCTATGGTAGTAGAAATAAAGGCAGAACTGGGAAAGGCTTATTCCACGCTTGCCACAATCAAGAAAATTCTGACTTATAAGGGACCCTAGAGAGCAGAGTAGAACTCCCCAGTGGGTTTCTAAGACTGCAAGTTATGGGAGTAGAAAGCTTCAGTTCTCTCCCAAGTTATACTTAAAGGTGAGGTAATTGATGGAATTACTTGAAATAAATTTGTGGTAAAGAATAAAGAACGGTGTATGCTAAATGTTAGGAAAGCGACAAATTAAGAAAGGTCTAAGTGCAATGTGAAAAACTTAGATTTTATCCCTCATGTCCTTGAAAATTTATGAATAGGGGAATGATGAAGACTCTGAAAATATGATAAATTACAGATTAAAATAAGAACTAGAACCAAAGTGGAGGACTCATTAAGCTGCGATTGACCTAACACAAAAGTGAGGTCACACAGATTAGAAGTTAGACAATGGTCCTTATAATAGAAGGAAGATATTGATATAAAAAGAAGCAGTATAAATTTTGGTGACAAATGGATAAAAGAGCTACAACCAAAGCAAAATCTAAAAGAGGATAAAGAGTTTTGTTTTGTTTTATCTGAAAGACTAAAGAATTTGAAATAATTTTATCACACACGCAAACTACAGAAGGAGGTCAGTTGGACTTGCTTTTGACCTTTCCCCCTTGAAATGATTGCAGTGAGCAACAGATGGTTCTGGAGACCACACCAGAAAGTGCAAAGGACCGTCGTCAAACCAACCCTGAATCATCGTCATCAAGGTAGCATCTGCAGACATGAGACTAAATAAAATCAAGAGAGCGAGGGGTAAGAACTGCAAGATGGAGGCTAAACTTGGAGAAACTCTACAGGTAGAAAACAGGAGGAAAATTTCAGCGAGAAAGGAAGAGAATTAGGTCGACATTTTTTTTTTTGGCCTGGTGGCCCCACAGCATCTAGAATATATCGTTGTTAAGTGTTCTCAAGTCAGTTCCAAATCATAGCCCACTAGGTCCAGCAGACCCCCAGCACAGGAGCACGCTCACGAATCATTATCCTGGAGCCTTTGCTGCAGTCACTGTGTCCTCCAGCTCAAGTGTCTTCTTTCGCACTACACGACTAAGCATGGTGTTCTTTTCCAAGGGCTGGTTTCTTTTGCTAAGCTGTCCAAAGTAAGTAAGACGAAGGCTCACCACCCTCAAATCTAAGAAGCTTTCAGGTTGGATTTCTTTTTCTTTTCTTTTTTATTAAAAGATCATTTTATTGGGGCCTCTTATAGTTCTTATAACAATCTATACATAAATTGTATCAAACATATTTGTGCATATGTTGCCATCATTAGTTTCTAGGCATTTACTTTCTATTGAGCCCTTGATATCAATCTGCTCTTCTTTTTACCCTCCTCCGCACCTCCCACCCGCACGACCCCTTGTTAAATTATAAATTATTATTGTTTTTATATATCCAACACAGATGGTTTATTATTTTGGCAGTCCATGGCACATCCAATATTTTTCTGTGTACTTTCAGTGTTCACTATAATTCTGTGTGAAATTTACTTTAGCTAAAATTACCTTTAATTTCTGAGATGTATCTTACATTATTTTATTCTACCCTCCAAGAGCCTACTGTGCTGATATCTTATCACCAAAGCCATATGTGCAGAAAAATAAATCTTGAGTTCTTCCAATTCTCCAAGCTATACAATTTTACTCTTAATATTTTCTTATACTCTCTTCTTCTAGTTAAAAAGGTTGAAGAGGAAAATATTTTGTTCCCAAAATTAAAATTTAAAAAATGTAACATAAATATGTAATTTAAGCCTTCTTAAGAGAATATGCTTTCACTGATATAGGTGAATGTCAATAGATGTATATTTTTACTTGAAAACATTTCCTTTATATCCATTAATCATTCAAGCAAAACTTTGACTACACCAGGATAGTAGTTTGCTAGTATTCTGCCCATTACTTTGGAGTTATTATAGAAGTAATACTTGGTCTAGTTACATTAAAGTGTGGCATATCTGGAAGGTTGCTCAAGGTGTTTTAGAACTCAAGTGGGGTAGGGGTAGAGTAGGGAGTCAAGACAAAAATAAATACTTAGCATCTATTTATTTGTGAGTTAAGTTTTGTTGAATATTAACAATACAAGATTGGGGAAGTAATAGTCATCCTAGGAAAGAGAAATAATAATTCTAAAACTACTGAACATATAATTGGGAAGCAGAATAGTTAGAAGGCATTGGACTGAGAAAGGTTGCATGCCTAGTGCTCTTAAAATCAGTAACATTATAGCCATTGGATGTTGTCAATGGAGGTATGCCAGGAGGAGATTTGAGTTATATGTGGAATCTAGAGTCCTTATGGTCAGTGGTTCAACTCCACCAACCACTACATGGTGGGAGAAGGATTAGGTTATTTGCTCCTATAAAGATGTACAACCTTAGAACCTCTATGTAGTTCAAGTGAGCTGAATCAACTCAGTAGCAGTGGGCTGTGAGGTAAATAAATAAAGGCCATGGTCCTATTGTTGTGAAGGTTGATATAGAATTAAAATACAAGCTGAGTTAAAGAAAACAAGAAACCATAAGACTTAGGTGGTAGATGGGCAAGCTGAGTATATGGAAGTCCGTGATCATGATAATACTAACATAGCTAAGATAAAACATGAGTTATTTTCTAAAGTTACTTATTAAAGAGGCAATGCAGATATGAAATAAACTGTAAAAAGTTTAAATCCATGTCCAAAATTCTTCTTAGCTATTTATGAACGTAACACTGCATATTTAAATAATTTGGAAAACGTTGGCTTAAGTAAGAAATCCAACTTCCTTTTCTGCAGTGCTCTCGGTATTTTAGCACATTAATTAGCATTATGAATCCCGCTCCCCTAGAGGAGAGAGTTGTTTTGATCTTTATCTAATCATTTTTTCCACACTGCTGGACCCTTGAGAAACTGGCAAAAGGTTGCTATTATGGTGCTGGAAGGGGTAACGATTGACTACATCCTGTCTACGATGAGGTTGAATGAAGACTTCCATGGAGAGTGGAAGGCATTGCTGCTACCGCAAAGTTGGCAGTTCAAAAGCACCAGCTGCTCCATGGGAGAAAAAACGAGGTTTTCTATTCCTATAGTTAGACTTCTAGAAACTCACAGAGGTAGTTCTCCGCTCTCTTCCAAGTTTTCTATGATTCAGCATTGATTCAATGACAGTGTGTTTGGTTGGTTGGTTTTGGTTTGAGGATTAAAAACAATGAAATAGCAAAGGAGAGATTGTATCTCTGGCATGATGTTGACACTGGAGTAAAAGATGTAGTGGGAGGCCTGCCTGGAAAGAGGGTCGGAGTGACCAGATTGAGAGACTGGTTTTGATTTACAGTGAGGAGGACAAACATACCTGGAAATAAATGGAAGAGGATCCATCGGCAAAGAAAGGAAGTCGGGCATAAGCTGTAAAGATTCATTAAAGGACTGACATGGTCATTGATTTTTGATCTTTTATAAATAAAAATTCATAGATACGGAATCACGGTATTGCTTTTTACTGAGAAGAACTCAACAAATCTGCAGCTAGGGATGGTTTAAAATATTTTCAAAACTTACTATTTGGAGATCCTACTTAGAAACTCAGGACAGCAGCAATTTAGATCAGTGGTACATTCTCTAGTATTGTTTTGTTTGGGGTTTTTTTTACTTCTCATATTTTTATCCTTACAGTTTGAAACTCATATCTTCATTAGGTGTTTTATTTTATTGTTCAAAACCAGCTTGTTGGGAGTTAATACAAATATCATATCATGTAATCATGTCAAGAAGTATCATGCAATCGCTACCACAGTCATTTCCAAGCATTCTTTTCCTACTTGCACTCTTTGACATCAGCTACTCTTTACTGCACCCCCACCCCTGAGCCCCCAGAAACCCTTATTCAATGTTCTGTCCCTATAGATTCATCAATCCTGGGTTTCATATCCTGAAATGTAGAAAAACATAACACACATTCAAGAGGTGACGCCCAGTGACACAATATATCTGAGATAAATCCCAATATGAGCAAACAAAGAAACTAATAAAAAAAATGTTGAAAACCAGATCAGGCCTCATGAGAATCAGAGAGGGGAACAACTGACAAAGTTTTAACCATTCGAGTCCGTTTTATAATTTTGATCTTCTGTAGTCATCTCTTCAATTCAGTCTGTTTAGTAACTACTTTCTCCGATCACTCTATTTTGGATAGAGGAAAAATCACCAGGGGCGAATTTCCTATGTAGATCACACAGATATATTTTGGAATCCCTCGGTCATCCACAACCTTCTGTAAACTGAACTCTCACAATATAGTCTCTGATACTTTTCCTTCTTTTGACTTCGGATTATATGATTTATAATCTTTCAGTGACTGATGTTGGTGTGCTTCTTCTATGTGGAGACGCTTATCATCTCACTTCGATGGCTGCTTATTTGTAATCAAGTCTTTACGTTCCCAGATGCTATTTTATCTGATGGCTGGACACCATCTAATTTTTTCCATACTTTCCTATAGCACCCATATCTTCTGTGTTCCCTTTCTGTTGGAGAGTTTTGAGCAGGGCCATGATGTAAAAACTAATGGCTCATAAATTGGAGTTAGGACTTATTGTGAGTCCCAACTCAAATCCTGGATCGGTGGTTTTGGTTTTGGTTGTGTTATTTAATCTGCCTTTAGCTCCCTTTGAAAACCTCTTTGATAATTTATGGTAAAGAGCCTTAGCTATCATCCCCCTGTGGCATAAAAATCTTCCATTAATATTGTCTTTTAGTGGACCCTGGTACTAATTTTTAGCCCTGTTGAGGAAGGGACATTGATCCAATGTAGGCTACCACAGGACCTGGATTATTTTTACTTAGGTTGGTCCTTAAATATCTATGTGGAGAGAGATAATGTATGGGGTTCATCTTTGTACTCAACTCCTTAGTTAGAAAGAAAATAGTAAAAGAGATGATTTCATTAGTTGATTTTTCTACTTAAGTCTTCGCGTTAGAAGACTAGAAACCACCAATAAACATTAACTCTGTACTCACTATTCCATTTGGCTCCCTGTTGTTCGCCTCTGTAAAGTGATTCACATTTCCACGCCAGATTTCTCCAAATGATTTAGCAGTGTGAATTGGGGTTTGTATCTGTGACTATCTCCACGTTTTTTTATCTGTCCTAGGCAGCATGTTTCTTATCTGACAGCCTTATAATTATGGAAAAAAGCTGCATGTTAATGATTCAATGCTTACATAAACAACTGGCCTTAGAGAAATCTAATGAACCAACTTTGTAGGATTTGATTTTGCCTAATTAAATGTAAATAATGTTAAATGTTGTATATGCCAGGTTTTCTGCAGAACCTTATGAATTTTGTTATGTACACAAGACATTACAAATTCAGAGTTTTGAGCAGCTTTCTCCTATTCAGATATTAATTTAATGTGGGTTGACATCCGATATGCTCTATGAATGTGAGGTCCCAGCACACATGGGCACGTTGTGTCTTTATATATGGAAGGTATCCTTCTCAATTGTTTTTTATTGTTCTTTTTTTTAATTCTGGTCCTTTGAAGTGGGAAGCTTGTACATTTCTATCTGAAGGTTTGGATCTGCTTGGTGCTTTGAAGGGACAAATGGTCTCCATGTGGTGTCTGGCTTTCCTTGCCTGTCTTGATTTCCCCATATCAGTATAAAATGCATCCTGACATTGTTTCTTTCTCTGGTTTTAACTTTTCTTTTCATTTTTTTTAAATTAAGCATATGTAGCTGATCCTTTCCATTGGCATTTTACTAACACATACTTCCATTTAGAGATGTTTGCAAGTATTGGCTATAAAAGAAGAGAATAATGTCATTTAAGGGGAAAAAATCTGTTCATTGTATATTAGAAAGAGTTGGACATCAAATGAAGAATAAATACATTTTGAATTGTGGTACTTGAAAAGAATATTGAAACTCCCATGGACTGCTAAAAGAACAATTAAATCTGTCTTGGAAGAAGTATGGCCAGATTGCTCCTTAGAGGCAAGGATGGTGAGACTCTGTGTTACATACTTTGGACATCTTGTCAGGAGAGACCAGTCCCTGGAGAAGGACGTTATGCTTGGTAGAGGATCAGTGAACAAAGGAAGGGCCTCCAGGATGTAGATTGACACCATGGCGACAACAGTGGGCTCACATATAAGGGTACTTGTGAGAGTGGTGCTTGACCAGGCAGGATCCCATTTTACAGCACATAAGGTCGCAATGTGTCAGAACTGAGTTGATGGCACCTGACCACAGCAACATTAGAAAGAGATGCTATTGCCAGTCGAGATGGAAACAGTGTAAACAAGACCCAAATCCTTACAGCGGGACCCATGGGTAGCTTCATGATAAAGGGAGGAAAGGTAGAAGTTTGTCAAATAATTTTTTTCTTGCTGGGATACAAAGTCAATGCTCATGGAAGCAGCAGTCAAGGGCTCAAAAGAAGAGATACAATGGGTCAATCTGCTGCACAAGACCTCTCTAGAGGGTTGAAGAACAAGGGTGTTACTTTGAGTACTAAGATGTTCCTAACCCCAAGCCATGATATATATATATATATATATATATATATATATATATATATATATATATATATATATACTCAATTTTATTAGGAGCTAATCCAGACATCATACCATTCCATAGTTCAATCATGTCAAGGATTATGCTGCAATTGCTACTAGAATCTATTTCAAAACATTGTCTTCCTTCTTGAACTCCTTGGTATAAGATCCCCCTGGCCCCACATTGCCTCATATGCATAACAAAAGTTGGACATTAAATAAGGAAGACTTAAGAAACATTAGCACAATTGAATTTAGTGTTGACAAAGAATATTGACAGGACCATGCGTTGCTAAAAGGACAAACCGATTTATATAGCAAGGAGTAAGATCAAAATAGTCCTCAGAGGCTGGGAATGAAAGACTCCACCTTACGTGCTGTGTGCATGTGGCCAGGAGGACCAGGCCCTGTAGAAGGACAGCATGCTTGGTAAAGGAGAGGTGCAGTGGAAAAGAGGAAGGGCCTGGAGGAGATGGATGGACCCAGCGGCTGCAGCCAAGGGCTCAGAGAGAGGAGCAATAGTGAAGATGGTGCTGGACCAAGAAATGTCCCCTGGTGTGGATGCTGTTGCTATGAGTCTAAAAAGACTTGTTAACACCTAAAACAACAACAAGAACAATTCCACAGAAGTAGACGACTGGCCGATTCGTTATAGTCTGTTCTTAGTCTGGAAGCTCTTCTGAAACCTGAAATCATGGGTGATCCTATTGGTATTTACAATACAAGTGGCACCTCTTCCAGCATCACCACCACATTCAAGTTACCACAGCGAGACAAAATGACAGACATGTGGTGGCAAAGTAGCTTGTGGTGTTAGCATTAGAGGGAGATTAATTAACCACCTGGGGTATACAGATGACACAGCCTTGTTTGCTGAAAACCTTGAGGAATTGAAGCACTTTTCATTGAAGACCAGGATGCCAGTCTTCCATGTGGATTACAACTCAATGTAAAAACTAAAATCCTCATAACTGGACAATAGGTAACATCATGACAAATAGAGAAAAGATTGAAGTTGGGAAGGAGTTTATCTTATGTGGATCCATAATCAGTGATCATGGAAGCACCAGTCAAGAGCTAAAATGACACACAGTGCTATAATCCACTACGCTGGCCAACTTCAAGTATGGAAAAGTAAGGATGTTACTCTGAGGACTAAGGTATGCCTAATCTAAGTATTTTCCATTTCCTAATATGCATGCAATAGCTGGATGTTGAATATGGAACAGATGAAAAATCAATAGATTTGAATTATGGTGCTTTTGAAAAATACTGACAGTGCCACAGGCTATCAAAAATATAAACAAATATGTGTTGAGAGAAATACCCCCAGAAAGCGCCTTAGAATGGAGCATGTTAAGGCTGTGTCCCCACACACAGGACATGTTACTAGAGACCAGCAACTGGAGAAGAACATCCTACTTCAGAAAGTAGAAACGCAGTGAAAATGTGAAGAGCCTGGAGACGCTGGATGCAGACATTAGCTGCAACAAAGGATCCAGCATACGAACCATTGGTGAGGATGGCACAGGACTGGACCGTGCTTCCTTCGGTTTGGGGAAGGATGCTCTGAGTCAGAACCAAACCAGGAACAAGTAAAAACAGTAACAAAAAGCTGCGCTTCTCAACCTGTGGGTCGCGACCCCTTTTGGGGTCGAATGATCCTTTCACAGGAGTCACCTGATTCCTAACAGTAGCACAATTACAGTGATGAAGTAGCAACGAAAATTATTTTATGTTGGGGGGTCACCACAACATGGGGAACTGTATCAAAGGGTCGCAGCATTAGCGAGGTTGAAAACCACTGCAGTAGAGTATAAACCTAATTTGTAGTAAGTAGCTGAGAAGACAGAAGTGCATTAGATAGATTAGCTGGAGTCTAGAGTTTATATTGGCTAAAAATGAGAGGAAGAATGGATTCGGGTAAACTCGTGAAAGACCTTAAATTCCAGACTAATGCGCTGTCAGGCTGACTTCAAGAAGGCCAGTCTGAATGGCCTTCCCAGAGAGCTTCCAAGTGTGCCTGGGAAGGAAAAAAAAACAATCACTTCTCTGTCATTATAATAGCAAGTCATTAATTCATGCCACGCACCAGCAATTGAAAGTTCCAATTTCATCAGTCTTTAGCAATTTAAAAGTGTCAGATTAGCTAGGTTCTTCCAAGTTCCCGATGTGATATTTATTTTCCGGAATTCTACAATTGTTCCTGTAATATATTCACAAGGAACTTGGCATAATCTAGGACTAGAAGAAGCTCAAAGACGTCTCCTTCCCAAGTAGTCCCAGCTCTTGGAAAGCTGTAGCCCAGCACTTTTCTTACTTTGAAAGCATCTCTCTGTCTTCCTTGTTTGATACATTGTGACATGATCTCAGCCTTGTAAATGACATTGACCAAGAGCAAAGCAATGCAGCAGTTGAAGAGAAAGCCGGGTATGTGCCCTGATTTTCTGCTCTGAAGAGATAAACCGATCAATGATATGCTGCAGTGACTTTACCAGAGAGCTCGCTTAATGTTTTGGCTTCGACACATTAAAGCTAGCAATGGCTCAATGAGAAAGGGCCATTGGTAAGAATTTTCTTGCCAACTATAAAGTTCCTTGTGGGCTGCATAGATCGTTTCCTCCCCAGGAAATCTCTGCTCAAAAGGGAGACATTTTAAACCCCGGAGAACACCCTTTCATTTGAAATACTCCGAAGAAGCCCACAACACAGTGAATGCGACATCAATAAAACGTAAACATCTTTATGGATGCTGGTGGAATTCCCTAAATACAGTGCAAGGTTCCTCTGATACAAAACATCTGTTTCATGTGTCTGGACAACCAAGCACAAGGATAAGTGCTTCTCAGACGCCTTACGTCATTTCACATCAGCTGAGAGTCCCTTCGGCGCCCTGATATGGTAACAAAAGTGAGCAAGCAGTGAATCATTGTCCTACAGGAAGGGCGACTGGTCAGCTCCTTGCTGCTGGTTTCTGGGTTCATCATGTTACTGGGTCAGTGGTGTGTTTGGGCCTTCCCCCATTAATGACGCACGTCTGAGAAAAAGAAGATGCTCTTGGGAAAATGACACATGAATCCTGCGGGCGACGGGGCAGAGCTGAGGGGTCCCTTTCACCTGTTGTATTAGTATGAAGTCGAAGCATAAGTGAAGATCAGCGTGCAAGCATTCGACCATCCACTAACTTCACATCCCACCCACCGGGTAGGAAATCGGCACAGAAAGAAGAAACGACGCCAGAACAGGGAGAGTATAATAGAGTTCATTTCCTAATTTGATTCCTCTGGTGCAGAAGCTAGACATTGGTAGCATTCTTAATATGCATGGGAGCTATGCCAAGTGGGGGAAAAATCACTCCCTGTGTAAGAACTATTTTTTTTTTCAAAATGAAAAATATACCAGGATGCTACTGATACTACCTATTTTATACTTTGAAAAACACACCCTTTTATTCCAGCATCAAACTGGTTAAAAGGAGGAAGCCAGGTTATTACACATTTCAATTCCAGAGTCAAATATAAAAATTTCTATTATAGGGACAATTAATTACATCTCAAAATGGCAAATGTGCATCCTTGTCAGGTAGAGTGTACTCTGCTGGCCTTTCCTCAAACACCGACTGTGGAGATTTGATGTCTTCTAATGGTGCTGAGAAAAGGGTAATTACGCCATGGCCAAAGCTAATTTGCTTTCTGCCAGATGAACTGTTGTATTTTATTGTACGCTGACATTTTAAAGTAATTACGGCACTGTTGACCTTAGACAATTCCAGTTGTATCGCTGTCTACAGCTGCAGCGCTCGGTCTACCTTTGGCTGGCAGACAGTGGCTGTAACGAGGTAATGACACGGACAAAGAGCACCATATGGGGCTCCTTTGAGACACACAAAGCCCAGTGAAAGGAAACAAGAACATTCTAACATCATCATTACGGTCACACATCTTCACAGCTACAAAGGACCCCATACGCACATGCTTGCGTGCACACATATACAGGCACAGACATACAAATAATGTAAGCACTGAGGCTGCTTCGGTCCTAGGTGTGCGCACGGGTGTGTATGAGTGTGTGAGTGTGTGCACGTGCGTTTCTTTTGTAAATGCAGCATGCATCAAGAAGAAAAAGAGGTCAGGCAGAACTGAATGTGACGGACCGGTCTTCCACTGACAAGAGTTCAAAGGCTAAAGACTATTGATTGAGATAAAAGCCCAGGTTCTTACCTAATGTTACAGACACTCCTTGTTGTCTGAAAGCTGTGCACATAATTAGGCAGAAAGAGGAACTCTTCAGCCAGAAAATCACTATAAACTGAGCTTCATTAAACCTAGATATTAGTTCATTTAAATGAAGAAGTTATTATTCATTGATATATTTTAATGAGCTATGTGGCCATCTTTTCTATGGTCTGAAATAAAAACATGTTCAGAGTTCAGTCGGTTAAGGTATCCCTGCTAAGATAGCAAAATAAAACAATATCACTCAAAATATCAAAATAGAATCATATCACTCCAACAGAACAGTGCTTCGTCCTCTATGTGGGAAACGTCCACGGTATTGAACTATGGGATTATTGTCAAGTTGAGATAGGAGAAAACTGATCTTTACCATTATGTTAAATATTTTATTCTGTTTCTTTGAGTAAGTGAAAACGGACCATGGAAATGTGAGCTCGCTCACAATCATCTGTGGGTGTTGCCTACATCATAGCTTATGGCCTACTTAGGTGGCAATTACATGGAGCAAAGAAAAATCAATTTGTTTCCTTTTGAATTACATTTATATCATTCAGAGTTTTCTCTCTCTCCCTCCCTCTTTCTCTCTCTTGTAATTATTGAAGGAGTATACAGTTCATTATCTCACTGAGGGGAAAAATGAATTTGCAAATTACATTATAGAAGTAGTAGTAGTACAGATTGTCCTTCTATCCTCAATTCCATTTAAATGGTGAAGGTTTTTTATCACCTAGCCTTTTCCTCTTTTATTTGTATTAAATATATCTATGTTGACAGTGTAGTGTGTGTGTGTGTGTGTGTGTGTGTGTGTGTGTGAAGGAAAAGTTTATTTGATAGCGTTATTAAATAAGCTCCATTTGGAATTACAATGATATGGAATTAAAATCCCACTAATGTGGTCATTTCTGAGAAGCTTATTTTCATATTATTTGATTAAAAATATATCTTGCTTTGAACTCCAGCAAAAAAAATATAAAAGTTCTAGAGTCATCCACTAATTTCTCTTTAAATGGCATATCTGTTTACTTTTGAAATCTAATTGACCTATCCTGTATTCATTCTTGAAGGCTTGAGGAAATAGCAATGCTATTAAAACAAAAGAAAAGTTATAACGATGAATTCCACGTGAAATTCCTGATATTGTTAGGATGACTGGACATTTCCAGCACTGCTATTTTGAAGTAAATATAGTCATATAAGATTATATATTTAATAGGAAAATGATCAACAGATTTTCAAATGTAGAAGAAAAACCACATGGAAGCAATCTAAGTGTATGAGCGGAACACTGGAAAACTTAAAACTTCAACAGTTTTACTGTCATTATAGATTCAGTATTTAATGCAACATTAGAAGAAACTCAACTGAAAATATAAACAACTAATCTGCTTATATTCTGGCTTTCTTGTCATCGTTCTAAAGGTCCAAATCACACAGAAATAATCACTTTAATTCATAGGTGTTTTTTTATTTAACAATACCGTGGAAGACTAAACACCACTGTCTGGGTTTGAAAACTTTAAAAAAATATTTATTTCTTCACTTTTTTCTCAGTGCTGTGTAATTGATATGTTACTCTCTAATCTTGTTTACTGCCCAAATCCTAGAAGGCTAAAAGCAGAGATAAGATAAAGATGGAAAAGAAATGTTTTGAAAAGCTACATTTAAAAAGAGATTAGGAAACAAAGAATCTCAGTCGTATTTCTGAAAGAGGAATGGATTGAGGGAGATAACAGGAAGCCAGCCTCGTCACAGAGCTAGGAGAGGCCGCGTGATAGATGGAGAGTGAGTGGCAGAAAGAGATAGAGCGACAGGAAGTAAGAAATCACTTCCTGGAATTAAGAGTGAACGATGCGGCTGGAGCAGCAGAGAGATAACTAGATGGAGTCGGAAGCACAGGTAAGGAAAAGGCTGTAGCGCAAAACAGGAAGACTGCAAAAAGTCATGGCATACTCAGGAGGTACGCTGCATGGCAAATGGGACATAAACCGCATGTCTGTGATGAGATGCCTATCAAAAGCTCAATTATTTTGAAGTTGATGGAATAATAAAAAATAAAGGATGCAAACAACTAAGGACTGTGGACCTATAAATAGCAGATTTAGCTACTCTGAGACTCTGAGTTCAAATCTTTACTGGTGATTTTTTTACAGTAATTTTTATGAAGCATTCAATATGATATGCCAACATCAGGTCTTCTATTATGCTTAGTACAATCAGGTAGGCAAGGAGGCTTCAAAACATTCTGAAATACTTGTAAAATTGGGGCTTTTCCACAACATCTCGCAACTCCACTAATTTTTAAAATATCAGAAAATTGCATAGTGAATACACATAACCGGGGGATTGTTTATTCTCTGCGCAATGAAGGTTGTAAAATAAGCCCTCACAATTGGCCGGGAGAAAGTTTAGTTTAGGACTGCTTTCTGGAGATTGACATTTTCAAGCAAACACTAAAAATTCTTTGGAAAAGTTTTAGAAATGTATTGAGAACGGAATGATTCTCTTAACTCCATTGAAAATGAGCTAGTTTTCCAAGCAATGCTATTCCGAGCCATAAAAAGACAGTAACTCTAATCAAGTATATAGATTCATTAAGGACCATACTAGATCGAGGTCAAATATGTGACCCTCCAATCTGGGTGCACTTAGCTGAGGCGATACTATCTCATCATTACTATCTTGGATTTATTGTGCATGAAATAGGCTGTTGCCAGCTTTTCTATCAAAACAAATATAAAGACTAATCCAGCAAGTAAAAATGTAAGTCAGACTATTGATTTTTTTGTTTGTTTGTTTGGTTTTTTTTTTTTTGGTAAGCTGGACTGGATAGACTGCAGAGCAAAATAAGAGTCTGCATAACATTTTATTTAATATCTCCCATAAAATAATGTATTTTCTCGCCTAAAGAGCTTTCACACAGAGTGAAATGGGAGCCAGTCTTCATAGAGCTGCCTCTCTGTAAATGTCATATGTGGAGGAAAGTTTTACGCAGCATCAACCTTTTTCTTTTTGGCTTCTCTGGTTTGAAACTGGCCTGGAAACAAGGACGTGGAGTTCTGAGGAATACAGAGGGTATTAAACAGCAATATCATCAAAGAGCCTACTTGCAAAGGCCAACGCGAACGGGAAAATGAAGACTACAAAGAACAGAGAAAAAGTGTTGACTGTAGATGTGTACACATATACAATTATTATGTACATATTAATGGGCGTGTAGTTGTTTATTATTAATAACTCCAATTTAAGCTAAAAAAGGTCATTAGCAAGAAAGATCTCTTTCAACAAGTAGTGGTTAGAAATTAGTTTATCACTGACTTAATAAAAACTCTAGCTGTTCTTAATATGTCAGCATTTTCATGTTAATGAATTTATTAGAAATTCATATAAGAATAAAAAGGAAAGTAATATCAATCCAAATTTAATAGAATTACTCCAAGTGTTCAGCTACTAATAATTTTCTTTAAAATGTAAAGTCTGGCTTTCACTGAGAACTTTTGGGCCTTTTGAGCTCACAAGATAAAATATTTATTTCTGTACCTGAGAGACCAGCTGAAATTTCCAAGCGTTTCTGAAAACTCTTTTGGTGTTGTTTGTTATTAGATAATATATCTTGCCTAAATTAGCCTGAATCAAACCTCAGAGTCAAATCTTTCCCCCTCCCCCTTCTTTCTGACTGATGAGTAACTGTCAGTGTGCGGACGGCTCGTTTCAAAGAATATGTGTGAAGCTGTCACCCTGCTACATCTGCAGGACAATCCAGATGTTACACAATAAGAAATCTGGGCTTGGCAGCAGGGTGATTGGCAAATGAGAACAACCTAATTGAATGCCTGGGTCTTAGTAGCATGACAATTTGGGGAGCGCTCATTAATGCCAATGGCTTCCAATATTTTATCATATTATCAAGTCTCTGTTTTATTTGGATTATCTTTTTCTAGAATATTTAAATTATTAAAAATCTTAATTGAAAGGGTTTCTAACTCATGATCTGATATTATTAGTACCGATGGAAGAGGGGAATTTCCTATTTTTCAGGGCTTTTCTTTAATCATAGCTCAGGAGTGCGAAGAATTCTGATCTGAGAACAATGTACGTGCCACATTGACATCAGAGCCTGTTTATTCAGGTAATGGCTGGCTTAGGATACCTCTGAACTGTCACGTATCATTTGAATTAATGAGGCCATGCAGGTCTCAGGTCTCTAAAAGGGCCTCTCTAGATTAGGGTCTATTGAACGTGCACAAGCTGCTTAGTGCTATAAAAGTGCCAACAGCGGCTCCTCTGCTTCACTGTTTTGTTCTTTTCTTCCTTTCTTTCGTTCTTTCTTCTTTTAATAAGGAACTTTGAAAATATGTTCTCTCGGTCCTCCATAAATACCTTGCTAACTTACCTGAAGACAGTCTATGGATTAATTAGACACTCAAGAATCTTTAAGTACCACCAAGTTATCAAAGAGCACTGTCGGATATATAATATTTAAGTAGAAAAGCAGTTTTAAAAAACAGAATTCGATTGAGGAAATCATTTAATGGATGCTGTTAGTCTTATTCTCTCCTTAGCATTGTTAAATATAGGTAGGTGCATCTTTAACAGCATAAATTAAAACAGACTATAAAATGGCTAATATAATCAGGGATAAATAGAAGATTGTCGCTGTTTAGTCAAATTACACTACGTAACCGAGGAAATAAGACATTATGGAGAGCAATGCTGTGAAGAGCGCAGCAATCAACAGAAAAATAAATTGGAGCTTACGTTCCTTAGCAGGGAGATTGAAGATCTTTTCTCCCAACAGTAAATTTACTACACAGCATTGCCTTCATGTTTTCCTCCATGTCCTTTACCTATCTCCTGTATTCTTTCAAAATTATTTTCACACGAGGATAGCTTTTCTGGACCGTCAATTTTATTTCATTAATAGACTTTACTGTTTTTGCTTAGAAACATTTGAGTCCAAAATCAATTTAACATCCCCAAATCTATTAGATGCTTAGCCATTCATTTGCTGCACGTTAGCATTAAGTGGTCAAAATCGGAGGTTACTTTCGGAGTGATTATTATGATTGTAATAAGGCCTGACACTTGCGCCACTTCAAACACGCAACCACCAGCAGTTCCATTACAACAAAAGAGCCCCCAGCATAGCACATTTTAATAGTCAGGAGAGTTGTGAATTCACAGCTTTGCACAGCAGGTGTGGCTGCACATCTTTGCACCCCTAAACACACTTGCTCATCTAATCTGTCAGATTAGACAATGGCACAAAATCCCCATCGCCGGTATCTGAACAAAGACTTCATTTACGAAGAGACAAAGCTGCATGCAGGCTGTGTTGCCGGTAATAAGTTTCCAAGCAGAAAACAATGTATATTTTATTAATGAAAAACAAATTGCGCCAGAGAAGATGAATGTCTTGGCTTTCCTGACATTTTAAATAATTTGCTTCCCCTTCCCCTTTGTGCCTTTAATATTTACCTTCATATCAATCTTTATGCAATTTTTTAAATTAGCTATGGTGCTGGCAATGAAAAATGGGCAGCATCAGAGTCCTAGCCCTTAAAACCCATGTCGCAATGGGGGGAAAATGGTACTTTTTTCGTGTGAAAAACACACTGAAGAGCATCCCCTTTAATTAGAGCCAGAGGAAAGTTGGACTTTGGGGCACCCACACGGGGGTAACAGGAGTTTGGCAAAGGGTGATGTGTAAGAAAAGGCAACACGATTTTCTATTCAACTTCCTCACAGCTGAGTATTGAAAGGAGACTGGAGATGTGCATATTTACCATAAGAGGAGGACTGAGCATTCAGGGACTCCGGCCTTCTTTGGAGGCAGATGCACTTAAGAATCAGGAGAGGGAAATCGCAGCCCTGCTGTGCTGGGGTCAGTCACAAATGTCGACTTCCGAGAGTCATAAATCTCTCAGATGACTTCAGCCGGGGACTCACAGTACACCCTTGTATCATTTACCTATAATTTAAAGATTATGTAGGTGTATCGTGAGCGTGTTTGACGAAAATATTAATTTAGAGAGAAATCCTGTACGTGCTCTGAAATATCGGCTCCGGCCGTGCAGTTACACTTCAAACAGGCCAGGCTGATAGTTTTGTCAACAGTAGGAGGCCGTGGATAGCTGCCAAGGAAAACAAACCTTTTTCAATAAAATGCTTTCACTTCCAAGTGGTCACAGCCTATCTCCTGCTTTGGTTTAGTGCGGATACTCAATCACTGATAGATTGATTGTCATTTGGATACAATTCCTTAAGTCCGAAATCTTCGCCGACTAACGAAGAGCAGCAGGTGTACCAGAAAATTAATCATGCCAAACTTCCTGCTGGCTCCTTCCGATCCCTTTGCTGTTGTTGTGCTCCTTGTGGGGCAAAGTGAGGAAAGTGGTAAAAATTACAGGACAAATGTTTTCTTCTCTTTTTAAAAATCTGTTGTTGTCTGAATGTCATTTATCCACAAGAAAAAGCTTTGCTGTTGAGAAAAAGAATTTCACTGTTGAAAGAATAGTATTTCTAATGGTAATAGTAAGGGATGATGGCCTGGCCTTGTCACTCAGTCGTTTTGTAAAATTGATATAAAATATAAGTATCTTACACCTGCCTCATTGTATATTTGGGTAATATTTATAAAATATGAAATATAATGCACCAAGTGGATATCCAAATTTACCATAAACTTAATAACCTGTGTTGATCATGGAAAATATTGCCAAGAAGGTAAGATGAAAGTTCATGAAATTGATTTCCAAGGCCACCTCATAGGTGTAAAGTAGGAATTTGCCTGGATAATTATTTACTGCAATTTTTATTTCCATATCTGAATAATTATATTCCATTTGAAAATAGGAATGTATTAATAGTCTATAGTCTGTGTTGGAATATATTCTATATTTTATGCAGCGTGACTACAATTAAATGGATCAAATTCTATTAAATGGGTACAAGGTAAAATCAAGTACACATTTCATTTTTATCATTGTTGCTAAGATTAAAATTTTTGTTTGACTTTTATTATTCTACCTTCCATTATTACGTTACTCAAGCCGTAAAGAGAGATAAGCACAAATGCAAATTAAGCAAAATGTAAATAAGGATCTCACATATTAATGATATCCTGGAGTTGTGAGATGTAATTAACATTGGAGAATACATGAAGAACTCAGGCAGAAACTAAACGAGTCTCAATATTAGAAGTGTTGATCAAAAACTCACAGGTATCTCCTTCTTTCTCTCTCCCTCGCTCTCCTTATTTCTCTGAGCATGGCTCAAGTGTTTTCAGACGGACCTTGGCATCTTGACTGGTTTGCTAGCAACCTGTGCATGGAGCACTCTGACACCTCCCTGCAGGCATCACCAGCATGATATCTGTAAGCGCTGTATGGCCTCCTTTATTGTTTTACTGTTTTAAAAGCTAGGTTCCACTTTCAAATTACATTAAGAATATGAATTTCTACTTTAGGATTATGATCCTGTACCAGAGAGGCAGTGTGTGGGCTTGGCAGCACCGAAACTCTTTCGTTTAATATTAAGCAGCCATCCTCTCACAGTTTTCTATTTTTGAAAACTTTTTGAAATGAATAGACACACACCAGAGGATTCTGGACCCCGCCGAACCCCAGGGCCTGTGGCAGCCTGAAGCCTGGCAGCCTCTTTTGCAGACACTGCCAGCAGAATATTTGAAGTTGGTGCAGCTTAAGGAGAGAAGGATCTTCACAGAAAAGCCAGAATTTCTGTAAAAAATGAAGAAGAAGAAGAAATTGAAAACCACTTTACCCCTAATCATAAGACAAGCATTCAAGAACTTCAAACAAAGCTATGATCAGGCAAAAAAAAAAAACAACTGTCTGGTATACTTTTTGAGAAGTGGTGTTTGCACAATTTGTGAGGAAATTCAATGTTTTTATACCTCCTATACAGGTTCATCTTGGAAACAATTATCTATCGGGTATCCAGGAGTCCCAGTGCGTCCTATTCTGTAACACAACCAAAATGAATGGAAACATGCCGTGCTCTTCTTGAAACAAGGGGGAACATACCTGGCCTCATCCATCCCCTGGCATCACTGAGACTGAGAGTGGTCATCATACATTCAACGTAACTCCTTCATATAAATCTTTATAGAATGGCCAGCTCATAGTTCTTTCTCCTTAAAAAAAAACATTGCTTACTTCTAATCATGCATACAGATAAAATCACCATAAGGCATTAAGGAAATAGAAACAATCAAAGACAAACTATGTGATAGCTTTTGTCTCTCTCTGAACCAGTTGAGGGTTGTAGTTCAAGTCTTCACTGCAAGCTAGCTCTGCTTTGTAAGGCGAGTTTTACAGCAAAGGGGAATGTGGTGCTTTTCTATTTGGTTATCACAAGACACAGAGTTTACAAACGGCTCTTAACTGAAGGTTAGTGGGTCAAACCCACCCAGCAGTGCACTGGAAGTACAGCCTGACAGATTGCTAATGAAAGGTCACAGCGATGAAAACCTTATGAAGGAGACGTCTTCTCTGTGTACAGGGGTCACTTTGAGGTGACAGCTACTCAACAACAGCCGACGACACCAGCAAGACCGCGACTATTAACGAAGCATTAGGGTGAGTCCATAAGTTATGTGGGTTGTTGAATGAAAAAATGATGATCTAATATGCAAACACATGCCTAACACCACAATAAAAAGGTTGGGCTTTTTTTAAGAAAAAAATGTTGATTTTGTAAATTGAAACATAATTCCTAGTTGTTTGCATTAAGAAAATAGTATATTGCTGTGATAGAACATAACCAAAAAAGGCACTGCCACCTAGTGAATTCTGACTCATCATAACCCTGTAGGGCAGAGCAGAACTGCCCCTATGAAGTGCCAAGGTTGTAAATCCCTCCGGGAACAGAAGGATCCCTCTCTTCCCTATGAGGCAGCTCCTAGTTTCAAACTGCTGACTTAGTGATGCAGCCCCACCAGTTACTCACCCTATCACCCATGCTTCTTCGTTGTGGAAAAGAGAGTTTCAAAGTGAGAATCAAGAAAAAGGTCTTATTTCTCACTACCAAAAAAATGATTGTTTTTGTCTTCTTTACCGGCAAAGTCCTCTTGACCCCTTTCCCGCCTGTTGGACTGGAGAAATATCATTAAAGAACCAAGTGCCAGCAAAAGGCAAGGGCTGTTACCTGTAAAAGTATTTGAGGGACAGCCAGTAGCTCTATCACCTGGCTCCACAGAAAGCCAAATCTTTTTGAACTGGTATCAACTGAGGAATGTGGTCATGGGATGTACAATCTCCTGAGGTGTCTGAAATTCATTTCTCTTTTACCTGGCATTTCTTATTGTACCTAAACTAGCTGTTATCCCAACCATCTACCAAATCCAAGACAAAACTCTCTGCCATTGAGTCAATGCCGATGTTTGGGACTCTATAGACCATGGCAGAACTGGCCCTGTGAGCTTCTGTGACTGCAATTCTTGACACAAGTAGACAGCTGTACCTTTCTCCCGGGGACAGGCTGATGGTTTCCAACTGCTGACCTTGCAGTTAGCAGCCCAATGATAAGAGTAACCACCGTCCCACCAGGGCTCCCCTCAAAGAATTCAGGAATAATTTTCACATTGCTACTGGCTGCATGATAAATATTCCATCACTGCCCAATTGACTGATGAATTTTGGACCACTAAGAAGCGTAATGAATGTAACACTACTTTGTAAAAGTTTGGCACAAAGTTGACATAAGCTGAAGACAAATGCTGTCATTGAATGTCTGTGATGGTATTGTTCTGTTATTAGACGCTCCTTGCGTCAGTTCCTGCTCACAGCAAATTTAGGTGCAGCAAAATGAAACCCTGCTCGAGCCCACACCATCCACACACACAGTGCTATGTTTGAGCTCTGTGTTGCAGTCATCTCAGTAAGAGTCAATATTTCTATAGTCATATGATGACATAGACCAGCATTTCTGCACTCAGTAAATGGTTATGGATAATTATTCAGATCTAAGACACTGTTTGCTGAGGGTAGAGCATTAAAACAGAGTTCTCTCCACGAGAAATGCAAAGATTAATGGGGGGATTTTACAGCAAAATGGCAATCCCGGTGAACCAGGCGAAGCCATGGTTCACAAGCCCAGGGAGTTCCACAGAATTCCCAGGGACTCTCATTTCCTGGCACCTCCCTCACAGCCATTGAGTAGATGCTTACTCAAAGCGAAACTAAAGGAAAGGGTTGAACGGTTCCTGGGAATTTCTGAGACTGTATATCTTTATGGGAATAGCAATCTTTTGCCAGAGGATCAGCTGAAGGTATCCAACTACTGACCTTGTGGCTAGTAGCCCAACAAGTAACCCACTATGCCACCAGGGGCTCCCCCAGGCCCTCTACCATCTCCTTTCTTCAGAGCAACAATGACAAGTCGACTCCCGTATCTCCTAACCACTCTTAGCCCCAGCCCCCCTTTCTTTGACCGGGGAACCTGTAGCAGAGAAACTACCACAAACCGTTAATGAGAATATTTACATATTTGATTTCATAGTATCCTGGGTTGTGCTTAGTTTTTTTAACTATGTTTATTAACATGAGAATTTATTTAAAAAGCAACGGAAGGACCACAAAACCGTTTCATTCCTCAAATATTGGAAAAGGAACTAGTGAAGGATCACTTTTGCCTGGTCCTGCCTGGCACCCGAGCAGGCGTGCTAAACTCAGCTGGTTTTTTCCGTGCGCTCTAGTGCCTTTCTCAATAGACTCGTCACCAGAGTTCTGGATGCTGCTTTGTGACAGCCAAATATTGAACTGTCAGTGTTACTGGAAAGAGTCTATTTTGAGGAGATCATTGAAATGATGTCTGGTTTCCTTGCAGACTGGCTTTCTTATACAGAGTTTTGCTTAAGACAATAAGAAAAGTCATTTCCATTTCAAAGAAAAATGGCAAAAAATAAAATTAAATAAATATTTTAAATGATTATACAATTTTGACTTCTGAGAATATTTACAAATAGGGACTATACCCATTGGCTCATGGTCCTCGGTAGCTCATGAAAGGTCTCAAAATAGTGTATCGCAATGATAAAGAGAGAGACTCAGCTAATATCACTCTACTCAATCACTCTTTCAATCGAGTATCTACATTTTATTCTCTTTATCCATCAGGACCTGCCAGCAGGTATGGGATTGGGGAGGCACAAGGCGATGCAGAAAAAAAAGACATAACCTGCTGGAATGGACATGTGGCCACCAGAGAAAGTGTTTTCCTGCCTGCAGTGATACTTGATGGAGAAATCAGAGCAGGTACCAGCATAGCTCTTATACTTCCCCTCAAATAACCTCTAGTCACACTAGCTTCATAGGGTATGGGTCCAGATTGAAGTCAAGGCAACATTATAGTGATGGGGGCTGGCCAGGGTCTTGCCAGGGCTCCAGATTCCAACTTCACGGGTCTTGCTGCTCTGGCCCCTTTGACGATCACCATTGTACAAAGGCTTGTCACCATCCCAGATCACTGCTACGCTGATCGTGCAAGCTTTCTCGTCACTTAAGAACTAGATTGCTCTTCATTACAGAAGCATCACAGTTAGAAACAAAACATGAGCTCAGGATAACAACTGTGATATTTAGAGGTAAGTCCTTCCAAAGTAAGCAGTTTTATTATTTTTCATATTAGAAGTGCTTGTATATGCTTGAAAGAAATAGCCATAGAAATAGATCTTTATTTTTAACTGCGGGATTTGAGATGTAGCCAGAGATGGAGAAAATTCTACTGTGAATAGAAAAAAAAGTCCGCTTTATCAGGGCAATATTACAAAGTATAATCTGGAAAATAAGTAGCACTCTAAATAATGTACATACCCATGGATTTCAATTATTTAGACATATCGATAATCTTACTGGTTCACAATACAAAGAAATTAATTAAGCACAAGTAATAAAGGCCCCTAGCCAAGATAAGAAAAACTGCAGAAGACTGAATATTGAAAGGAGCATGGACTCCTGGAAGAACCAATAACTCTCCCTAGGAAGAGTACAGCCAGAATATACCTGAGAAGCAAGGATAGGCAGATTTCATCTCATAGACTCTGGACGTGCTATCGGGAACGGTGCTGTAAAGCAGGGGGTGCGAGGAACAGGGGAGAGCCCTCAGAACGGTGGGTGGACAGAGTGGTTGGAACAACGGGCTTCAAACAAGAGTAGCAGGAGGATGGCATGAGCCTGGCAGCATTTGCACAAAAAGACGCTCTGAGTTTGAACCATCTCGACAGTGCTTCACAACGAACTCCAGGCA
The DNA here is from genome assembly GCF_050624435.1 of Tenrec ecaudatus. Taxonomy (NCBI): domain Eukaryota; kingdom Metazoa; phylum Chordata; class Mammalia; order Afrosoricida; family Tenrecidae; genus Tenrec; species Tenrec ecaudatus. The sequence goes on from NC_134531.1 coordinate 91,548,153, forward strand.
ATGGCAGAACTGAGACAGAACATCTTCCTAGAGCTCCATCTGCGATATCAGATCTGACCCAATCATCCTCATCTGGTTTCTGGATTGAAACAAAATGACCGAGTCTGCTTAGGCATAATACATATTAACTATAATACATGGTACATAAAATCCTGGGTATTCATCTTATAGTGATATCTACTTTTCATTTGTTCTGACCCTTAATGAGTTCTTATTCTAACATTAACTGTGTCCAAAATGAAGATGCTACAAACTTCACCACGTCATTTTTGAAAGTCAGTAACGTGAAGTAGTTGACTATTTCATGCACACTCTATATCTGATATGCCATGAGGAGCCCTGAGAGGTTGCAGAAAAAAAAACAAACTTCAGGTCCCGTTTCAATTCAGAGGACTATATTGTATGCTAACAATATACAGAGACAAGATCTCTGAGTAGTAAGTCAGTGTTTCGTGTTCTGAGTGTTTTTTTTTTCTCAAAATGCTATATTACCTTAGTACAACATGCAGAGATATAGTAATAAAAGTAGGCAAAGATGTACATCACACTCATCGACTGTACACTTATAGAGATATTGATAATTTTATTTACTTGGCATGAGCTTAATATGAATTATTAATGTGTATTTTTAGGGTTGGAATAACATGAAAATTCCTTTTAAAATTCCCCCTGTCATGTGACCATGCACTGTTGATTTGTATTTACAAATGTCTCATGAACCACTCGTGCGGTTTTTAAAACCATTATCTCCTTTGACGCTCTCGTTATCTCTTCCTCATTCGTTTTCCAGCTTCCTGACTTATTTCTTGCTCCTCCTTGTCTTCTCTCCAAATCACAGGTGATCTGTGTGCTGTTTCTTTTTTCAGAACCTTCTCATCTCATGAGATCTTACGAATAAATACCATAGTCAGAAGCTTGATATATAAAATCCTTACTAAATCTATTTTCTTACTCTCAATCCAAAGCCTACTTATAACTACAGCAGGTAGATAGGTTTTCTCTGGTGTTTATGCATGCAGTTTCTTTTTCAGGAGTTTATTTTCTTCTCTATCCTTCCAAGTAATCAAACTGCAGTCCTAAATACTGAGATTAAATACCATTTCATATATGAGGTCTATACTTCCAGCTGAATCCTGACCTTATAGGTACCTCTATAATTGTACACGTTTATGCTATACCACGACTGCTTTTATGTCAGACAACAAAAAAAATCAAAATTTAAATAGCGATCAGTCACAGCAGCAAGCAGCAATGACTACACTTAAAGATAATTTGAATCCAATGTTGCAACAGAAGAATTTTTAAATGTCTAATTTTCAACATGACAAAGTATAAAAACTTTAAGGAACAAAAATATGTCCCATGTATACTGATAAAAGTAATCACAAGAAACTATGCTAAAGGAATTTCTAACATATGCCTTACTAGGCAAATATTTTAGATCAACTATTGAACAAATATGCCAGTTTGAGAAATATTATAGCACTCATCATTAAAAAGAAGACTTTAAGATATATCTTGATGTATCATATTGTGATAGAATATTATCTATATGACTGAAAAGAAGTCTAGTCAGTACTAATATTATTCAAATTTATGTAACAAGAATAGGGCAAATGATTAGGAAATTAAAGAATTTTAGCAAATTCTTTCACCTAATATTGATCAATTACGTAATCAAGATTAGTTGATAATTACTGGCAATAAGAAAATGAAGGTTGGCAACAATGAGGAAGGATCACTTATTGGAAAATATGGTTTAGGTGATAGAAAATATGCAACATTAAATTTTATAAGGCTAGCAACTTCAGCCATGTAAATATGTCAACAACATAATGGCTGGATTTTCCCATGTATATGGTGAGATAGAATACACAAAAATGAAACTGACTCTATGCATGGTAGGAGGAAATGAAGAAGTCCCACATCACCAGCTAACAGTGGACCAGGGGACCATAGATTGCTCATACGTAAGCAAAAGATTCCGTGGAAATTAATATGCATTTATTGAAGTTATCCACTCAAAAGAAGAGAAAAACATAAATTTTTTAAAAAGGAGCAGTCAAGAGAATCATGAAATACTACCAAGTCTAACAACATGTGCTTATTGGAAATCCATTAAGGAGAAGATATAGAAAAGAGCATAAACAATATTTGAAGAAATAATGGCAAAATAATGATTTGATGGAAAACAAATCTACAAGTAAATATATATACACTCTTGAATATAAATCTATCATATTTATAGTCAGAAACAAACTTCAAATAAAATAAGAGATGCACTCCTAAGCACTTTGTAGGAAAAATGTCGATTGTTGAAGTCAAAGGGAGAGTCTTGATAATTGCAACAGATAAACATCAGGTAGAGGAGACATTCAATAAGGAAAGCGGTTACTTTCTCTCAAGAAACTGGCGACAGAAAGAGATGACATTCAAAATGATGATGAGGAAAAGATGAGCAAACAAAAAGCTGCTAATATTTTATGTCCAGAAAAATTATTTTTCAAAAATTAAGGCAACATTTAGTTATTTAGAGAAACAAAAACAATTCTTGGTAGTTTATTTACCCTTCAAATATGTCTCATAGGATAGCTTCACCCTTAAAGAAAGGACACTGGACAATATCTTAGTACATCCAGTTCCATAGAACATCTGTACAGGTAACTACATAGTTAAATAGAGCAGTGTATAGATGCATTTAAGTTGATAATTCTCTTTTTGTTCTGCTTTATTTAAAACCTAAGTGCACAAAACACATAGCAATTATAAACACACACACAAGCCAGAACCCAAAATGACATATATCAAAAATTAAGAAAATCAAAGGGAGAAACGTCGTTGTTCTTGTGAGGCGTCTTTGACTGGATTCTGACCCACAGGCACTCTGTACGCAGCAGAAGAAAACACAACCCCAGCTAGAGCATGCTCGCAGTTTTCATCTTTGAGCTGATTGCAGCCACTGCAGCAATCCCACTGATCAGGGTGCCCACTTTTCCAAGGACCTCCACCTCAAGTACAATGTCCTTCTCCAGGGTCTGTTAGCTCCTGGTTATATGTCCCATGGATGCGAGGAAAAGGTCTTACAATCCTTGCTTCTAAGCTCCGTCTGGCTGTACTTCTTTCAAGACATATTTGCTCATTCCCCTGGCAGTCCATGGTACTTTCAGTGCTCCTCCCCAATAATACAATTGAAATACATTGATTATCTGTGGTCTTCCTTATTTATTGTCCAGCTTTCCCGTGCATTGGAGATGCCTGAAAATACCATGGCTCTGTCAGGGACATCCGATCCTCAAAGTGCCATCTCTATTATCTCACAATTTAAAGAAGTCTAGTGACGCAGCTTTTCTCAGGGAAATACGTCATTTAATTTCTTGATTGCTGCTTCCTTGAACATTGGTTATAGATCCACGCAAAATGAAATCCTTGAGAACTGACAACTTTGAGGAAGAAAGTGCGCCTGCGTACTAAAAGTATATTGCATCACCAGCGGTACAAACAGATCTTTCTTGGAAGGATAGCCAGAATTCTCCTTAGGAATGAGGATGACAAACTTTCATCTCAAGTACTTTGGACATGTTGTGAAGGAGGGACCAGTCCAAGCGGAAGGACGTCATGATTGGTAAAGTAGAGGGTCAGTAAACGTGTTTTTGAAATTTAAAAAGATTAGTTCTCTTTGTTTCCCTTCAAGATTTCTTAAAGGAAGATCCCCAAGGATACCGTGGCAGCAACATTGAATTTTAACAGATTAGTAATTGTGATCATGGCCCAGGAGGGACAGTGTTTACTTTTTGGTCCACAGGGTAACTTTGCGCCGAGCTCATTCAACAACAACTAACAACAGACATGAAGAGAAAACCGCACAAAGAGGGGTGCGGGTGGGGTGGGGCGCGTACCCCGTGATGATGGACCTAGAGCTGTAAGCAGCAAGGAGTGCCAGCGATTGCCCGAAGCCGCCAAAAGCAAGAAGAAGGGCAAAGAACGGCTCCTCCCTCACAACCTTCAAACGGATATACCATGGGATATCTTGAATCCGGACCTTCCGAATCCAGAACTGTGAGAAAATATATTTTTTCCTCTAAAGCCTCTTTCTTTATGGCATATATTCTGACAATAATAGATCACCAGTATGAAATTTGTCAAAGTCCCGCTTCACATAGACACTTGGCCATTCAAGCTGATGTTGTAGCAGCATTCTTCTCTTGAATTTGTTTTGTTTTAGAAATTTTATTCACATACTGTGAAATAAGTCAATCTTTTATAGGATAAAATTCGGTTTATTTTTGTATACTTTTTGGGTGGTGGGGGAGAGGGGTATAGTCATAAGAATCTGAAAATATCACCACTATATCATTTCAGCACATTTCCATCAAGGTAAGATTGTTTTATGGTTGAAATTTGTCTTTTTGTAGTTAAGCCACCCACAGGAGCTATATATGAATTCCCTCTCCAATATGTGACTCCCCAAATTTTCTCAAAATCCATGTGTTGTTTCTGCATTTTTGATGATACACTCTTTGATGTGTAAAAGTATTTAATAAAGTCCAATTTATCTAATTTGTCTTCTGCTGCTCTGACTTCAGTGTCACATGTAAGCCCAGCATCAAATACCATAGTCTAAAACATTATCCGCAGTTCCTTATCTAAACCTTTTTATATTTTAGTTCTTACACTGACTTTCTGCTAGATTTTCATATATGGTATAATGTATGGGTTCACTTAAATTCTTACTCATGTGAAAATCCAGTTGTCTCAGTAACATTTATTTAAAAAGAAACGTGTTATTTCTCTATGGAATGGTCTTAACACCCTTTCCAAAGTGCTAAGATGTGCCCCTTTATTTTGAGACTCTCAGTGTTTTCCATGGCTTGCTATCTCTATCACTGCACCATTACCAAAGCATTTTGATTGAGCTTTACGGTATGCTTGGGAATATAAATATATATCAATTCTATTTGTTTCTCTTCAGGATTCTTTGTCTATTTGGGTCCCACCCTCTTCCATATAAATCTGAAGATTTGCTTTTCATTTCTGCAAAAAAAAGGCTATCTTGTAATGTTATACTCTCTTATTTTCATTTGATTCTAAACATTCTTTGAATTTATCTTTTGATCCTATTTGATCCATTGGTGCTTAATAAGGTATTTTGTATTTCTCAAAATTTAATATTTTACATGTTATTAAAGTCCAGTTTAATTCCACTATAGTTATGAAGTAGCTTTGTATAATTTTACTATTTTAAAATGTTTGGAAATTTGTATTATAACCAAGCATATGGTCTCTCCTTAAGAATAACTCATATGCACTATAGAAGAATGTGTACTATCTTGTTTTGAGGTAGAATGTTGTATAAAAATTATTTTTGATTATTTTAAATATTTTTATATTCCCTTTATTGATTTCTCTGTAGACATTCAATTCGTTATTGAAAATGGGTGCTAGAATCTTCAACTATTATTGCTCAGCTCTTTGTTTCTCCCTATTGTTCTGTTGCATTTGTTATGTACATTTGGGGGCTCTGATATTAGGTGCATATATATTTATTACTGTTATAGCTTCTTGAAATTATCCTTAAATCAATGAATGATTCCATCTTTTTCTTTACAATGGGCTTTTACTTTGTATCTATTTCATCCAAAATAATGCAGAAACTTGTGCTCTTTATTAAAATGTGCATGAAATATTTGTTTTCTATTTTTTCACTTTCACCTTTATTTGTGTCTTTGAGCCTAAAATGTAACTCTTGAAATTGCATATAATTGTATTATTATGCTTTTATTAATCTATTCTGCCATGTATTGCCATTTAATGGTTTCATTTAATCAATTTACATCTGTGGTAATTCTGATAAGAAGAGACTTTTGAAATAATAATAATTAAAAATGAAAGATTTCTACCCTATTTACTTATGTATTTAATGTCTTATATTTTTGTTCCTTCTTTTATCCAATATTGCCATTATTTGTGTTTTATTGGTTTATTATAATTAACTTCCTTAAATCCCTCTTTACTCATTGTGTTTACCTTTTAGATATTTTCTCTCTATATTTTAATCTTGAAGATTACATTTAACATCCTACTATGCTTATAACAAACTGGTATGAATTAAATTGCCATGACCCCATAGCAGAAGGATGGGGCTGTCAGCTCACTCCTCTAAAGAGTCACAGTCATAAACTCACAAGGGCAAATCTACCCTGTCCTAGAGGCTCACTATGACTCACTAGCGACTCAAAGGCAGTGAGTTTGAGTTGGGTTTAGATATAAATTCACACCAACTTCTGTAGCATCAAAACATTCTATTTGTATACTACATTTGTGTCAGTTATTTTGTTGTTACCAATTACATATTCATATATCATGCATAAATAGATATAAATGTCTACTTTCTTTTTGTATATTTGTCTTTATAAAGCATGAAGATTATAATAGCTAGAATTAGCAACCAAAATATCTCAAAACTGGTCCGTATACTGGCCCAGGATAGTAATTTTAATGGAGATGGTTTTGGGTTTTTTTTGCTATGCACTGCTTCTACTTACTATCTAATGTCCTTCACTTTTCATCTGAAGGTACTTTTTACTATTTCTAGTATGACAAGTCTTGTGCTAACACAGTTAGTTTTTATCTATCTGAAAATATCAGATCCTCATTCTTGAAGGACAACTTTGCCTACTACAGTGTTGGTGGATGGGGTCTGTTCTTTCTTCATTTTAGAGAGTGCATTCTACTGTCTAATTTCTAAAGGCCTCTGAGAAGAAATTATCACTTTATTCCTTGGGAATGTTTGAATGCAGTCGTTTGCTTCTCTTTTGTTACTTTCAGGGTTCTCCCTCCTCAGTTTTTTAGAGATTTATTATAAAGTGCCTAGGTGAGGATATCTATTAGGTTTCTGCTACTCTGAGTTAATAGAACTTCTTGGGTTTCTATATTTAAGCCATTCATATTTGGAAAGTTTTCTGCCATTATGTCCTCAAATGTTTTTTTTTTCTGTTCCATTTTTGTTGACAGTTTTCAATATTTTCATTAGGCTGTGTTCAGAAATCTTGAGCCTTCTCTCTTGTTACTCCTCAAACTCCCTAATTTTGATTATTTTATCCTCTAGCTCACTGATTCTGCCTCTAGAGGGAGAATGAAATTCTGCCTCTAGTTCCTACCTATTTATTCGTTGATCATATATATATATTTATATTATCATTCTGTTCATGTACTGTTTTCCTGGTTGTCTTCAATTCTTTTGTGTGATTTTAGTTTTTGAGACGACTTACTATTGGTGATTTGTTCATTATCAAGGTTACCGCAGATGATTTCATTCGCTTCACCAAGTTGTTTTGAATGTATCATCACTTATAATTTCTTTGTGTATATTTTAAGTGGAAAATGGGACATTAAATTATTACAAAGTGTTGGCTTTCTTGATATCCTCCTATAAATAATGTTTTCAAAAGTGCTAACTTCCTCAAGAAAATGATAAGTGGACACAGTGATCAATCCTTCCCGGAAGCTCAGGCTGACCCCAAACCTGCACTCACCAATGAGCCTGGAGAAGGAACGTCTTCAGTTCATGTTCACCACTCCTCCTCCTACTGGTGCAGACTGTGATCCCGAATGCCCAAAACCCACTCCTTCTGGTTATGAGAGGGCTGATCATACACCCTGTGTGACGCTGGGTTGATTAGAGAAACAAATCCAGGGAGGCTCCTATATGTGTAAGAAAGAGCTTTATATCAAGTTCATATATTGACAAAATATCCCAGCGCTTTCCAACTCCATTCCACAATTCCAATACTAGGTCATAAGTCCAATACCAGTCCATCGGTCCCTCTTGAGACCCATGAAGCCACATGCAATGGTTCAGAACTCAGGAGAATCACGGGCTTGTCGGGGCAGAGGCATGTGGATCCAATGGCGGTGGTGCTGCAGCCATTGGGTCCTCCAGCAGGAAGGTGAAGGCCAAGGGAGAAGGGGCGGTTCCCAGGCTCTCCTTAAGAGAAAGCCGTGCATGCAGGAGTTGGTATCAGGCTAGATACAGACTGACAGGCTAAACTTCACCACTACACTGTTTACGTCACTTCAAGTTGATGGGAAATTCTGTAGTTACCACACACCCTTACTAGCCTCCTAAGATGATCTGTTCTGGGTAGTTCTGAGCCTTCTAGCAAGGTCCTCTTGTTTCAGGGGGCAGCTGTGGGTTGGTTGTCTTTTATCTTTGGATCCCACTGTAGAGGAAAGGAGAATTGTTAGGATGCTGGAAGAAGAAAGTTTTTTTTTTTCCCCACTGTATAAAATGAGTTCTTATCATGTTTGAATCATATTTTACCTGCCTTTTCAGGCCTCTTCCAAGATTGAGTCCAGTTTTTCAGTTGGTTTACTTGACTTCATGAAGCTAGGATCCTGATTTTAGATTTTCTCATGTTACCATCTTTATGAGAACCCTCTTGTTTTTAATAGAGGTCTTTACCACTGTACATTTTCACATGTAACATTTTCCATGCATGATTTAAGTTATGATATGTTCTGTTTTTACTTTCATTAATCTTGCCATATATTCTAGTTTGTTATGATCCCTAGTCAACTGGTTATGTAGAACATTTTAATTTTAAATAATCACCTAATTTTCTTTTCCCCCCTGTTATTTATTCTCAAACTGACTTTATTCTGACCAGAGAATGTATTTTGTAAAATAGAAAAGAATATGTTTTTAAAGTCAGATTCACAATGGGACCTGAAGGAAGTATATTGTTGTTGACATCAGACACATCTGATGCATCTGAGAGCAAAGAGCACCAAAAAAGATATTTGAATATATTTTTGATGGTGCAGAGGCATGTGACTGTGTGGATCATAACAAACTCTGGATCGCTTTGAAAAGAGCGGGAATTCCAGAACACTTCATTGTGCTCCTGCAGAACCTGGACCTGGACCAAGAGTTGTTTGAACAGAACAAAGGAATACCGCATGCTTTAAAACTAGGAAACGTGTGCATCAAAGTTGTTTGCTTTCCCCATACTTACAAGGGCAGTGAAACAGAGAAAGACACTCTGAAATTGAATGCACACACTGCCTGCCAAAGTGGGTTCAAAATTAAGAACAGTCGCCAGAGTGGCCCCAGGCCTGGGAGTGTTTTTTGTGCTTGGTATATAGTCACTCTGAGTCCTGACCGACTGGATAATCCCCAGACACAAAGTTAATGTACCTGCTCCCTCCGGAACCCCAGAGGGCACCTTGCTCCAGAACCATTCGTCTGTTCTGGGTTTCGGGCTTACTTTGTATCTAATTACTCTTACATGACTAGACCCTTCTCATCATTACGATTATCAAATCATCAAACATCACCTCCTCAAAGATAGAACTTTAATTACAATTTAAAAAAAATAGACAACCATGACCCTTAATGATATTATCCTGTGTCCTAATTTTACCACACTTCCATACATCATCTGGTTTACTAGTCTTTCCAGTAGAAAAACTGTTAAGAGAACAGTTTTGGTACAAAGGCAGTCCCAGAATTTGAACTCTGAATTAAGGATTTACAGATGTTTTGAAAATTTTCCCCCACTTGGAAACAATTTAACCAACCCCTAGTTGCAACAAGGTATCCACTGTCATTTCCACCTGCTGCATGTGCAAATTTTCAATAATTGAAATGATTTTGCAACTTTCTTGCACCAAAATAAAGCTAAGATCGCTTTACCCTGTTCTCAATTACCTACAAATTCTTAAAGACACCCTTAGAAAATTATCTCATATGTAACCTGAGGAATAGAGGCAATCAATGCCTAAAAATGTTGAAAATTGGTGAATAAACGAAACAAATAAATGGTGCCATTGATAATTCTGAAATGCCACACTGCAAGTAATTTTAATCATCCTCATCCTCTACCTAACGCATAAACATGGCACATAACTCCCCCCACGTCTTCCATAAACACACTTGTCAATCCACGAGTTTCAGACATCGTAAGATCAAAGAACTCAGATGCAATCAGAGTCCCCTCTAAAACATTAATAATAATTTGTTTGCACCACTTATTCTTGTGTGAACAATGACAAGCGTGTCATTTGTGGGTCACATGTTGTTGTGAGAAAACGTGCTTGTTTTCCTAGACCCAATGAGCATTCCCTGTACTTGTCTAAGGGCAGGATTTGGCCATGTCTGGTTAGTTGATTACAACAAGCATATGGGAAAAAATGGCTGAGAAATCTCAAGTATTGAAACCATATGTTACTGCATGGGAAACTATGCCTTATTAAAAAACAAAACAAAAACTGAGAATCCAGCTAGAAACATAGAGCTCAGAGCTTTTTACTTTCAGAAATTATTAAGCATCACTCACTTACTAGACTGAAGACTTTTAAACTAAACTCATTTTTTTACATTTCAGTCCAGCTAATTTGTTAAAATATTTCTTTTGACTTCAAAATTGTACAACAATCAGACATCTTGGAAACCTTTTAAATACGTGAAAAGCAATAGTATTCTGAATCCTATGAGGTTGTAAGAATGTATTTTAAATGCCGTGAAACCTACAAAACTTTATATAAATACTGTTTATACAAATGCAAACTTTGACTCACTTTCTCAGTTAACATCACACTATCTTCTTAGGCGAATGGAACAGACAGGATCCTGAGATATTAGTAATTTTACAAAATACAAGGGAAGTTCACATGAGAATAGTATTTGAATCAGAACTGATGCTAAGTATTAGTGCCATCTTATTCTTCGTCTTCTGACATCAGCCTCAATGTCATTGATCAAATCTAAAACACCATCGGTTGTAAGATATACCATTTCTAAGCAAAACAAATATGCCAATATAACTACAATGCTATCTTATCATTAAGATGTAATGGACAGCTTTAATTCAATGAGCTTAAAGTATATGCATTTTAAAATTAATGAAGTGTGATAATTATACCCATTTGCATCTTGACCTACTGTCCTAAAATATATAAAGTACAAATCCAAGATCCCTTTTGAAATGCCAAGATATCATTTTTGTGGACACAATTTTCTATTTTCCTTTTCCATTTTGGTACCTGTTCCCTTACACTACCCCCCCCCAAAAAAAATAAAAACAACCCTGTACATGTCACTCCTTTCTATTGTCCTGACTGCAGGGTGACCCTTCTGAGCTTGACTTTGACTTTCCAAGGTTTTTTCCTTTGAACTTCTTTGTTCCATTTTGTCACAGCTCTATATTGACCTGAAACACTAACACGAACTAGGACATCTGATAGCCAAAGCTAACTGTAAATATTTTTCAAAGTGTTTTACTGAAAACTCTGTGATTTTATTCCAAATAAACCAGATATTTCTATGGGTTTTGAAGTATAGAATCATGCTATAGATTAAATATAAAGAATTAACCCATGCAATGTATATCCTCAGCTCTATCCATACTGTATTTTGTGGTACATTGTATACACACTGGGCTTGACTAAGACGTTATTTTAATTCCCACTCTGTGATCTGGCAGGGGCCCTGTTGGCATAGTGGGCTACTAGCCTCAAGGTTAACTGTTCGAACCCACCATCCACTCTGTAAGAGAAAGGCGATGCTCTCTGCTCTTGTAAAGAGCTTTACATACTCAGAAATCTATAGGGGCTGCTCTAATCTACCTTATAGGGTTGTCATGAGTCAAAAATAACTCAGTGGTAGTGAGTTTGGTTTTAGAGTTTGGTGTGATCTGGAAGTTGCTTAATATCACTTTATCTAATTTTGCTTATATATAAATGAAAAATAATATATACTTCAACTGTGTATGCATTAGGATATGAAATTTAAACTGTGTAGGATATTTGCTAACATAAAATGGTGCTATCTTAATGTGAAATATTATATAATTGCATGATTGTATAACATATAATAGAAAGATTTGTATTTATTTTATATTCAAAGTTATATTGTGCTATGATGTTTCTTTTATAACCTTGATTAAATTATTAGATTAGAATTAACTAATATTAAAATCTACTCTAGGAGGAAAAGACTTCAAGTCCTAAGGTATTTTACAGAGATGTCTTTATAAAGTCTTGAAAAAGAGAAAGATAGACAAAGACCAAAGGAGTCATCCAGATAAAGGAGGTCATCGGCAGGAGATCATAGTGGGCCCCAAAGGCTGCAGAGCCACAGGCTACTTGAATGCGACAAGGCAGACAGGGGAAAGGGTCCCCAGTGATAATTAGCTCACCTGGTCACAGGCTAGTTAGGATCAACTCACCTGGTCGCAGGCAAGACTACACAACTTGGAAAGGGCCTGTGATTGGAAGGAATACACTATTTGGGATTGGAAAAGTTTTCAGGGTTGATTCTGGGCTCTCCAACCATCTCAATCCAGGCCTAATTCGTCATCAAACAACCCCGATTCCCGGGACCTACTAAGGCAGGTCCAGGAAAGGCCCTGAAGTTTTTGTTTGTTTGGTTGATTGTCAGTCGATGGTCTGAAAGAACTCAAAGGGGCCTGAATTTATGTGGAGAATCAAAAGTGAATTAGGGCGCCCACTGTAAAACCCTAGCCTCTGAACATGCAGAATTCAGAATTTCAATGCTAATATCGGTTGCAAAAATTTTACTACCTTTTATTTTCTGCTGATGTTTTCTAAAGTACATCAGGTCTTCAGAAAACCTTATGTGCATATCAAAATTATTACTTAAGGGTCTAGACCAAAATTTATTTGTGGCAGTATCTCAATTCTTCGAAATTCTCCAATTTGCTCTCACATTGACCAAATGGATGCTCTGTTCCACAAATACATTTCTAAAACCCGGTCCTGGTGCTTGTCCGAATAAAAATCGTACTGCTTTGACGACAGCAGGCCTCTGCCGTCACACTGATGCATCTTTTCTTGCCTCTGCTGTATTAGGGTCTCTCATTAGTCTCACGTGACCTGATTTGTCATTTTCCCCTTATAAATCTCCATGCTCCTGATTCCATCTTTGCTTACAATGAAAATTCTCATTTATCTTTTCATTATCTCTTCTTCAAGTTCCCAAGGTTTATTCCTTTGGTTCCAATCAATCAGCCAGGATTCAATCATGAAAACTACATTTATTGGCGAAAAGACATATTTGTGTGACTGCTAATGCTTATTTATACCTTTGTAAATCTTTAGGAAATTTTGCATATGCATTCTTCTCATGTACTTAAAGGCTCTCAAATGGAAAATTTCTTCAAGGAAGCAAAACCTCTATGAAGTGTTAAAGAGGAAGAAGCCTGGACATGCTGCTGCCCACCGAGCAGGATGAGTACGTATGGAGCAGAGCGGGAACCCACCAAGCATCTAGGAACTGGGTTGACTATTGATCACCGTCAGAGTTCTGCTGACAGTTCTGGTGGCTTAATTTGGTCTGAAGTTAAGTTTGGGCTTTCATGTAAGGCACGGGCTCAGAGCAGCGCTGATGCCCAGGGATGACATGTAGGGATATAGTAGCAAGTTTTTCATGATCACAGGTGACACCACCAAAAATGAGTCTGGATTTCAGTGCAAATGTACTTACAGCCAACATCACCCTGCTTTCCTCGGGGAAACAGATACGTCTGCCTCACACGGGTAGGCAGTCTCCTGTTTGTCTTTAGGCTCTGTCTAGTCGGTTACCAACAACACAGTGAAATGTTGCTCAGTCCTTAGCTATCCTCCCAATCATTATTATACTTGAGCTCATCTGCTCCATCATCATGGAAACTTCTTAATCTATATAAATAATATAGTTTTAAGGTTATTTTGTTTTCCGTTAAAGCAATATTTAATTACCAAATAGCTGATAATTCCTGAAAAGAAGCAGATAGTCAGCCTTATACTGCTACATAGCATAAACATCTGTTTGAGAAGGCACACACACACAAAACCAACCCCCTTATTACTATAGATCTGATTTCAGCTCCTGGCCGCCCCACAGGCACACTAGTTCTATAGCTGATAAGAGTTATCAAGGTTACGGACTTGGAAGCAGGTGGTAGGGGTTTTCTCCTGAGTCACTCCTGGGTGGAACCAAGCTCCAATCTTTCCATTAACATGTGAGCGCTTAACTATATTACTCAGGGAAACGTTTGATTAGATGGACATATCAAATAATACGAATTATACTTTCAACATTTTAATCGACAGCGACATAAACAACAGAATCAGGAGCAGCTCCAGCTTGAAAGACCGGATTAATAGGTGGCTAGATTTAGGGATAAGTGGGTTTGTCTCGCCGGTGCCTGCAAGGGTCCATAGAGAGGGGGTGGAAAGAAGTCAGGCAGCCTTCGGACACCTATGGAAAGACTCAAACCCACTAGGACCCCCTAGCACAGGTGAAACCTAAACCTAGCCTCCACCTAGACCAGTGGCCCGCAACCCCCCTAATGCCACGACCCTTTCAGACAGCTCCTCATGTTGTGGTGACTCCCACCCATAAAATTATTTTTGCTGCTACTTCATAACTGTAATTTTGCTACTGTTATGATTCCGACGACCCCTGTGAAAGGGTCCTTGACCATCACGGGTGGCGACCCACAGGTTGAGAACTGCTCACCTAGGCCATGACATCCATCAGGTGGGCCTAACCTCAGCCAACGAAGTCAACCTATACGTTCAGCCACAGCCCCCTCGAGCCAGGGGCCAGGATGGAATAAAGGCAAGAAGCACAGTCCTGTCGCTGTTCGCTCTGCCTTGCTCAGGGCCTCGGGGGCTTGCTGTAAGAGGGGGTGAGGGTGGGGGTGAGGGTGGGGGCGTCTCTCCCATTTGCGTGTGCATACGCACCTGTGTTCTCCAGGCCTCCGCAGGGCCACTAGGGCTTGGTCCCGGGGCCCCCACAGTTCTGCACGCGTGGGTGTTCCCTTGCCTAGTTGTAAACCGCCTGTGACTTCCTCCTGGTTTTCCAGAGATGCCTTGTAACCTTTGAGACTGTAAAACCCGAAACGTGCTCTCTCCTTCAGAACAACTCACTTGGACTCTGAAACATGCTTCGGCGGGAATAATTTCAGCGTGGGAAGCAAAGAACCCAGGTAGAACCCGCTCCAGAAGCCTGATATTTGTACTCCTGCCAACAGTTCCAGTCGCAGGAAGTCACCGTGGGTCACATGAGTCAGCATCGACTCCACGGCAGTGAGGGGCCTAGGGCTGAACTGCAAAGTCACGAGTTACGTGAACCTTTCAATGGCAAGGAACGAAAAACGAAGAAAAGCAGAACCAATTGGAATGGTTTGAGACAAAATGGTAAAAGTTAAACAATCTACTTCCTCGGAGAAGAAGCAAATGTGGCAACGAGACCGTGTTAGGTTGGCAGGGGCTGGAAAGGGGGAAGAGGCGGTGATGGTCTGGATCTGGCCGACGTTGTAAGAACATCATGTTTCCTCCAGCACAAAGGAAGGGGCGAGGCAGGTAAGACACATCTTCCTAATCAATTCAAGAAATCCTGAAGGCTGGGTGGAGAAAGACATTGCCTCATTGACTCAGGGCACACACACACACACACACACACACACACACCTACTACCCCTGAGCACCGGGCCCAGCAGAGTGTCTGGAGCACAGGATGAACATGTCTGAGAGGAGGAGGGATGCTGCCGAGGGCCAGCCAATAGCAGAAGACCCGGCAGAAAGCCAGCCTACGGGCGGGGAAGCTCGGTTTTTAGCAACATGTACGTTTGGGCTCTAAACTTACCCAGACTTTTTGGACAGCTAAGGGCTCTTTGATCCTTTCCAAACTGTCTCCTACAATAAACTCATCTTTCGGTTCAAACGTCGTCTCTGACTCTTGTCTGAATTTTGTCCCTCACCTGAAACCTTCCTGTGAGCCCGACAAGAAGCCAGAGTGGCACAGGCTTGAAACGCTGCGCTCTGCCTCCCAGGAGCAGTGGCAAGAACATCAGGCTCTGTGGCCTTCTCTAGGAAAACCAAAGCGAGCGAAAGATAGGAAGAAAAAGGCAATAGTCAGTGGTGTCATAGGGTACTGACAAGTCCAGGAGAAAGACGTCAGTGTGGCTGGTTATCTGGAAGAATTCAATGTCAAGAGGTCTCCAGAGGTGTGGTAATATCTGTCTAATACCAATGACCACCAGCAAAAGATTACGTCCACGTGGAGCACAGCAACGTCTGGGAGGATGCTCAAAAGCAGGATGGGAGTACAGGGTGGCAACTCAGTCCGTGTCCATAGCAGGGGCTCTGATTCCTTAAGAAAGGTACAACTCACAGGCAGATGGGTCAGCAGCGTTTATCCATAGCAGTGGAGAGAAGAGTAACATGAATAGACATCAGACCCCCCTAGACAGCAGGTCATGCCTCACAACCGATGCCCCATGCTACTGTGTACACACCCTTCTTTGTAGACAGAGGATCCTGTTCCTTCTCTGAGAGGCGCAGGTGAGATGGGTCGCCTATGTGGTATCAGAGCAAGGAAACACACACTGGGCTCAGAGTAGGGAAACCTCACCAAACAAGCAGAACACCAAGTAACATCTGTGCCATATTCACTCGCATGAAGCGATGTTCAAGGCCCGAGGCCCTGATTGATCAGCCCACAGAGGGATGGTTTCCTAATACACAGTATGCTTAGAAAATACGGGGGGAAAGAAGACCTAGAGAAATAGGATGGGGCTGGATTGGGTAGGAAAGTGAAACAATTTCGAAATAGGAAAGTACTGGAGAAATATAGAAGCAAATGTGATATGTGCTAGTGGACAGGGAGGACTTCACCATTTTAGAAGGAAGTGGGTAATTGAGGGAAAAGAAAGGACAAAATTATGGACTTGACAGTCAATTTAAATGTTAATGGAGAGTTCCTGAGTGAGTAGGAGCAGCTGCTGACAGAAACTCAGGAGACGTCAGTTTTAACTAGCACCCCTAGGAAGAAAAGTTCTAAATCCTGTCTCTTGACTTGACCTCTCTCTTGAACTCCAGTTGAGTGGGTGGGCTTGTCACTCAGGGACACACTAGAAGTGCAGCAACAACCATGTTCCCATCCAACTTGTCCTGCTATTATTAGTCTAGAGACACACATCTATTTCTGTCTTCCAACTTGTCTCCGTTAGCGTTGCCACATACATTTGCCTTCCCAAAATACACGACTTCTGAACTGACGGTGTCAGGCTATGCGACATCAGACCCAGAGCCCATCGTTGTCCTTGCTGGTAGGTGCCATTCAGTTGGTTCTGGCCCATAACAACCCTCTGTACCACAGAACTAAACACTGCCCGATCCCTCCCAATTCTCACACATGCTGTTAGAGTTGATTTGATGGTGGCAATCGTCGTGTTAGTAATTCATCTCCTTGAGAGTCGTCCTCTTTCTAGCAGACACTACGTTAGCTAGCACGATGCCCCTTTCCATAGCCTGGCTTCTCCAGATACAGCATTCAAAATTCGTGAGACCAAGTCTTGCCATACCAGCTTCTAAGGAGCAGCCCAACTGTCCTTCTTTCGAGAGAGACTTGTTTGTTCTGCTGGCAGATAATATTTTCAGTATTCTTTGCCAATACTAGAATTCAAATGCATCAATCCTTGCTCAGTCTTCCTGTTCACCCCAAACCCACCACCCAACTTTCATATGATATCAGTCTATTGAAAATATCATGGCTTAGGTTGGGCTTGCCTTTGTCCTCAAAATGGCATACTTGCACTTCTGCACTGTTCTGAAGAAGATGCATGCAGCATATTTTTCCAATGCAATACATCATTTGATTTCTTGACTATTGTTTCTAAGGGCATTGACAATGGATTCACTCACTGACCTCAAGTCAAGGCTGAATGATAGGAACCCTCTAGGACAGGGTGGAGATTCCCCTGTGAGTTTCTGAGACTACCACTCTCTATGGGAGTAGACAGTCAATCATTCTCCCTCAGAGTGGCTGGTGGTTTTGAACTGCTGACCTTAGCAGCAGAATTATAAGCAAAATTAAATCCTTGACACCTTCAATCGTCTCTCTATCATGATTTTGTCTGTTGGCACAGTGATAAAGATTTTGGTTTTCTTTATATTGACTCTCAATCCATACTGAAGGTTACAGTCCTTAATCTTCATCAGCAAGTTCAAGTCCCTCTTCGTTTCATCAAATAATAGTGTCATCTGTAGATCTCTGGTTATTAATAAAGCTTCCTCTAATTCTGATGTTATCTATTTTTTCATATAGTTTAGGTTCCCAGATTATTGCTTCGTTGTACAGATTGAATCAATGAGTGTGGTGAAAGTATTCAAATCTAATGCACACCTTTCCTAATTTTAAATCCTTCTTGTTCCCTTGTTCTGTTCACACGACTGCCTTTTTTCTAGCTACAGGTTCCTCATGAGCAGAATGAAGTGTTTTGGAATACTTGCTCTCTCAAATCATTCATAGTTCATTATGATCCACTCAGTTGAATGCCGTTTCATATTCTAGAACCCAGAAAGGAAAATAGCTAACTGAATGAACAAATGCATAAATAGATAATAGTCCTTATTGATCATCACTATGTACCAAGTCACTAAGTATACAATGCTGTATTTACCTTACTACGTACGTATACTAAGACCTCAGACACAACGTGACAAAGGAAGCAAATGCCCTGCCTCTATTGCTTCGGAGTCTCTGAGTGCTGCCGCAGGTCAACCTGCTTGGCTGGGAACTAGACACGCGGACGTTCCAGTCTTCTGAAAATCTTCTGAAGAACTTCTGTAGAAACAGCTGATTAGGACACGATGGTGCGCAGATCTCTCTGACACAAATACGGTCACCAGAAATCAAAAACAGCCTAAATCTGTGCTTTTATTTTGTGTTAAGCAGAAGCAAAGCAGATATATAAACTTTGAAAAGTTTGTGGAAAATGTCTATCCTCAAACTTTCTGAAGCCTCGCTCTATCAATGCAAACTCCATCACCATGCCATTGATGCCCGCTCACAGAAACCCACCCTGCACAGAAAAGTACGTTAGCACATTTTCCCAGGAGACCACGCTGTCACATGCTCTCCCAGTCACTGGTGGATTCAAACTGCCAACCTTTACGTTAGCAGCCGACCATTTTACTTCGCTCAACTCTCAGGGCTCCTATTTGTAGCAAGTTCTAATAAAATAAGCAAATGTAAATGAGAAGATTGAGCATAAAAAGCCACACAGGGAGGTTTTAATCAAACATCTGAATGGAAATGTTTAATAGCTATTGATGTATTGATCTGAAATTCAGAAAAGAGGTAAATAAGAAGTTAGGGTTTAACCCCATTAAGATGATTTTATAGTCATAAGTTGCTAATGATTAGCTAAGTGGAAAACATCATTTAAATAGAGAAATCGACTGAAGATGAACTACTGGGGCACGTCAATAAAAGGATTAAGACAATGAGAAGGGTCCACGGAAGCAAAATGCTATGGAGCCACAAAGATGAGGGAGAAATGGCCACTTTTCATGTCCGGTGCATCATATCCCATCTGTCAAATACCACGAGGTATCGGACATACAGCTACAGTGGTTGCGAAAGGCCTCCCAACTTCTTCTGCCCCCTGTCAGTGAAAATCTCACTTGGCCTTGTGGAGATAAATGGAATCAAGGGCCCCACAGGGGATTCTCAAGAAGGAGAATGTGGAATTCACCATAATAATTGCCCCATTTAGTATCTGCTATCCTTGGGCGAGAAAATCCCGAGATGAATGTGGCACGTGAACGTGATTGGTGGTTTTCTTGTAACAACTGCAGACTAACCAAAAAGGCTGATTAGATTGGAATCAAGAGAAGAAGAAGACAGAGAGAGAAGGAAAGAGAGAAATCTGACGTACAAACAGGGCCTGGTTTTAGGAGCTCTGCTGCAAGGCAGAGTAGAGAAAGATCGTGCCAATGCGTGGAGCTAAGCGTTGAAGGGGACTCTTTAAGACGGAGACTGTTAGAGTGTGTTTGCATGATGTCTAGGAACTCCTCCAAGAGCTGCAGAAGATAAAAGGACAACTACGGATGTGATAACTTTGAGCAGCTGAGAGGGAATGGGGTTCGGGTTCAAGTGCAAAGATTTATCTTATCTGTATCTGTAAAAGAAGATGCCTAGATGGCAGCTGTGGATGTGATTAAATTGATTCATCTAGTAGTGGGAACGTCGACTTGATCCTGGCTTTGGTGAATAAATGTCATCTTGAAAAACCAGATCAGGAATCGCCCATCTTTTACTTTAGTCCTTTAACAGCACTACATGTTTATATCATCAAGTCCACTCCATTTTCAGACACGCCTTTAAATTGTTTCCCTCCTGCTCCTCTGAGTTCGTTTCAAGGCTCGGAGACGCCCTGGGCATCGCAGCAGATTGGGGTCCAGGGGGTTCTCGCTAGATGCTTTTCTTTCTTTAACCTTTCAATCCTCACCAGGTTGCTCCTCTGGGGCCCCTCCATCTTCTCAGATGATGAACAAATGAGCTGCTCCTCAATCCAGGAACTCCTTCCACAGCTTGATTGTTGGGCACCATCACGTCAATTGTAAGTGACAGCACCCCTAAAGGATGGAGTAGGACTCCCTCATAGTGGTCCCTGGGCTGTCAGATTCACAGGAACAGGTCACTAAGGTTTTTCATCTCTGGGGTCATTGGTGTGTACAAAGCAGCAAGCATCGGTTAGCAACCAAGACTTGATGATCCCTTTATATCATTAGGCTCTGGCAGGCCGTCCTAGTCAACTGCAATACCTTTCCCATCCGTGAGAGGACATTGGGAGAGAATGGAGCTAGGAGACACACCCTGCACTGACTGGAAAACAAGAAACAGTCAGCTGCCTCCGGTGAAAAAGCAGGAGACAACCCTCGTCCACCAGCCAATGCCTACATGTACGAAACCAAAATCCCAAGGGGAAAAGTTGTTTTGGGGGGAATGGGGTGGGGTTGGTATGAAGCTGCAAGTAATTGATGGTAACAAACAAATTTAACTACATAGGTGGACATCCTATAATTCCTTCTGCTTAGCCATCTTAATTTTATGTCACTGTATTTTAAGACATTTTATCTGAAATTCTATGATTCATCCTTTTTGAGTTTGGGTACTGATATAAAACTTTTAATATACAAATATTATTGAAAAGGGGTCTCAGCAAAACCACATAGTAGAAAAAGCCTTGTACTAGATGCTGTCTAACTGACCCTTTTCATTCCATTTCTGCCCGTAGCCAAAGGTGTAATCCCTCTTGTCAATTCGGGGAAACTGTTCACTGATGTGAACATTTAAGGAGGCCCTGCTATGGTCAGACACTGGTATGAGCGGTATATAAAAATGAATTAAACACTCTCTGTCCCCACGGATTACACAAACAATTGTAGCAGGTTCTTTTAAAGCTTCAAGAAAAACCACGTAACACCCAGGGAGTAGAAGAAGGTTTGATAAGGCAATCAGAAGGAGGACTCAGCTAAGCGGTGAGAGACCATGTGCGCATGTAAAAGCATTGACAGCAGAAATAATCCAGCCAACGATCCCAGGTCCCTGCCCATCTTTAAATCTTCATTTTGTGTCCTCAGACTAGGGTTCTATTAGGGATTATAAGCCTGTCCATGAAATCCTTTCAAGTCATAGTAAGGGGAGGAATGATCCAGGAGACAATACCTTCACAAAAAAAGGGGGACTCAGTTAATTTAAAACATTGATTTATGAAAAATCACCAGGTTGCACCTTCAATGGCTGTAAGTAAGAATTTCAAATGTACCATTCCATGGAAAGTCTATGAATGCTACTGTGTTGACCGGTACTATTTTGTTATTTTCCAGATGAGAAAGCCTAGCCTGAAGGAATACAGCGAAGTAGCAACTGTGATGAGAGACAGTGAGAGAAAAGTCCCTGGCTGATACACCCTGAGTCCCCGTAACTCGCTTGGCTGCTGACTAAATTGTGGGCATTCCACTAGATTTGAAGACACCTCGGGGTGGCAGATGGAGCCCTGGTGGCTCAGTGGTTAAGCAATGGTCTGCAATCTGAATACTCCTCAATTCAAAACTACCAGTAGCTCAGTGCCAGAAATACAGGGCTTTCTACTCCGGCAGTTATATTTTCAGACACCGGCAGGGGATTGCTGAGTCACAATGACTACATGGCGGTAAATTCAGGGTGGGGTAGTTGCTTGTTACGCTGTTAACCTCAGCCAGCCGTTCAAAACCACTAGCCACTCCTGGTGGGGAGGGGCAAGCTTTCTACACCCAGAAAGAGTTACAGTTTCCAAAACTCACAGTGGGCAATTCTACCTTGTCCCATCAGGTCTCTGTGAGTTGCGATTCACTATATGGCAGTGAGTTTGGATCTGGTTTTAGGGGACAAAAAAGATCAAAGGGTGACAATCTGGTGAGAACCCAGGGCCAGAAGGATATAGAAGGACACGGTAGATTCTGAAAAACTAACTCACATATCCAAATAAAAGACTCTAAAATTAGTTGTGTATAATTTAGTACAGGATCAAGAGGTATACATATATACAAAGATACTCATATATCTGGGTGCCTGTTTTATACAGTTACACATTATTTATGAAAGTATAATTCTGAGAGAATGTTGAAAAGAATATCTAAATCTGGGGTTCATGCATTCTATAAAGTTGCCTTGAGCAAAGATTCAAAACAAGTAAATTCCTGATACAATTTACAAAGCACACGGAAGAAACTCGGTGATGAGATAATTTTAGTATTCCATTTTACTATCTTCCAAATTGGAAAATTAAATAAACACCTCATAAACAAAGTATTGAACTTAATTACAAAGTATTTTTCCTGTGTTCATGGACTCTTCTGAGAACAAGTTAGTAGTTTTATGTAAAACAGTCACCAATGCTATTAATAATACCTGTAACAAAACAAAGTAGCAAACTCTTCTGCATTTTCTTAGAACAAGAAAGCAAATGAAACAGCAAATAAGCAGGTTGCTTTTCAGGAGACCATGGGGAGTACAATGTAGAGCTTTGCATTTTCTTAGGAATCATTTTAGTATTACTTGATTTCCTTGCTCTGTTTCTATTTTATGGTACCAAAGGCTACACAGTTGTGCACAAATGATTTTGAGAAAGTAAGAGGGTTGGGAATTGGAAAGCTACAAACCTTAACTTCCCTGAAAGTAATTCTGAAGTATTTTTCAATCATTGTTCCAAATTCTGCTCTTTTTCTACTTGCAAAATATTATCATTCTGAAAATATCATTTACTACCCAATACCAATCCTTTTTTTGGTTAAGTTTTTAAAAAATAATTTCATTGGGGGCTCATACAACTCTTATCACAATCCATACATCCATCGATTGTGTCAAGCACATTTGTACATCTGTTGCCATTGTCATTCTCAAAACATTTGCTTTCTACTTGAGCCCTTGGCATCAGCTCCTCATATTTCCCCTCCCTCCCCGCTCTCCCCTCCCTCACAAACACTTGATAATTTATAAAATATCATTATTTTGACATATCTTACACTGTTCAACATCTCCTTTCACTCACTTTTCTGTTGTCCATCCCCCAGGGGGAAGATTATGTGTAGATCCTTGTAATTGGTTCCCCCTTTCTACTCCACCTTCCCTCTACATTTTTTGTTAAATTTAGTTACTCAGACTTTTCCGTGGCTGTATTTTAATAATAATCTAACGGTGATTTGGGTGGTATCAATAGTCGACGTGCTCAGCTGCTCTCCTATGTGTTCATGGTCCTAGTCCACCCCGAGTCATCTGGGATGACTCATGCAATCTACTCCCGGAGAGGCAGCATAACCCTGCTCTTCCACACATAGTCCAAACCTGCTTGTGTGTTCGATTGTTTGCTTCTGTTCAAGTTGATTTATAATTGGCATTGCCACTCTTGAGATCTGAGGCTGAGTAAGCTAAGAAAGCAGTCTTACATCTTTCTTTTAAATCAAAACTTTATCAATTCCTATATAAACTAATTTTATTATTCTATTTATCAGATCACTACCTTGTGCCAACTAATAATGCATTTAAAATGGCTTGCAGTGCTTTTTTTCATAATAAAATCACATTGTATCGGTTTATTTTGTATATTTTGTATACGTTATTTTCACCTTGTCTTTTTGGTGCCTAGAGAGTAACGAAATAATTAGTGTTTCCAAATCATGCAAGTAAAAATTTTTATACTCAGTACTAACAAACACTGTGTTAGTCCACAGAAGTAAAAGTAGGGGTCCAATGAGAGAAATTGATTAAAACCATTTACACTTTAAGCTGCTTTGTCTAACTGTGACTGGCATTACTGTATTTTCAGCTAGACCAACGTGGTGACTTTGAAAAGCAGTCTTTACAGTGCTCTCCATATCACATCAATTTCACCGTGCAGCAGAGGTGACTGAGAAACATATTTTGCTGGTTAAAAGTATTATAGTAAGCAACTGTCTTCCATTCAATTTTCAAATAAGAATCAATCATATCTTGTGTGGTGATGTGCAAATTTCCCATCAGTTTGAACTGATCTGGCTCTTCCAAAGGTTAAGGACGTTTCATGGCTGAACGCACATTGCAGTAGAGCTGGCTGCAAAAGGAGAAGATCCGGACAACCTCTCCTTTTTGCTCTTGTGTCTGTTTTCTGTCCAACCTCCTTCTTGCTGTCATGTAACCCCTGCTTTTAGAGACAAAAGGGGTTGAGAACTTGTGGGCCCCTCACTTCATTTTTAACAAAGCACCATTAGCACTTTGGCACACAATTTGTCAGAAATATCAGAGGTCAGTCCGTGTTCAAAACGTCCAGCCACTGGATGGTATCTATAGCAGCAGTTAAGTTTCAAAGGCAAAGGATGTTTTGTGGTATTTGCTGTAATGTGTTGGTGTTATACCTCAGAGCGTATCCGAGAAGAGTCTAGTCTAAATCAAATCAACATTATAGTTGACTGCTTAAGAGGCAGTAGCAGAATGTGAAATAGTCTTCAGAAGAGTCTCTAGTTGATTAATCTTGTCAAAAATGGATAAACTCTTACATGGGATTGATGTGGACCCAGAGCGACTTTAGACGGCCAAAGTCGAAATGCCCCTGTGGGTTTCCAAGACTGTTAACGTTTATGAGCAGAAAGCCTCAGCTTTCTCCGGGGAAAGCAGAATTGGTTTGCTCCACGTGGTAGGTGTGGGTGGCTGACCTTGTGGCTCACAGCCTGACATGTAACCCGCTACACAAATAGGGGTCTCAAAAATGCATACTACCTAATTAGTGATCATGTTTTCTTGTTCCTGCTTATGCTCAAATACTGATTCTAGGTTATTAAATTTGTACTTGTAAGAAAAGCAAAAATAAAATGAGTTTTTTTTAAGTTACTAATTTCTTATATAATCTGAAGTGGCCTAAAGCTTTTAGGTATATATAAATCCTGGTGTTATGAATAAAATTTTCTAATATTTGCATTATAAAAATACAATCATTAGATTAGATTATAATATACTGTTTTTGTCTATTTTAAAATAATCTTTTCCTTTCCCGTTTATTTTTTGTTCTGAACAGCTTTTCATAGGATTAGGTACCTAAAATGTAAAGGCCGGGCTCAAGTGCAATCACATTGTCATCAGTGACCTCCGGTAGACCTGATAAAGAAACACAGAATTGTGTGAAATAAAGAGGCTCTTGACTTCCCGCAAGGTCTTCATGTTAAAAACATGAGTTTAGCCACAAGAAACATTCACCACAAAATGGTCCGGTATTTATTCCTATTACAATTTGAGATCACGAAGGTAAAGACATGGCCAAGACGGGTTAAAATAAAGAGACCTACTCAAGTGCTGCCCTTATAGAAGTAACGACTGGAAGCCTGAGCCTTCGGACAAGGTGAATGATACTCTCGGAGCACACGCGATCATACAGGTTTAAGGGAGAAATACTAACAGGAATTGCAGGTTCCCATCTGTCCATTCGTCTGTGGTGATATCAACTCCATTAACACGCACACTTCCTGGGATCACTTCACTACTTCTTCACAAATGTAGCAAATAATTTTATCTCATAGAAGGTAGTGATGGTGAAAAAAAGTGTTACTTTGAATTCCACTTTGATCTTTAGTAAAGAGTTGTCTAATGATTTGAAAGGGGTGGTAATCATGGGAGAAATCATTTTATATATGTAATTTATATAAATTTTATTTAAAACATATTTTAAATTTTGTTAAAAATTTAGGTGTATTTAAAAACATTTTATTAAGCATATAAACTTCATTTTAAGGATAAGCCCTATATATATTTAAGATTGCCTTTAGTTGTCCCAGGCGAAAGCCCCAAATCAAGGGTTTAGTGCCAACAATTGAGTCCTTTTCTCATAAAGGCCGGCTGCTCGTCCTTTCAAGTTAGTACAGAACTCTGACACATTGGTGAGGTTTCCCACACCGTCTACATTTTTATCTATATTTTTATTTATGGTAGATCATGTCAAAAGCACACCTACGGAGTCTAATGGAGTCTAATGTCGCTATTTCCCAGGAGTTAAACTTGGGGGAAGTTATGTATCTCTTTATGCTTCCACTTTTCACCTCTAAACAGACTTACAAGCATTAAAGTTGTGTTGTCATCTTTGCTATTGTTAGGTGACTTCAAGGTCAGTTTGGACCCATGGCAACCGATGTGGCAGAACAAAGCACTGCCTCCTCCCGCGCCATCCTCACAGTTGTTGTGTTTTCGCCAGGTGTGTCAATCCTTTTCATGAAGGCTCTCTTTCTCACCTATCCTCTATTTCACTCGCATGATATCTTTGTCTCCTGAAAGGGGCTGCGATGGCACCACCGGGTAAGCTTTGGACTGCCAGCCCAAGATCTGAGTTTCCAACCCGAGAGTCATTCCCACTCCGTGGGAGAAAGATCGGCTTTCCGCTCAAGCAAGATTTACAACGCCCCAGAAGCCGCACGTAGTAGAGGCACCATGAGGCAAAACTGAGTGGGTGGCTGTGGGTTTGCTTTTGGTTTGGGGCTCCCCAATAGCGTTTCAGAGGACATTAGAGGAAGTTACTCCATCCCCTCATTTAAGGAGCATTCGGGCTAATTCTTGATTTGTTTGTTCTTGTACATTCCTACGTTCAATATTCTTCCCGGGCGTCATAATTTACACCATCAGTTCTTATCCAGAGTTCACATGCATGTGAGACAATTGAGAAAACCCTGGTTGCCCTGCAAGCAACAGCCATGTTCTCTCACATTTTCAAGAGGACCTGGGCAGCAGATTTCCCCTTGTTATTCATCCTTTCTGTAGTTTCCCTGAGCATAGACTGTGGATCCAAGTAAAATGACATCCTTGACAATTCCAACATTCTCTTCATTTGGCATGGCATTTTTTAATGGTTCCGTGTGAGGATCTTTATTTTATTTATATTGGTTGTAATCCCTACTGAAAGCTCTAGGATAAGGTTGTTTTGCGGAAACAACCATTTCCATATTGAAGGTTGTAAATGAAATTTGAAGGTTATTATCTTCAAGCCTGGTAACTTTTCTTTTTCATAGGGTCTAGCTCCTCAGATCGTTTGCTCAGTTGACAGATTGCATAAACGTAGTGTTGTACACATGTTCTGGTTGTAAACCATGCTTTGTCTCCTTGTTCTCTTTTAAAGACATGTTCTGGATCTGCATACTGCTTCCCAGTGAGAACAATGCTTAGCCATCAGGATCCCCAGAGTTCGTTTGGGCATGAGAAGCATTGATCAAATGGTGCATAATGAGATATTGGTGTGTTGGTTTGTTTTGGCACATTTTATGGAACCATGTGGTACAGTGGGTCACATGCTCAACTGCGCGATCTGCATTGCCAACCCACCTGTTGAGAGAAGGAAAACCCACATCTCAGAAGTCCTATGGAGCCTTTGACTCTACCCGAGAGGGTGGAGATGAGTTGATTTGATGGCAGTGCATTTGGTTTTTGTTGTTTACTTTGGATTATTATTCCTATTATATAGTTTTAAAATAACTACTTATACTTTCAGCTCACAATTCAATCACAGTTGATTTCTACAGCTAAATTCAGGTTTTCCAAATGTTTCAGTCCAATCTTTTTATTCAAAATATTAATATTCTAATGCATTTTGTTAGAATGGTTGCTCAATTTCAGACTGTTGATCAAATTTTTCCATCTATTCATAATTGGCTTTAGTTGCTAGTAACTCAGTTTGAATATCCCAAAAGAATTTAGACATCAAGAGCAAATGTTTTGAGAATGATGAGGATAACAAATGTACAAATGTGCTTTATACAATGGATGGATGTATGGACTATGATAAGAATTGTATGAGCCCCCCAAAAAATGATTAGAAAAGAATTTAGACATCATACCAAGAACAGCTTTGGCATATGGTGCACTAGTGGCCAAAGGCCTGTGGAGCTGTGCGAGGACATGAAGGACGTCAGGCATGAAGGAAGCAAAGGTTGTTAACATTACAGGAAGAATAAAAGAACCAAAGGGTTGTCAGAAAAGAGTCTGAAAGGTGCTCTTGGATGTGAAGCAGTGAAAGTGGATGGAAGCTCTACATTCACACTGACCAACAGATCATCCTGAAGGGAAGCCCACGAAGACAGAGGAAGTGCTGCAATGACGAGTGGGAAGAACTGCGATCAGAAAGCCAAAAATAAAGAGCATGCTCAGTACTTCTCAAGTTAAGTGCACTGAAGAAAACCCCAGGCCTCAAGTTGTAATACTGAAGACTTCTACAGGCAATATTAAATGATCCAGGTCTCCAAAGAATCTGAAAGGAATACACAGGCACCATACCAAAAGTAATTGATCTTCCGTTTATGGATGGAGCATATGATCCAGACTGGATGGCATTGAGGATTGACCCCCAAAAAGAAAAATACTCCAGAAATTGATGGAATGCTTCCTGTGATCGTGGAGGAGAAAGGGAGCTTCTGCTCCTGTTAAGCTTTGCTGCCTCAAAACTTTAGGGAGGGCCACTGTGAATTGGAGGAGACTCACTGGCGATGGGGATTTTTGTCTGCTTGTTCTCGGGGTCAAGTACTGTTCACCACTCTTTGCTCTCATGTTGGTGTGGTGGTGGTGGTCAGGCAGCATTGAGTCAGTTCCAACCCACTCAACCCTGTGCACAACATAGAGAAACACCATCCTCACAATGGACCCTACGTCTGAACCCATTGTTGCAGCCACTGTGTCTGTCCATCTCCTTGATTATCTTCTTCTTTTTGCTTTGCCCCTGCACTTTTCCAAACATAATATCTTACTCTCAGTAAGTTTCAAGACGCAGATAATAAAATACAGCATGGAATCTCCAGGAAAGATCGTCCAATTACCTGATAGATGCTCTTACATACCACTAAGGGATGGAGAAAATGAGATTACTGAATCTGATGACTGTCCTCATTCTGAGTCACAGTGATCATGTAGGACAGACTAGAGCCTCCCCACAGCAGTGCTCCATCACAAGTCTGTCAGCTTATTATACTAAATGGCCCACATGTGGCTGTAATACCGGAAGCCATGTCACTGGTTTTTCAAATGCCAGTAGGTTCACTCAAAGTGAGAGAGTTTCAGCAGAACTTCCAGACTAAGAATCGATGATAAAGAAGAACTTGGCTCCCCACTTTGGGGAAAGAGCTACTAAAAACCTTACGCTGATGTCAGACAGATCTTGGCTCAATGGAGAGAACACCAGAAAGATGTTTACTTGTGTTTCATTGACCATGCCAATGCATTTGACTGTGCGGAACATAATAGTCTATGCATAACCTTGAGAAGAATGGGAAGCCCAAAATACTTCATTGTGCTCCTACCGAACTTGTAAATAGATCAAGGGGCAAGTGTGCAAACAGAACAAGGGAATACCGCATGGTTTACAATCAGGAAAGGTGTGCATCAAGGTTGTGTCCTCTCAAAATAAACATCCCATCTCAATGCTGTGCAAATCATCAAAGAAGCTGGTTTATATGAAGATTGTGACACCAGGTTTGGAGGAAGGCTTATTAACAACCTCTGATATGTAAATGACACAATCTTGCTTCCTGAAAGTGAGAGAGGCTAGAGGGATTTGCTGATGAAGATCAGATTGCAGCCTTCAATATGGATAATAACTCAATGTGAATTAGACCAAAATCCTACAACTGGTTATCAATAGGTAGCATCATGATAAATGGGGAAAAGATTGATGCTTTCAAAGATTTTGTCTTGTATCCACAATCGATGCTTCTAGAAGCAGCATTATAGAGATCAAAGGATGAGTTGCAGTAGGCAAATCTGGCGCACAAGAACATGTAGAGTGTAAAGAAAAGATGTTTCATTGAGGACTAAGTTGTGCCTAACCCAAGCCATCGTATTTTCAACTGCCCCATATGCACGTGAAAATTAGACATTGAATAAAGAAGAGCAAAAAAATTGATGCATTTGAATTGTGGTTCTGGAGAAGAATATTGAAAATATCATGGACTGCTAAAAAGATAAACCATTCTGCTTTGGACGAGTATAACCAAAGTGCTCCTTAGAAACCAGGGTGACAAGACCTCATGTTGCACACTTTGGATCTATTTTCAGGTCAGGCCGGTCCCTGGAGAAGAACCTCATACTTGGTAAAATGGAGGGGCAGCCCAAAATGAGGACATCCTCACCAAGGTGAATTGACACTGGCTGCAATCATGGGCCCGGACACGGGAATGGTGGACATGGGGTCGCTATGTGCCAGAATGACAGAAACAACAACAACAACACAGGATTTATTTTTCTTGTTGTTGTTGTGAGGATCTGTGGAGTTGGCTCCACATCATGACGCTATGAACAACAGAAAGATAACCTGTCCCATCACACGGCTGAGACACGTGAGAGAAAGTCTCACCATCCTTGCTTCTATGGGGCATGCTTATTGTGTTTCTTCCAAGTCAAGATTATAGCAGAAGCCATCTGCCACATCCTCCTCCTCTGCTGATGAGAGTGGCTGGTAGGTACAAATGAGCCATGAGATAAGAATTCTATTCACCAAGTCGCCAAGACTCCTTAAGGTACAATGATTTAACCCTGCGTGAAAACTGAAAGCTTGACTGAATTAGTTCAATAACAACAGCAGCAGCAATAATAAGAACAAATCGTCTGTTTAAGGACTTTGTGGAGACATGATCGCAAACTCAGCTGCTAACTGAAAAACTGGTGGTTGGAGCCCATCCAGTAGTTGTAAGGAGAAAGGCCCGGCATCTGGCAGTGCTATTCTGTCACATAGGGTTGCTACCTGTCCAAATCTACTTAACCTAACAGCTTGTTGTATTGTGGTGGTTTGTGAGTTTCTGGAAATTATGTGTGGTAGTTACATAATTTCATGTCAACTTGAAGATATATAAAAGTATAGTGGTAGAGTTCAGCCTGTCAATCAGGTCGCAACCTAATGACCTCACTTGGAGGTGTGACCAGAATGCAGAGGTACATAGTGCTTCTCTCTTTCTCAATCTCTCTCTCTCTCTCTCTCTCTCTCTCTCTCTCTCTCTCTCTCTCTCTCTCTCCCCCCCCCCCCCCCGCCCTTCACCTTTCTCCTGTATAGCCACCCAAAGAGCTACTGGGAGCCCGGCCACGTGTTCCACGCACTGGCCTGTGGTTTCCCTGCACTCTGCATCATTGCATCACTGGCAAGTATCCAGAGGAACTTCTAAACTAGTCTCAGACTTGAGTTGGGTTGGACTGGCCAGGGATGTATCCTTGATATAGAATTACCTCTTGATACGAAGCTCTCTCGTATACATATTTGAGTGTCCCTGGAATTGTTTCTTTAGTCAAAGTGACCTAATACACTCTTCCACGTGTATTTCAAATACAAGCAGAGTCACCCATGGAGGAAAATCTTCAGCACCGTTTCCAGAAGAAGAGCAGACTGGGGAAAAGGAATAGGCAGGCTATTTCAGAGTTTAGGGCCTGAAAACCTTATAGGAAGCAGTGGAACCTTATGTGAGGTCGTGCCTGAAGATGAGTCACTCTGCTTGGAAATCTTTCAAAATAAGGCCAGGGAAGAGCTGGTCCTCAAATACCTTAACAATGTCAACCTTAATAATGTGGGTGGAGTCAAATGTTCAGCAACTGGAATAGTGTAAGTAAGACATTAATAATCAAATTGGGGGATGTAAGAAGTATGAATCTAGAAAAAGTGGAAAATTTCAGAAGGAAATGGAATGTGTAATGATCACCCCTCTAGATCGTTAATGAAATAACTGGTTCCTAGAGCAGCACAACCTGGGAAACCTGGGTGTTTTAGAAAGAGGTTTATATCCAGAAATGACTCCCACCATTGTAGAAGGGAGTGAATCCAGGCTGCTTCCAGTCCCTGGGTCAGATAGAAGCTGACGCCTTCTCCTGATACCTTTATTTTCAGGGGCTGATTAACAGGAAGGAAAACAAGGAAGCAGGTAGACAATAGACTAGTAAAGGCCAAAAGAAATAAGTCCATGAATGAATCCAAGGCCAGCAGATAGCTTATGGCTCCTGGGATTGGTCAGCAACACAATAGGAGATCAATGAACCAGGTGCAAGACCAAATCAGGCAGTAGGCGTACGCTGGTTTCCACACAGTCAATTTATACCAAGAGTAGGTCACTAGGCCATGCCCTGAATCCAATTCCCCTTCCTCATAGCAAGGCTGTGACCAGATTAAAGAGGTATATTATTCCAACAACTGCTTGGCTGCTTTGCAGGTGAGCCCCTCACCGAGCTGACCACACTGTGTTTGAAACATCATGGAAGAATCCTGGCCCACCCCAGCTGAAATAGAAATTATCTATCACAGAACCATGTGATTAAGAATCAGTGGTAGTGGTGGAAGAAGTCCACAATTCACTGAAGTCATGAGTGAAAAGTAAGGCCACTGGAATTGACAGACTACCAATTGAAATGCTTCGATAAGCTTGTGAAGAATGGAAGTCAAGAAATTTGATGGACCCTTACCAGTCCAAACAACTGCAGGACATCCATATTTGTGACAATTCAAAAGAAAGGTAACCTAAAGATGCAGAAATTATTGAACAATATAATTTATATCACTGACAAATAATATTCTCTATGGCTATAGCATTATATCAACAGGGAGAAGCAGAGATGCAAGCTAGGTTAAGAAGAAGACATGGAATGAGAAATATAAATACTGAAGTTAAGTGGATCTAGAATGGAAGAAGAAAACATCCGAAATAATGCATATTATTGATTTTGCCAAGCATTTGACCATCTGAATTATAACAAACTATGGACAACACTGGAAAGAATATGAATTCATTGTGCTCACAAGGGACTTGGACAGAAGCAGTTGTTCGAATAGAATGAGATAATGTTGCCTGGTTTCTAATCAGGAAATAGGTGCTGTGAGGGGAGACCAGCCCCAAACACATCGTCACGGGTCCGGTAGGTGCAATTGTACAGTGATGATAAGTAAAGATTATAGCAAAATCATAGAGCATGAGGGATAGAAGAGAGATTGAAATAATGGAGTCAGACATAATTCATGGTAGCAATGCTCACCTCAGCCTCACCTGGTTGTCCACGTGGAGAGAGAGAGAGCTTTATTGCTATCCAAGGCTTTAATATTCTCTGGGGATGTGCAATCCCCTAATTACAGGTAAATACATATGCCATAGGAAAGAGTTGTGCTATAAGTAATACAGTAGTGGGAAGGGGGTGAACTAAGGGTATCCATGTGTTGGGGGTACACATGTGACAAGATGGGAAGATCCTAGATTCAGGGAGGGAGCTTAATTTAGGATTTCACTGAGCAGGTTTGACCTGTTCTCTGGCTTACTATAGAAACCATTATCAGTAGGATGCAAACCCCGCCTACAGGAACCAAACCTATGACTGCAAGCCTTTAGGGAGAAGTAGCCCATTGTCCTTAGCAGCAGGGAGTGGGCCCTACCTGTGGTGAGACCAGACAGTAGCCTGGCAACTGACTGCCTACATGTAGCTAAGTTGACAATCATTCACCATTAGTTGCAAGCAGTGTTCTAAGTGTAACATGTGTTTGGGGGAGACGACTTGAGAGAAATCTTTCTCTTTCCCACATGGGCATCAGGGCTGTATCCTTTCACCATACTCATCTAATTTTTATGCTCGGCAATTATTCTGAGAAGCTGCGAATATACAGAAGAATGATGTATCAGGACAGAAGGAAGGCAAATAACACAACCCTGTTTGCTAAAAGCAAGGAGGACTTGTAGTATTTGCTGAAGAAAACCAAATATGATGGCCTTCAGTATAGATTGCAAATGAAAGGGGATCAGGAAAAGCCTTACAACTGGACTGATAGACAGCATCTTGATAAATGGAGAAAATATTCACATTGTCAAAGATTTCATTTTACTTGTACCATAATCTTTACTTATTGATACAGGAGTCAAGGAATCAAACATTATATTTCATTGAAGAGAGACAATATTACACAAAGGACTACAGTGTGCCTGACCTGAACCATGGTATTACCAAATGTTTGTGGAACATAGACAATGATTTTAAAAGATCACAAAAGAATTGTTGTATTTGAATTATTATATTGGCAAAGAGTACGTAACGTACCCTGGACTGCCAGAGGAAACACAAATCCATTTTGACTGAAGCACCACTGACACACGTAGAAGGGAGAATGGTGAGATTTCATCTCAAATATGTTGGAGAGTCTCTCAGGAAAGATGAGTGCCTGGTAGAGGACAGCATACTTGGGAAAGTTGAGTATCAACCAACAAGAGGACAGCCTTCAGCAAGATAGGCCGACGTAGTGGCTGCAGCAAGGGTCTCAAACATAAGAGTGGCACAGGGCTGGCCAGTATTTCCTTTCATTGTACATATGGTTGCAAGTTCAAATTGATTTAATGGCGTATGACAATAACACAGAGAAGCTTATGTCATTTTCTTTTAAGGATATATTCTGTATACACATGTTCTCTTCGTATCCAGCTGGCCAGGAATTGGGCATCTGAACATGCTCTGCTACCAGAGAGGCTGGGACAAATGGTCTTTATTCCGTGTTTCAATAAATGTAGATTTCTATCACTAAGAAACTATCAAAAAATGTAGACATTTGGAGAGGCTATGTGTCATCTTAGACATGATAAAAATATAAAACCAGTTTGTCGGAGATTCTCAGACATACATATAGCCTAGATTTTTAGGAGAGTCACTTATTCTTGAAAAGGAAAAGACAAAATAAAGGCATAATCTGATTTCTAGAACCCCATCCACACCTCTGCATTAAAACATCATATTAAAATCATGAATGAATTAAATACCTTATTGAAAATAAAGAGTTGATATGAATCTGCAGTATCCTATTTTTCAGATAGAAAACATTTTCTCTGTGCCTGAATACCATGCACACCCGAAATTGAAATCATTGAGCTTCCTTCCACCCTCCTCTTACACTGAATCCTCACTGACCTCTCTGTCTCTATCAATGTGCTCACCCTTCTGGGTTATTTAGGCTTAAATATTTTAAATATTCTATGATTCTTCCTTCCACATCTTTGCATCCATTCACTTGTCAAGGTGTGTAGATTCTAAATGTTCCATGTCACTCACATCCATTCCCATTAACAGAGTTCAAGTCCTTATTTCTCCTGTGCCTGAACTGTTTAACACTATCCTCATTGCTCTTTCACCTTTTTGTGCCTCCCCCACACTAATCCCTCCTCCAGAATCCTCCCAGTTGAATTTCAACTCATTTACCGTAAGCCTATCATTTCAAGCTGTCAGTAACACTCAAAATCCTAATTCTGTCATCTTCAATGTGTATTATCCATCCTTACTGCATCTCCCAACCCTGCTCTCAGTATTATTATCTAAAGCATATAATTAACTATATATACATCTAATAAGAGTAAGTCATAAGCTCTCCCAAACAATCTGAAACCATTTTCAAGGTTGATATAAACTCAGATTAATTCAATTAAATAAACATTTATTGGTTTCCCCTTATCTGAAAGGTGATATAATGTGGGAAAGGTATTTGTTAATCATATAGGCTGAATTTATAAGTCTACATTTTTTCCTTAGTAGTGTTTTTTTAAGTTTTTTATGTTTATTGATTATGGCAACAGATACATCAAATTGAGAAATCTTTATGTCAATTAATAGTATTATTCAGAAACGCAATCTAGCCCCATGTCCAAGATAAGGTCAGTAGTCGATACACTTTTCCCCAAAACACATCACGCTAAGGCTGCGGAAGAGGAAGAGGGATGCGCTACTTCCCTTTGTGCCTTCTCGGTTGGCATTGCCTCTCTTCGAAATGCTTCCTCTGCTTCTTCCTTGCTCCAACTGGGCAATGCTTACTGAGAAGTTAGATTTTCCCTCCCCTTACTGAGCCAAAGGAGTTCAGATATGGCCTCTGGGCCATTTCTCTTAACAGTATATGGCATCAGGAAAACATGTTACACAGTTTTATTTGTACATTACTGAGGAGTACATCACTTTGAGGACTAAGTTGAATCTGACCCAAATCATGGTATTGTAAGATACCTTCCATATGTGTGAAAGTGAGACACTGAATCAGGAAGATGAATAAAGAATCAGTGTATGTGTATGATGGTGCTGGTGAAGAATATTGACAGTAACATGGTCTGCCAGAAAAACAAATCTTAGAAGACATTCAGTGAGAACGCTCATTGGAACTGACTATGGCTGGACTTCATCTCGCAGACTTTGGACACAGTAGCAGGAGAGACCAGTTCCTGGAGACAGACAGTGCTCATGCTTGGGAAAGTGGAGTTACCGTGATGAAGAAGAAGAACCTTGAAAGGGTGGATTGATGCAGGAGCATCAGCAATGGACTCAAACATGCCCGTCAGTGTTTGCTTCTTTTGTGCCCAGGATCACTGTGAGCTGGAAACAACTTGACAACACTTAACAACAACAATAACACAACTTTGACCTCGAGAATAATTTTTTCTCAACAAAATACATGATGACTATTCACGTGGCCCACCATTTGTAGTTCAGCTGTCCAACTGTGGTGGCATCCATATGGGTTAGTGTGAAGACAATGACAAATTCAAGAGGAATGGTGTCCAAAAGAATGCTTGAAACTCTGTCTTGTAGCACAATGCTGTGATGTGATCATTTCTATACTCATACAAGCACACCCAGTTAATACAACTATTATATGTACACTGACTAGTGATAGAAAGCTAAAGCTAGTGATAAAGAAATGACAGAATTCTACCAACCTTTTCCATCTAAAATTGATCAAACATGTACTCAAGAATCATTGATAATTGTTGGTGATTGAAATGCCCAAGTTGGAAAAACAAAGAGTGAAGAACAATAGCTGGAAAATACGACCTTGGTTATAGAGTGAATTGAATCAATGAACACTAATTGACAGACGACTTGAGGAGCTGTGGGATGAGATCAAGAATGCACGTGTCATTGAAAAGAGACGAGAGGGAGAACAGATGAAAATTTACGGTAGATGGATTCTAAAACTTGCTCTTGATTGTACAACAGCTAAAGCAAATGAAGTGCATTAAACATCTATATGGGATTGAAAAGCAAGGACGTTACTTTGAGGACTGAGGTGCCCCTGACCATGGCATTTTTAATCACCTCCTATGCATGTGAAATTGGACATTGAAAAAAAAGAACACTGGTGTAAAATTGATGTACTTGAATTGTGATGCTGGAGAATGAGAGTGAAAATCTCACGCACTGCTAAGAGGACAAACTCATCTGTCTTGGGAGAAGTGTGGCCAGTGTGTTCCTTAGAGGCAAGGATGGGAACCTTGACCTTCATACATTGGACATGGTCTCTGGATTTTCCTCGGAGAAGGCCATCATGCTCAGGAAAGCGGAGAGGCAGCACAAACGAGGAAGGCCCAGCGGAGATGCAGTGACACCATGGCTGCAACAATGGGCTCAGGCACAGGCACAGTTGTGAAGATGGCACAGGACCGGACAGTGTTTTTTCGTGTTGCTTTTAAGGCTGCTGTGGGTCAGACCCAGCTCAATGGCACTGACAGCAACTACAACAAAGCAAATGGTAGAAAGGATGTGACAAAAACTCAACAACGTTTCAAAAGGAAGCTCACAAAGACCCTTTGTTTATGTGTACAATCCTCAAAAGGCAAGTACTACAGCTCAATGTCCACATGCTTGGCGTTAAAAAGCCAAAAGGGCAGGACACACTCACCGTGTATCAATGAAGACAAAACTCAAGCCTCGAGTTGTACTATTGAAGAATTCTATTATCACTGGATGGCATGTCTAAAGTACGTGAGTTGCAGTCTCAACAGCCTCACTTGTAAGAAGCTTACTGATTACACTTCTGCCAGACAGAAGTGATTACACTTCTTTCCTTCAAAGCAGCACTCTCAGCACTTCAACACACGAACCCGCTATTCCTGAGACCCCTTATTTATATTCCAGCTTTCACGTGATTTGAGAAGATGGTAAAGGCAAGATGTGGACCAGTCAAGGGTATTTTGGGTTTTCAGAACTTAAAGAATCTTTATAGTAGGTTTGCCAAATGCCAGTCATCCTTTGATTTCTTGACTGTTTCTTCCATAAACATTGATTATGGACCCAAGTAAAATGAAATCCTTGATAACTAGGGCAGAGTAGAAACTTTGAAAATAGTGTTTCTTAACATATCCTACACTTAAACCCCACATAAATACGCACACTCCAAAATGTAGTTTTCCCTCTCTAACTCTTCCCCCTGAATTTTGTGTCCTTTTACTTAATATCACATCCAAATGGTAGTTTCTGAAAACTCTTGGATCTCTGGTGAGGTTCATTTTTCTGTTGAGTTTTGCGAACAACAACAACAACAAAAAAATAGTCTGATGGGGAAAAATTAGGACTGCAGTGTTGGGTGAGTTAAGGGCAACAAGACTGCTGCCCCCGAGGACTGAGCAGGTGCACTGCTGTGGTGGGGGAGAGAGAAGACTCCTCCTTGGGGCAACTTTCCCAGCCTTTTACGCACCACTGCAGTTGTCCATTCTCTTAAAACATATGCCTAACGACTTTCTGCCTTGAACTCCACTAGCCCTGCAGATCACACAGAAAATGAACTTTTTAAAAACCATTTCATAGGGATCTAACACAGATATAATGTCATACCATAGGTCAATCACATCATTTTGGAGACCACAGTGGGACTAAGACAAGTGTGTTATGAGGTGATGTTTCTCTGCCTGTGAGGTGATTATACAATCTCTGTGCAGCCATTCTCCAGTCAAGGGTGTGTTTGGGATAAATCTACGCGTATGTGAACTGGAGATTTTGTAGAAATCACCCCCCTGCACCCTGGCTAATTTTTTTACTTACTTTTTCATTTCAGAAGGAAGGGTTAGCTCTTGAAACCAGTACAGTTAAATATATGAATACTCACCTTGAAAGCATGTCTACATCATTTCATAAGAAAATTTCTAGATGTCACTGGGCAAGGCTCAGAGTTTCAATCCTCTCCACTCTTCCATTCTTGTCCTGCTTGAAAAGAGTATTTTCAGGGGAAGAACAAAATTCAGACTAGAATAAGATAAAAGGTTTGAACAGACACAGTAAGTATATTAAATGGAATACTTTGGGAAAGAAATTCAAATGGCCTCTTGGTAGTCTAAAAAACCTGGCAGAAAGTAGAGCCAAACTTTCTATTCTCGGAATGGCGGATCTGCCACTCGAGGCTGGCTTTTTGGCAGGTCTTCCACTAGTGGCAGGCTCTCTGTCGGGTACCTCCCCCTTTCCAGTGTGTTCATCCTGCCCTCTAGACTGCATGCTGTGCCCTGGTCTGACCCCCAAATCCAGGTGGATTCAGTCATTGTGGGGGATAATATGAATACCTTGTCTTTTTCCACCCAACCTGCACTATCTCTTGCATTGCTAAGAAACAAGGTATGGTAGGAGCTTCACCTTCCTTTGTGCTAGAGAGGCATGTGATGGAAACTGTCCCCATCTCTCCTTTGGTTGGAGAGCTATGTGAGGGAAAAGATTCCCACCCTCTTTGGCACAATTTCTGCCAGATTCATGCCATTACCATGGCTTCTCCTTTTGTCAGCCTCTGTTTACCTAACCGTAGATAAAATTACACCTCTGAAATGTACCATTAGCTAACAATTGTTAACACTTTACTATCTGTCACATCCTATCAGGAGTGTCTTTTATGAGTTATTTTTTAAGCTTGATCAGAGGTAATGGTTGATCTCTTCATTTACTGTTTTTAAAATGTAATCTGATTTGTTTTATGTGTTAACTTGTTTAATGTTAAAGCCCCTATTCTTAATCCATCTCTTATTAATTCACTCAATAAGTCTAGTGAAAGAAGAGAAAAGAAAATAAGACTGTAATTAAAGAATCTATCAGGTCAATTATTTCACACATAAGTAAAAGGATTTGAATATGTTTGCTCCAATTTGTTGCAGGGAGTTAATGTTATATAATTAATTATTTCATAATGCAATGGCTTAATAAATAACACAATTTTAATTTTAACCCATGATCTCGAGGGTTATGAATTTGAATGGAGCCTAATTGTAAGCCTGCTTTGTTCCATGGGGCCTTGATGGCTGTGACTTGGTAGCATTTAGTTGATGGACAGTCTGGTACAAAGATTCCAAAGGACTCTCCTCGCATTTCCAACTCTATGATAGGAGTAGTGGTGCTCAGCTAAGGGTGTTGCCTGTATCTACCATGGTAACCTCAGGCTAATCAGATTTGTATTATAGCTCCAGGCTCTAAGAACAAATATTTCATCACCTATGACAGTAGCTTCATGGCCCTTTCTGAACGAGTGCCAACTGTTTACAGTGTGCTTTCCAGTAGGCTCTATTATTAATAGGAGTTGCAAGGCCAACAAGATTAAAGAGAGGGTATATTGACCTCATGACTCCATGTAAGACTTACTAAATTATTTTCAACCTTAATTGAACCTCAGTATTATTCATACTCTCAAATATAGTACTAATTAATTTCTGGAAAAACAAGGATCTGGATTCATGGCTCTAAGGGCTATACAAGAATAATGGGGATGTGTTATATAACCATTATAACTCAATAGTAAAAAGCATATATTTCACAAAATATTCATAATTTCACCGATATGTATGGCTTAAATGAAATTGCATCTGTCTTTCTGTTTCTCTTTTCTTTACCTGTCGAACCTTACTCATCTTTTAGGTTCCAGATGAACAAAATCACTCAGTTTTGTGGTTTTTCTTCAAATGTACCAGGAGTAACACATCTACTCTATATTGGTGTTCCTGGAATAATAAGAAAATTTGCTTGTTTTTTAACTTAGTAAAAACATGCAATTATTTCAAGTTTTCTTTACAAGATTATCTATGCCTAATACTTATGAGGTGATGTAAAGGTGTAATATTAATTACGCAATAACTACGTGGAGATGCTACTAACGCTTTGTGGGAGAAATCCAATAGCTTTAATTCAACTTCTCCACAACTCTTTTTAAGCATTTGTATCTAGAAAATGTGAGCGATTCAGAAAATGGAGGGCACAGAAAACCTGATCCCTGATTTTAGGGTGAAAACCCTGAAATGCAAACTGGCTGTATTTATGCAATCTACAAATGCATCTGTCCTATCATTTCTAGATGAAAGTCAATTTCAAGTTATAAAGTCACAAATGTGGCAAACTCAATTTGAACCCTGTATTGTGTTTAAGTCATGCTCTGTGTGTTAAATTGGGAGATTTTAGAAGCTCTTTATTGATTGCACACTCTTGGGAGCCTCCGGAGGCCTGAACCATATTACCGTCTCAAATGGTAGTGTTGATAATATCTTAGATTTAGAACACCTTTGTTCAAATATTTTCTTCAGGACCTCCAACTTTGTGTTTGCCTTCTTAATTGATGGCTTCTTCTGTAAAATGGCAGTAATATAGTCGTGATTAGGCACCTCAGGTCAGCTCATAAGACAGCCCTGTGCTCACTTTCATCCTCATACTGATGTTTACGGTGAGAACATTGCTTCACTAATCCATCTTGTGCAGAATTGGCTTAATGGCAGTTAGATTGGTTATGTTTTGCTTTGTTTATGAGCCCTTTGATTTCTTAATTGCTGCACCCATGAGCATTGATTATGCACCCAAGCAAAACAAACCTTAGACGGTTTCAGTCCTTTCTCCATTTACCATGATGTCGTCCACTGGTCCTCTTATGAGGAGTTTGTGTTTTCTTCAGAAGGAGTGATAATCAATCCTGAAAGCATCGACCCTGATCTTCAGCAACAAGTTCTTCAAGACCTCTGCACCTTCTGCAAGGTTGTGTCTTCTGAATTTTGAAAGCTGCTAATGAGCCTTTCTTTATTTCTGATGCCTCTTTTTCTTCTTATTGTCCACCTTCTCTGCCAGTTTGCTCAGCATATATATTGAAGGATATAACTCTGGGACACAGTCGTTTGGGTTCGAAGCCATGCATAATTCCTTTTATTCTGTTTCAACAATCCCTTCTTGGTTCTTGTAATTTACACATGAGCACAATGAACTATTCTAGAATTCTAGTTCTTTGCAATGTTGTCCATAGTTTGTTAAAATCTGCAGAGTTGATTGCCCTTGCAGAGTCAATAAAACACAAGTATGCGTATTAAATGGTGAGTACTTCTATAATGCATTAACAAAGGTATGCATAATAGAAAACTTTGTAATGTGTAAGCCCTTACATAATAAAAGGCATTTAATTGCATGGATCACAACCAACTACAGATGTCACTGAGAAGAATTGGAATTCCAGAACATTACATTGTGCAGATTCAGATCATGTACATGATTAAGGGGCAGGTATATGTACAGAATAAGGGGACACTGCATGATTTTAAATCAGGAAAGCTGTATGTGCATCACGGTCATATCCTCTCACCACACTTATTCAATAGGTATGATGAGAAACTAATCAGAGGAGCTGGATTATATGGAGAAGAATGGGGATTCAGGTTTGGAGGAAGGCTTAGCAACAATCTTTAATGTAACCATGACACAACCTTGCTTGATGGAGTGAGGAGGACATGAAGCAATTGCTCATAAAGGGGAAGGACTGTAGCCTTCAGTATATATTACAACTCAATGTAAAGAACCCCCGAATCCTCGAACTGAACCAAAAACGTGAAAGCTGTCCAGGGTTCATCTTGCTTGGCACCACAGCCAATGTGATGGAAACAGCAGTCAAGGGATCAAGTGGTGCAATCCTTGGGCAACTCTGCTGCACAAGACATCTTTAAAGCGTTCAAATGCAAGGATATGATGTTGTGAACTATGGTATTCTTGACCCAATCCATGGTATTTCCAATTGTCCCATATGCATGTGAATGTTGAACATTGAATAAGGCAGGCCGAATAACAATCTATATAATTGAATCATTTTGCTGGCAAAGAATATTGAAAGTACCATGGACTGCCTAAAGACCAAACAAATCTAATCTAGCAAAAGTTATGTCCAGAATGCTCCTTAGAGGTCAGGATGGCGAGACTTCATCTCAAGTACTTTGGACATGTTATCAGAAGAGATCAGTCTCCGGAGAAGGACAACATGCTTGGTAAAGTAGAAGGGTGGCCAAAAGAGAAAGGTATTAGACTAGATCTATTGACATAGCGGCTGAATAAATGGGTTTAAATGTTGCAACAATTTTGAGGATGGCTAGGACTGGACAGTGTTTCAATTCTACTGTACCTAGGGTAGCTGTGAATGGGAAATCTTGACATCTCACAATAGTAACTTGACTAGATGGTGCTATTAAGGGAATAACTCCAGCTCATTATTCTACATCACTTGGAAGAGTTTCATAATTACAAATTGTTTAATGTTTTATATGTAGCTCAAATGAGTAGTCATAAACTTTAACTCTTTCATGACAAGCTTGAATGTGAAAGCATGCATTCAAACAATAATA
This sequence comes from Tenrec ecaudatus, assembly GCF_050624435.1. Lineage (NCBI taxonomy): Eukaryota > Metazoa > Chordata > Mammalia > Afrosoricida > Tenrecidae > Tenrec > Tenrec ecaudatus. Next base: position 91,591,848 of record NC_134531.1, read on the forward strand.
ACCTATTAAGAAATCTAGGTTAAATGATCCTAGTAGGTCTCAGGAGGTCAAACATTCTAATTCCCTTGGAGGGGGCAGTAAGCGAGGAGGCTTTCTGCTCTGGTAAAGATGCACTGCTGCAGAAACCCAAGGGATGCTTCTACTCTGTCCTGCTGTTGTCATTTCTGACGCAAAAAAAAAAAAAAAAAAAAAAAACCAGAATAAAAACAGAATGAAAGAGTGCACGGCCCTGCACCATCCTCACAATCGTTGGTTGTTATGGTCGACCCCATAGGGTCAACTGACTTGATGGCATAGGATTTGGGCTCTTTTGGGGGAAAATAATGTCACCATCTAGGATATCATACATTATTTTAAATATTTACAGAACATTTGTTAAAATATAGCATGCAAACTCTCAAGGACACATATAATGAATGCCAGTTTGATTAATGTTCACAATTTGAACATATCCATATAAACAAAACCCACATTAAGGAATAATAAAATGTTCATAGATAATTATTTATGTTAACAAAGCTTCCCCAACATAAGCCTCCATGCCAAATTCTCATCGAAAATAAAAATAATTACCAAAATGTTCATTGAAAGGGAGAACTTCAAAAATGTCTGAGAAAATGGAATCAAAAGATAATGGAAGTTTTCTACAACTTTTTGAAATCCCTGTATCTGGATTTTCAAAGCCTTGCATTTTGTATAACAAGTGAAGTTTTTATAGTCAGAAATGAGTGTTTGTCTTAAAGATTAACAAAAAAAATGATCATTTAAAATGCCTTCCCTCAGAAAAATAAAATTTCCTTTAATATAGATTTTTATCAGAGAAGCTATCATCTACATAATGTGTATACATACCGTGCTATAATTAAATAAAAACTATGCTTACATTCTATATTTGAATTATCAGTAATTAAATTCTATCATTTTATTAATAGTGTTTCCCTAAGAGGCTAATCACCAGTCATGATACTGAAAAAAATTAATAATGGGATTTAAATAACACTTAGAAATTATAGTTGAGTCCCTCATGGACATTTCCATTTTCTTTTCCTTGAAGACACCTACCTAGAGAAGCTACAAATTATAAACAGAAATACGTTGATATGTAATGGATTTCTTTATTTTTCTGTCTAACCAACACTTGGTCAATTTTCCTCTTTTGCAGCAAATACATTGTTATGAAAAAGCCCCACCTCTTTAGCCATGGCTTTCCCACATAATAGCAAGTAAACCAACATGGGGAACAGGGCACTAACCCAGGGGGAGAGTAGTGGTTGTGTATCCACATAATTGGGACGTGCATACAGACCCCACCATGACACCCCAAACCAGGAGGGCAACATAACACGTGGAGGATTCCATGAAAAGACTGGACTACAGGGCCGGCCAGAACCAGCCTTACCCCCACCCTGAAAGTGTGTGCCAACCTACCACACCCAGACAGAAGTGGGAATAATGAAGGGGGAGGAAGAGAGTGGAGCTCATCCTGGTCCACTAAGCCCTGAGGACGATATTCCTGCTCAGAGTAGCCAATCCACAGAGAGGACCATATGGCCGGCCCCACTATGAGACACGACATCCCTCACTGACTCATAGCCCTACAGGGAACAACACAGGAGATGCAGTGTGGGAATTGCACTCGATCTGACCCTACCACCTGGAGGCAAACACTAAGGGCATGCAACATAACAGCAAGGGGAGCAGAGCAATAAAGTCCCCAGGGAGTACCAAATATAGACTTTGTGGCCAGGGCATATGTCTTAGTGTGGGTACTTTAGAAAAGAAAATCCACAGAAACTTATTTGTATAAGAGAGAATTTTCTAAAAAAGGGCAAGTTCACATCAGGAAAACATTCCAACCCATTGCTGCCCAAGCCCACAAGTCCAACATTACCCATTTGGCCGACACCAATCCACAAAGTCCTCCTTCATCTCACAAAAGACATGCAATGATGCCAACTACATGAGGAAAGCCAAGTCAGTGAGCATGTAAGCATTTCAGCACTGGCTGGCAGAGGTCTATACATAGCTGCTCTAGCACCCAGGGCTGCATCAGAGTAGGTCCATGTGGCTTCTCCTTGGGGATGTCTTACAGGAAGTAAGCCTGGCCAGCTGAAGCTCTCTCTCTCTCTCTCTCTCTCTCTCTTTCTTTCATGGTCATTGGTTTTTCTGCTGCCGTCGTTGTTTTGTTTCCTTATTTGCTTTGTTTTGTTCTTTCTTGTATTTATGTGCATATTAATATCTCTGCAGGTCTATATAGATAAGATAGTCCTGATAACAATCTGGAGGAGAAAACAACTGGACTGATGGTTCCGGGGTCAGGGAAGGCATATGTGAGAGGGGGAGGTGGGACAAAGGAAGTGGTTTTAACCAAACCAGGGACAAGGGAAAAACAAGTGATCTAAAATCAGTGGCAAGGAGGGTGTAGGAGGCCTGGTAGGGATTATTAATCAAGGGCAATATAACCAAGAGGAATGAGTGAAATCCATATGAAGGCTGAGCATGATAATGGGACAAGAGGAAAGTAAAAGTAATAGAGAAAAGAACTAGGAGGCAAAGGGCATTTATAGAGGTCTAAATACAGGTATGTACATATGTAACTAAATTTATATATGATGATGGGGAAATAGATGTATGTGCATATATTTATAGGTTTATTATTAAGGTAGCAGATAGATATTAGGCCTCTAATCAAGTACTACCTCAATGCAAGAACACTTTGTTCTGTTAAACTGGCATTCTATGATACTCACCTTCCCGACACTATTGCTGAAGACAAATGTGTGCATAAGCAAATGTGGTGAAGAAAGTTGATGGTTCCCGGCTATCAAAAGATATAACATCTGGGGTCTTAAAGGATTGAAGGTAAACAAGCAGCCATCTAGCTCAGAAACAACATAGCCCACATGGAGGAAGCACACCAGCCCATGTCATCATGAGGTGTGAAAGGGATCAGGTATCAGGCAGCAAAAAACAAAAAAATCATATCATTATGAATGAGGGGGAGTGCAGATTAGGGACCCAAAGTCCATCTGTAGGCAACTAGACATCACCTTACAGAACGATCTCAGGGAAGAAATGAGCCAGTCAGGGTGTGATGTAGCAATGATGAAACATACAACTTTCCTCTAGTTCTTAAATGCTTCTTCCTCCCTCCTCCCCCTCCCGCCCACTCCCCATTATCATGATCCCAATTCTACCTTACAAATCTGGCTAGACCAGAGGATGTACATAGGAACTGGACTGATAGGTACAGATAGGAACTGGAAACACTGGGAATCCAGGACAGATGATTCCTTCAGGACCAGTGGTAAGAGTGTCAATACTGGGAGGGTGGAGGGAAGGTGGGGTAGAAAGGGGGAAGCAATCACAATGATCTACATATAATCTCCTCCCTGGGGGACAGACAACAGAAAGTGGGTGAAGAGAGATGTTGGAAAGTATAAGATATGACAAAATAATAATAAGTTATAAATTATCAAGGGTTTAGGTTCATGAGGGAAGGGGGAGAGGGGAGGGAGGGGGAAAATGAGGACCTAATACAAGGACTCAAGTAGAAAACAAATGATGAGGGCAACAAATGTACAAATGTGCTTGACTCAATGTGTGTATATATGGATTGTGATAAGAGGTATATGAGCCAATAAAACAATTTTTAAAAAACTTTTTAAAAATAGCGAGTAAAATAAGTGTCCTCAGAAAGATATTCTATTTAGATTTTGGAGAACAAATTGTAGTTTTATTTGTATCTCACTTTATGTGCATGCATGTTCTCCATTTTCTATAATCTTAAAATTAAGCACTATTCTTCAGACTTGATTAAACACTATCATGTCCCAGCCACAGCTTTTAGTCAGGGATTTCAGAATAGGTCTTGTAACAGGTTTTACAAAAGAGAGCTTGTATAAAATTTCAGTTTGGAATTTGGTAGGTAGCCACTAATTAATGAAAAAAAGTCTTCTAAACAACTAAATATTTAGGCTTCAGAATTTAAATGTGCTCAAGGGCTGGCTATTAGCAGGTTGAGAGATGCTCAATTCATTGAGGGCACAATGCAAAACCCAGGAGCACTGCTGTGAGGGGGCACAAAGCCTTGGGGAAGCTCCGCCCTCTGCCATTCTCCACTATTCCTTGTTCACAGAGCCCCTTTCATCTGCACTCTTTCTCAGAGATGTTTACTTTTTCTGATTCTGATCTCTTTTTTTTGCTTTCTCCTAGCTAGCAGACCCCCAACTCTCCAGCAATCTGGACCCCCCCCCCCCCCAATACAATGTAACCTCAAGCCTTCCACAAGATTAACTAAATCTCAGGCAAAGGATGCAACAACTTTGTATAAAACTTTCAGGAGTGTCTCACGTACTTTAGGGAGGAGTAACAAAGTAACAGTAACCAGAGAAGAACAAGTAACAAAAGGAAGGGAGTAAAGATATTTTAGGGGCATACAGACTCACACATGGAACAGTGCAACATGGGAAGCTATCATAACTTGACTAATATAAAAATGGTAGAATCAAATGCTTGTATTCTAAAAGGAAGGGGAGGGCGTTATCTTTGAATTTATTATTATATTTGAACGTTATTTTCTTAACGTATTAGTGCTGAAATCCTTGAATGTCAGATGTTAGTTAACTGGATGTATACATAAGTCTACATAGAGTTATATGAACACATATGCGTGTGTATTCACACACACATCTCTATTGCTAGCTCTCTCTCCATCTGTGGTGCTGTGGTTAAACTACTGTAAAGATTTAAGAATCAGACACTCTCCCCCTCCTAAAGAAACCATATGTGCAGAATGTCCAAGGCTGTGACTTTTTCTAAGTGGATCAACAGGCCTGGTTTCTGAAGCAACCATTTAGCTAGTAGTTGAGCATGAAAGTTCTATCTTTAAAGTAGGAGGATTTTAAATTAGGTTTCTCCTAATTTTGAAATAATAAAGAAAGAAAAGGAAAAAAAGAACCAATGTGTATGAGTATTTTAAAATTTTGTAGTTAGGTCAAATTAATGCCATTTATTATATTATTATTTACAATGGGCAATTCTAAAATTTTGAACATTTATTAGACTATTCTCTAAGTCCTTGACTTAAAATGAAAGAGATTCTATCCATTGTAAACATTCAAGGAAGAATTATACTAATATAATTTAGAAGGTATTTGAAATATTGGTGAAATACATGAAAACACTGTATTTTACTGTATTTAAATTGATCAGCATACATGAGTCATTGGAAGCAATAAAAATTGCAAATTTACTACTTAATATTTTCAATTTACAAAAGTTTTAAATGCAAGTTATTTCTCATTCTTGATGGCCCAAGAAATCAAACCTGAGTTGATTCTAACTCATAGAACCTACTGAACAGAATAAAAGCTATACCCAGGGTTCCGAAAGTTATAAGTATTTAGTGGGGAGAGAATATCCCATTTAACCCTGCAGAACAGCTCGTGAGTTTGAACTGATGATTTTTCAGTTAGTAGTTCCACACTTTACCCATTGTGCCACTGCTGCTGTTGATAGTTCTATCCAGTAGGTTCTGACTCATGGCAACTCTATGTTCAATGGAACTGAACACTAGATGGACCTGTGCCAACCCCACAATTGTTTATATATTTAAACCTATTGTTGCAGCCATTGTGTCTTGTTTGGGGCCATATTCTGTCACTGCCCTTCCTCTTTACCAATCATAATGTTCTTCTAAATAGTGATTGATATCTCCTGATAACATGTCTAAAGTATGGGAGACTAAGCCTGGACATCTTGATGAGCATCCCGACTGTACTTCTTCCCAGATAAATGGGAAATGAGTTTATTCTTTTAGTAGATGATGATATCTTCAATATTCTTCAACATCATTGCAATTCAAATGCACTTTTTCTTCTGTCTTTTTTATTCAACATTCAATTTTCACATGCATATAAGGCAACTGGGTCAGGTATACCTTGATCCTCAAAGTAATATCCCTGCTTTTCAATACTCAACAGAGGTTTTGTGCAGCAGATTTAATGAATGAAATGTGTTCTTTAATCTCTTTACTGCTGCTTTCATGAGCATGGATGGTGGATCTGTACATAATCTGGTATCAATTGAGACTGTTAAGAGTGAAGGGGTAGAGGTTAGCTTGCGAACCAGGTTGCAGCTCGATGGCTTCTTTTGGAGGTGCAAAGGACATAAATACATCACAGGAAGTCAGATACACTCACTCCCTGTGGGATATTCCTGCTGACGAAGCCACATTGAGTCACACTGATGGAGCAAAAGACCTGAAGTTGGAGGAGCCACATGGAGACCCACCCCAGTGATGAGATGCTTCCACCTCCACTGGATCCACAGACTTTCCACCCACTGGTCTGTGCTCTTCCTGTATTCTGCATCACTACATGTGTTGTGTGTTTCAGAAGAGGAATTGACAGACTGGTATCAGACATATGGGCTAATGTCAGATTTATGAAGTTGATCTGGACGGGGCTGAGATGTTTTCTTAATATACAATAACTCTTTATATAAAGCTCTTATTTATACACATATTAGTGTCTATAAATGTGTTTCTCTAGTCAACCCAGACAAACACAGGAGTTAGAAAGCTTAAATTCTTGGCAACGTCAATATTTTATTCATTTATCATAAGGTTCCTATTGGTCCAGATATGAAGTTGTTGGTCTTTTTTTTCTCGTCGCTGAGTTGTGTTCCACACTGAAGGCTGCTGTCCTTGCTCTTCAACAAGTGCTTCAAGTTCTCCTCACTTTCAGCAAGCAAGGTGATAGCAGCTGTGTATCAAAACTTGTTAATAAACCTTCCTCTAGTATTTCTTAAAAAAATAATTGTATTGGGGACTCACACAACTCTTATCATAATCTATCTATCCAACCAACCATCCATCCATCCATCCATTGTGTCGAGCACATTTGTACATTTGTTATCATCGTCATTTTCTTTCTACTTGATCCCTTGTTACGAGCTTCTTAATTTTCCCCCTCCTCCCTCATGAAACCTTGATGATTTATAAATTATTATTATTTTTCGTATCTTACACTGACCGATATCTCCCTTCATCCACTTTTCTGTTGTCCATCCCCCTGGGAGGGGGTTGTAGGTAAATCATTGTGATCACTTTCCTCTTTCTCCCCCAACTTTCCCCTTCCCCTCCTGATATTGCTACTCTCAATATTGGTCCTGAGGGATTTAACTGCCTTGGATTCCCTATGTACATGCTCTGGTCAGATTTGTAAGATATAATTGGGGTTATGAAAGTGGGGAAGGAGCATTAAAGACCTAGGGGAAATTGTGTGCTTCATCAGTACTATACTGCACCCTGACTGGCTCATTTCCTTCCCACAACCCTTCTGTAAGGGTATGTCTTCCTCCAATCTTGATTCCACATTCTTCTTCATATAAACCAACATCTCTGATACTTTCCTCAGCATACAGATTTGAGTATGGAAAGAGAATACAACCCTGACACACACCATTCCTGATTTTAAAGCATGCAGCATCCCCTTGTTCCATAACTGCCTTTTGATCTATGGGCAACTCCCCCAGAAACATAATGAAGTGGTCTGGAATTCTTATTCTTATCAAGGCTGTCCAGAGATTATTATGGTCCACACAGTTGAAAGCCTTTGCTTAGTCAATGAAACCTAAATAGAGACTTGTCTGGAATTCTCTGCTTTCAGCCAAGGTCTATATGACAGCGGCAATGATAGTTCTCTATCCTCATCCAAATCTGGCCTGAACCTCTGCTGGTTCCCTCTCAATGTACTGCTGTAACTGATGTTTGATAATATTCAGCAAAATTTTACTTGCATGTCATGTTAATGATAGTGTTCTCCAATTGAGCATTCTCTTGGGTCACCTTTCTTTGGAATTGGATCTCTTCCAGACAGTTGGCCAAGTTGCTGTCTTCCAGATTTCTTGGCATAGATGAATTAATGCTTCCATTGCTTCATAAGCTTATTGAAATATTTTAATTGGTATTCCATCCATTCCTGGAGCCTTATTTTCAGCTAATGTGTTCAGTACATCTTGGGCTTCTTCCAATATTATTGCTTGTTGTTCATAGAGTACCTCTAGTCATGTTGAGCTCTGGAGCAATGGAAAAGGGAGTGTGCATTAGCTGTGATGCCCAAGGTCAGCAGTTGGAAACCACCACTCAGGAGTCAGGTACAAAGAGGAGGCTTTCTATTCCAGTGAAAAATTACAGTCTATAAAACTCACAAGGGTGCCTATGGCAGTGAGTAATAGTTGAATTTCAACTAATTATTTTTGGTGCAGTGGATCTGTGTATTCCTTCCATGTTCCTTGATTCTTCTTGCATCCTTCAATATCTGGCCCACAGAATCTTTCAACATTGCAACTTGCATATTTTCCAGAGTTCTTTCTGTTTAAGAGATGCTGCACGTGTTCTTCCTTTTGTAATTTCTAACTCTAGGTCATTGTACTGCTGGCTACATTTGACTTTACTTATGGATCTGCCCTTTGGAATTTTCTGTTCGGTTCTTTGTTGTCCAACTTTCTCCCACTTACCTTGTTTTCTGTCTGATTGGTAGCTAGTTTAAGTCTTTTTTAACATCCACTTATAACTTTTCTTTCTTTCCTGTCTTTAAAATGACATTTTGATCTCTTTATTTTTGCTGTTTGTATTTCTGCTGATTTTGTATTTGTATCGATTGGATTTCCTGAAATGTGAGTAGATATCCTATTACAGACAGCATAGTAATTCAAGAAAGATCTTGAAATGTCCTTTTTTATGAAGAATGCAACACTATTCCTCTTGATGGTGTCATTCCTAATATAGTGCACCATATGGTTTTCCGATTCAAAATGGCCAGCACCAGTCGGTTTCAGCTCACCAGCTCCTAGAATCTCAATCTTAATTAGTTCCATTTGTACTATTGATACTTGCCACATTCCCAGATTCATACTTCGCATATTCCAAGTTTGAATTATTAATTGATGTTTCCGTCTTCTCATTTGTCTTCTATTTTGATTCCTGCTCTTCCACAGTCCTATTTTAAGTGTCTTCTTACCCGATGAACGTATCTTCCCGCACTATTTCTGACAATGCTCTACTTCAATTCATTAGGTTTTCAGGAGCTAACAGGTTTTTTGTTTGTTTGGGGTATCCAATAGATTTTCAATTGCTCTAAAGTGGACAGCCTATTTCTTCTTCATAGTCTGTTCTTGTTCTGGGTGTTCTGCTCAAACCTGTTCACTGTGGGTGACTTCGCTGCTATCTGCGACACCAGTGACATTGCTTTCAACACCACAGCAATGCTCAAACCACTGCAGAATGGAAAACTGACAGACAAGGCTTCTTTTTAGAAGCCAATCAAAGTAATGAGGATTTCTAGTAGCATTAAACAACTAAAATTTTTGGTTTATTTTCTAGATACCCTGATAGAAATGTTAAAATAATTTGCCTAGGCAAAGATAAAAGTTTTCATTTTTCAATTTCTCCACCTTTAGTTTATCCACACTGATCACGTTATTTTAGATTTTAGTCATTTGATTATCTAATAGCTTAAAAGATTAGCTATCTAGTCAGAAAGAAGTGACATGGCCAAATTTAAAAATCCAAATGCTTTCTTTAAATATGCAGTTCATGTATTCATATGAATAGTGCCATGCATATTTATGGATAAAAACATATGACATTTAATTCTAACAATACTTCTGAAATCTCAGATTCATTCAAGCAAAAACCTGACTCAGACATCAAGGAAATGCTGACTCAGACTCATCTCAACCATATAGGACAGGATCGAACTGCCTCTGTGAGTTTCTGAGACTGTGAATCTTTCTGGGGGTGGAAGCCCCATGTATCTCTCAGGGAATGGCCACTGGTTTTGACCACTGACCTGTAGCTTGCAGCACAAAACGTAGACACTACACTTCCTTCAAGCAAAGATGACCCTTCACAGGAGCTCCCAGTAGTCACTTGAAAAGCTGGATTGACCCAGTGGCTGCAACGATTGGCTGAAAGACAGACAGTGGCGAGGGTGGCACTGGACAGGGAAGTGTTGTCCGTGGGTCACTATGGGTTAGAACCAACTCAATGACTCCTGAAAGAAGCAGCAAGTAGGGTCACTGGGAAATATGAAGTACTTGCGGATGCTTTCATTTGCTCTGGGTACTCATACTTCTACCGTATTTCATCTGTGCCTGTCACTGCCGTTGACCTTCAGCACCACCCACCTGATAGAGGTGATGTTTCTTTCTCTACTGAGGAGACTACCTGCTGGTCCTCAGAATATCGAGGAGAGGGTGATGAATTTTCTCTCTCTGTGTCATGAATATGTTCATCCTCTGGAAAGGGAAATTAAAAGTACGATTGAATGTTCTCTGGACAGTGGCAGGGAAAAGAGTCTCAAAGCAGCTCGACATGCTGCTTTCTGCATAGGGCATTTCAGTCCTTGGGCTATCCCAGCGGAACTTAGCAGAGACTGGTCTGAAAAGGAAGGAATTAAGACCCTTTTAAGGATGGAAATGTCACAAAAGGACCACTTTTATGATGTAGCACCATAAAATAAGAGACTCTGATTTGCAAGGGACTGATAGACATCCTTGAATTGGGCAGCCCTGGGCTCGGTGGCCCCTTTACCCAGAGGGTTCCTGGAGGTTTGACAGACCGTTGTCTGTCTACACTGGCATCAGGGCTCCTGACTCATTCAGGGCCAATGGGAGACTATCAGTTTGTTCCTACATCATTTTTCTTCACACCTTCTGAAAGGTGGCCTGTAGGGAGATTATACTCTGGTGAAAGTCGCTGCTAATTAAAACAAGTAATTAGTGTTCCTTCAGGCTTTGCCGTTTCACTCACTTTTGCCCGCCAGACAGCATTAGTTTAAAAGCAATCCGATTTCTAGCAATAACAGACTGTAAAAAAGTCATTTAACAAGTATGTAAGTGTAAGGTTACAGTCCGGGTGTTGATTTATCTCTTCTGGGCTATTTAGAAATATTGTAGTAAAGTTGAAGGGGAAAAAAGTTAAATAGTTTAATTATTTTTTTTAATTTAACATTTTAAAAAAGCAAAGACGGCTTCATGCCTCATTCATTTACCAAAATAAATAAGTAAATAAATGACAAGCAAAATCTTGGAGACTGAGATTTCCTAAATTTCATTAGGAAACCAAAATTGGATTTAATGCTGTTTTCTCATAGAACCCTCACTTAGTGTTTTGTAAACAGATAATTTCATTAAGTCCTTTTGTTCTTTTACTGCCTTTGCTGAAACATGGACTTTTTATTGACTCTCATTGAAATGAATTGGAGAAGTAGATTTTAATACAAGTTACTACCTCCCCTCCCCTTTTTCCACCCCAAATTCCAAATGACAATATGGTTTTAGTTCAAAGAGAAAGAAATGCGTGGGAAAGATTAAACTAATTACAAAGAAATATAACACAAATCAGCTTTTTAAAAATATACCTACAACTCTATCCTGTTAGAATTCTTGTCTAATCGCTCAGGATTTGCAACTTGACAGCCTTCTCTAATTGCTTTCTTTGCCACTTAAAGTGATCTATTTCTAAGGTTGATATCATCAAAGACACGCATGCAATTGTGTAAGCAATTCAGTATAGCTCATCATTAAAATCAGCCATACGTCTACTTTTTCCTTAACAAATGAAGGCATACTACCATAATTAAAGCTCGATTCTCAGATATGCGGGTTCACCAATGAGGTTATATATATATATCTCAAAAAGATCTCTACTTTTCTTTGATATGACACAAACCTTTCCTATGCATTTTGTAAAACGTTATTCATAAAAATACAGCGCACAGGTGACCATATTTTAATAGGAATTATGATAACCACATAAACGTTAGCGATTATCTCATATTCAATTAGTGAATTTTGGAGTTTTATTTAGTAGATTACTTTTAATACATGATGTATTAAACAGCCAAATTAGATCATTTAAAAACTGATAAAATAGGACTGCAAACCTATACCACTTAAAATGGAATATTTGAATATATATATGTTGGTTTTTATACACATATGTATGACATGTATATATGTCTAGTGTCATTTTAAATGAATTCCATGTTTTCTTCACAGCTTATGAATTCTAATAAATACTATAGAATTTTAACTTATGCTTTTCGTGTCTTTGAACATATACACGTATGACCAGTTACTGATAAGTGAATAGAGAACAGCGCGCGCACACACGGAAGGCCCTATATAAGCAGGATTGACACAGTGGCTGCTACAATGGGCTCAAACATGAGAGCGAGTGGGAGGACGGAGCAGGGCCTGGTGGGGTTTCCTTCTGTCATGCAGCACTGCTTTTAGAGGTACCTGATTGCACTCCACCAAGCCTCAACACCTTCAACACCATGACCATTGCATGCCAGGCTTTACCAAAGTTTACTTTCCTGGAGCATAGGAAGCTTAGTAGACTTTATTTGAAATTCTGCTTGTTGTTTTTTTCCTAAGAAGAAATCTGTGAAATAATGAAGATTGTTTTTGATTACTGTGTTTATTGAACAAACCAAATTTTGCATAGAATCTCTTATCTTTGACTGTGCCTTATCCCTGATAGTCAGAACTAGGCTCAACTCTCATTTCAAGAGATTTTTTAAAATATTAGACAGTTGTCACTCACAAACAGCCTTTGATTTACTTGAATTGCAGCAGCATCTTCAAAGACTCCTATTAAGAATTTTCTTTTTATTTCAGGACTCATAGCTTGGCAATATGACATGGGCAGCACAGACCAGGGGCACCAGAGGGCAGACTGCACAGATATCTTCAAGGACTGCCTGAATCCTTATGAATCACGATGGAACCATAAGAGACACCATAATTGCTCTCATTGTATGTATTAAGTCGTATTTGCACAGAAATTTTATTATGATACAAAAGATAATCTTTAGAAGCAATTTTAAAATGGAAGTGCATAAATGCTGAGTCTCAAGTAAAAGAAAACAATTTTCTTAAGCCAAATGTCTTCTGTAAGGGATTTCAGGGGTCATTTGATTCTGTTTTAAAGATAATTTGACCTTATGATTCACCCAGCTCTTAAAATGCATGTCTGAAATATAATTGTTTTCACTTAGAGTTGAAGTTAAAAAAAATAAAACTGAAATAATCCTTTGTCATTTATTTTATTGCTTGCAGTACTTTTGGCTAAACAAGAGAAACAAAGTAAACAAATATTGCTATTAAAATGTATCTCTTCATAACTTCAATTCAATGTATGAAGAGAATAAAAACAATGGTGATTCCACATCCTCTTAAGAATTTTTAAATAAATTTGCTGCAGTCTAGTTAGCCAATCCAAACCTACCCCTACAGACTTTGAAAGCGATGATGCCAAGTTCCTTGTTTCATGCTACATAGATTAATAATTTTTGTTGATTTTAATATAATTGAAATTCCTATACATTTTAATCAATACTTTTCTATAAAATACAATGTTAAATAATATAAACTCTCATATAATCAATTTGTCAGAAGTTTCTAGAGAAGAAAAAACGCAGATTGTAGAAGCTATTAAAATATTGTACGTGATGAAGATCAATCTGAGCTTTTCCAAAGGAAGAAAAACCTCTAAAAAGTAAAGTATTTATCCAGTATCACTCTATAAGCTAGTTGAATTAGTATTTATTAGAAACTTTAATGTGGCAGGTACAAGGTAGGTACTTTATGCATGTTACCTCATTAACCAGCACAATATTGGAGTTTGAAGTGTTCGGAGAGGCTAACTACTTTCCCCACGCTACTCACAAAATCAGATGGTGGTAATTAAATTAATAATCAATGTAATTATTCATTCAATAAGCTTTTTAAAAAATTGAGTACTGTGGTAGTTATATAATAGTTTGTCAATTTGAGAGGATTAAGAGTGAAGGGGTAGAGCCTAGCCTGTCAATCAGGTGATAGTCAATGGGTCCTCTGTGTGGGCACGACCTTTTCCTGAATATTCTGGGAACTCTGATATTCCTCTTTGGAGGCAGGAAACACTCTCTCTCCCAGCTGATTCCTTGTGAGTCATCCCTGAGGAGAAGCCACATGAACCTGACCTGATGCAACCAGAGCCCTGGGGGTTGGAGAAGCAATGTGGAGAGCACTGGATCCACAAGACTTTCCAACCCCTGGCCTGTGATATTCCTGCATTTGGCATCATTGCATGCGTGTCTTGAGTCTAAAGAGGACTTTATAAAGTGGTATCGAAAATATGGGCTAACGTCGGACTTATGGACTTGATCTGAGCTGCACTGGGATTTTTTTAAATGTACAATTGCTCTTGTATATAGACATCTTTCTTATACACTTATGGGTCTCCCTGGATTTGTTTCTCTAGTCTACCCAGACTAGCACAAGTACCTATTATGGGTCAATTTCAGAGCTACGAAATCTGTGAACAGTTGTGGGCAGGAACCAACTACTCCCCAATGGCTGAGTATATGCATTGTAATAAGGGAAGAGAAACCATGTAGCATTATTTAAAAACGTGTCATAACTACCTACTCAAGCCATCCTGTATCATGTTTAATTTTACTTATCTTTCACAGGTTTACATTTTTGTTGTTGTTCTAAACTATTTTATTGGGGGCTCTTGCAACTTTTTTTTCTTTTTCCCAAGTCATCTGGGATTTTTATTTGAAGTGGCTAAAATATAGTGTTTTTAAATTTAAATTAACAAATCTTTTTATTGGGGCTCATACAACTCTTATCACAATCCATACATACATCAGTTGAGCAAAGCACCATTATACATTCGCTGCACTCATCATTCTCAAAATTCACCTTCCACTTGGGTTTCTGGAATCAGCTCGGTTTCCTTTCCCCCTGCCCTCCCTCTCCGCTCCCCCTTTCCCCCTGGTCCCTTAATAGTTTATAAATAATTATCTTATCTTATCTTACACTGCCTGGCATCTCCCCTCACCCACCTTCGCATTGCCCATCTCCCAGAGAGGAGGTTACACATAGATCTCCAAGATCAGTTCTCCCTGTCTACACCCCCATCCCTCCTGGTGTCGCCACTCCCACTGCTGGTGTTGAGGGCTTTGTCCGTCCTAGATTCCCTGTGTTTCCAGATCCCTACTGCACCGCTGTACATCCTCTGGTATAACCAGGTCCGCAAGGTAGAATTGGGGTCATGATAATTGGGAGGGAAGGAAGCATTCAGGAACTAGAGGAAGGTTTTGAGTTTCATTGTTGCTACACTGAACCCTGAGTGATTCATCTCCTCCCCACTACCCCTCTGCAAGGGATGCCCAGCTGTCTACAGATGGGCATTGGGTCCCCATCACGCACTCCCCCTCATTCACAGTGATGTGATTCCCATCCCACCCCCCGCATTTGTTGTTTGAGACCTGGTCTTCTCTGCCCTTCACGATCATCCATGTTGGTGTGCTGCTTCTGTGTGGGCTTTGTTGCTTCTGGGCTAGATGGCTGCTTGTTTTCTTTCAAGCCTTTAAGTCCCCAGATGCTATATCTCTCAGTAGCTGGGCACCATCAGCCTTCTTCACTACACTTGCTTATGCACATATTTGTCTTCAGCGTTTATGTGAGGAAGGTGATCACCCAATGATTGTTTTTGTTCCTCGGTGTCTGCTACATGTTCTATTCAACACCTTGTATTCGCTTAGGCCGTGTGCTTCTTCTCTGTGGGCTTTGTTGCTTCTGAGCTAGATGGCCGCTTGTTTGCCTTCAAGCCTTTAAGACCCCAGACGCTATATCTTTTTGATAGCCGGGCATCATCAGCTTTCTTCACCACGTTTGTACGTTTTTCTTGAGAAATTTTAATGCCTATTGCAAGTCCTCCATTAAATGAATTGAGTTTCATTTCAAGTTGCTTCCAGTAGTCTTTGCTTTGCTTTGTTTCCTTTTTTGTTTTGCTGCTTAGTTTATTTTAGAGGTTTTATAATGGAGCCATACTGTGACTTGCATTTCTGCCTCATCAATATAATTTATAATATTCATTGAGTACAGACTATATATCAAGTATGTTTTAAGTGATGTGCTTTTTTTGTCTTTAGAATCATGTTTCACATAGTCTTTGAAATATCTCTATAAGGACAATATTGATGCTATTATAATTATACATTTTAGGAATGTAAGGTGTATAGCTGTCATATTTCCAAGATCATGTATCTACTAAGTGACATAGCCAGAACATAGTTTAATAATTGTACAGTTAATTGCATTTTAATATCTTTATCACAAAAGAACCATCTTTTATTTTAAAATACATAATTTGGAATAAAGTCTTATTTTTCTACCAATTTAAAAAAATCTGTGTTCCTAAATTCTAATTATAAGCCAAATTATGTCAGATGTTAGTTTGCATATTTATTAAACACACTAGGTTAATAAGACTCCACATTTCTTAATTTCCAAAAAGTATTTCTTCAAACTATTTTAAAATGGTTTTATTGTGATATAATTAACATATTATATAATTCAATCATTCAGCCATATTAGGAAGGGTTGTGCCATCATCACCTCAATCAACTTTGGAATCTTTTCTTCTATCTTTGACCCACTGCTGGTGATCTCTCACATTTTCTGCCTCGCTCACCACCACATCCCCTGCTCCCCTTCCATGCCCTCATGCCGTTATTAGTCCAGTTAGTATCTTTATATATCCATCTATCCTGAGTTAGCTTTTGATACTTGAAGCAATATTCCATATTTTGCCCAGAGAGTCTTTCAAAATTTCAACTTGAGTCTTGAAGGTTTTCTCTCATTCTTTCAATTTAAGGTACCCTGAGTGTATTCTTTCCTTTGGGCTTCCTAATTCTAGGTTCTTGCCCTTTATATTATAATATTAGGTTTTTTCCTCATGAGCTGCCCTTTGAAATTTTCTATTCAGCTCTGTGACTTCATGTCTTCCATTTTCATTAGCTATTCTGTGATTACAAGGTTTTCACTCTCTTCTGACATCCACTTTGAATTTTATTTCCTATTTTTTCATTTTATTATATATTATTAATTATATTATGCTATATTATTAATTATACTATATTACATGGCATGTTGTTAATACAATCATATTGTATTAATTATATTATTAATCATATTATTAAATATTAATATGTTATATTACAGATCTTAGATGTTCTTGATGTGTTCCCACAGTTCATCAGGTCCTATCTCATTAGTTTCCAATGCATCTATGTTGAGAGGTTACAGAAATTCAGAAGGCCTACACTCATGATTACATTTTGGATCTAGTGGATTTGTTTTAATTTTCTTCAACTTCACTCTGAACTTACATAGGAGCAATTGATAGTCTGTTCCCCTGTCAGCCGCTGGCCTGGTTTAGCTGCTGATATTAAGCTTATGCATCCTCTCTTAACACAGATGTAGTCATTTGGATTTCTGTGTCTCCCACCTGGAGAAGTCTGTGCACAGTATCCCTTTGTGTTGCTTCTATCACGAAGTCCATCTTTCCCAAAGACTGTTCCTTTTTCTTTGTTTCCAATGCTTGCATTCCAATCACCAATCATTGTTAATGCATCTTGGAGTCATGTTTGATAACTTTTTGACTGAAATGGTGGAATTTCTCAATCTCTTTATCATCGGCTTTTGCGGTTGGTGCATAGATTTGAATAATAGTTGCTTTGAATGGACAGAATTTTACTACAAGACTGATCTTGAAAGGTCATTCGACAATGAATGTGTGCTCATTTCTCTTGATTGTGTAATTCCCAGTAGAGTAAAACATAGGATTTTCTGATTCAAAATGACTGATGACTGTTACTAGCCCATTTTAGTCCACTTAAGCTTAGGATATTGATTTTTATGCCGTCCGTCTAATTTCTGATAACTCTCAATTTTCCTAGATTTGTACTTCACACATTCCAAGATCATCAGCAGATTTTTTGCAGCTACGTTTTCTTTACACCAACACATAAATATCTGGAAGTCTCCTCTCCCAGAATTTACCCCACTCATGTCTCCATGGTCAGCTCTACTCTAAGAAATCAGCTCCTCCTCAGTCACATTTTGAGGGACCTCCAAGCTGCTCACTCGAAGGGCACTATATATGACAATGTTCGGTTCCCATTCAGTAGGCCTGACAATATTTTGCAGACATGCATAAGCTTTTCAGTGGCTCTGTCCTCTGAAGTGGGGAGCCATGTCCTACTTCATTGTCTGTTCTTCGTCTGGAAGTTCTACCGCTGAAACCTGGTCAGTTTGGGTGACCCTGCTGGCATTTGAAATACCAGTGACATAGCTTCCAGCATCACAGCCACACGCAAGCCACCAGAGTATGACAAGCTGACCTTTTTGTGTTGGAGTGAGAGAGTGTAGAGATCCAATAAACACTGAGTACATGAAAGGAAAGGCGCTGTTTCCAAGAAAACATCACTTAGGAGAAGCCACTGAGGAATGAGATAAGTGATGGGAATTAAGATTTTCCAAAGAGAGATAATATAAACTAATTGTTCTTAAATTAAGGATCGATAAAGTAGAGCTCAAATCCATTCTTCTGTTCAAGAAGTCCTAGTGGCATAGAGGTTGCTTCGGCTTCAATCTGCAAGGTTACCAGTTTGAAACCACCAGAGACTCCTGGGAGAAAGAGGGACTTTTGACTCTGCTAATGAGTTCGAATTTTGGACACTCACAAAGCACTTCGAGCTGGACCTGACTGTGCAGTCGCTATGACGCAACGTTGACTCGGTCTCAGGGAGGTTTTTTGGTTTTGTTTTGTTGGGAGGCGAGGAGGGGGCACTGGTTCACATTAGATACGTTATTATAATTTTATTGCAGTAGTCACATCATAAATAATCCCCATAAGACATAAGATAGTTATTTTGGTAGGATCATTATTTTCAATCAATGATATAGAATTTAAAATATTGTTCAGAAAAGGAATTTATACCAATGTTGAACATCTTTTTAGATTATAATATATAGAATACAATTCATGAATATTTAACTTGTACGGTTCAAAATTCGGTGGTTGAACACTAGTTACCCAAACCGTAGTGTTTGCAGATATGGGCACACTCTCAGTGACACTCATTTGCAAAGGCTGTACGATGACTGGTTGACTAACACATGTCAAAAAAACACAAAGGGAATGTGAATACTGAAGTCATATGTTGGTCCCTGTTCACTTTTCATTGGGGACCTCAAAGTGATAGGTCCAAACCAAACCAAAACCCAAGATCCACCAAGTGGCTAACGTTGCAATAGGAATTATCTGATTTTTCTCCTGCTAAGAATGTTGGTCATAATGGCTATTTGTTGGGTTGATAACTGCTTGGTCAGTAGTTTGAAACCACCAGCTGCTCTTTGGGAAAAATATGAGGCTTCTAATGAAGCGTTACAGTTTCAGAATTCATTAAGTTATATTCAAGTATGGCTCTGCAATCAACAATCTTTGTCATTGTGGGTGATTTGCTTTATTTCCCATAGACTGGGGAGCATTTTCTTCACATATATGTCTTGGGGTGGGGCTGGGGGTTCTTGTAGAAACCGAACTACTTAATACCAGCTAAATGACTTGGGACATGCTTTACATTAGATAGTTTTGGCTTTGCTTTTATTTGGAATTGAAATTGGGCAATACTTCTAATTAATAATTTCTCAGTACTTTGAGAAATGTTTACCCAAAAGTCAAGTGAAGTTTGATCAGAAATTCTGCTTTTAGATACACGAGTTATCATAATCTATATGTACTTTTCCATCCATTCATTTTTATTCAGTATGTGAGACAGTAATCAAGTATTTATCATAGATTCCGTGAACTCTCTGTTAAACACGAGAGCTTCAAAGATGTGTCAGAAACACTCCTACGATCAGAAAGTTCACTTCCCAAAGATGTGATGAGAGGTTTGAAAGAAGAAGACAAAGAGAGCTTGTTTAAGGGCCTCAGTGTGGCAGCATACATTATTGACCCGTTTCCCGAGGAGGGTCATCTGTATGCAACAGTTCTCCTCAATTTTTACTCATCTGAAAAATTACAAAGTTTGTTAAATGTTCTCTAAAATCCACTTAGTCTATGAAATCCTATGTATTATCATGTCATGCTGGCTCTCTGAAGTGTTGCTTAAATGTCATCCACCATGTTTCCACTTTAAGATTTATCTAATTCGCTGGAAGTAGAATGCCTAATGCTCAGCCAGTATAATATTCATGCTTTGTCAGGGATCTGGTTTGCATATAATAGTAAGATTTCAGTTATGTCCAATTTACATGTTATCTAGCAGAAAGTGTAAGTTTGTAATAGATTTTCTGCCCTATTGTTTTCCCAAAGGATTTCCACGCAATTTCTATACTCTCTCTTCTTCATTTTTCATTATTCTCATTATTTTAAAGTGTTCCATCTTATTGTATTATCTGGCATTTTTCCATCCAGCCTCTTTCAAAGTTTATTAAAGTAATTCTTTCTGCTACACAACTTGGTTGGCCTAAATAGGTCTGCAGAATAACCCAAAGCAGACTACTCGAGAAAGGGCAATGTGGGAAGTTCCAAAACAAATGTGGGGACATCTTAGAACTTCAACCACAATATCCTTCAAGCACATTTCCAAAAAAGACTGAAAGGATATTTCCACATACCGCTGTCTGTACAAAGTGCGTTTTTGATATATGTGTGTATATTTATATATATGTGTGTGTATGTATGTATATATATGTGTGTGTGTGTGTCTATATACCATATTGAATGAAGGGGGAAGTGCAGAGTGGAGACCCAAGGCCCAAGTGTCAGCCAATGGAGATCCCCTCATAGAGGGCTTTAGGAGAGGAGATGGGTCAATCAGGGTATGAGGTAGTACCAATGAAGAACACAGCTTTCCCCCAGATCCTGGATGCTTCCTCCCCCAACTACCATGATCCGAATTCTACCTTGCAGGGCTGGATAGGGCAGAGGTTGTACACTGGTACATAAGAGGGCTGGAGGCACAGGGAATCCAGGGTGGATGATACCTTCAGGACCAAGGGTGTGAGGGGCGATGCTGGGAGAGTGGGTTGGAAAGGGGGAACTGATTACAAGTATCCACATGTGACCTCCTCCGTGGGAGAGGGACGGCAGAGGGGGGGGGGGAGGGAGACTCCGGATAGAGCAAGATATGACAAAATAACGATGTATAAATTACCAAGGGCACATGAGGGAGGGGGAGCAGGGAGGGAGGGGAAAAAAAAGAGGACCTGATGCAAAGGGCTTAAGTGGAGAGCAAATGCTTTGAGAAATGCTTTGGGGCAGGGAATGTATGGATGTGCTTTATACAATTGATGTATGCATATGTATGGATTGTGATAAGAGTTGTATGAGTCCCTAATAAAATGTAAAAAAAGAAAAGAGGAGAAAAAAAAGAAAATGATTAGGGCAAACAATGTACAGATGTGCTTTATACGATTGATGTATGTATATGTGAGGACTGTGATAAGAGTTGTATGAGCCCCTAATAAATTGTTTTAAAAAAACAAAACAAAGTGCATTTTTGCACAGGCAAAGGCAGAAGCATGTAGACAAGCCATGACAATCCAACATAGACTTGACATGACAAAGTTTTCAAGTATTGACCTTGTCAGCAGTTACTAGACTCTGATTCTCTATTTTTCCATTGCACTTATGCCACGTTTTTTGCTTGTTTTTCATTTGCCTCATAACTTACTGCATAAACTCCATGAGTAAAAGAATGCCTGATTACTATTACAGCAAATGTTTAAATATTTACTCATTGAATGAATGACATGATCTGGATAATATAAATCTGAAAACAATGATGTTAGTTCCTAAATTATTACTGTATTAGGTTAAGAGACACATTTATTATTAATAAAGGTATCATTTAGGCATTCGAAAGGCAAGACAATTTTACAACTGCCATAGAGATTCTGTAAACAATTCACAGGCTAATTAAAATAGTCTTAGAGTGGGTGTGGATCTAGTTTCAACATATCATTTTACCTTGAAAAATGACTTATCATGAAGAAGTTTGTCACTCTAACTTCAAACACGATTAAATTGCAGAATCAAGACTGATAAGCTGAATATTTCTTTCATTCTAATGTTTACACAATTATTTTATTCCATAGAGAGCCAACTATATGCTGAGGACAGGACTGGGGTTCACGAAAATAAAACCAAGTTAAAAGATCACTGTTCTTGAGTATTTTCTGCCCAAACAGAAGAGAAGATAATGTAAAAGCTGAACACGTAAAGGCTAGGATCCAAGGAGAGCACAGAATATGCTCTTAAGGAGTCTGAGCATAGAATGCCGAAGCAAAAGTGGCCTCCCAGTAGAGATAGCTCCTGGACTGAGTTCTCATAACATAAATCAAAGCTATGTAGGTGAGAAAATTTAGCAAATTTCAAAATGTCCATAAAAGTTTTATTTGCTTTGTTGGAACAGCATTTCTGTTAATTAAAACTAATTCCAGACAATTTGATTCAAATTTAATTCATGCCTTTCTCCCCACTTATGCCTAAAAACTGTGTGATAAATAAGTTTTGTTTCTAATGTAAATGATAGCAAAATGAATATTCTGTTATTTTCTTGGCATATAAACAAACAAAAAACAATGAATCCCATTTAGAAACTTCTACTCTCTGAATGCAAAATTCCCTCCATTTTATTGCAGACTTCAAAATTCATCTATTGTATTTGTGACCATTTTTACCTTGGCAAAATCCATATTTTATTCTGCTCAAACTTTTCAACACCACCACCAAAATTTTCCTCAAAATGAAGTTCATTCTATCCTTTTCACCTTTGCAATTTCTCTCACTGCCACAGATACAATTGCCGATGATCTCCTCTTGGAACTTCTTTGTACCACCATCTTTCTATATTTAATTGTCTTTGCGGTCTTTATTCTTCTCTCATTAGTTGCCACCAACATTTAAACCCCTTGACTCTTTTATCTGCTTTGTCTACTGAAATATGACAAACTCTGAGAACAATGCCAGACATCAAGGAATTTGCTGAATAAGTAAATTGCCTGTTTTAGTAGTTAAATGATTGCCTCAATTTTCTTCCTTATTTATTTTGTTTCAAGGACTATATAAATAGCAAAACATCTGGAGACCTGAGAAACATACAATACCAAGGCAACCCTCTATCAGTGAGACTTTTGGACTCATATTACCCTCCTAAGACGAGCAGAACCATCTCATAGAATTCTTAAGGCTGTAAATCTTTGAGTTAACCGACTGCTATGTTTTCTCCCATGAGTACCTGGTGCCTATCAACCATGCACCTAAAGGTTAGCACTTTCAAAATTACATCACCAGGACTTTTTAAGAAACACCATCCTGCCTGTGACAACACATCAGAATGATGCCTGGTCTTCGACCACCCTCACAATTGTTATGACGGAGTCCATTGTTGCCGTCACTGCGTCATCCCCCCTTGTCAGGAATTTGCCTCCTCTGGCTGCCCTTCCACTGTAAGAAACATAATGCCCTTTTCCAGGGACTTGGTTTTCACCATCCTCCCTTCTAAGGAGAACGTTGGCTGTACCTCTTCCATGATAGATCTGTTTGTCCTCCTGGAAATCCACAGTATTTACAATACTCTTCGCCAACATCACCATTCAGATGCATCCGCTATTCTTCATTCTTCCTTATTTGGTGTCTGACTTTCACAGGCATATGAAGCAATTGAAAAATCAATGGCTTGAGTCAGGTATACCTTAGTCCTCAAAGTAATATCCATGGTCTTCAACTTGGCATCAGATTTAGAAAATACAAGATGTCATTTGTTCACTTGATTGCCACTCTCATGAGCATTGATTGTGGTTCCAAACGAGAAAAATCACTGACCACTTCAAATTATTTTACAATTATCATATTGTTACTTATTTCCCAGATGTGGGAATTGTGGTTTTCTTTCCATTGAGTTGTAATCCATAATCCTCAATCTTCATCAGCAAGTGATTCGGGCCCTTCTCACTGTCAGCAGGTAAATCGTGTCATTGGCATATCACAGGTTGTTTCTAAGCCTTCATCCACTCCTGATGCTGCATTCTTCTCCCTACAGTCGTGCTTTTCTGATTATTTGTTCAGCATCCAGAACGAATACATACACTGAAAGTACACAATTGTGACACTCACCTCTTTGCATTTTAAACAATGTTTTAAACATTTTAAATCCCTTTGTTCTCTATGTACAGGTTCCACTTGAGAACAATAAAGTGTCCTGGAATTCCCGCTTTTCTCAAGAATGTCCATGATTTGTTATGAACCAATCATAAACTATGTTATGAACAGTTGAATTCCTCTGCATGGTCAATAAAGCATAAGCAAACATCTCTCTGGCAGTCCCTGTTTTGAGCTAAGACCTGTTTGACATCAGCAACGTTATGCCTTCTTCCGCAGACTCTTCTGCATCCAGATGAATTTTGGCAGCTCACTGTCAATGTACAGCTGCAACTATTGTTGAATAATCTTCAGCAAAAGTTTACTTGCATATGATATTAATGATGTTGTTTGATAATTTCTGAACTCTACTGGGCCACCTTCTTTGGAATGGGAAAAAGTATAGATCCCTTCAATCAATTGGCCAAGCAGCTGTATTGAGCTATATTGCAAATTTCTTGGCATAGGCTAGTGAATGTGTTCAGTGCTCCATCAGTTTATGGAAACATTTCAATTGGTATTTGATCAATTCTTAAAGCCTTGGTTTAGGTGAATGTTGTCACTCTACCTTAGATTTCTTCCATCTGTACCAATGGTTCTTAATCATATGCAGTCTCTTGTATTGGTTCAATGTTGACTAATTCTTTTTGGTACAATGACTGTGTATTATTTCCATCTACTCTTGATGCTTCCTGCTTTGTTCAATATTTTTCCCATAAAATCTTTCCATGGTGCAAGTTGAGGTTGGAATTTTCCCTTCAGTTTTCTCAGCTTGATAAATACTGGGCATGTCACTTCGGTTTTCTAACTCTATGTCTTTGCATATTTCTTTATAACACTTTATCTCCTTGAGATACCTTTTGAAAATGTCTAGGCAACTCTTTCACTTCATCATTTCTTCCATTTGCTTTAGTTGCTCTATGACCAAGAGCAAGTTTCAGAGGCTCCATTGACATCCACTTGATCTTATTTTTTCCTAGCCCCCCCCTAAAAAGCCATTTGATTGGGAGTTAATATAGATATATCATTCCATATAGATATATCTATATATATCTATAATACCACCCTCTCTCAACTATGATATATTATCTATATCATTCTATATAGATATATCTATATTACCCACCCTTTCTCCACTATGCCCCAGAAACCCTTATTCTACTTGCTGCCCCTGTAGTTTCATCAATCCTGAGTTTCATATACTGAAAAACAGAAAAAGATAGAACAAAAATTCAAGAGGGTGTTCCTCCAATTCCATAACACATCTGAGATAAATCTTGATATGAACACACAAAGCACAAAAAAATACAGACAATGTTGCAAACCTTACAAATCCAGATAGACCAGAGGATGTACACAGTACAGATAAGAACTGGCACCAGAGGGAATCCAGGACAGATAAAACCCTCAGGACCAATAATGAGAGGAGCAATACCAGGAGGGGAAAATGAAGGTGGGGTAGAAAGGGGGAACTGGTCACAATGATCTACCAATAACCCCCTCCCTGGGGACGGACAACAGAAAAGTGGGTGAAGGGAGACGTTGGACAGTGTAAGATATGACAAAATAATAATAATTTATAAATTATCAAGGGTTTGTGAGTGAGAGGGGGCAGGGAGGGAGAGGAAAATGAGGAGCTGATACCAAGGATCAAGTAGAATGAAAATATTTTTAGAATGATGATGGCAACAAATATACAATGTCTTCACAAAATGGATGTATGTATGAATTGTGATAAGAGTTTTATAAGGCCCCAATAAAATGATTTTAAAAAAAAAGCCCTTCTAGTACTTTTTAAAAATCCCATTACAATGTGATTCAATTTACTGGAAATCTTAGAATTCTGGGTATTTAAATTTATTATATTCTTTTGTTTCTGCCTGTATTTTCCCCATTTACTTGTATTTTTGTATAATCAGTTTTATAACTAGGTACTCAATCATCTGCCTTTTGAAATGCTGCATTATTATAAGCAATAAAATTACTCAAGCTTATTTATCTCATGCTCTCTTACATATTAGTAACTTCAATAAAAAATTTGTGCAAACTAAAATGTAAATCAGATTTTCATCAAATGTTATCTTGTTGCTATTCATGACACTCATATTTACTTTGGAATTTTACTGTCCAGGTGAACATTTTTGAAAAGAAAGTGATATTGTATATTTATGTTTGTACTGCCTTACAAGGGTGTGTCTCATAATGCCTCTTAGTATGAGATAGGCAAGTGAAGAATGCTACTTTCCAACCACTGCTTATAGAGAATTGTGTGATATGAGTCTAGTTCAGAACAAAGTTGCCAATAGGTAAAAGTCCTTGGGCCACTGAACTTGATCATCCCCTCTATTGTGGGTCTCTTCCAACAAGTTCAAACCTGCAGGAATTCACTAATAATAAAGGAAAAATGACACCTGAGTAGTGAATATGGAATATGTGTTTTTCCTTTTGGTTATTAGTTCAGGATCCTGAGCATTTGGTGGCTGTGTGTTGGATGGCGCATCTGATTAAACATCTGTCTACTGGGGAGAAGCTCAGCAGTTTGGGCCAACCCAGAAGAATCTCACAAAATCCAGCAGATGAATTATTTTTAAGAAAATTTTACTTTGGAAACGATTTCAAAGGTTCCTATTGGAAAAAAAATGAGTTGTAATATCAAAATAAAACCTGAATTGTTTTCTGACAGAATGTGTGCTTATCTAGTTTGTCGGTACTTGATAGCACAATTTGTGACAATGAGGTGATAATCTGCATCATGAAGGGCACAAAAACAGAATATTAAAAATGAAGTTTCCCACTTGGGTTTAGACAATGATCCTTATGTTTTATTGAGAACCTTAATGTTGCCTATAAGAAATCTATGCCATCTTATAGCCCCAGAATGAAATTAATTGATTATGTTTGCAGAATCTTTAATGTTAAAAAAAAGCATTTGTTCAGACCTCCCTTTCCAACAAAAATAAAAAGATTAGCACTTTAATGTGTTCATAATATTTCCAAACTGATGGTTGTATGAAATATATGACCTATATCTAGACATACATAATTTTTGAAGCATTAATGTGATTTCATGATGAGAACTTGTGCTTTCTTGGAAGTATTTGGAGTGAATTATTTGAATATAATTTACATTTTAGTGTAAACTATGTTCTCTGGTTTATAAAAGAGTCCAGCATCTAGATTTTATTTAGCAACTAACTGTGGGGTTCCAGACTTTGAGAACTATGTATATTGGGTTTTGTTTGTTTACTTTTCCTTTGCTTTGTTTCTTTTACTTTTTCTCCTTTTGCTTTCTTTTCACATGATAAATTCTAAATTATGGCTTTCTGAGGCTACAACACTAGATTTAGTGAAGAGGCTGAACTTTGGGGCCTAACACACTTTGAACTTTAAGTGAAATCCATTGCACTTTTTTGGGGGGTAGTTTGTGTTAGATGGTGAGGGCAAGCCTTTTAGACCTTGAGACCATATCTACCCAGGCTCTTTGTAATGGCACATGCCTGCAACTCAATCACTTACTCGTCTTTCCAAGAATCCTAAAATCCAACCAACCAACAAAGCTGGAAATCCCCAGCCTCCGTCCAGTCCTGTGCCTCTCCTAGTAACTAGTCCAGATATAAAGGCAAGCTGCCAGGGAAGTTACTCGTTCACAGGTAAACTTCAAACTCCCCAAAGAAAGGACTGTGTTTTTAATGTGTCACTTTATATCTTCCAAACACCTCTATTTTTTTAGCTGGACAGACACATTTCTTCGAGCTCCCTTACTGTTGGGATCCCGTTGAGGTGATCAAGAGGGAAGAACTCATTTGAGAGATATCTAGAGTTTGTTCTGTCTCTTCTTTGTGCTGTTAAATGCTAAGCATGTAGTTCTCAGCTCTGTCATTGTCTGAGGAATGAAGATGGGCAGTGATCGGTCTGTGTTGGAGGAATCATCTAAGTGCAGTGAACCTAGGGGGCAGCTTCCCCATCCGGAGAGTGAACGCTCCAGAGACCGTGGGGAAGAAGCTTGTGGCTGAAAGGAGTCAAATTCTAGTTGGTCAAAGCTGACTCAGACGTCAAAAGGTCAAGCGGAGTAGCTGGCCAATTTATTGTCCTGTTCCAAAGAGGTAAAGTGTCATAAGAAGAACCGCGAAGTGTAGTTGCTGCTCATGCTATGCTAAGGAATATTTTTAAAACCTCTCCAGAGGCAGTTTTAACATGAGGGGTAGGATTACAGAGGCTATTTCCCATTTACTAAAACTGCCTGTCATTTAGATGTCTAAGGAATGATAGAATGAATTATCATAAAAATTTGACAAATTTGATGGCTCAAGCAAAAGGGGGAAATAGGCATTCAGATTATTACCCTGTAATAAGACATGACATTTAAAATGAGTTTACATGGCAGTTAGACCTTTACTTTTTTTTTCCCCTTTGATTTAAAAACGTTGGGATTCTTGTCTTTGGGTATGGAATGACTTCTTCTAGCTTCTCTTTGCTCCAGTTTAATGCTTACTTCTATTTTATATCCTACCATTTATATCCCTTGTAACCATAATCTAATTGCTCACCACAATTTCCAGAAATTGGGAAAACTTAAAATGTATCTTGAAAGCTAGTATATTATTTTACTAGAAATGTTTAACAGCAAACTAGTAGAAAAATGTAATCTGTCATTTGTCTCTTTATACAACAGAGTAGGTATAGCATATGGTCTCTCTTAAAATATATTTTCAAAGAAAGAAAAACAGACTTGAAAAGGTTAACTACAGTAGTAAAAACCAAAATTTAATTTTTTTGCTTCCAACTCATTCCTACTTCCTGACCAGCCAAATATAAAGTTCTGTTTGTAATAAACGGCCTCATTAACCCACATGAACAACGCTTATTATGATTTTTATATTATTTACTGAAAGGTTTTTATTTAAAAAGAAAATATAATTCAATCACAGTCAGTCTGACCTTTGGAAACATCCTGCACTTTCATTTTAACCCAAAAATAGTTTGTAATGATTTTAACCTTATGTGCCTTTTGAGCCCTATTTGAAAACTATTTTTTGTAAAATAATAAGAAACAAAATATATTTCCAAAACCATTTTTAGAAAGAATTTTATTTTGCCAGACCTCAACAATTGAAAATAGAGAAGACACTTGAAATATTACCCCGTTAATTCCAGGTAGGTGACGAGATAATTGTTCACTCCAATTTTGTCCTAATTTTACTTTAACATAAATAAACAACAAAGTAAATTATGTAATATTAATGAACATCTGTTCCTCGTAACATATACAAATACAGACGTTTGAAATGTTCTTTTAAGTGTAGTACTATTATCTGCAGAAGTTTGTTGAAGACTTTTAGATGCACAGACTTAGAGAGCAACACTTACTAAAACAGTTTAAAGAAATGTAATATTTGGTTTACATGACTAAATAATAAAGCACAGGAAGCTAACAGTAAATATATTAATTGCACAGTTAGCTCTTCAATTCCTCATTCCAAAAGTCAGCTATAAAACTCCTCAGTTGAATTACTTTTCAAGTAATTCTTTGCCAGTTCTAAGAAATAACCCATTTTGTTTCTTAGTAGTTTTGTATATTGTTTGCTTTTAAAATGTGTTTTAATTAAAAGTCACTGTAGAAACAAAGACATGCAAGTATTTGATGAATTTGAGGTATTGCAATCCACCTACCAAGGATCTCTTTATTAACCTACGTATTTTGAGCAAGGAGTCCTGTTGGTAGGGCGATTAAACACTTGGCAGCTCATGCCAGGTTGGGCACGTTGAGGCTACCCACCCTCCCAAGGGAAGGTAAACTGCTGTAAACACTCGGGCCATGAAAACCCTGTGGGAAGTTCTACCCTTTCACATGGGCTTGCAAAGAGTCAAAATTGAATCATCAGCCCCCAATAACAATCATCAATTTGGGGAATAACTATGTTAGAGGATATCTAACATATGTTTACCAGATAGAGCTATTGCTGAGTCATCGGTATGGCTGTTTCCTGTTTTCAACTTTGTGAGGTGTCATAACCATTTGTCACCGTGGTTACACCATTGGGTAACAGTCCGGCCAACAGTGTGGGGAGGTTCCCATGTCTCGCCACCCTTGCTGGCACATCCGAGCAGTTCTACAAGCTACTTTGGCGAGTGGTATTTCTTTTATTATTATTATTATTATTACACCTTAAAGCTTGTGAATAGTCATTTAAAGCATGACTATAGGTTTCTCCTTTGGAAGAAAGAAGAGATAAAAATATAAGAAACATAGAAATATATAGTCTAGTAGAAGAATGGCCCACATAAACATAAGCCTTCCTGAGCCTGAAACCAGCGAATTACCAACTGCTCTGGAAGCGATTGCATTAGATAATGAATTGAGTGGAGGGAAATGTGAAACAAAATGCACAGTCATAAACAAGGCAGGCTTAATGGTCAGCTGAAGACTGAAATTCTGAAAACTCTGGATTTTAGTCCTCCTCTGGTTTGAAACTGAGCTCACCCTCATGACTCTTTTAACCCCCAGAAAATAGGTTTATTAGGTGAATGGTAACAATAAATGGTAACAATAGTATGTAAGTTCTCCTTAAGATGATCAATTATTTGAAATAAATAGGGCAGAATTTACCTAGACATTGTTCAGAGAAGTTAGGAAAGAAGGAGAAATAGAAACAGAAAGGGGAAAAAAAGGAGGGAGAACTTGGATAAATGATGTTACATTAGGAGGATTGCAATCAATGAATGAGAGAAACAAAACATGTATTAATTGCCGACTATAAAACTGATGATCGGCTCTGTAAATCTTCAGATTTAATTCACAGTAAAAGTTTGTTTATTTGTTTATATAATAAATATGGAAAAATAAGAAGTCTAGCTAATCAGTTCAGGTCCTATTACAATAGAAAAGCCCCAAAATCTCATATGACGCTAGATGTGGCTCATGAGTATCCGGTAAACTGTCCTAGAAAGTTCAAAGTCCTCCCATGAGGTTCAAACAATGATGAAAGAGGCTGGTCATTCAGACAACATTCTATACGTGAACATCAAATATATGATGACCCAGTCTTGCTTTGAATCACTTGACGAATTCTAATCAAATGTGTGTTTTG
This sequence comes from Tenrec ecaudatus, assembly GCF_050624435.1. Taxonomy (NCBI): domain Eukaryota; kingdom Metazoa; phylum Chordata; class Mammalia; order Afrosoricida; family Tenrecidae; genus Tenrec; species Tenrec ecaudatus. The sequence goes on from NC_134531.1 coordinate 91,623,000, forward strand.
TTCAATATAGTCCTGATTTGTATTTAATTGATTTATTTCCTTTAATGCTTGAAATGTTTTTTTCCTTAGTGCTTAAAGTTAAATTTATCTAATTTAGATATTTTTATTTGGGTTAATTTTGTGCTCAATACAATATTTATTTATATTAAATTTATTTTCTTCCATTTCCATTTAAATTAAAAATTAACAAATAGAAAAGGGAGGAAATTTGAGCCATTTATACTTATCTTTGAGTTTCATTTATTTTATAAAACACAAACTGTCTCCTAAACTGTATTTTGCAGAGTTACACTTGAAAATGAATATTTATTTTAATCAAGAGGCTTCACAAAATGGAAAATATTTAAGCAAATAATTATTTCTATGGCTAAGCATTATTTTAGGGAAATAAAATTGAGTGAATCCTAGAAGCATAAAATGGAGAAGAAAAAACAGATACCTTATCTCAAACAGTTTCATTAGCCAGATATTTACTTAGCAGTGAAGAAATAATAAACCTTACAGGACATTCCTTTTTTCTCTATATTTACAAGAATATACCCATGTAAATGTCTACATGTTTCTGTTTAATGACTATGGCAGCAGGACAAAATATGTCAACATTCTCTTTTCAAGGTTTTTGGAAGGTCACCCTTTCCCAGTATTTAATGTAAATGACCTACTATTTATTTTAAGACATGCTAATGATCTATTTTACTTGGAGCATAACTAGGATCAAAGGTAAAATAAATAGAATCTAAGTATACATTTATAAAAACATTATGGAATTTGTTTGCTAAATATAAAAAGGAAGTGATGATTTTGAATTCAAAATTATTTAATTGGAGCCATTTGCTAAATAGAATTGTGTTTGGAAATGTAGTTTACCATATAAAACTGTGTACAATTTTAATATTAATTCTCCTTTCTGAAGTTTCTATGTTATTTATTCATTTATATATTCAATACGTTCATACATTCCACTGCCAGTGAGTCAATTCCAGCACATACTGACCCCTATAGGACAAAATAAGATTGTTCCCTAGGATTTCTGACACTGGAAATTTTGTCATGAGCAGACAGCCTCAGCTTGTTCTAGCAGAGTAGCTAGTGGCTTCCAATGGTGGACTCTCAGGTTAGCAGCCCTGCCCTGGGTTAATATTACGCTGCCAACATTGTGTCTCAAGAGCTACTTAATTAATACTTACCATCATAAATAAATATTGGACACGTACCATGTTTCCTGGGTGAGGCTGCTGATAGTTGAATTACAGGTGACATCATAGCAACACATAATGGACCAGTGTCACTCACCCATGGTGCACAGATTTTTGCTGAATTTTCAGACTGAAATTTTAAAAAGTTTGACAATCTACTTTGAAAACTTGGTCAATGAAAATCTGGGCTTGGAAAAATGAGGCCCATAATTTGAAAAGCAAAGCCATGGCCTTTGAGTGGATTTCAATTCACAGTGACCCCACGCAGGGTTTCTGAGGCCGTGAATCTTTGTGGAAGCAGATAGCCCTCATTCCCCCACAGATGCGCAGGTTGGTTTGAATAACAACCCTGCTGGTAGCAGTTCAATGCTTAATAAGCAGCACATAGATCTCTTCCTAGGTTGGACGATACTCAAAAAGCACAGTAACCATTATGGTGACTACAAGATCATAAAGATGGAACAGAACTGTGCACCTTCCCTCTGTTATACATGGAGTCATGTATGACATGCGTCTGAGCTGCCAAATAAGAAAGAACCTATGTACCAGATCATATATGAGAGTCTTGGCTATTATTGTAAGTAAGACAAGGGACGTGAATGCTCTTTAACAGTTTGTGGTGTCATAGATAAAGAGAAAAGTGTGAGGAAACAAGAACAGATTGTTGTTGGTGTAAGGTGCCATCTGGTCCATCGCAATTCACAGCAACCCAACGCACACAGAACAAACCACTGCCCAGTTCTGGGTCGTCCTCACAACTGTTCTTCGGTTTGGGCCCATTCTTGTGGCACATTTCTCGACTCATTCTGCCAAGGTCCTTCCTCCTTTCGCTGCCCCTCACTTTCCCCAGCGCGATATGCTTCTCCAAAATACATGAGACAAGTCTCGCCATCTTTATCTTCAAGGGAAATTCTCAAATGCATGTCTTCTTGGCTGAAAGAACCATGCTTTGTTCTTTTGGCAGCTCATAATACCTCCAATGTTCTTCACCATATTTCAAACACACACATTCTTCTTCCGTATTCCAAGGTCCAACTTTCACATGCAGATGAGGCCATGGCAATCCCCTTGTTTAGATAAGACGCAATTTAGTGTTCTAATTAACCTTTTTGCTTTTCATGACTTTATAGAGAATTCGGATGCAGCAGACTGACCCAGTGCTGTTTACCTTTTCCGTCTACACTGCTGCTTCCACGAGAATTGATCGTGGCAAGACAAGCTCCCGTGGAAAGGTTCTGCTCAGTGCTTTGACGTCATCGTTTCTGTCATGGGCCTGAGCTACATGATGATCAGGTTTAACTTTCAGTCTCTTCTGGCACTCACTGTGATATTTTCTTTCTTTTCTGCCTTTTTAACGGCGTTTAGTTTCTTCATGAGTGACGCTCTTGTCCTCCCAGAAGTCACCAGGTCTTTTGTCATCCGCGCTCAGTTCATTAAATCTATTCTTGATATGTTCTTGAAATTCAGGTGGGATATATCCAAGGATATATTTGGGCTCTCATGCAATAGTTTTTGTTTGTTTGTTGTCATTTTCATCCTAAGAGCAATTGAGAGTCTTTTCCACAGTCCAATTCTGTGCTCATTTTCCTGATGATATTGCGCTTCACCATTATCTCTAACCACAGATGAAGTGAATAGTTCTGTGTATTCCATGTTGAGATCCATGTGTACAGTCACAATGTATTGTTGAAAAAAAAGGTATATGATATGAAGAAGGTAGTAGTCTTACAAAATTCTATCACGTGATCTGAAGCTTAATTTCTATCACCATGATCGTATTTTTCTATGTTCTGGCTTCTGCATTTCAATGGCCAATAATATCCAGACAACTTTATTGCATATTTGTTCAATCAGAATGAAGAATTTGGTAGACTTGTCACTTTCTGCATCACTATCTTTGTGGTTATTGCATAAATTCGAATAATAGTTGTATTTTTTGGAGTTCCTTGAATGTGGATAGATATAATCCTATTACATTGTACTTTGAGACCTGTCTTCAGATGTCCTTTATAGAGATGAGGGCTACACCATTCCTTTTGACTGTGTCATTCCCAACATAGCAAACTATATGATTTTCTAATTCAAAATGGTCAATAGCAGTTCATGTCAGCACACAAACACGTTGGATACTGATCTCTATGTCTTCCAATTAATTTCATTCATAAAATAGAATCCATATAGAACAAATTAGTACCAACAAATGTAGACTGTAAACCTAACTCAGACTTCATAAATCAAGGGACCTTTCCAGAAAAGCCAAATCAAGTCAGACCGGATTAATTGCAATTAAAATGATGTAGAAGGAACAAAAACCAAATCACTGCCATTGAATGTATTCCAACTCACATTCATACCACAAGATAAAGAACTTCCTTTGGGGTTTCTGGGACTAAATCTTTACAGGGCAGACAGGTTTATCTTCTTCCATTCAAGTGACTGCTGGGTAATGCTGAAGACCCTGAGGTTACCAGCGCAATGCACAACCCACTACGCCACCGGAGCGTCTGGTGTAGAAGGAACTGAACTGAACTTGACAAGGATATATGTGACTTAGTCTGGGTAGAGTAAGAAACAATCTCATAGACATATGTATATAAGAAAGAGGTTTATATCCAAGAGCAATTGAACATTGAGAAAATGTCCCAGCCCAAGCCAGATCAAATCTACAAGTCTGGCATTAGTCCATCTGTTCAATACCAATCTATAAAGACCTCTTCAGACTCAAGAAACATATGCAATTGCGGGTGATTAGACCAGCTATCTGCATCAAGCTGCCTCTGAAATAAGGCGTGTGGATGAAAGGAAAAGAAAGAGACATGTACAAAGCATGGGATCGGGAGGACAGCAGTCTGATGGGTTGAAGTACCGAGTATATTCAAAGCTTGGTTTTTATACTCTTCTTCCAAGAGAATGGTTACAAAACAAACAACAGAGAATTTGTTTTAAAAATCATTCTGAACCTCTTATCTATGCAGGTGTTACTTAGCTAGGCACACTTTCTAAACACTTGAACAATAACAGCACTATATTGTAAGATAAGCACAAGGACATGCAGGGTTCAAAAGAATCTTAAAGAGGTCTTAAAGAACTGAGTTATCTCACACTGCTTTCAGCTGCAAGGTCATAAAGAACTGAGTTACTTTGCAATGCTTTTAGCTACAAGGTAAACAGGCAGAGGAGACTAATTAGTCACCCAGCAATAAACACCTTGACCAGCAGACCTCCTTCATGCAGTGTTGTCAAATACAGGAGGATCACAGACCATTGGATGAGAAGGCTCAGGGATCAGTGTTGTTGTAAGCATCTCAGCGCTGGCAGTGGTCTCTACGTGGCTCCCCAAGCTCCCAGAGCATGGGTTCTATTAGCAGAGTGCCATGTGTCTTGTCAGTAGAGCATTTATCCAGGGTGTCAGAATAGAGAGAGAAAGAGAATGTATCTCTATATTCCAAGGAGGAAATCCAGGAATTCCAAGGATTCTCAGGGGAACACCATGCCCACACAGAAACCTCATTGGCTATGACCCAATTAACAGACTAGACTCCACCCCTTCACTCTTAATCCTTTCAAGTCCCAAATTGACACCAGATTATGTAACTACCACAATATGTTTAAGGAAAATGAGTGAGAAGTTGCTATTTGGAAGATCAATGAATAGAGTCAGTTGGCTGGTTATTGAGGGGCATACATGATAGGAGCTTATTAACAATGATATGATTATAATTTTGTTTGTTAGCTATGAAAAGTCAATACATATGTGTATGAGTGAGATTCAAATCAGATTTGCATTTTGTAAAGTTTTTGCTCACAACAGTATAAAGGATACATTGAAGAGGCACTGAACTAAGCATGAGGAGTTCATCAAAGAGATGAATTTGGTAAAAACGAATAGTCGGTGGCAGAGGTTATACAGAGAAACAGGCCTGCCTGGAAACTACTTAGAAGGTAAAAGAGACCAATTAGACTGGACGTGGTAGAGAAGGAAGAAGAAGGAGTCAATAATATGGGCTGTTCACTAATTATACCAAGTTACTTCAACATGTCTCAATGCATTGCAAATATTTCTGAAATACCACCCACAGGAAAACATGGTGAATAAACATAAATTTATCCATATATACACACCCCTCAGTCTTAAATGCCAGGATCCGTTTCTCTCTTATGTTCTTTCTTTTTTATTTTAATCATGTTATTGTGGCTCATACAACTCTTATCACAATCCATACATACATCAATTGTGGAAAGCACACTTATACATTTGTTGCCCTCATCATTCTCAAAACACTGGCTTTCTGCTTGTGTTCCTGGAATCAGCTCCTCATTTTTCTCTTTTTTCCCCCTCCCTCCATGCTCCCCCATCCCTCCTGAACCCTTGATAATTTGTAAATTATTATTTTATCATATCTTACATTACCCGGTGTCTCCCTTCACCTACTTTTCAGTTGTCCATCCCCTAGGGAGGAGGTTATATGTAGATCCTTGTAATCGGTTCCCCTTTTCTAACCCCCTTCTCACCTCCCTCTCAGTGTTGCCACTCTCACCACTGGTCCTGAGGGGTCCATCTGTCCTGGATTCCCTGGTGCAGTTCCTGTCTGCACCACTGTACATCCTCTGGTCTAACCAGGTTTTTAAGGTATAATTGGGATCATGATAGTGGGGGGTGGGGTGGAGGAAGGGTTTAATAACTAGAGGAAAGTTGTGTATTTCATCTATGCTACACTGAACCCTGAGTGACTCATCTCCTCCCCACTACCCCTCTGCAAGGGATGCCCAGCTGTCTACAGATGGGCATTGGGTCCTCATCCTGCACTTCCCCTCATTCATGATGATATGATATTTTGCTCTTTGGTGCTTGATATCTGGTTTGATGCTTCAAGCCTTTAAGACCCCAGACACTATATGTCTCAATAGCTGGGCACCATCAGCCTCTTCACCACACTTACTTATGCACATTTGTCTTCAGCATTTATGTGAGGAAGGTGAGCATACATTGATGATTTTTGTTCTTTGGTGTCTGCTACCTGATCTCTTCAACACCTCGGGATCACACAGCTGATGTGCTTCATCCCTGTGGGCTTTGTTGTTTCTGAGCTAGATGGCTGCTTGTCTACCTGCAAGCCTTTAAGACTCCAGACGCTATATCGTTTGATAGCCGGGTACCATCAGTTCTCTTCACCAGGTTTGCTTATGCACATGTTTGTCTTCAGCGATCAGGTCGGGAAGATGAGTATCATGGAATGACAGTTTAGTTGAGCAAAGTGTTCTTGTATTGAGGGAGTAAGTAAGTGTAGACCTAGTGCCCATCTGCTACCCTACTACTAAACCTATAAATGTATGCACATAGATCTATTTCCCCCATAATCATAAATATATTTACATATGTACATGCTTGTATTAGGCCTCTATGTATGCCCTTTGCCTCCTCCTTCTTTCCTCTATTTCCTGTTGCTTTCCTTATTTTATCAACACCAGAAATTTTTAACTTTTATTTACTCCTATTTTCAAGTGGAAATAAAATTACCAATATTAAAACAATAATGTCCCAAAATTAAAAAGACAGCTTATTTACTATAATAAATACTTCATTCAATGAATTCTCACAGAAAGTATTAAAATATTATATATTATTTTATTTGAAAAATACATAGCAGAATTGGACAACAAATTGAGTTTAGGAAGAAATATTGAAATATTTACAAACTTGTTTGTAAAATTGCTTATGTAAGCATTGTTGAAATTTTGCACATTAACCATTTAATATGCTTGTCTTTATTCACTTATTGAATCAACCATCTTTCAAAATAAAATAGGAGACAAATATATGCAAATTATATCATGTAAAAAATTAATGTGATTACAAGTAAATGATGTACAAAATCCTCTTGTTTCATTTTTTAATTTACAGTTTTTTTTCTATTTCATAATAAATATCACAATGGCTAAGAAAATAAGTATAATGTGATAAGGGTGGAGCATAGGAAATTTTGTTATTTTCTAACTCTTGATTTGAATATCACTTACTGGGCATTCTGATTAAGAAAACATTTCCGTACACTGAAGAAGAGTATAATTATGTATCATTCAACCACTTGGACCATATCAGTTTTTCCAGGGCCCAAAGTTTCCTGCAGACTTGCCAATAGCAAAATTTAAACAACACATTGCATTGGGCAAAACTGCGGCGCAAGACTTCACTGAAGTGCTAAAGAACCAAGATGCCACTTTGAAAACTAGGATGTGTCTGGCCCATGCCATGTTCCCCTCAATCAATTTACATGCTATGAACACTAGACAATGGAGAAGGAAGACTAAAGAAGGGATGCATTGAATTAGAGTGTTGATAAAGAATATAAAAACGCTGAGTTCCCGGAGACTGAAAAAATCAGTCTTGGTGGTACTTTAGTCAGATGACATCTCAGAAGCAAAGTGCATCATCTCCCATTCTTTGGATATGTTATCAGAAGAAACCTGTGTCCAGAAAAGAATAGCTCACTTGGTTAAAGGAAGCCAGACCCTCTCTGACATGGATTGATACCGTGGCTCCGACAATGGACTCAGAACATCTGGGAGAACAGAGGAGGACGGGCCATGGTTGTTCCATGGTACACAGGTGGATGGAAACCAACTCCCTGCTACCTACCAACCTTTCCCTAAAACTTTCCAGCACAATTTCACCCAAAATGTAATTTCTGAGGAATGTATAAAACAAAGAACTAAATCACTTCAGAGTGCTTTTGGAACATGAGTGCCTGGAAATCACTAGCTATGCAAACTTGGTTAAATAAAGTTTTCAAGAAGTTTACATTTTGAAAGCATTTTCATTCACCTTTAAATGGGATGACTTCTATATTACATACAGTTCTCTGTAGGCGGGGTGTTGTAGGAGTACATCCATACTTCACTATAAAATTCAAATTATGTTAGCTGTTATTGGCAATACAGTCCCTTCAACCTTTAAAAATGCTTTACTCGAATGAAAAATTACATATCTTTCCCTAATTGTAAAGGTGAATACCATAAATGGCTGGGCACAATTGGCACATAGTGTTCTAGAAGGGAGTCCTGGTGACACTGGTAAGTGAAGACGGCTAGCAGAAAAGGGTTGACAGTTCAGACCTGTTTGTTGCTCCACAGTAGAAAGATGAGGTTATCTGCTCCCATAAAGATTTACTGCCTGAGAAATCCTACATGGTGTTATGAGTCAGAACAGAGTCAAGGGCAGTAGGTTTTTGATAGTGCGCTAGAGGAATCTTGAACTTCCGCTGGGACATGGATTTCAAGTTGAGCTGTAACATCAGAAGTGATGAAACCCAATACCTTCAAAGAAGCAATATTAGCAAAGACAAGATAGTTAAGAAATAATTAAAAGTGATATTAAAATTGTGCACACTAGGCATTGCATATGAATGCCTTTATCGCTAGTGAAACTCATAATCTGGGTTACTTAGCTGCTACTTGCTACTTTCAGCAATGCATGATTTTAAATGTGTATAAGAAAATCCCGTAAGTGAATTCAATAAGTATGCTTCTGTCTTTTTGAATAATGGTCGGCACGTCTAGTTAAGCCACATGAAGGATGAGGATGATGTTTGCCCACAGCACAGTATCTTTTATCGTCCAGCACAACACTTGAAACTGCAGCATGTCATTGGGTACTGACAACCCATTGGGGGAGGTGGTTCATGTATGCTGCATATTATCCTTAGCTCATTCAAGTGAGTTTAGTGATGTAAGTGTTACTAATTAGGAAAAAAAAGTTGCATAAAATTGAAAAATATCCAGTAACATGGAGAAAGAAGTAAGGAAGGTACCCAGCAAAAGACCCAGTTAAACCGGTGACTTGCAAGGTGTTAAGTGCGTTTGTTTGCACTTCCCAAGTGTAGATTTCCTCATACATTTTCATACTGATGGAGATAAAATGCTAAACTCTTAAATCCCTGTACGCCATGCTGAGTCGCTAAGGGCTGTTGAGTTTTTGTTATTTCTCCTCTCGAGTTAGCTCTGATTATGCCTGCTGAGTGAAAAATTTGTATTTGCCGACAGAAACAGGAACCACCCCACGTTCACTTGCACTCAGCAAATGCTCCCATACATCACAAAGATTTGCTCAACCCACCTTCAGAGGCCAAATCGAGCATGTTATTTTCTGTTTAGATCTGATTCTGGAGCCTCTCCATCAGGAGTGTTTTCCAGTCCCTGATTAAAGCAAGGTCTACAAAGCTGGAAGTGGTCACACACAGTCTCATTAGAGAGCTGGACAGGGTGACCCGGGCCTGCGAGCACAAAGCTCCGAGTGAACTTCAAATCTGAGAGTGCATCAATCAAATCCAAGCCAGGCTTTTATGTCATTTTTCTACTTTGCCTTTAAAGTCCTATAGGGATGCCCTTTCCAGCTGTAAAGCCGAAGAGCATTCAATAGAAACAAAAAAGCAAAGGCCCCTCACTCCCTAGCCCCTTCCGAATGGGTACGATTCTACCTCCCCCGCCAAGCATTAGCGAGTCTTCTGTGGGTTTTAAATTATTTAGCATGTTTAACAATGCAGCAGAAAGTATATTCGTATCACTCAGTGGTTCTGTATTAATTATTAGTGTCCATTCGAAAGGGAAACCAATAAGGTCAAAAGTGACGAAATTGCATATTGTAGTTTTTCAGTAGCTCTGGCCAAGTGAGATTTGGGGCAAAAATAAAGCAGTGATCATTGAGACTTTTCACGCTGTCCCTCGAACCCTAACCCCCCCCCTCCCATGCTTGCTTTTGATTTCCTTTATCACACTGAGAAAGCAAAATAGCAAATGAATAAAATCAAGAAGCATGAAGAATCATGGCGGAACAGAGGACAGGGCACAGTTCTGAGAAAGAGGGTCAGGCATTTGGTTACAGGTTCTTCTATGCACCTGCTTGGGGCGCTGGTGTCATTGTCAAAAAGGCATCTTCAAGAAAGAAGCATACAGAGAACTATACGTTTCCCCACTCAGTGTCATTCGAAGAAACGCATGGGTACAGTTAGCAGTGACTATTAAATTTAGGTCCTTTTCTTAGGACATCAGGACAAATAACATTCTAACACAAGTAACATCTGTATGAACGGAATAAAATGAGCTCTCAAAACCTGAACAACAAAATGCTTTAAAAGAAGAAAATAAATCTTCGCCTCAGTATAGATGACGTTTCCTGAATTCCACACCATTATTCAAACAAGGAAATGTTTACTGCTTATGATATCTTATGTTGATCTTACTCAAATGAGCAAGATATGGAGCACACCTGTAATCACAATATTTGACAGATACTGCTTATTTAAGAGAGCCCTGTATGTGTGAATTTCTTTCCATTCATGAGCTTTACTAAATGCAAGGCAAATGCTACCCACAATAGCAATTTATCCATGCAAATATTGCATTATATAAAATCAGGTGTGGGTTTATATATGCGTGTCCATATACATATGTATGTATATATATGTATATATTAGCGTGAGTTTCTTTACAGGGCTTCAGGTGTTTGGAAGAATTATGCAGATTATATAAATCAGTACCAGAACATTATGACACTTGATAGTGCCCCATCTGTGCATTCCCTGTAGGGTTTGATGGGCACCTATGTCAATTGCTTGTTTTTGTTTGTTAATTACTTTTTTGCATACAATTACAATACACTACCTGAAAAGACATTTGTTCATTCCAGCACTTTCTCTGTCCACAGCCATTGTTGATCTTCAATTTTAGTCATACCTAACTTCGACCTTTGTGGGTTTGTAAACTCAACTGATGAAACATTATTCCTGCCCTTGTTCTGCATTATACAAGGAGTATCAGACCATGCTTGTGCAATAATAAATACTAAGAGTGTGAGTAATGATGTAACTTGGTCACATCAGAATTCCAGATATTTTAACATAGGCTCTCAACAAAAATATTTTAAAATAAGTCTATGAGGAATAGAATTCTAAAAAGACCATTACCCCTTATGTAACCAGCTTCCTGGGGAACAAAGACGTATAGTTACAGTGTGTGTACAACTAATCCTTCCTTACTCTCTAAGGGATTCTTTCCTCTGCTCAAGCTGTTTAAACGATATCAACATAAGCACGAAACATCTGGATGCAGTGTAATAAGCACCAATAATAATAAAACAAATTATGAAGCAAGTTTATCATTTGTCTATATCTTGTTTTGAAAAACAATAAAGCTTATGATAATAAGGCTTAAAAAAACTTTTTGTCCATATTATTTCCTGTGGAAGCTATTCAGACTGCAGGAATGGGTACCCAGAATAGAAAAGAGATGTGTTTGCAAACACAGTATAGGCCACTTAATCATTGTTCAAGAACACAGGTTCTTATTACAAATTAAATATGCTGACTTTCCTTGGGAAAATATTCTCACAACCTTAGTTTGCTAATTATCAAAATCATTTAATAATGGTATTCACAACATAGAGTTGTGAGTGTAAATCACATATATACTTTCAGGACACCAAACAGTATCTGGAATATAAATGTTCATTTAAGTTCGGTTATCATGATATTGATTTTGGTGAAAACTGCCATTTTTATAGAAACGTTGGTGATGATATTAAAAGTGTGAAATTGAAAGAAGCAACTATTAGTTTTTCCAATATTAGAATGCCCATCTAAAGTGTAGAATTTAATTCAAGAAATGTTGTGCATTGTGGCAGATATGATTTCTTTCAGAGTAATGAAATAAAGCTGTAAGAATAATTATTATTTTATATGCTCTCTAATTGAAAGAAGCAGATTAGCTTCCAGTTTAACCCATGGCTAGTCACTGTCATGGCTAAAAGAGACCTCTCCTTATTTTGTCCCTTATGGCCATCAGGGCCACGGGGAGGTGAGCTCACCAATTTAGAAATAGTACACTGCATATAATTTTCCTTGCATTTACAAAGACATAGAAAGTATTTGTCTGTTGGTGTTATTTAGTGAGTGCCAATATTGAAACTGACCTACAATAAAATATATCAATATTAGTACTTCCTAATGCTCTCTGTTAACTAGGCTTTTTAAACACAATATGAAATACACACTCACGATTAATCCTGAATTTCCTTTATCCAGGAATTTGAAAAGCCTGGCAAAAAGGTGCAAATTTATCAGAAGCTATCAATGCAGTGAACCAGCTACAATGTGGAATTTCGAACAAAATTCTAATATGTGAAAATCAAAATCGAAATGTCAACTGCTCTGACTTGGAGTCTGTTGAATTATGAACTACACCTTCACACTGTGTAAATCGTTTGACCTATGAGAAAGCTTCAACTGTGCTCACCGATTCACAAAGGAAATCTACGCCATCCAATAGTGTCCAGAGTGTAAATTACTCTGTAGGATAAAACAGACGCAATCCTGTATACACGTATAATACATCAAGTGTTGTTCTAACAGGAGCTTAGTTTTCCGTGAAAGGAAAAAAGAGGACATATCAATTGTGCCAGTCATTAAAACTATTGGAAAAGAATCTTCCGTAATCATGGGTTACCTTGCCCAAGTGGCAGGTGATACCGAATATATCTCAGCTGAGTATCAGCAGTACCTAAGTGGTTTTGCACATGAAGTGACCTACTTACTCTAAAAGATGCTCTTTACATTTCCCTTTATTAGTATATTAACCTTCACAAAAATAAAAAAAATTAATACATTCATTTATTTTACATACATAATAATCTTAAAATTAAGGAGAGTGTTTCTAAAGCTTTTGTGCAAGTTTGAGGAGATTTAAATAATTAAAATTATTTTATGGAAATAAAAGGTATAAATGACTTCTAAGCCATAGATAATTTTAATGGCGTGCAAGACTTAGAATAATTAAATTTCCACTCCCATAATGAAAAGGTATTATTCATCTCACATACTTGCTTGGTATTCCAACTGTGCAAGTTAAAGTTGTGTGGAGTCAACCCTTCCAAATGAATCTTTGCAACAAGTAGAGCTCTGTAAACCTAGGACCAGCTTAATTTTTCTGAACTTTCTTCTACCTCTTTGGGCAAGATGTTCATGCTTCTTAGTCAATATCCTCTGCTCTGAAAGACAAATAAGCTAGAACCACAGTTCTGAGATCATTTCCATCTTCTAGCCAACCTCCTTAAGTTCCTTTTCTTTAATTAGTTCCCACCATGATTTAGTTTTCAGTTTTAACCTTTAAAAATGGCATACCTTTTCTAAAATAATGCTTCTTAATTTTGTATTTATAAAAATAAATAGGTTTATGTGACTACTATGAATGACTTTAATACCAAAATAGCACCTTGTTAAAAGTTACTTTTTAAAATCAGAAACTCTTACAGAGTCATTAGAACTGGTCAAATGAGAAATCAATTGCACACACGGCCAGTAGCTCTGACCAAGCAAAATGTATCCTGCCAAACTGAATTTCCTGAATTTGCTAATCATTATTTTTCAGACCAAGTGCCTACCCTACGCCCACCATTATATTGAGTTGATGAGCTTAAAAGAACATAGACCCAAAGAGCAGCTTAAGATGATTTATTTTTTTTAACTGTGATACAGTTCTTTTTAAGGGTTCTTTCAAATGTGATCAGTCAGCGATACTGACTTTTGTGAGTTAACACAAAAGTGAAATAGCACTTTTAAGTGTCGTCTCTCTTTGGAGATTTAATGTGCTTTGTAATATCTCTGAGATCAGTCAGGGAGAGACGAGAAGAAAGAAATTTGATTTTGAGTGTGGACCAAAGCTCAGTGACTTGAGAGGCCCCTAAACATAATGAAAAGGAAGATGTTTCAAAGAGCACGTTGGCAGCTAGGACCAGAATCCACAGGGCTACCGAGACTGACATCAGCCAGACGCAGATGTAGAGGGGTACCCTATGATCTCTCTTGATACCATTGACACTTCAAGACCCAGTTTCATTGGGGAAAAGTCCAGTAAAAGAATGTCTCCAAAGGACACAGCATGGTTGCAGTATTCAGAAAGACATGAAAATACCAGCACCCAGGACCTAACGGTGTCCTTTCTCCTCCAAAGATCACACGCATTCGGGGACAGCGAAGTCCACATCTGAAACGTGCTTTACCCCGCTGGCCTGGAATAATATAAAGTTGGCCGGATAATGGCTGGAGGCTCGCCTTTCTGACCTAAGTTCAGTCTGATCTAGGACCAAGTTATTAGCTGGCTCCTGGTAGTCTTCACTTGTCTCTTAGGGTACAACATTATACCCTAGACTTTTTTTTTTAATTTCTCAAATTAAAGGTAGCTACCAAGTATATTTTGAAAATCGGTGGAGAATGGCCCCATCCCTTTGTTGTCATCACTGTCTCCAATGATCTCTGGCCTTCTTAATAACAATTTTGAAGGCTGAAAGCAGCTTTATGTACAGAATAATAATTCTGCCTCAGTAGAAACACTATGCAAACAATAACAATAGTAATTGGGGAATCCAAGAGATCATCGGTATATTTTAAGCCAGAACATGTGTGTTGATCCAAGTGGCACGTGTTTCAGCTGCACAGAGAAGGATTCTGTTCTCCATGGTGGACACAAAGCTCTAGAGCAATCTTTTGAATTACAATGGAACGACATGTTATCAACATGCATCATAATGATGTCCATTCTAAGGTACTATCTCCCATCAGTTATATTTGTTTTTGAATTAAGGCTAGAGGAATCTTTGGAATATTGATTAAGTAAGAAAATTATGTCAAACTTACTAAAATAATACATTTACTTATAATAACTTAAGTAAATATAACACTTTTAACTTATATGTTCATAAAATTGAGGGAAAAAGTAATAATTATCAGTTCAATTTGACTTATATTTAACATCGTATTGAAATAATTTATCTACATTAAGTTTTAATAGAATAAAATATCTGATCAGTCCCATATAAAATATCAGTTACAGTGAGTGAAAAAACTTAGTCAAAAATCTTCCTTTATGAAGCATTAATATAAATGTTATGTTTTAGCATATTATTTTAGCATTCTGTGAGTATTTTGTTGGTCTTTATTGGGGTGCAATTTTAAGAAACAGAACTTTCTTGTAATAAAATGAATAGTCATAATCTGCACACTTACCTTTATATAATGAATCTATTTTATTTATCCAAGGAATGAGTGTTTATCTAATGAATCTTAATCTAAGAAATCTATTCATGAAGAATTCTCAAAGCAATATTTTTGAGGTAACAGAATTTTTTCTCCTCATTGTTCAATGAGTTCAGTTAGGAATGCATGATTGTAAACATAACAATAAACTGCCTCTAGGAAGTTTTTTTCTCGGCTGTCAAGGTCCAAGACTATCTAACATGGACAAATTCATGGTCAAATTAAAAAGTATAAGAAACGGGTCTATTATAAAGATATTTCTTAGTATGTGATGAGTGTCGGGTCCGGAACCATTCTCACCTCCATTGCTGCTTCAACCCAATGGTGGAAGTTTGACCATCAATACATCTCCCGAAGGGACTTCCGCTTTTTCAGTGACCCTGGCCTTTCCCAAGCCTTACATCTTTTCTCAGGGATTAAGCTCTTCTGATAAATATGTCCAAAATACATGAGAGCAGTCTCACCAACAGTCTTAGGAGTAATCTTGCCTTACGTCATTCAAGGCAGAATTGTTCTGTCTCCTGATAGTTCCTGCTATATTCAATATTCTTCACTAACACCTCGATATAAAGCCACCATATTTATTCCACTTTGACATATGAGGCAACTGAAAATACCGTGTCTTGAGTCAGGCACCCCTTAGTCAAAAATTGATATATTTGTTCTATAACATTTTAAAAAGATTTACCCAATGCAATTCACCTTTTTCTTTTCTGGATTTCTGCTGCCCTGAGTGTTGATTATGGATCTAAGTAGAATGAAAGCTTGACAATTCCCAACTTATCATCATATTGCTTGTTGTTCCGCGTGGAAGGATGTTCGTTTTATTTATATGGCGGGGTAGCGCTTCCCGAAGGCTGTAGACTCCGGTCCTCTTCAGTAAGCGGTTCAAGTTCTCTTTGCTTCCACCAAACATGTGTGGGCCCTTTGCATATCAAAGATTGCTCATTAGTCTTCCTTGAAACATGATGTTATTTATGTTCTTCTTCATATAATTTCTTGGATTATTTACTCAGTGCTCATATTTAATGAGTTTGGTGAAAGTTTATAATCCTGATGCATATTTGATAGGAAACCATGCACACCTCTTTGTTCTGTGCAAATGACTACTTCTTAGTCTTTGTACAGGTTCCACATAAGCCCATTCAAGTGTTCTGGATTTCACATTTATTGCAATATTATCAGTAATGTGTTTTGATACTCACAGTCTAAAACCTGTGTATAACTATTAAAATGTGTAAACATCTTGTTGGTATTTACTGTTTCGGCCAAGACCCAAGTGATAGAAGCAATGATATCTTTCATTCCACATCCTCTCTGAATCAGGGTGGAATTTCTGAAGTTTCCTGTCGAAGAGGAGATACAAGGATTTTGAATTATCTTCAGCAAGATCTGACTTACTGGTGATGCTACATGATATTGTTCACTATTTTCTGTTGTACAATTTTTCTTTGCAAAGATCCATGTAGAAACGCTTCTGTTGGTTGTCTGGGGTATCTGTCTTCCAAATTTATTGCCATGGAAAATGAGCACTTCCAGCATTACATTTATTGGCGAAAACATCTCAATTCATACCTTTCTCTCACCATGGCCTTCAGCACAGCTTGGACTTCTCCCTCTATGACAACCAGTTCTTAATCATGTTACGTTCTGGAATGTGAAATACCCAGCTGTTCGTTTCAATGTATTCCTTCCGTCTCATTTTGATGTTTCCTGCGTTGTTCCCTATTTTATCTATTACTGTTTGTGTTAGGGACATGGAGGAAGATCCGACGCATAACCAACCTGTGCTCAACAGGGTGCCATCCAATGAAATGGTGCCATCCATACAATTGTTGCTATCTTGGAACCCATCGCTGCAGCCATGAGATCAAAGCATCTAGGCGGCAATCTAATTTTGCCACGACCCTCTACTTTGCCAAATCAGGACGGCCCTTCTTCATAACATATCAAAAGCATGTGAGATGCAGTCTAAATCCTTGTTTCTAAAGAATATTCTGATGATATTTCATCCAAGACAGATATGTTTGTTTTCTGATAGTCTATGATCTTTTCAATATTATACTCCAATACTATAATTCAAATGTATATTTTTTCTTCTGATTTCCTTATTTATTGTCTGGCTTTTATAGTAAATGAAGTGACTTAATATATTAAGTTTCAATCAGGCAAGTCTTCCTTCTGAAAGTGAGATTTTTGCTCATTAATACTTTAAGTAGGTCTCGTGAGGCAGATTTGCCCAATGCAAATATGTTGTCTGATTCTTGATGGCTGCTTCTATGAGCCATCATTTTGGATCCAAGTAAAATGATATCCTTAACAACTACAATTTTGTTCTCCATTCATCATGATGCCATCTATTGGTCCAGTTGCAAGTATTTTCGTTTCCTTTACATTGAGTTGTAATCCATACTGAGGGCTATAGATTTTTATCTTTATTGGTAAGTACTTAAAGTTCTCTTGACTTACAGCAAGCAAAGTTTTGTCCACCTGCACGCCAGAGGTTGTTCATAAGCCTTCCTACAATCGTATGACCTGCTTGTCTTCATACAGTGTAGTTTCTCAGATAATTTGCTCAGCATACAGATTAAATAAGTATAGTGAATGGATACAGTCTCAATGCACACCTTTTCTGATTTTAAATCATGCTTTTTCTCCAGGTTTATCTGGGGACATGGTCCACAACGACACAATTAAGTTCCTCCCATGTTGTACAAAGTTTGTTATGATACGTATGCACAGACAAGAGCCTCGGCAGAGTCAATAAAACACAAACATCTTTCTGATACTGTTTCCTTTCAGCTAAAATTCATCTGGCTTCAGTAATACTCCTCATCTGGTGTGTATGTATGGCTGCTTCCTTCTCTGTTGATGTACTACTGCAACTATTGTTGAAGGATCTGCAGCAAAATTTTACTTGCAGAGGATATAAATGATAATGCTTAATAATTTCTACCTTTAGACAAAATGGTTACAAAATGTGACTCTCTTTCAACGGTTGGCCTGGTGCTTTTCTTCCAAGTTTCTGGCATAGAAGACTGTGTGTTTCTCACAAGGCTTGTCTTTGTTGAACTATGTCAAATGGCTTCCTATTAAATTCAGGATGCTTGGGGGTTTTTTTGTTTGTTGTTTTTTTTTTCTGGTCCCTTCAGTGCAGTACAGATATAATACAATCAATTCTTTATTATATGCTATCTCTTATCATTTTCCTTTATTGTTGTTAGGGGTTGTGTCTACTAATCTACTTTAAAAAATAATTTTATTGGCGACTTGCACAATTCTTATCACAATCCCAACATTGTGTCAGGGCCATATGTACATTTGTTTCCAACATCATTCTCATAACATTTGTCTTCTACTTGATTCCTTAATATCGGCTTCTCATATTCCCCCTCCCTTCCCACTCCCCCCTCTCATGAAACCTTCATAATTCATAAATTATTATTATTTTGTCATATGTTACACTGTCTGACATCTCCCCCACCCTCTTCTTGCTGTCCATCGCCCAGGGAGGAGGCCATACATAGATTCTTGTAGTTGGTTTCCCCTTTCTACCCCACATTCACTCCGCCCTCCAGACATTGACACTCTCACCACTGGTCCCGAAGGGGTCATCTGTCCTGGATTCCCTGTGTTTCCAGCTGCTATCTGTACCAATGTATATCCTCTGGCCCAGCCAGATTTGCAAGGGGGGAAGGAAGCATTCAAGAACTAGAGGAAAGTTATATGTTTCATCGTTGCTACCCTATACCTCAACTAACTCATCTGCTCCCCACAACCCTTCAGTAAGGGGGTGTCCAGTTGCCTACTGATGGGCTTTGAATCTCCACTCTGCACTCACCTACATTTACAATGATATGATTTTTTTGTTCTTTGATGCTTGATACCTGATCCCTTCGACAGCTCATGGTCACACAGGCTAGTGTGTTTCTTCCCTGTGGGCTTTATTGCATCTGAGTTTTGTGGTTGCTTGTTTATCTTCTAGCCTTTAAGACCCCAGATGCTATATCTTTTGATAGTCAGGCACCATTAGCTTTCTTCACCACATTTGCTTATGCACGCGTTTGTCTTCAGTGATCGGGTCAGGAAGGTGGGCACCCACTGATATGATTTTTATTTCTTTGATATCTGATACCTGGTCCCTTCTTCACCTCGTGTTCAGACAGGCTTGTGTGCTTCTTCCATGTGGCTTTGATGTTTCTCAGCTAGCTGGCCATCTACTAATCCACTTTTAAGAGTAAAAATTAGAATCACTTCTGACTTTGAGGTCTGTCTTTATTTTCAATATTTTAAATGAATGTTTGTGTTCTACATTCATGATATTCCATCTGGTCTTCTGTTAACAATGTTAAACGTATCAAATACAATCTATTCTTGATAAAGTCTCTAAATTTAAGTGGAATGTACTCAAGATTTTGCTTTAATGTACTATTTCCCATGAAATTAATGAATTTTCCATTATTACAATTTTGACTTGAATTTTCATTGGAGCAACTTATCTGTTCCTGAGGTGGCTCCTAGACTTGTTCTGATTGATGATATTGAACTTCTTCATGGTCTTTTCTCCTTGTTGAAATAAATTTGATTCTCTCTATTCCATCTGGTAAGTTCCCCCTTACTGGTTTTTATAGTTAAAATGCTATTTATGATGAATAAACCACTGTCCTCACAAAATGTTGTCAGAGTCACAGCATTGCCTCTATAACCAAGGCCATTTTTGCAGCTATCCATTCCTTCTCTTTTTTTACTCTCATGTTCCAGCTGCAGGTGATTATTACTTCTATCTTGACTGCATGTTTGATAAACCTCAGAATGTCGAAGTTCATGGAAATCTTCATTCTCTTCACCTTTGACATTAGTAGTTGACACATAATATTGAATAGCAGTCACAGTAACTCCCTTGTAGGCATATGTATATTATCCTATCACTGATAGAGCTATGCTTCACAGTAGATCTTAAAATATTTTTGACAATAAATGTAATACTGTTACATCATCTTTTTTCATTCGTTACCCTTTATTTATCTGACTCAAAATGGCAAATATCAGATCATTTCAGTCCATTGATGCTAAGGATATTGATCAAAATGTGTTCAACTTCATTTTTGATGGCTTCAAATTTTTGTAGGTCTGTACTTTGTACTTTCCATTTTCTGATTATTAATGGGTATTGCACCTGTTTCTTTTCATTTCAGTCATGCCACAACTGCAAGCTATCCGTGCCATGGATGTTACCTATATTGGTAAGAGATAGTTCTTCCCCATTGCATATGATGCTCTTCCAAAATTCAGGGTTTAATGTGCAGCATTATATCAAATGATCTTGCTCTATTAATCTTAAATGTTTAATCGTTTTGTTCATTTGTAAATGCAGAGTATAGGTTTTATTTCCTAGTCCATCTATGTTTGAAAGCTCCGTTGAACTTTGCTCACCAGTAGTTATTTCCCTGATATTTGAAACACTAAAGGCATAGCTTCCAGAATCACAACAGATGGGTTTGCACTACCCAGTAAACTGACAGGTGAGTGGCAGTATCCACATATACTAATCAATGTAAACTATAAGTGAAAACTTAAGGTGGAGTTATATGACAAATTCCATTATTGTTGTGTGCTATTCTGTCAACATTGACTCATAATGACCTCATACAACAAAGTAAAACTACCTCACATTATTCTATTTATTTAGATTTCCTATTTGTGCAGGAATGTCACTATCTTTACATACATTTTATTCATATTTTGAACGTCAATTATTTTATTCTATAAATGGCATTCTAATAATGCCAATGGAATATCAGGTTCTGAGGAAGCAGAAATGACATTATCAGACTCAAAACTCATTGCCATCTACTTGATTTATAGGACAGAGAAGAACTGCCTCCTTGCGTTTCTAAATTTGTGTGCTTGGAAACAGAACGCTTCAACTTTCTCCCTCAGAGCGGCTGATGGGTTTGAACTGCTGACTCATGGCTCCATGACTACCTGACTAGCTGTATTGTAAATGGGATTCTGGGTGGGGTTGTGTTTACTTGTTGGGCAGCTAACTGCAATGTCAGCAAGTCAAAACCACTTGCCACTCCCCAGGAGAAAGACCAGGTGTTCTATCCCCATATAGGGTCACCATTTCAGAAACCCACAGGGGAAATTCTATCCTTCGTAACAGGGTGGTTATGGATCAGAATTGACTCAGTGACAGTGATCACTATAAGGCAACAGTTATTAGAAGGAACTCAATACATAGTCAATTTCTGGTCTAGTGACATCTAAAATCATTGAAAACATATGACTGTCTTTATTTTGAAAATATCAAATCTAGAATGTATTGCTGGGCTTTCAAACTCCTATCAAGTTAAATTTGATTCATAAGAACACTGAAAAAGGTTTCTGCCACTGGCAATCTTTACGCGTAGCAAACAGCCTCATCTTTCTTCTTTGGAGCGACTGATAGGGTTGAACTACTGATCTTGCAACTAGCAGCCCAATTCCTAACTCACAGCACCACTCACGATTTAATTGTTTTAATATCATTAGCTTTAACTTACTTTTCCCTTAAAATAAAAAAAGGTCCATCATCTTAAACTAATTATCATGGTCAAAAGAGTACTGCTATCCCTCCTCCAACCCTCATCCCCCGCAACAAACTTATTTCCTGTGCACTAATTTATGGAGACAGGTGGTTTTTAGAAAGAAGAGGGGAGGGGAATTCAAATTAATTATTTCAAAATGAACCCCCCCAAAATACTTAGGAAGTGGAAGGAGGCATTATCTCCCCAGTTCTTTTTGAATTGACGCTTTTTCAGTAGCAAAATAGCCAGTATGGTTCTCACAATTTGGAATATATATCGTTAAAAACCACCAAAATGTTTTCATGAACTGTTAGTAAGTTTCTAACATCAAAAAGTCTTCAAAGCAATTTAGTGATAATTGTGAGAAAAAGGCACAAGAATGGCAAGAACAGCTAACTCCTTAACTCATCTTAGCACCAGCTTTTGGAGATAAACATTTAAAGTAAAAACATTTTCTGAAATCTTTAGCGCTTACCCAATAACATTGCTTCTGGGTGCTCCATCTTCTATAAAAGATTGCTGTCACCAAACTTGTTTGGAATTTTAACAATAGTTCCACTTTGTATAGGACTCCTGAATGCCCTGAAACATTTCACAAATACCATTGCATGAATACTCTCCTTGTTCGCTGATGCCATTTACACAACAGTTTGGAAGAGCCCAAATTAGCTCTGAAGCATTAGCTCCTTGAGGGGACATTTGGGAGGATACAGAAGAAGCTTCCTTTCTGTCTGCAACTCCGAGAGTCCTTTTTTATTACATGTGAAATAAATAGATATACTTCCCCAAATACTCATTCTAAAAATACAGGAAATTGGATAAATTTAATTCTAACTTCATTGATAGATAAGACAACAGCTTTTATTGTGATACAATATGTTTATGGGTATATTTGAATTGCCGTCTTTCCTCTTAATTGACCAACAGAAGAGGCGACACGGCTGTGTGGAGAGGAGGATGTGCCCTAACTTCATATTCAGATAATGATGCCTGTGACAATCGCATTGATTATGGGAATTTCTAGACTATTTATTCCTCTTTTCTAAAAGCATTTCCATCGACAAAAACAAGCCATAGATAGTGACAGAATTTGTGTCATCCTTTAGAGATGCATCATCTACTGCTTGCGGCCAAGAAATGAGTAGTTTCCATAATTATTAAGGGAAATTGAATAATTGGACTGTGGTTTATGAAGAGTTTTTCCCCCACCCTTAGAAATAAAGCCTTGTAATCTTTAAGTCCCAGTCAGGTAGGTTTGCCTGATTTGTTTTATAAGTGCACAATTATCTTGTCCTCATTTAATGCACACTACAAAATAAATATTCAAGCATAGATTTTTTATGATATTTCACCAGAAAAGCCACACAATAAGTTTCTGCACACTTAGCATTCCTGTGAAGAAAAATATCGTCTATTCTTAATTAAATATAAATTTACATGAATTGTAGGTAAATGGTAAATAATATTCCCTCAATTACTGAAAATATTTGATAGTCAATATAGAAATATGTAAAGTGCCATGAGTTGCTAAAAGGACAAATCAATCTGTCTTGGAATAAATATGACCAGAGAGTGCTCTGGGAGATGGAGAGACCCTGTCTTAAATACTTCAGACATGTGGTCAGGCGGACCAGCCCCTGGAGAAGAACTTCACGCTTGGTACAGGAGAGGGGCCGTGAGAAAGAGGAAGGTCCTCAAGGGCATGTGAGGGCAGACACTTGGCTGCCACACTGAGGTCAAGCATAGGAGCGATTGTAAGGATGGCCCACGGCTAGGGCCGTGTGTCCTTCTGTTGTACGCAGGGTCACTCTGGTTTGGACTGGACTCAGAGGCACCTAACACCAACATGCAAGTTATAGCATAGTCGAAAGATTAAAATAAATTTAATTCATATTTGCCTCTAGGGTGAATTTCAAGTGAGCATATCCAAATATTGCATTATTTGTATTATCACTTGGCTCAGTTTACTTCACATCGTGGTGTATACTATGTTTTGCTAGGAGACACATTGAGTGCTTATAACTTGATAGGACTAGAGAAGATATCTCAAACTTTTCCACTTGTAAATTCCTTCATGTATTCATCAATCCAACTGATATGAAAGGAGTGTCTATTGTGGCCTAGCTCCAAGGACTGTGACCGTTAAATATGCACAGTCCTTTCCATGAAAGGCATTCTAGTTTAGTTCTTAGAAGAACATAAGCAATTACTGTTACCTATTCTGAACTAGAAAGATTTGCTTTCATATTAATATATTAAATATTTACAATTAATTTGAGGGAATTTGTTAACTCAACGAATTAAAAATTCATAGTACTCCCCCTGGATAACATCCTGAATAAATAACCAACAACCACCATCTCTGAGGCTGTTCCCACTGTCTAATCCAACACTTGCTAGATTGCCTCTAATGGATTCATCCAGTTAACATATTTTCAATCATAAGGTTAATGAAAGAATTTAAAAAGACCTATAGAATTTTTCAGAAATCATACAGCAGAAACATCTAAAATATGGACGTTGAATATTTACAATATAAAAACAAACATTAGTGGATTGTTATTGATATTAATATTTAGAATCTCATTTCTTTGAGATTTTGTGTACCTGGAAGCAAATACAATGTGTACAGACACATAGAAGATTTTCAATAAATTTTGCAATTGTATGTGCAATGTAGACCACAACCTCTGACCTCCAGAAATGTGATTTTCTTGCAGTCATATGTGCCAGTGTGCATGTGTGTTGGGGCGGGGGTGTCTATAAGCACAGCTATGTAGATAATAGTGGAGTTAAACTGTAGGGTCCTCTGTACATTCTCTCATTTTCGGTTTCACTTTGTCCCTACAGTGAAGTACTAGTTCTTTCTCTATGCTCTATTACCAAGTGTTGGCAGCAATACTGTGTCTGAGAGTTTAGAAGGCCATTTCCAGAAATACCATCTCAGAGAAGCAGTAGCCTTGGGCACACTGTTTGATCACAGTCGATCCGAAGATTACAAGGTGAAGGGTTGGTTAAGGCAGCAGTGAGTATTAATTATGCACCATTCTTAGAAAGATCCTTGGAGTTGTTTGTCACAACTATGAAACTTTAAAAGTGAATTACTTTAAGTTCTATTTTTAAAAAGAATGCCTATTTCTATTGATTTCACTATGAAGTTTTATACTCAATACTATTAAGTCTTATTCTAATAGTATAGATGAAGTTTTATTTCTAATGAATCGAGCATATGTTAATACTCAATTGCAGTATTAATTAGAGAAAACCATACCAATATTTGCCTCACATTTGCATTGCTGTATATTGAGTATGTATTTGAATATATTGAGAGTGTAATGAGTATTTTTTAGTACAGTTTAGCTTTACTCATTCTAAAAGCAGAGGAGAGATTGCTTTATTAAGTCCTATACTTTGTTGGCTGCAATAATTTCTTCCATACCAGTTCTGCTGCCACTCCATTAGTGTCTTGTTACATATGCATTCCTATATGACAGCGCGAGTTGTACACTTTTTTTCACTAGATGAAACTTGATGTAGTTGACAATTGTCATCGGTTAGCCTCTGAGGTGAACCATGATGTACATGTACATTAAATGAAGTATAGGTTTGCCTTTGATAACATCATCCTCTACATTAAAAATATTTTTCACATTAAATATGTTTGCCACAAAATCTACATAACTGTCCCATGGTCTCCCCATCAACAAGCCTAGGGAAAGGAAGGCTGGTGGCTCAGTCAGGTGTCTCATCGGATGGTTGGTACACAAGCACACAGTCCACATGGTCTGGTGAGGCAAAAAGAGAGGTAGAAATTTCATAAGATTCCAAAAACAGGAGAAAATTAAAATCTATGGTACACCAATAATGCTATTAAAGTAGCTTAAAGAAAAATCGGGGGTGGGAGGTATGTGCCATTCAGAGAGGTAGAAGAAAGGGACCAAAGCTTCCTAGGAAATAGATGCCCTGGCAGGTGCTCGTTAAAGCACATGGCAAAGGTGGCCGACAGAGCAGCCAACACAGCCCTTGTCATGGAGAAATGTCTGAACAGTAGATGAAAAACCGAGCAGCAGCGAGCGTCCTCTGAGTGGTTGATATTAGCTCCCAAATGAAGGCTTACAAAAGAACCTGGATTCAGTCATAGAGAATTAGAATATCACATTCCATCCATGGCTATGTTCAAGTGTTGGGACCCCTTCATCCTATGGCATTGCCGTCCTTCACTATATGATCATCACTTCTCATAACCTAGCAAAGGTTTGGCTTACAAAGGGTATCAAGCCCCACAGGATCTATTCAAATTACATGCTCCCAACTTGGTATAGAAAGGCTATGATTTATTTATGCAGTGACATTTGCATTCAGAATCCCGTATAAATATGGGGAGCAACAGTTTGATCAGACACAATGCTTTCAACCATGGTTTATTCATAAAAATGGAATTTTAAAATATCCATATTTCATTGCGATGAATTAGAATTTCATAATCATATTTTACATCAATATCACTGATGAAAATGATGGGATATAATATATAACTCAGTTCCACAAGAATATTCAACTCTCTCCCAAGGTAAGTGTCCCAAGTTTTCAAGGAAGGATCAGAAACGGTGTCCTTTATTTTAAACTAAAAATACCATTTCTCAAGTCAAAACTAAATCCTGAGTTTTCAGTCATTTTAAAGAACTGTTTTAGAAAGCACAAAGGTGTCCACTTTTAAATTAGAAATTACCCTTTATTTCTACATTTAAACTACTTAATATTTGTTATTGCATCCCAAGAAACTGTATATCTTTGTGTGTGTGTGTGAGAAAGAGAGAGAGAAAGAGAGAAAGAGAGAGAGAGAGAGAGAGAGAAAGGGAGAGAGAGAACGCATAATGCCATATCCTTAGTTGAAGCTAAGAGTAGTTACAATCCATTTCAATTAAACAAAGAAAAAATATTCTTATATATCAGTAAAAGTAATGAAATCCTACATCATATGAATTGAACATGAACAGAATGAGACACAGTTTCACCTAACTTAATTGGTCATCCTGGAAATTTCTTAGAAGACAAATTCATTAATTACATACACTGATATGATGCCTAAAATATGAATAGATTTTTATGGAACAAATTGAAAAGAATAATATAACACAAATGATGATATCAGCCTTTACCGAGAATAAGGTACACTTCTGATAAAAGCAGGGCAGGGACTATCCTAAGAGAATGGATGCCCAAAGGGGGAAAATGCTGAAGGATGGAGGCCGTGCTGCTTGTGAAAAGGTACAATTAGTTCATTAAGCCAGACTTGACATTCCTTAACCCTTCACATTTACTGCCAGGTTTCATTGTTTCTACCAATTAATTGAGCTTCTACCATAAGGCAGACACTGTCACAAATATCCAGGAGACAGCACTAAACAAAATCAATGAAACTGCCCTTAGTGAATTTATAATCTGGCCACGCCAGATATAAAATAGCGTAATATATATTATGTCAGGGTTGAGGTTGCTTCAGAGATAAAGCAAGAAAAGAAAACAAAAAAAGCTTAGATTCTGGTGGGCGTGTGCTTTTAAACCGAGCATTGGTTGAAGGTCGTAAAAGGTAAGTACTGTAGGAGATAAGCTAGAAAGCGAGAAACCATCACCAAGGAAGGATAGAATGAAATATCTGAAAGCCAACTTTTTAAATGTTTCATATTCATATCATATCACTTCATACTTTCGAGTTCAATGTTGGGATTAGTAAAAACTCTATTTTTATAAATTCATATATATGTGACATACACTTGCCTATCCAAGATATATCCATTTCCATTCAGAAGATTATATGTGTTTGTCTATTCCATAGTTGTATTTATTATCACTTTAGGGGAATATTTGTATTTATGAAGGTCAATAGTTCGAAACAGCCAGTTGTTCTTCAGGAGAAAGATGGGGTGCTCAACTCCCATACCAAGTTCCTGTCTTGGAAACTCACAAAGGAAGCTTCTCACAGAAACTCAGAGGTCATTATGAGGTGGCACCATTGATGTCAGATGAATTTGGTTTGGGGAACACATAGGAATGGACGTGACGTGCATAACTGCAAAGACATCGTCGTTTTTGTTGCACGATGTCACCCTAAATTAAAGTTATGAAATATATTTAAATCTTTTCAAACTGAGGAGATAATAGAGACAAAAATTCATGCACCTATTATTTTAGCTTATAATATTCTTTTTAAAAAGTAACTTCTTATTTAAAAAATGCATTCTAAGTTTCTAATGAGAAGACATCATGATTCTGTTTCCCCACTGGTTTTTAATTTTCATTCTTAAGATGAAAATTATGCAATTCCACAATATTTTTCTAATTCAAAATCTATGCTCGACATTTGTTAAAGTCACAGGACTGTTGTCAGCCTCAGTGGCGTGAGACGGGCCTTGACTGCACCCTCGATAAGGAAGGTGACGCTTACACTTCATCTCTTACTGTACATAGAAGCTCCCTCCATGTGCTAGATATTCTACAAAACTGCAGAAAAACATGGGACTTACAAATTACATTTAAGAATAGAGCTAAAACAACTCTTCCACAATAAGTCAATGTATTTCAAGATCTCCATTTAGTAGCTTTGGTTTCACTATGGTTTGGGAGGATTCATGAAAGAGAGAGGAAAATGAAGGCAAGCGTTGTTGGAAAGAAATTAAAAAAAATGATTCTGCCTAGCTACATGCTGCAGAGGGAAATTAATATTCAAAAGGTTAAGGTGTCTGTGAAATGTATGTAATGAGTAACACTCATAGTTTGTTACTATAGGTTCATTGCCTCTAATGTTGAGGACGGCACATGGATAATTTACGATTCCCATTGTCCCCTCTGCAGGGATTAATTCTGAATTATTTATGTACCCATATACGCGCAGAACTGAAACATTTTAGTTAAAGTCAGCCACTCACTCATGGTCTTGAAATTATGCAGCCCTTGTTGCTAAAAATGATGTTAGCCTCTTGTGATTTAAGTCATAACATTTTATTTTCAGTCCCACTGAGAGGGAGGGCATACAGGAGAGGGGAGGGGAAAGATATATTTTTTGAGGATAAATCTCAGAATGCATTTCTTAAAGATGTAAATAGATAATGGTAATTTTGTTGAGTCAAATTATTGCTGTAGAAAGCATGTAAATAAACCTTTATTCATGATTGGTGATCTCATCTCGGAACACTACAAGATTTGTTGTTAGGTGTGTATCTTTAAATACAAGGCTTTTCCATTTTGATAAAGGGAACTTCACAAAAATATCAATTAATCAAATAGTGAAATTTCACATGAGATAAATTGTTCTAATTCATTCAGGTTGCACACCAAACTATTTCATTTAGTGTAAGAGTTCAGAAAAGTACTATTTATTTTTTAACTCTTCGGATTACGCACCACTGGTAAAGACTCCTTTGACTATATCAGAATTAATCATGAAAAAAATTGCAGGTATTACACATGTCTCTCAAAAAGTCACAACGGATATCTTGGATGATCGTTCCTAACCCTGTCAACACAAAAAATATTTCCCAACTTCTAGTAAATTGAATTTTAAAGCATTGTGTGCCTTTAACATACTTGCGTTTTATTTCGGAGTAAATTATAGACTTCCATGTAGCTATGAAACGTATTTTATCGACAAAAATGATAAACTTCTTGTACACACTCTTTTAAGAATAATATCTGAAGGAAGAATAAAAAGAAGTGTTTAAAGAACTGACTGGACCTTTGGGATTTATCGGACCCAGTCTACTCTGATCTCAAGAACCACATCTCCCTGTAATAGTCAGGCTGCATATCAAGTAGACACCATGCCGGACGGGGCATTTAGTATGAAAATAAATTAGAAATCAGAAGTATTCTACGAGCAATTATACACACACACATATGCACATATATATCCCTGTAGCTAATACTTGTCTCTCTATATGTATCTATAATAGATACACATCAATTTCTCTCTGCGCCCCCACCCCACATCATCCAACAATTGATCATAAATTAGAAGGAGGGGCATATTGATGTACTGCGCCACCGTAACACAAAGAAGTGTAGTTTGCAGAAAGCTGCAGTGGGTAATGAACAGTATTTTAACTCGGCAGTTTAACCTCCGTGTCTGTCAGCTGTGACCTTTTACCAACCCCAATGAGAGTCTGATTTCTCACTTTTGCTACTCGCTGCTGCATGAGTGAATGTAGAATTTGACAGCAAGAGGTTTTACATGAAAAGGAAAGGTACTTAAGAAGCATGTTTTGTGATGATAGGCTACATTTATTCACTGTTCATTACGCTTGGCGCCGCAGCAGCGTCGGGGGATTGATTGGGTGAGAGCAGCGTGTCTGCCTGGGAAGGGAAGAGGCATTTGTGACCTGCATGGGAGCTGAAGTGACCTCTAGATGACCCCCCTTTCACCTGAAATTGACCTTGAAAACAACCTAGGGTTCATGGCTATTTGAATAAGGGGGGATTCTTCTAGCAGCCTGCGGAGGATTACAAGTGATATGTTGGGCATTTCCCAGCTCCCTGCGTTTTTCTAAACTTGACCGATGTAAACGCATGCAGACGGCAAGGCGAGTGTCGGTCCCTTTTCAATACCCACACCCCCAGCTGCTCTGGATGCAGCTCTGGATGGTGTTTGCGCAGATGGCTGGAAGGAGGCAACGAGACTGTGGACTGCTGGATGTAAAATTTACCATTTATCATTATTGATTAGAATCCACACTCGATGACAGAACCCAAACCTGAGGATGACAATTGCTATTTCAGTGGTTATGGGCCAGGATGGGCCATGGGGATGGTTTAAAGGCGCACAATAGCCATCGGTAATTACACATGAATAATCCATGAACTCAACACCACAACACTGATCATCAGACCTAACAGCTCAGGATGGAGACCTTATTCTCATTCTGTCTTTCGCACATAGGCCGATAGCTACCAATGGTTGAAAATTTAAGTGTAACAAGCTTGCCTTCGTCCATGTTCAAAGTTAAATTTTCACTCTTGGTACAAAAATCGGCGACCTACCTGGAAAGTGATAACCAGGTTCATGTTTTACAGATGGTTGGACTAGTAATTAAACTTGGTTCTTATTAGGAAAAAAACAAGGATTCCCATTGTTTTTTAGTCAAGTAGCATCAAATACAGAGATTGGGAACTTTGCAGATTTGTGGCTATAATCAGAGGAGAGGAAGGCAAACATGTAATAATTATTATTGTTTTTGTTTTTCAAAACAGCATTTCACTTGACTCTTTTATCCTCACATTTGGCCGACATGCTATGAGAACAAAACTCGAGATCATAAATTAGGATAATTTTATAGGTGCTGTACGTGCTTTAATAACTATTGAAACTAAGACACTAGCCTAGGGATTTACATGGTGAACCTCAACAGTAAATTACTGTCTAATTCTTTGTCAAAATGGGAAGACAGGTAAAATAGTTGCACACTGGTCTTATGCGTATGTGCAGACCCTAAATATGAATCCACAGTGCGTCCATAAAGACATCTAATTTAAAAATCACGCTTATCAGTAGTTCCACAAGAAATACCACATGGTAGAACCCATCTTCAAGTGGAGCTAAGCCTATAGCTATAGGGACTTCCATGATTGGTTTAGGAGTTAACATTTTCCTATACTTCCAGATGATGTGCCTATATTTATTCACACCAAAGTAGAAATTACAGGCAAAATATGCATAATAATTCTTCAAGCTTTAGAATTGATATGCCTAATGTCTGAATCCACTCTATAATGTTTACATTCTGACAATTTTGTAATCATCTTTTGTCTATGGCTTGTTCTAGCGCCACTTACTAGAGGAAAGTGTTGCTTCTGCCTGGTTTATGACTTTTCAGTAGTTTAGGATATATAGGGCACCCCAGTGTTGCTTGACATGGATGCATTTTTCACACTGTTATGATATTTGCATTCAGGGCTACAGGCGCATCAGCAATCTGGTGACGCATTTGTAAATGAGGATCAGAATTCTGACATGATATTTATTGCATTGGCTTGACCTATCTTCCACCTAAAGCCCCGTTCCATAATTCTTGCTTCATTTGATGTTAATCCTATGCACAGAAGGCAGTACCCAGGACATTTGAACACAACAATGCTGTAGCTTCCACACAGGAGGATTCTACTAATCTGATTTCCCACTCTCTTACCTCCCAGCCCTCCCTGGCTTGTGAGGTGCTTACACCCGTGACTCCTAAAATTCCTCGAGCCCTTAGCTTAGCCAATGCCCTGTGATCCATTCCATGTTACTCCAGTCACCATCACGGGGATGAATCAGCGCAAGGCTGTCCAGCGGGTTAGAGGCCCTGCAAATGGCAATGATTCTAATTTAGGATCCTATCTTGCCTTTCTAATCCTGGGGAACATTTATTTTCCCCTCAAATCATTCCAGTATATGGCAGTGGGTTTTGAACCTTCGGCAAGACTTCAATGTAACACTCACTTATTTCAAAATGAACTGTTGAGAATGACATAAAAGAAGACACTGGTGTTCTTCAAAATCTGTAGATGATTCTTCCAAATATTATTTTCTCAGGACACTGACATCTGTCTGTCCATCAGACCAACACAAAGCAAGGATGTATTTCCGTTGCCAGCAAAGTCTTTGCACGATGCCACGCTCAGAGAGGCCTGTAATTGCTAGGGCATTAGCAACTCATGCACCTCCCCAGTCAGCCTCCATCTCATCTTTGTTCCTACCTCTCTATAAAGGATATGGCAGCTTTGCCCAAAGGAAGAAATAAAAGAAAACCCTCGTTAAAAGGTACATTAGCGGGGAAAAAAGAGCATCTTTATTGGGGACATGTGCAGAAAGGGACGTTTGAGTAGTAAATGATAATTTACTTTTGAGGTATATTAAAAAGGTTTAATCTTACTGATCATGAGTTAAATTGGATGTTTTAATCAGTTAGCGAGTGCCAAAAATAATTATGCCAGAGCGCTTAGTCTGCAGAACGTGTACACAAAGCATATAAATCCTTTGCTTCCCCAGGGATTTCTCAGAATAACACACAACCAAAAGACAAAAGCATTATCAAACTCATATAAATTAACATTGCAAATGATCTGAAAAAATACAATAAATAACATGATCCCATCGCTTTGAATATGCAGCACAGGGAAGGGTATCCAACACAAATGTATACATTAATCTCTTGTATCGTTACTAAACTTTTTCAGTAAACTTTTCTTCCATTTACTTTCTACAGTTCAATGCAAGGTCATTGCTTTCACTGAGAGAACTGGGCTGGTGACAGAGCATAGAAATCTGTGTTCCTTTTAGAAATGAATGTGAAAAATAGGATGGTTTTCCTAATGAGTTTTTACTGGGGAAGTACAATAAAAGTCTTGGACCCCAAAGACCTTGGGAGTCTTTTGAAGTTCTAAATAGTCCATGATTTTAAGATTATTATTGAACAAAATTATTTTTTTTGCCAGATGAAAATAGTACAGTATGTGAAATAATGTTTTTTAACCGTCAGTAATAGCTTTGCACAGATATATCTTACAAAGAACATTTAAAAAATTAATAAGGTATTCTTTATAAAGTTATATATTCAGATGATCTTTAAACATATTTAAAAAGTGTATCTTGTTTTCTCATTCACTAATTTCTATAATTTTGATACCAGCTGAGCAAAACAAATATAGGAGACTGTAAAGATGAATAAAAAAAGCTATTGCTTAACGTGTTTAGAACTGAAGTGTTCTAAATTACTGAACTATAAAAATGGCAGGCAGAGATCATGTGCTTTGTTTCATTTGTGTGAAAAAATATCATACTGAACTTGGTAAACCACTCAAATCTCAATAGGTATTTTTTACTTATTATGAAGTACATCGTGATGATTATAAAACAATATAATTTGAAGAAGAGAAAAAAACCTTCACTTTTTTAGCATGGAAAATTGACAAATTTTTAAGTCCAAGCAAGATTTTCTAAAATAAAGTATAAAGTGTTTAGGGCCGTAGATTACTTCCAGTCACTAGTTTAAATCAATTCTTTTAGTAGAGAAAAATAGTAAATTCCAGGTAGTCAGGAAACATATATTTAAGTTCAGGACCACAAGAAAAAATGATAGGCTTGTCTGAATGCATGTTTATGACTTCATGTAAATTTTGGAACGTTTATTCAAGTTTGCTGTAAAAACTGATCACTTTCTGGAGGTTGCTAATTTTTGGCAGTTCAAAGCAGATTGGGCTGAGGTGAAGTGAATCATCAGTTACACATCGGATGCTTTTCCCATCCTGTAACTTCATTGGTTTACACTGGTTTTGTTCCAGAGAATTTAGGGACAACACAATCTGCTTTTCCGCAGATCTGAGCAGCTGCTGGGATTTGTTAAATGGAGAAGGTTGTCAGTAGTCAAGAGCTCACCGCTGAAAAACCGAGTGAGCCTGGTGAGTGACCTGGAGAGGGCCTTCCCCCACCGTCGACGTGACTTTGTATTTGACATTGTTATCTGCTGGGTAATTTAGGTCAATCCACTGTCCCCTTGGTAACTCACCATCATGATATGCAAATTAGAATTATGATACACAAATTTCAGTCCTATTTTAATAGACTTAGGGATGGATAGAATTAATCCTCTTTAAACATGAGAACAAATGAGTTCCCTTTACCGTGTATCTGTGACTTGTTACTGGTATCTCTTTTGGTCAAAGTACCCTTTGAAAAGTTTATAAAAGTTAGGTAACTGTACTGAGATGCTGTAAATGTATAAGAACACTCACACGCCATTTTCCCAATATTTTAAAACTTTCCATAGACGAATACTTCTAATCAAGAAATATATGAACAGTTAAAGCAGTAAATTTCAGCAGATACCAAATATATTTATATTTAAAATAAACTGGCTTAGGGTCATGAACTGTCAAAAGAAAGAATTTGTATTGGAAGAAGTACAAACGGAATGTTCCTTGGAAGCAAGAACAGCAAGATGTTGTCTAACAAACTTTTTCTAGGTTACCAGAAGGGATTACTTTATCAATTAGAGAAAAAAGGACAATGGCCCTCCGTGATATGAATAGACACTGATAGCGATGGCTCAGCACATACCAACAACTGTGTGAGTGGCACAGGATGGGCAGGGTTTCATTATTTTATACATAATATCACTTCAAGTCAAGATCCACTCCAGGACACCTAACAGCAGTGAATGCCTCATGAGTGAGAAAAAGATATTCTAATCAATCATAATGAAATGAATCAATTATGCATTATGCTAAAATATGATCAAATAAACCATTTTTTCTTGCAAACTAGGAATAGCATGAAAGCTATAGTTACAAAGGAAATATATACATTCACGCCATTGTCATTCCTATGGTCAGGATCATCGCAACCCTATTTTCGTTTGTTTTCAAGATACATTACTGATGGAATTTTCTTATTTCTAGATTTTTGGGTTATTTTAGACAGTTTAATTGGCATATAGTTCACATACCATATTACTGAATAGTCGTGAAATTATCACCACAATCAATGTGAGAATATTTTCTTCATTCTTGTGCTCATTTTTATTAGCTCCTCCTTCCCACCCAGTCTCTCCTTACCATAGCCACCAGAAACTGTAACTCTCATTGCTGTCATCTTGGATTCCATATATGGAAAATTTGACCAAAACAACGGCAGTAACAACATACTCATTAAATAAAACAAAGAGACATTTCAATCAAAAAGAAAGCAGAAAATATTAAAAACTATAACAAGTTTAAAATGGGTCAAAAGAAGATCAAATGATAATGTATTAAATTTTAATCTACCTACATCTGGAGTAATCCATTTCCAAGGCTCTCAGAAACAGTCACATCTCTCGTCTATGGTCAGAGCAGAAGCACTGGAGCTTAATCCATGTGTATTTCTTCTTTTCTTTTTTAAAACTGAAACAACTTTAAAATGGGACAAAAGGGAGATCAAACGATATTATAATAGCTTTTGACTTGATTAAATCTGCCATAAACAAAGTTATCATGCTCTCTGTGGGAGAATAGGGCTACTCACATTCCTTGACTGTGATCAGAGGGCAGTCATCTGGGGTCTAATCCATGTGCAGACCCTGCCAATGGATTTGAGACTTAGCTTGTCACCCATAGCCCTTTGTGAACTGGTGTTCACAATTTAAACTCTAATGCTACTCCTTCCTTAGAATTTAGATTTTATTATTTCAAACCTTGGATCACACAGGCTGGCAAGCTTCTTCCATGTAGACTTGGTTGATGCCTCGCTTGCATCGATGCTTATTTGAAGTCCAGCCTGTAAGATCCAAGGTTACTGTTTCTGATGAAGGAACGCCATCAGCGTTCTTTGACACACCTTGCAATAGCACGCACATCTTTGGTGACCTCTTCTCGATGTCACACATCCAGCAGGGCCATATCGTAAGAATGAATGTTCTGAGATCGGGGCTAGAATTAAGTGTGAGCCCTTATTTTTTTTAATTGTCAACTAAATAAGAGAAATGTAAGGATATGATTTTAATACTGAAATAAGATCTATTAGTAAATTCAGTCCTTCAATGCAGTATTCTCTGTCTCTCTTTCTCTGTGATTTTCTTAATATCTGACTCAAAGGAGTGTCTAGAGCAATGGGACCATCACAGACTTTGTTTTCAATCACCATTAATTACTATCTAGCATGCCTCTTCGGAAGGATTTCTACTCTCATGAAGAGTTACACAGGGCAGCTCTTGCCAGTCTTCCACAGTCACAGTGAGTTGGTATCTACTCAATGGCAGCAACTTCCATTTGTTGGCTTTCTTTGGTTTCAGTGGGCATATTTTTTGAGTATCACAGATTAGAAACAACATAATTAATAGCTGAAATATACAAAGTGATATCCCACTGACAATCTAAAAAAGAATGTAAGACTACATTTGAATGTAAAATAAGTTTTCAATTTTGAATATTATTTGGTGTGGTACTATTAATAAACAAATGATTGTCCTATTCCTAGGTCAGAAAACAAATGGTGCATTTTTTTAGAGTTCTGTGAAGCATTTTAAAATAGGATGGGCGGTCAGAAAAACATGTACATCTGTCTTGGAGGAAGTACAGCCAGAATGCTCCTTAGAAGCAAGGATGGTGAGATTTTGCCATAAATACATTGAATTGACCACATTATCAGGAGAGAGCAGTCCCCCCAGATGGAGATCATGCGTGCTAAGTAGAGGGTGAGTTGTTTAGAAGGAGGTGAAAATCTCTGCGAAGATTCCTGCTCATTCCTTTTATCAAACAAAGACAATTTTGTGTGTCTGTGGGAAATTATTAGATAGCCATCTTACAGCTTATGACTTGACTTTTTTCTGATTTCACTTGGTTTCTCAATCTTAAAAATCTTCAAAGGACCCCACATGCTTCATAGTCGATTACGTAAAAATGACTGCATTGACATGACTACCTCCCCGGGTTCCTCAGCACTTGAGGGAAGGGCAAAATGGGATGCAGCATTCCTCACAGGGCATTAACCTGATGGAACTCATGCTCAGCAATGTAAAGAATATATTCTTAATTTTCACCATTTTAAAATCATTTCATTGGGGCTCATACAACTCTTGTCACAATCCATACACATATCAATTGAGCACAGCTCCCTTATACATTTGTTGCCCTCGTCATTCTCAAAATTCGCCTTCCACTTGGGTTCCTGGAATCAGCTCGTTTTCCTTTTTTCCATCCCTCTTCCTCCCCATTCCCCTCTCCCTCATGAACCCTTAATAGTTTATAAATTATTATTTTATCTTATCTTACACTGCCCGGCATCTCCCTTCACCCACTTTCATGTTGCCCATGCCCCAGAGAGGAGGTTATATGTAGATCCCTGTGATCGGTTCTCCCTTTCTACACCCTCTTCCCTCCTGGTGTCACCACTCTCACCGCTGGTCCTGAGGGGCTCATCCGTCCTAGATTCCCTGTGTTTCCAGATCCCAACTATACCGCTGTGCATCCTCTGGTCTAACCAGGTTTTCAAGGTAGGATTGGGATCATGATAATTGCAGGGGGGAAGGGGGGAGGAAGCGTTCAAGAACTAGAGACAGGTTTTGAGTTTCATTGTTGCTACACTGAACCCTGAGTGACTCATCTCCCCCCCACTACCCCTCTGCAAGGGATGTCCAGCTGTCCACAGATGGGCATTGGTTCCCCACCATGCACTCCCCTCATTCACGGTGAAGTGATTCCTGCCCCCCCACCCCCCACCGCCTTTAGTGCTTGAAACCTGGGCCTTTCACAAATCCATCTTGTTGATGATCTTTGTCTTTTTTGCTGACCATCTACTTCGTCTGCAGTCTCACCATGATCCCCTACAAGGAACACTCAAATGTGTTCTTCTTCTAATAGCACTTGATCCTAGAAATATTCTTTGCCAATTCCAAAATTCAGATGAATCAATTTTCTGTATTCTTCCTTATTCATTATCCACTTTTGACAAAAAACGGAGGCAATTAGAAAAAAATAAACAAAGAACCCAGCTTGACTCAGGGGCACCTTACTCTGCAAAGTGACATTTTTGATAGTTGATGCTTTAAAATAGTGGTTCTCAACATTCCTAATGGGAGACCCTTTAATACAATTCCTCATGTTGTGGTGACCACCCCCCACCATCAAATTATTTTCCTTGCTACTTCATAACTTTAATTTTGCTACTGATATGAATCAACCCCAATAGGGTGGTGACTCATGGATTGAAAACCACTTCTTTAAGATATCTTCTGTGAAATAGTTGCCCACTACAAAATATCATGTCATTTTTTTCTGTATGATTTCTTTTCTTTTTTTATAGTTTATTGGCACTTTTTCACATTTCATATAATTTAATACTTTAATCATATCAAAGAGAGATGTATAGTAATTACCACAGTCAATTTTAGCAAATCTCTTCTTCCTTGTATGCATCATTAGTGTAATTATTATTATATATTTACCTGTGAGAAAAATGTACACAACAAACGTTCTTCAATTCAACACCTTCTATTTCATGTATATGTCAGTGATGTTGATTACACTCAGTTATGCAACCATTATTGATATCCTTTTCCACGTCTTGCACCAAAATTAACATCAACCCTATGGTCCCTAATAAAAACAGCTTCCTCCTTCATCCATGGTAGCCATTGGTCAACGTTGGTTATTGTCATCTTTGTGTCACACAAGTTGGTATGCTTCTACCGTGTAAACCTTGTT
The DNA here is from genome assembly GCF_050624435.1 of Tenrec ecaudatus. NCBI lineage: Eukaryota > Metazoa > Chordata > Mammalia > Afrosoricida > Tenrecidae > Tenrec > Tenrec ecaudatus. The sequence continues at coordinate 91,662,054 of NC_134531.1, forward strand.
GATGCCTCACTTAGATGGCTGGTTGTTTGAATAAAAGCATGTTAAGTCCCTAGACAATATTACAATTGATAGCTGGGCACCATCTGTTTCCTTCCTCACACTGTGCTGTACCACTCTTAGCTTCAGTTATCTCTTCTTGTAGGCCAGTATAGAACACGGCCATGTTGTAAGAACTAACTGTTTGGGGATTGGGACTACAATCAAATGTGAGCCCAGAATCCATATGCTTGTCTGTAATTATGAACAACTCTGGTTTACCTTGGTGATCTGATTATGAATAAAAAATGACTAACAAAAACAACTAACAAGAACAACAACCAAAGAAAACAAGAACAAAGAACAGAAACAAAACAAAACCACAAGCAAAAAGCATTGTTGATAATCATCCTGTGGTTTAAGACTATTGATAGCATCAATAACTTATCCAATAACTCTCCTAGAGTTTAATATACTGTTGATATGAGCTTATGCAAGTTTTGTCTAACTGCAAGCTACAGTCCATGCGCTGTTGCTTTGTGCAGAATGATTGCTTAATTGATTCAGGTCATTTTCATTGAGCATGTAAGTTGGTGCTTGGGGAAATTTTACTCTAGTTTCTTACAAGGACAGATCCTAGACTATCAGATGAATACCTCCCATTACTGAAAGGGAAGCATTGAAGCACTAAATATATGGTGCACCGGGGGCTCCTTTCATTGAGCCCCCACCAAAGCATAGGTCCTACCCAAAGTACAATGCTGCCCTTCAAGAGTGTTGGGGCCTCCGTATTTTGCTTTTTCTCCTATCAGTGAGTTTCAGTCCGAAGTCCAGGCTACAAGTAGTTCTGAGGTGGGGCCCAGTTCATTCTTTCAATTTCTGCTTTGAGTCCTTCTAGTGTGGGCCTTGGGCGATGCCTTGTTCCCTGTAAGGCCAATGTCCAAGGTCATGTTTGTGCTTAGTCCATGGTATGGGTCACCAAGGGTTGGGTAAAAACTTATTCAAAGTGTCAATCTAAGACCTTAAAACTGGCTTTATCTCCCCTTAGATTCCCTAAAGTTAGTTTAACATCCCTCTGGAAGTGGGGTTGCTCCTCCTGATTGACCCACCCTCCCCAGCAAGAGAATATAAGTGCCTCTGAATGAAGATGCTCCCTCCCCTGGTTCTAACTTGATTCTCCAGTAAGGCACTTCTCTCCATGATCAGTAGGCTGATTATTTGCCCCTTTTGTTTGGAATTTGGTCCCAAAATTTGTTTAGTGGTGTTTCTTCTGATAGTAGTGGATTCACATATTTGTGCTTTGCTATTGACTATCTTCACTTAGCATAATGGTTTACAGGCTCTTCCATGGCATGCAGTATTTCACGTTTTCAACACTGTCTTTTTATTTCAGGGATGCATAATATTCCACTGTGTGTCTGTACCATAGTTTCTTTATCCATTTGTCAACTGTGGGGCATTTGGGCAGCCTCCACTTTCTTGCTAATGTGAACTATGCTGCTATGAAATGGGTGAGCATATATTCACTTTTGTTGTGACTATTATTTCTTTGGGGTATATGCCTAATAGCGCTATTTATTGCCTGAGTGCATGGAATTTCATTTCTCAATTGCTTGAAGTATTGTCATGTCATTTTCCAGGGTGATTATATGTATTTACAACTCCACCAACAGGGTATATGTTTTTATGTTTTCTGTTTTGTTTTGCTTTTAATTGGGCTAGCATTGTAGGGATAAAATAGCATCATAATTGCATCTTCCTGATGGTTAGTGATCATGAGCATTTTTCATGTGTTTGTTCGCCATTTAGACATCATTTTTGATTAACTCTCTGTGTATGTCTTTTTGCCACTTCTTAATTAGTAGCTTATTTTTTATTAAAATGTTATTAAAATAAGCTCTGTATATTTTGGTAATTAGACCCTTGTCGATGTGTCTTTGGGAAAAAAAAGTTTGCCCAAGCTATGGGCTCTCATTTTACTTTTGGATGAACTCTTTTGATGTGCATGAGTTAAGTAATTTCAGCAAGTCCCAGTCATGTATTGTCTTCCTCTGTGTGTGACTCTAATAGCGCCCTTACGCTTTTTCCAGTTTTCTTATTGATGATCTGATAGCTATCGGCATTACACTTAGGTCTTTAATCCATCTTGAGTTTGGTTTTCGTTCATAGATAGCAATATGGGTCTTGTGTCATTCTTCTGCATGTGGACATCCAATTCGTTCAACATCATTTGTTGAAGAGGTTTCTTTGTCCCATTGGGTGTTTCTAGACCCTTTGTCTATGATTAGTTGCCTGTAGGTTGATGAATTATGTCTGGGTTTTCTAATCTGATCCATTGGTCTACACATCTCTCATTGTACCAGTACCAGGCTGTTTGACTCTTGTGACTATGCGGGAGGTTTTAGGTCAGGTAGTATGAGGCCCCCTATTTGATTCTTTTTATTTCTTCTTTTTATGAAGTTCTTTGCTTAGCCTGAGCCTTTTGCTTACCCGTATGTAATTGGTAATTGTTATTTAACTTCTCTAAAGAATGTATTTAGAATTTGGATTAGGTTTGCTAGGCTATGCGATCCCATCTAACCTGGAGGTATAACTATAAGTGAGTCAGAATAGGCTTCCTGTCACTTGGGCTAAGAGCTAAACCTATTATGCTCATAATGACTCAGGTTGTTCATGGCTAGTTGAGTGAGTTTGGGAACTGTGCCCCTCGGGCCATTGACAACAGGAATAGCCCTGGGCCAGGAACAATCCATCTAGAGACTTAGGGAGTGTGCTCCTCTGGGCTGTGTCTCAGCACAATGACAAAAGGAACTCTATCAGCAGGTGTTGATGCTCTTTCAATTTAAAAGATTGTATCTACTTCTCTTTATGTTGATCATCCCATTGTCTGGCAGTGTAGGATAGCCTTTCCCTGGTCCCTCTGTGATGGTCTCTGTGGAGTCCATGCCTCAGGTGTTACCTCCTCCCTGCTTCATTCGGTTGCTTGACTGCTGCTTCCTTTCTCGTACATGGAGGATCCTTGCAAAATGAAAGCCTTGGTGACTTTGATCTTTTCTCCATTTATCTTGAAGACTAGTCTGTGACTTTCATCAACAAGTAAGTCAAGACCTATTACTCTGCAGCCAAAGTTGTTTCCTGAGCATAGTATTAAACAAGAGCATTGTTAATCTTCTTCTAATTATCATGTCCAACACCTGTCGGTCAGGTTTTCATACTGTGTTGGCGTCTATGTTGGCATTATGCTGGAAGCTATGCCATTGGTGTTTCAAATGCCCACAGAGTCATAAAACTAGGCAAAATTTTGAAGATTCAGGAAGCATAAAAAAGATGGGAAGAACACAAACTCACTGTACCAAAAGCAATTAGTCACTATTCAACCATTTCAATGAGTAGTGCATGAGCTAGAACAAATGATACTGAAGGAAGAAGTTCCAACTGTACTGAAAGCATTAGCAAAAAACAAGGCTCCAGGAATTGATGGAATACTAATTGAAATATTTCAATGAACTCAGCAAGCATTGGAAGGATTCAGTCATTTTTTCCAGGAAATTTGGAATATAGGTACTTGGCCAACCATCTGGGAAAGATTCATCTGTGAATCCATTCCAAATAAATGTAACCAACAAATTGCTGAAATTGTGTAACAATATCCTTAATATCACATGCAAGTAAAATTTTGCTAAAGATAATCAAATAAAGGTTCAGCAGTATATTGACAGGGCCCTACCAGAGGTTCAGGCCAGATTCAGAAGAGGACATGGAACAAGGGATATTATAGGTGTTGTCGGATGGATTTGGCTGAAAAAGAGAATATCACAAAGATGTTTTCTTTTCTGTTATTGACTATCAAAGAACATTCAATTGCATAAATCAAAACGAACTATTTGCAAAGAATATACTTGTGAAGAATTAAATTTCAAGGTACCATATTGTGTTCAAGCAGAACATGTTCATAGATCGAGGGAATTTTGTGATTAGAACAAGACAGACTCTATGGATTAAAACCATAAAAAATATATCTCAGGGTTGTACCATCTCACCATACTTATTTATTCAAAGTGCATACTTAGCAAATAATAACATAATCTGGATCATCTGAATAATTTCATATCAAGATTGGAAGAAAGCTTATAAACAACCTGCAATAATTAGATGACACAAATTTGTTTGCTGAAAATTAATACTTAATGGACTAGCTAATGAAAATCAAGGATTTCAGCCTTCAGTATGGATTACAATGCAATGTAAAGAAAAGAAAAATTTCCCAACTTAACCGATGGGCAACATCATAATAAATGGAAAAAATATTGAAATTGTAAGCAGTTTCATCTTGCATGACTCCACAATCAATGCCCAAGGAAGAAGGAGTCAAAAGATCAAACAATGTGTTGCATTGGGTAAATATGCTACACAAGACCTCCTTAGAGTGTTGAAAAGCAAGGATTTTACTTTGAGGGCTAAGGTGTGCCTGCCCTGAGCCGTGGTATTTTCAATTGCCTCATATGTATGTGAAAGTTTGACCTTGAATAAGGAAGACAGGAGAAGAATTAATATCTTTGAATTATGTATAGTGCTGACGAAGAATGCTGAAAGTACCATGGACTGCCCAAAGAACAAGCAAATATGTCCTGACAGAAGTACCACCGGAATGCTACTGAGAAGTGAGACTTCATCTTACATTCTTTAAACATGTCATAGAGGTGTCCGGAGAAGGACATCATGCTTGCTGAAGTGGAAGGGCAGTGAAAAAGAGGCAGGCCCTCAACAAGACAGATTGATACAGTGACTGCAACAGTGGACTCAAACATGAGAATGATTGTGAGGATGTCATTGGGCCTGGCAGTATTTTATCTCATTGTCCATAGGGCCACCATGAGTAGGAAATGACTTGGTGGCACCCGACAGCCATAGCAAAACTCCTTGTAGCTGCTGCTCCTTCATACTGTCCAGCTTCGAAGGTTATTTGCTTAGGGTCCAGATTGAATCAATGTGGAGAAAGAATATGAGTTGGTGCTCAACTTTTCTGGTGCTCAACTATTCTATTTGTGGTGTTCTGGATTACTTGTTATAGCTCTTCTGGCCACAATCCTTAGAGCTCTCGCCATATGACTGGACTGTTGTTAGGTGTCAGCAAGTTGGTTACAAGTTATGGCCACCCCATGTACATCAAAAGAAAACCCTGCCCGGTTCTATGCCATGCTTACAATTTCTCATATGTTTGAGCCCATCTTGCAAAGGTCTTCTGCTTTTTTGCTGCCCTTCTACTTTACCAAGCACAATGTTCTTCTCTATGGACTGCCATCTCCTGGAAGCATGTCTAAAGTATTTGAGATGAAGTTTCTTCATCCCTGGCTCTAAGGAGCATTCTGGTTGTACTCCCTCCCAGACCAATTTGTTTGTGATGTTGCTAGTCCATGTGTCTTTGAATATTCTTCTTCAGTACCATAACTCAAATGCATACGTTCTCCATTAGTCTTTCTTATTCAGTTTCTAACTTTCACATGCACATGAGGTGATTGAGAACCCCCTGACTGGGAAGAGATGACTGGGTAGATACATCCAGAGAGATAAGCATCAAAGAGAGATGTCTCTGTGGGCACAGCTGAGAAGAGTGCAATAGACAAAGGAACTGTGTTTTTGGTATTTCTCTTCCTGAAATGTAACCTGTTAATTAGTCTAATAAACCCCACTTCTATAAGTATTGCCTCTGAGTTATGAGTGGCAATGGAAATGAATTATTCAATCCATCAACCAAATAGTGATGATTAAGGAGAAGCCATTGATACCACAATTGTTAGAAGAGGGAAGAATATACAGCCTGAAGATCATTTCATAGGAATAATACAAGTGTTGGTGATGATAGTGATGCTCCCCCTTCCTTTTTGTAAAACCAGAGACCAAGTGTGGCTTTTTTTTAACTGCTTGCTCTTCTAATATGAGTTATCCTGGTCTGTGTAGAGTTTCCACATGACGCAAATAAGATCGCAAACAACACCTTAATTGAGTAACCCTGCTGCCCAGACCACTTTGGAGGACTGAAAGACAAAGAGGTCATTTTGAAGAATGCAGTGTGCCCTGCGCAAGTCATGGTATTTTCAATCACCTCATGAACATGTGAAATTTGGACACTGAATAAGGAAGACCAAGGAATATATGATGATTTGAGATTAGGTGTTGGCGAAGAATATTGAAAGTAATATGGACTGTCAAATCATCCAATGGCAGAATGCTCCTTAGAGGCTAGCATGAAGAGACTTCGTCTCTATCATCAGGATTTTCCAGGCCATGGAGAAGGACATCGTGTTTGGTACAGTGGGGGAGCAACACACACAGGACGGTCTTCGACCAGATGATTGACAGCGTGGGTGCCACAATGGGCTCAAGTTTAAGAACAATTGTGAGGATGTTGTAGGAATGGTCCATGTGATCTTTGGCTTTATATAGGGTTGCTATGAATTGCAACTGACTCTAAGACACCTAAAAACAACAACAAATATCTTTCTAGTATCCTCTGTCTTCGGACAAGATCTATCTGACATCAATAATGAGATGCCTTGTTCTACATCATCTTCTGGCCAGCTTGCCTACCTTGCAGCTTCCTCTCAATAGACATCTGCATCCATCATTCAATTCTTTTCAGCAAATGTTTACTTGTGCAGTATTTTAAATATATCATTCAATACTTTCCTCGACCTATTGGGTCATTTTTCTTTGGAATGGGAACAATATGAATCTCTTCCAGTCTGTTGGCCAAGTAGCTGTCCTCAAATTTTCTTATATTGACTAAGTGAGTCAATCCAGTGCTACATCAAAAAGAATATTTAAACATCTGTCTTGAAGTATAAACTTCCCGTTATAGATAACATCTATACACTTGTAAGAAAAACCAATTACTAATACAAATATAATTCAAATGTATACACCAACCACTATGCCAATGATGAGAGTATTGAGGAATTTTATCAAATTCTTCAGTATGAAATTGATCAACCATACAATCAACATGTATTTATAACTACTGGTGATTGGAATACAGAAATTGGCAACAAAGCGGAAGTTGCAAAAGATGGCCTTGGTGATAAATATAAAGCTGAAGATCATATGACAGAAATTTCAAGTGTGGCTACTACTTCATTGCAAATTCCCCTTTTTCAGCAGCATACACATAGAACATACAGGGATCGTGTAGACTAACAATTCTTCTTGAATGTGTCATTTCCTGTGTACTGTTCCATATACTTCATTGTCTGATTCAAAATAGCTAATAAAAGTGTGTTGGCCTGGGATTTTGGAGAAAGAAAATCATTGCTATTTATATAACTATGTAAATAAAGAAAGTTGCATCAAGAAAAATAGTCCATAGTTGCATAAACAAGTAGCACAAATGTATTGGTGGGCGCTCTTCCTGAACTGTACAATTGCCAGAGCTGCAGGAACATCACAGACTGGCGGGTGTCAGCCGATCAAGGCCTGGCCTGGAAAAATCAATCAAATCCAATGTTTCCAGTCTCTAATGGCTCTCAGGGTCAGCAAGTAGTAACTTTCAAGGAAGGTCATTAGCTCAAAAACTGGAGATGAATGTGACAGATGTGCTATCCAGCAGCAAAAATAGTGAAGCTTTTCATAGCTCTGTACTAAACACCAGGTAGGTCATACTCTTGAGGAGCCATCATGGCCATGATGGCCAGAGTAACTTCATGACTCACAGCAGATCCTATCAGGGAATCAATTACATTGTTCGATCACATGATCACAACTGCCAACCCAATGAGAGCTCTAGCCACCCCAAGCTGGCACAAAAACTTATCACACTAGCCTAGTTCAGTTCCCGAATGCCTTATTTATCATTTTTTTCTGTTTTCCATTTTATTGTTGCCAATTTACAACTTTCCTAGATTCATATTTTATATTTCTTATTTTCCCAATCTCGGTGGTTGTATTGTGCTCTTTCTTCTTATTTGAGTCATGATCTGTCAGCAGACAAAGGCTACTCAAGTTTTTCTTCATGCATATATGAGGCAAGTACATTTAATAATTTTATGTAATACAGAAATTTAATATATTTTAATAATTTTGTTGTCTGTATTTTTGTGTTGTTTTTGTTCATTCATATTAGCGTGTATCTCAGAGGTGTTATGTCATCAGAGGTCACCCTCTGGAAGTTGTGTTAAATGGTTTTCTGTTTCTTGGTACATGAAACCTAGAATTGCTGAGCCTATAGGGACAGCAAATAGCATAGGGTTTCGAGGGGCTGAGGGTACAGGGCTGGGGGTGGGGGATAATAGGGAGATGATGTCAAGGCATCCAAGAAGAAGAAAATTGTTAGGAAACTGATTGTCGTAGCAATTGCAAAATACTGCTTGATGTGATTGAACTATAGACTGGTATGATAAATGGATCCATTCCCAATTAATAATATAAACAGAATTCCAATTAATTTTACTAAGCTTATATATTTCATGATGAAAATAACTTTTCCTATGTTTTTGTTCACAAGGTGATATACCTGTTTCACAAAATAAATATATATTCAGCCGCTTTATATTTTAAGCTTATGAAAGAGTAAGAAAATACAAGGGTAATTCACATAACATACTTCTTTAAAATGGTGTGAATAAATCAATTCATTTAAAAATGGTATCACACCATGTGGAATTAAGTAGCTTCTGGAAGTTCAGGGCTCCCACTGAGAACAGACTAAAAAGATGGCAAAACTCACAAATCATTTCCTGAAAGGCCTTGGAAAATGAATGAAGCAATAAGAAATGATGAATCTGAGCGTCCAGGGAGGGAAGAATCTGGGATAATTGAAGTGACGCTTGCAGCTGCTTTTCCAGAGGGCATTTGCCAATTCTAGGATAGGGCAGGATCCAGAGAATTGGAATTCTTCGGCAAAAGAATACTACTCTTGGGTAATAGAAAAAAATAGATCTTCTAGTAAAGAGAAGTCAGAGAAGCTCAAGTTTCTGAGTGGTCATTATCTCAGAGTAATGATCAACTTCTGGAGCCTTGCAGGGTGAAAAGGCAAAAATGAATGTATTAAATACCAGTGTAAAAAAGAGGAAAAGCGGGCAGGAAGAACAAAGACCGGGGATACGTAGGCATTGGGGGAATAGGGCACCATGGGGAGGGTAGTGTTTATGTCTCCACAGGAAAGGGAGAGAGGGAAAGAAGACCAGACCTGAACCCGGTGTGCCAAGTCTAGAGGGCAACATGCCCACATAAGCAGTGAATGAACAGAGAGGCCTGTGGGACCAGGCCGGCCCATATCCCAGCCACGTCAATTGCCCTCCCCAGAAGAATGCACTACAGTGGACAGCACTGAAGTTATAGCCTGGGGAGAGGGGCAGATCTGCCCAGACCACACTGGAAAAAAACTGAAAAGGAAAGAGGGAGAGAGAGAGAGAGAGAGAGAGAGAGAGAGAGAGAGAGAGAGAGAGAGAGAGAGAGAACGAGAACAGCACCCTGGCACACCAAGCTTTGAGAACCGCATTCTGGCTTGGAGAAGCCAATGCACAAAGAGGATCATAGGGTTGGCCTCACCACAAGAAATGAAGTCCCCTTACCGACCCACGGTGCTACAGAGGACAGCACCAGAGACACAATATGGAAACCGTACCCGGTATGACAACCCCTGCCCTTGCCACAGCCCCAGACATACCAGGGCATAGCACAAAGTGAGAGCAAGGGAGAGCAACAGAGCAGCAAGGGCAGCAAAGCACCAAAGTCCCCAAGGAATTCTGAAAATAGACGCTGGTATCAGGTGGCAGAGCTTAGCACTGCATCAAGCCTGACGAGAAACATTCAGAAGGGTCAGCAGACAGACCTGGGGACTGTAAGCAGGCCATTTTTGTTGTTGTTTTATCTTTTTCATGTCTCTCTATATAAGATAGGCAAGCAAACAATCCTGAGGAGAAAAAATAGGACCATCGCTTCCGGGTGGAAAAGGAGAGAAGATGGAGGCGGGGGGGAAAGGGGGGAAGCTAACAAACCTAGGCACATGAGGAGGGCGTAGAATACTTGGTGGGGGTTGATCAAGTGCAATGTAGCCAAGAGGAAGTACTGAGAGCAGAATGAACGTTGAACATCATAGTGGGACAGGAGAAAAGTAAATGGAAATAGAGGAAACAACTAGGAGGCAAAAGACATTTATAGAGGTATAAATATAGGCATGTATATATGTAAATATATTAATATATAATGATAGGAATATAGGTCTATGTACATATATTTATAGGTTAAGTATTATGATAGCACATGGACACTGGGCCTCTACTCAAGTCCTCCCTCAATGCAAGATCACTTTATTCTAATAACCTGGCTTTCTATGGTTCTCATCTTTCCAATATGATCACTGAAGACAAAATGGGTGTCTACGTTAAGATGTGGAGAGGAAAGCTGATGGTGCCAGGCTATTACAAGACATAGTGCCGGGAGTCTTAAAGGCTTGAAGTTAAACAACCAGCCATCAATCAGGGAAGCAGCAAAGCCCACATGGAGGAAGCACAACAGCCGATATGACCACAAGGTGTTAGTGGGATCAGTTATCAGGCATCAGAAGGCCCAAAACAAACAACTATTTCCAAACAAATGATGGGTCTGAATGCAAAACCCAACTGTAGATATTTGGGGATCCCCTACTAGAAAGGTCACAAAGAAGGGACAAGTCAATCAGGGTGCAGTAAAACATTGATGAAACGAACAACATACCTCTAGTTCTTTAATACTCCCCCCTACCCACAAGTTCTATCTTACAAATCTGGCTAGACCAGAGCACGTGCTCTGGTACATATAAGAGCTCTCAACACAGAGAATCCAGGACAGAAAAACCCCTCAGGACCAATAATGAGATTAGTAATGCCATGAAGGTAGGGGAAAGGTGGGAGGGTGGGGAGAAGGGAATGAAATGGGGCACTGATCACAATCATTGACATGCAACTCCCCACTCCCAGGGACTAACAACAGAAACATGGGTGAAGGGAGACAGCAGGCAGTGTAAAATATGAAAATTTAAAAAATATATAAATTATCAAGGGTTCATGTAGGTAGGAGGATATGGGAGGGAGGGGAAACAAGAGGAGAAGATACCAAGGGGTCAAGTAGAAAAAAATGTTTTAGAAATGATGATGGAAACCGAGGTACAACTGTGTTTGATACAATTGATGGATGAATTGATAAAATAGCTCTAAAAGCCCCCAGTAAAATTATCTATTCAAATTTAAAAATATGTGTCTCAAAAGCAGATTCAGGTTTTCCCTAGAAGCCAAGACTACACTATGGGATATTCCAAGGCAAGGAGATCGCAAGGACCCCTCAAGGCTGTCAGTTGAGACCCCGGAGGTCTGAATGATGCAGGGACAGACTAAGGGATTACAGGGCAATTGCCTAGCATCAGTCCTTGAGTTCAGGAAGGTGATCCGCCCCGAATTTTCAGGCTACCAAAGATCAGACTCTCACTGAAGGAAGATCCTCTGCAAGTGCTGCCATTTGTATCTTGACTCACCAAAGACAGAACCACTTTCCTTTGCAGGAGACTACAAACCAAAGTACATGCACATGCGCACAAAAGCAAAATAAGCCCAAAGGCCATCTACAGGTTACAGCCAGCTCTCAGAAACATGAAAATAAGTATGATAAATCTATGGTAACTAGAAAGGAAATTATGATAATAGCTAAAAATGAATTTTGCCATGAACTAATTTATTTTAAAATATTTGTAAATTCTAAAATTGAAAATTATATTATATGAAATTAGGAGTTCATTAAATGGGATTTAAAACAAATAGACAAAGAAAAATAATATTAAATGGAGGAGGAATATATTCAGGTTAATAAAACATACCAAATTCAATGAGAAGAGAGAAAACTGAAAAAAAAAATCAGAACAGCATTAAAAATGGAATCAAATGAAAAAGCTTGATTTATATGAAACTGAACGCTCAAGGGAGAAGAAACAGGAAGAATGAAACAAAAAAAAACTATTTAAAAATTTACATTTTTCAAGACCTGCTCATATATATCAACCTATAAACTTGAGAAACAAATTCTGTGATTTCCAAACCTAATTTTCAGAAAACTACCTCAAGGCTAAACATAGTAGGACAACTGAAAGCCAAAGTCAATTGAAGATTAAACAGGAATTAGAATAAATTAACCAGGACCACACAAAATAACATCCATGAACTTAAAAACAGAGAAAGAAGGCAGTTTATGAAAATATGTATGTTGAAAAATTATTTTAAAATAGTTAAAAAAAGTATATAGTGTAAGGAAAAAGAGGAGTAAATTGTAACTTGAAACAAAAAGTGTAAGTGGCATCTGGGGTCCCCTAATTTTTTTTTTTATCGAATAGCTGTCGGAGTGCTCGTTTTGCACAAATTCATCAAGCTGTTCGTGGAGGATATGTGAAATAGTAAGCATGTGTGCTAGGCTCGGTTGTCTAAGGAAGCTAAGCCAGTGATGCTAATATATGTGCATCTATATGGAAGGAGATTCTATCAGGGATGGCCCACATCGTTGGAGAAGCAGGTATGCCCGGGCCTCTTGGAGCCCGTGGGTCAGAGAGTAAGGCGGAAGGTTTCCCTGACTCATGAAGCGTGGCGTTGCAGGAGGACGCCTGAAGTCCATACCTAGAGCAGTGGCTCTCAGCCTTCCTCGTGCCGCGACCCGTTAATACAGTTCCTCGCGTTGTGGTGACCCCTAACCATAAAATTACTTTCATTGCTACTTCATAACTATAATTTTGCTACTCTTATAAATCGGGTGACCCCTGGGAAAGGGTCGTTCAACCTCCAAAGGGGTCACGAGCTACAGTTTGAGAACCGCTGCTCAGGTGGCTACAAAGTCAAATGAGTCCATGGTCGGCAGTTTGCTGACGGTTCCTGAGAATGACAGGCAATATGGGAGGATGACAAATACTGCACGATCCAGATCCAAGAGAAAAAGAGCTTTCCCACTGGGTTTGCTTTAAAAGGAGTAGGTCACACCCCGAAGAGACTCTCCAATTACACCAAAGCTGTTACCTGCATTACACCACTGCTGCTGGCTGCCCACAGAGGGGATTGTTGTGTAAGATTCCATCGTGAAGTTGGATGTATTGTGTTAGCTCACATTAAGGATTACTATCAATTTTCTGAGAACCCTGACCCAGCCAAGTTGATGCCCAACTTAGCTCTAAAGTATGCTTATGTAACTATACTTTTGCACAAGTTAACATTGACATTACAGATATATGTTGCTATTGTTTGCTGCCATCAGGTTGGTTCTGAGCCATAGATTCCGTATGCACAACACAATGACACACTGACTGTTGGACACCATCCTCACAATTCTCCCTGTGCTGTGTCCACTGTTTCAGCCCCTGTGGCCATCAATCTCCTTGAAGGCCTTCTTTTCCTTCGTTGTCTCTCTACTCTACCAATCATGCTGTCTTTCTCCAGGAATTGGTCTATCTTAATAACATGCCCAAAATACGTGAGCCAGAATCGCACCATGCTTGCCCTTAAGGAGCATTATGGATGTACCTCTTCCAATGCAGACTTATTTGTCCTTTTAGCAGTCCATGGTACTCTCAATATTCTTCTCCGGAGCCACATTGATCCTTCTTCAGTGTTCTTTATTCCATGTCCAACGTTCATATGCATAGGAGGCATTTGAAAATAACATGACTTGGGCCCAGTGCACCTTAGCCCTCACATCCTTGTTTTTCAGTACACCAAAGAGGTCTTGTGCAGCGGATTTACCCAGTGCAACGTGTCTTTTCCTCTTCTGACTGCTGCCTCCATGTGGATGCAAGTTAGAAAAAAATCCTTGGCAATTTCTCTCCATTTATCATGATACCACCTATTGATCCAGTTGTATTTCGTTCTTCTTGACATTGACTTGTAATCCATACTGTAGGCTGTAGTCCTTGATCTTCATCAGTAAGCACTTCAAGTCTCTTCACAAGTTGTGTCATATTGAAGGTTGTTAATTAGACTTCCTCCAGTCCTGATGCCCTGTTCTTCTTCATATGAGCCAGCTTCTCTGATGATGTGCTCAGCCTACAGACCAAATAAGTATGGTGAGAGGATACAAACCAGTTCCACACATTTCCTGATTGTACGCCATGTCATATTTCCTTGTACTCTGTGCACAAATGCCTCTTGATCCATGTACAAGTTCCACATGAGCACGAGCAAGTGTTCTGGAACTCTCCTTCTTCTCAAGGTTATACATAGTTTCTTATGATCCACGCAGTCAAATACCTCGGCAGAGTCAAAGAAAGACAAGAAAACTTCTTTCGTGTGTTCTCTGCTTTGAGCAAAGGTCCATCTGACATACCCCTTGTTGCACATCCTCTTCCGAACCTCCATAGCGCCTGGTCAATGTCCTGTCGCAAACATGTTTGCAATTTTAGTTGGATATGATTTTTTTCAATAATTTAAACATTCTGGTGCCCCAGCTTTCTTTGGAATGTGTTCAAATTTGGATCTCTTCAAGTCAGCAGACCAAGTAGCTGTCGTCCACATTTCTTGACATAGATCAGTGAGGGCTTCCTGTGCTTTATCAGCGTATAGAAACTTTTCAACTGGTAACCTGTCGGTGCCTGAAGCCTTGTGTTTTGACTAATGCCTGTAGTGCTTCTTGAACTTGTTCCTTCAGTACTCTTGGTTCTTACTCACTTTGTAACTCTTGAAATCATGGCATGTCGTATAGCTCTTGTTGCTACAGTGACTGTGCGCCTTCTTCCACTTTCTCTTAATGTTTCTTACGTCATCCAAAATATTTTGCATAGAATCTTTCAATTCAAGGCTTGAATTTTCTTTAAGCACTTTCATTTTAAAGTATGCTTATGTTCTTTTGTGGTTTTCTAACTCTGGGCTCTTGCACATTTCCCTCTAATACTTGGCTTTGTTTTCTCAAGCTGCCCTTTCAAATGTTCTATTCAGCTTTTTGATTTCATCATTTCTTCCACTTGCTTCACTCCATGGATAAGAGCAAGTTTCAGAGTCTCTTCTGATGCCTGCCTTGACCTTTTTTTTGCCTTCCTGACATCTTAATGATCTTTTTTATTATTCAAGAATGATATTTTTGAAGTCCTCCCACAACTAACCAGATCTTCTGGCATTAGTGTTCAATGCAGCAAGTCTGTTGTTAAGATCTTATCAAATTCAGGTTTGATAGGTTCAAGGTAATATTATGGCTGTCATGGACTTATCTGAAATTTCCTCAGCTTTATAGCGAACTTATATATGAGTAACTGAATGTCTTTTCCACAGTCAGACCCTCACCTGATATTAGCTACAGATATTAAGCTTTTCCATTTTTCCCATGGATGCAGTCAATTGGATTTCTGTGTATTCTATCTGGAGCAGTATATATATATGAAAAAGTCCAAGTCACCTTTAATGTTGTGTAAAGGTATTTGCTATGCATAAGTTGTTGGTTTTGTAAAATCCTATTCTGTGGTCTCCAGCTTTGGTTCTATCTCCAAGTCCATACTTTCCAACAACTGTTCCTGACTCTTTGTTTCCAATATTTGACTTCCAACTACCAATTATTTTCAGTGCCTCTTGTTTGCATGTTAGATCAATTTCAGACTGAAGATGTTGGTTGAAATCTTCAAATTTGTCATCACTAGCTTTTGGCATAAATTGAATAACAGTTGCACTGACTGGATTTCCTTGAAGGCGAATAGATTTAATCCCCTCATAGGCAGAATTGTACTTCATGATTGATTTTGCAATGTCTGTTTTGACAATGAACACCATGCCATTCCCATGCTTGTATAATTCCAAGCATTGTCAATCATATGATTTTCTGATTGAAAATGGCCCCTCGCAGAACATTTCAGTTCATGAATGCCTAGGATATAAAATTTTATACACTTTTTCATCTTTTTTTTTCATTTAAACCATTTTATTAAGGCCTAATCCAGGTATCATGCCATTCCATAGTTCAATCATATCAAGCAGAGCTTGATACCACATTCAGTCTTTAAAACATTTTATTCCTTTTTATACTCCTTGCTACCAGCTCCCCATTACCCTCCACCACACCCCCACCAACCTCTCCTGCTGTATCCTCAGGAACCCTTATTTTAATTATTGTCTCTATAGATTCATCAATCCCGAGTTTAATATACCAAAAACATAGAAAAAGAGACAACAGAAAGTAAAGAAGGCTATCAACAATGACAAAATACTATACAAAAAAATCCCTATATGGAAAAAAACAGAAAATATTTTTAAAAAAGCAGATCAAGCACAAAATGTATCTAAAGACAGATCAAATGACAAAATTGTAACTATTCAAATCATATTTATCCCTTTAAACTTGATATTCATCCGTATGAAAGAAACATGGGGGGTAGGGGTGCTATAGTAAAGTATGGTAAAGAAATTAGATGATATCCAACTATCAGAAAGAACAGTTTCAGGAGTCTAAAAGGCTTGTTTTCAAACAAGCAGCCATCTAGTGAGACATCAACTAGCCCACATGGAAAAAGCACACCAACATCAGTGATCCACAGATTGTAAATTATATAATCCATTTCATTTTGAACACTTCCAACTTTTTATTAATATTTTGCCCATTCCAAGTTCTGATCACTGAAATTTTTTTATTCATGGCCCTCAACAAGTGAAGACCCTGAAGACTCCACTTCCATGGGCTTTACCTGACTCATCTCACTCCACCCTGAGAATCAACTCCTCTCTGTCCTATTTTGAGAGCCGTCCAAGCCACGGGCCCCGTCCTCTGGCACCATCTTTGACAATCCTTGGGTCTTCTTTCCTCAGGCCTCTGTGTCTGACAATGTTCAAAGCTATGCGGAAGGTTTTCAGCAGTTCCTTCCCCTGCAGTGGGGAACGAAGTCCTGCGCTATCTGTTCTACTATAGACACATAGAGGAGAAGAAATTCCATAGTCAAGAGAATATTTCCGAAATCAAAAGTAGCTGAAAATCCATTAGAAAGATAAGATGAACCCCATTGGTTTTGTCAAATTGAAATTGATGAATAAAAACTACAACAAAGCTATACAAAAATTGTAAACATTAGAATGTCTTGGGGAATTTTAAAATACACATATGTTATTGCTGTAAAGCAGATTTGGTTTTCCAAAGTAAAAACTCTTGAATTTATAATTTCAGGCTATTGGCAATGTTTTAACTAATGCTATTATACATTTTAGTCAAGTAAGAATGGTAAGATTTGATGTTGTATTGAAGAAACCACATAAAAGCAAACAAAATAACCGTTTCTTACTGTTAATGTAATAAACATGTGCAGTTTTATCATTCTTCAGCACTATGCTGCCAACTATATAATTTTCTAGTTGATTTCCTTCTTTGCAGTCTTTTCTGATTGTTTGACAGTTTTAAATAGTGATATCAGAATGTAAGTGAAAATCAAATACAAAATGTGAAATGCACAAATCAGTGGGATGTATTTGTTTAGAGAGTGAATTATTTAATTTTTTTGAAAAATAATATCATTTAACTTGTTTATAAGTATTATAGATATGCTACATGATAAGAGATGTGACAGAAAAGCTGGTAGTGTAGCAATAATAGTAGGTGACATATTAGCAATATAACTGAGTGTCAACCAAAGTCTTTCACAGTTACTTTGCCAAGACTAAAATAGAAATCAGACACATGTTTCTATCAGATGGGGGTTCATTGGAAAGATGCAGCTGTTGCCTTCAGCACAGAAATTGAAGATAAATAGATTCATACTTTGAGAGGTTACAGAATCTTCTGATAATCTAAATTCAGGTTATATTTTAAAAGAGAAAGGGCCACATAATAAGAAGTTGGATGATTTCAAAACATCATGCAAGTTTTAAGGATTCTCAAAACACACATCAAAAATGTCTGCATGATTTCTGTTCAATTAATATTCTAATTAAGCAACATGGTAAAAATCTATATGAGGAAAAGGACTGCTAAGCACTTCTTAATATCCTATTTTATTTAACAACAGAATCCTAGTTTCAATGCATTTACAGGTACCCCGGCAAAGAGTGTGCATCCTAGCTTCCTCATGAAGTGACTTTGGGTCAGTACAATTAAAAATAAGTATTGCATTCTTTAAATGAGTCGTTGTACCCATCATCTCTTTTTCTTCTGCTTTCTGCTCTGAGTAGCATTCACGAAATAGGATATATAAATATCACATCATTTACAATGGCAAGATGTAAGAAAAGATGCCAAATTCTTATGTGTCTACTTTAAAGCATCTTAAAACCTACCTTACCCACCTATGAGAAGTTTCAAAGGGTTTATGGAAATATAAAATTGACATAGAATGAAATTTATGCACAAAAATTTAAAGACCACGCACATGCAAATGGACACAGAGGTTTAATTTTAAATTACCAAAGACACTCACATGTCCTTCAAATTTTCATATTGTTTCAACTCTAATAAAAATATCTTGATTTATTAGCTTTCATACCCATGATTATATACGATGGAGCTTCAAAACATGTATGAAAATTTTTCCATTCAAAAGAAAGGTGACCTAACAGAATGCAGATATTATCTAGTAAGATCAGTAATATTACATGTAAGTAAAATTCTGCCGAAAATCATCCAACAATTGTTGCAACAATACATCAACAGGGAGTTATAGAAATTCCCTTTGGATTCAAAAGAGGATGTATTACAAGGAATATCATTGTTGATGTCAGATTGACCTTGTCTGAAAAGAAAGAATAACAGAAAGATGCTTACTTATGTTTCCTTGCCCATGCAAGAGCATTTGACTGTCTGCACCTTGGTGAACTATGGTCAACACTAAAAATACCAAAACATGGTATTCCTAATTGCCCCATCTGCATGTGAAAACTGGACACTGAATAAAGTAACTAAATAAATTATGCTTTTAAACTGGTGTTGGCGAAGAATTTTGAATTACCCCACCCCTTGCATGAAGAACTAAGAAAATAAGTCTATAAAGAAGTACAGTCAGCAATACTTCTTTGAAGCAAGGATGACAAGATTTCATCTCACATTCTGTGGACATGTGATCAGAAGGGACCAGTTGCTGTAGAATGGCATCATACTTGGTAGAGGGGCACCACAAAGCAGGAAGAGATAGCCTAACGCAAGGACTGCAAAATAGGCTCAAGGCACTGATTGAGTGTGTGACTCAAGTTCTATTGTCGATAGGGCCACTTCCAGTGTAAGTTAACTTGATGGCATCTAGCAACCTTCACGTAAACATATGCTTAAATGTTTTCTCCTTCCATGGAGCTAAGGGAAGATGCTATAGTATGTTACCAGTGATGTTGATACTATGCTTTAGCCAAACTGGAGCTCAGGTAATATACAAAATGTAGAATTAAATGATGTTTTCATGAAAATACTTGACACTGTACGTGTTAATGATGGAAAGACCATCTAAGATTCTTCTTTAGTCCTCCATATTACACAGCCAAGTCAACGTATCCAGCGGCTCAGTCCCACTTGCCGGAGCCCTGGTGGTGGAGTGGTTACTGGTTGGTCTGCTATCCATAAGGTCAGCTGTTTGAAACCACCACTCTCCCCCCTTTGGGAGAAAACAGAGCATTCTAGGCCCACAAAAAGTGACAGCCTGGGAAACTAATGGGGGGGTGGGTGGTGGTGGTGTGGATTCTACTCGGTAGTTATGACAAGGCATCAACTCCCTGGCAGTGAGTTGTTTGTTTGTGTGTTTATCCCACTTGCTATATTGATTGCTATTTCTTTTCAAGTAGGAGAATGTATTCTCTACTCTGAAGTATTAACAGAGTATGTCTACATCAATTTATGCTTTGTTTTGGGTTGTAGCTTGTAACCCACTTATTTAAATGGTTCTTTGCATTTTTATAATCCTAACAGTAAGATTTCACCCAGAAATTGGCACCTCCTTTTAGTCCTAGGTGCTTTGCTTGCTTTGTTTAGTCTTCCCAAAGACCCGAGCAGCCCCTGAAGCTCCAGTCCCCACAGGAACCTAGCAAGAAACAGAGAAGGAGACCAGCCGGGTGCCAAACACTAGTGCATGCTGGGAATTGCATGTGCCACCAAAGGACAGCTGCTGCCTGGCTGCAACAGATTGCTACCATATAAGAAACGAAATAATTATTTTTTGTTTTACATTTTTAAAAACAAAAAGACAGAGATCCTAATTTTTCTGAGAAATTTCCCAAATTTTAAAATGTTGACAACTCATGTAAAAATAAAAACACTCTTCAATTCAAACATTCCCAGTTACCACCAGCCTACACACACACACTCACACACACATACACACTGATTCATAAATTTTGGGTTGTAATTTTGTCTTACAGACTTTAGCTCCCCTTTCAGTGTAAATCTTTCTATAAATAGAACGATAGTCGCGACGGTATTGTCTTCTGCCTAGAAATGTGCAGGACTTTTCAAGTGTGAAACGAAATGAAATCTCCTCGTGACTCAGAACGCTCTGGAGAAGTCGCACTGCAGAGAGTAAACAGCATTCACAGCCACACTGCCTACACGCAAATCCCATTTCTGTTGTCGTTGGACAGTTATGTCATAATGTGTCATCCTGTACGATGTTACCAGTTATGTTCTGACCTGGGAGTTAGGGTGGGATGCAATCCCTTTAGTCAAGTTGCGGCCTCTTCTGACACAGCAGGGGTCCCTGAGGTGTGGTGTTTAAACCATTTATGTTGCAAGAGAAAAGGAGACAGCAGCAAGCAGAGAAGGGGAGAGATGTCTACTGTCCGCAACAGGGGAAAGCTTATGTCCTTTGGGGTCCCTGGAACACAGACGTTGGAAATGTCCATGGAATACCTGGCCCGCGGGTGTTAAAGGAGATCCTCCTTTGGAGCCCAAAGAGAGACAAAGCCTCCCCTTAGAACCGACTCCCTGCACGTGAACTTCAGGCCTCCTAAAGTGTGAGAAGAAACGTTCTTGCTAAATTTGTCTACTCCGGGTATTGCTGTGCCAGTATCATTCAATACAGCAAACAAGCTCCCTGCCATCGAGCGATGTCAACCCAGAGCGACCCTGTAGGACAGAACAGAACTACCCTTCTAAGTTTCCAGATTGTCAAGCTTCTCAACAGTTTCTTGGCATATAATTCACATATCAGACAGCTCACCAGTTCAATAATACCAGGCAGAGTGGGACAATCACGGCCGTCCTCAGTTTTAGGTCACTGGCTTCATTCTTGTGTTCATTGCTGTTAGCGCCCGTCTTTCCTCAGCTCCCTCGTGCTGCCTCCACGAGAAATTTCATCAGGTAACTAGCTTCCTATATTCACCTGCCTTGGAGTTCATATAAAAAACACTTTAATTAGCAACAACAGCAAATGGAAACAGATAAAAAATACAAATGAAAGCATAAAATATTTAAAACTAGAGCAAATTTAAAGGGATCATAAAGAGATGGAATGTTAGGGTGTGAAATGTTAACTGGATCTGCCACTATTCCCTCCCCAGAGCGTCCTGCATGACAGCAAGGCTGTTGATGTCTCTGCTCCACGGTCGCAGGGAATTCATCAGGGCTTCGCCCCCGCCGCAGGGACTCAATCCACATGTACTTCCTCGTCATTTTACATTTTATTCTTTTCACTGACACAGTTTTAAAATTAATCAAACTGGTGATCAAATGATAACACGTTACATTTTAACCTAATCTGTCTGCCATGATCTATTTTCCAATACTCTCTGTTTGATAACTAGGCTACTCACACCCCTCAACTAGAATCAAAGGGAATTCACTGGGGAGCACAATCCATGTGTGGACCCTGTAAGTCGATTGTAGGCTTCCACGGTCATCTCTAGGCTTCTTGGGCGCAAGGTGGTGTGTTTCTTCCATGTGAATTTAGTTGATGCCTCACGTAGATGGCTGCTTGTTTGAAAAAACACCTTTAAGGATTTAGAAAATATTCTTTTTGCTAGCTGGGCACCATCTTGTTCCTTCAACACACTTTGCTACAGCATGTATATCTTCAGTGATCTCTTCACAAGGGTGAGCATTACGTCTGACATGCCATAAAAACACACTGTTTTCAGATGGGGGTTAGATTTAAGCCAAAAATCCATTCATGCCTGTGTGGCTTATATATGTCTCTAGTTAATTGCAACTACACAGTCATCCCCCGCGGCATCACTCTCAGTGCCATCACCTAACTACTGACTGACCCATGGGGATCCCTTAGGGGAGGGTGGAACCGCCTCCAGGAGCTGAGACCAACTTTCTAACGGAGCAGACAGTTTCTTCTTTCTCCCATGGAGTGAGGGGTTGGAGGTTTCAAACTGCTAACCTTGAAGTTAGCAGTCCAGTGGGCAACAGTGATTATTACTTATGTGACCTTGTGAAGGTTACCTTAAAATGCTGTGCTCCACAAGCTGGGATGATCATAAAAACTAAGTACAAAAAAACCAAAAACCTGTGTACTGAGCTGGTGTATTATTAAAATTAAATGAGCTATTTTTTTTTGCAAATCTCATTAAAGAGTGGCTAGCACATAATAAACGCAATATGGATGTTGAATAAATTAAACTCAGATAAATGTATTTTCTCTGAACCAACTTTTATCTGTAAAACTAAAATAAACAAAATTATCCATTGCAAAGAAGCCTAGAATTCTCATAAGGACCTAGCAAGACATCCACGCTTTCTCCCTGGTGCTAAGAGAAACGTCACAGAGAACTTCTAGGAAGAAGACGTAGACTAACTCTGTTTTGTTTTATTTGGGGTTTGTTTCCTTTTTGCTTTAGTTATTTTCACTGTTCCACAAGCAGACAGTTTCATCTCTGCCAGAGAGCAGTGGGGGGTTTGAACTACCAACTTTACAGTCAGCAGCCCAATGTTTATCCACAGGACCTCAAGGGCCCCGAAGTAGCCCATATGAATCACAATGTGCATGCTAGCTAACAGTGGGCGAATGAAGCAAACATAAAATACCTATCCCATCAAAATAGGCTTCACATCCCAAACCAATAGCTGTCATGTCAATTCCAACTCACCTATAATTTTAGTCTCTCACTCATTTTAGTGAAATGCAACATTGACTAGCAAGGAGGATTATCATTTTACAGTACTGTTTGTTGTTATTCTTTTTTTAATTACATTTCTTTCTGACCCATCATAATCCACGTACACTTATCAAATATCTATATTTCTCCAGTATAAGCAACGCTAACTATATGACATGGTTCTTCTCCCTGGTACAGAAATTTGCAATGGTAATCAATTGAACTTTCTCATATGGAATATATCCTGGTTTTTACTTTATTTAAGGCTGTTATTCAAGAAAAGATCAATGTTAGTAAATTTTTATAGTATGTTACATTTTCAAATATTTGAAAATGTAATATGAAATAAAAAGACATGATCATTTATCAGTTATTTAAATGGATTGTATTTTTCCAGGATGCATCTTCTTCCCTATCTTCTAACTATTCCAGTCACTAGAAAAATTCGCCAGGCTCTTTTCCCTTAATTTGAGGCTGAAATAAGAATTCAAAAGCATAGTGAGAGATTCATGCAGTGTGATTTGTTTGTTTGTGTGTGTGTGTGTATGTGTGTGTGTGTGTGTGTGTGTGTGTGTAAAGTCATGTTCTCCTTAAATGGAACTTTACATTCATTGGAAATAAAAAATCTGTTTACCCTACTGGAGGAATTAGGCTCTGAAGAGATTGGCTTTGCTCTCTTTGTTTATGATGATTTCTTAGTTCTTGACTGCAGAAATAATTTTGTTGTTTACATTAATCTGTGGTGGCAGTATTAACTTCACATCATACATAAATATAATTATTGATCATTACCAGCTGTAATTCAGTGTTAGAATTACATATTTACATAATTGTGCTATTAAGTATAAACTTGAACTTCATATCTGGGGTCACAAATAACTGGAGGCAGTAGAAACAAAATATTCTGATTATATGTCATTCATATTTTAATATACACTGCTGCAATTTTGATCAGTGTTAATATAAATATTTTTATGTACTTTGTAGCAATGAGATGTTAATGAGTGGAAATTACAGCAATATTGATCTAGCTAATAAAATGTAACACATTAGTAGAAAGGGATATTTATCATATACTTCAAGTATTACTATACATCATTTGCCTATGGAACATGACCTCCATCATGGGTGAAAAAAATTTAACCATAAAATATAAGCTTCTTCCTATATATAATTATTTTTTCCTCTGAAACTTTTAAACTGTTAATGGATTTTAAAATGGTAGCATGATTTTATATTAGGCTAATGTCTTCTCTTGATAAAATTAGTATGTGAAAAACAACTTATAATAATCAGCAAAAAACTTGTCAAGAAGCATTCTTTAAGATGCTACAAACTTCTGTATTGTTTGGAAGTCTCATTAAATTACTATATATAAGCTACGCAATCAGATCTAGGTTCTAATCTGAGAAATTCAATGAGCTAAACTGTCTCACAACAACCAAATTTTTGCAAACAGAATTTCAAATGAAGCAATTTAGGATATGATACAAAAAAATTCTGTACACTTACACCATTTAAAATTCAGACTTTTAACTTTGAAAGCTATATGTTTTTAGATTTCTAAAGTCAATATTAGTAATATGAATTGTTGCTCTCTATGGCAGGTTCCCTCTTACACAGCACTGTATGGGATTGTATTTTTGTGGGTCAAAGCTAGATTCAGCATTTTCACATGATTTAAGTGAAATAGTATTTGTCCATATTTGTCCATCTATATATACATCTACCTGCCATCTCTCTATGAATCTATACCAATCTTTCTATCTCATATTAAAATAAGCAAATAAAAGTAATTCACACACTTGGAAAAGCATTAGGAGAAAAATATTATATACTTCAAGTACATAATAAATATATACAAATTAAAAATTAAAAGCAAAATGCTCATTACATTTCTCTCTTGTTCTTGGTCCTTCTAGCCCATCATTTCTTAATTATAATTTTTATTTCTATAATTGTCATGTGGTCTTCTTGTAATCATTATCTGTTTTTTATGTTCAGATAAGGTGATTGAAAATACAATGACTTGGGTTAAGTGTACATGAGTCTTCAAAGTAATAACTTCTTGTTTAATATTTTAAGGAATTGTTTTTTGCATCAAATTTACCTAATACAATGTATTCTTTTGATTCCTGATTGCTGCTTACTTGGACATTGATTGTGAATCTATGTAAAATGAAGTCCTTGACAATTTCAATATTTCTTCATTTATCATGATTTGGTTTACTAATTCACTTGTAATGATTTTTATTTTCTTATATCTAACTGTGATCCATACTGGAAGCTCTAGTCTTTGATCTCATCACTAAATGCCTCAAGACTTTTTAGCTGTTAGCAAGCAGTTTTTTATCGGTATGTCCATGGTTGTTACTGCATTTTCTTCCAATCCTGAAGGCTCATTCTTCTTCATGAAGTGTAGCTTCTCAGATCATTTGCCCCGCCTACAAATTGACTCATATAGTAAAAGGGAACAACCATGACACACGCTTGTATCTCTTTGTCTATTTGATCGACTGTCCCTTCGCCTGTGGACAATTTCCACATGAGCACCATTAAGTTCCCGCTATTTGCAATGCTATCCATAATTTGTTATGATCCACACAGACTATGGAAGAAGAAATGTATGGGAGCTATCGTTTGGGCAAACCATATTGAATATAGCTTGGGTGTCAAGAAGAACACGAACAAACTGTCTTGGGGGAAATACAATCCGGAGAACTTCTTAGAAGAGGAGATGGAGAGATTTCATTTCACGGATGTTAGACGTGTTACTAGGACAAGCCAAGTCCTGGAGAAGGACATCAAGCTTGCAAAAGTAGAGGCTCCGGGGAAAAGAGGAAGCCAATCCAGGAGAAGGTTGTCACATGGGTCTGCCCCTGAGGGTGCAGATGGTACTGGACCAACTGCAACAGATTGCTTCGACCCATCCTTCACCAGTGGGTGACTTTGGCTAAAATCAGTGCGCATTGGAGTTGATGGTAATCCCACGTGGCAAACAGCTTTTGTTCATATGGGAGAAGTATACCCTCCCTCTAGTGAGTAAGTTATAACTCTTCCCAAACAACAAGTGCTTCTTCTGGGACTCACTCTCAGTATTTTTTTCATGTGCCTGACTGATGTTCACTGACAAAGGACGGGAGGGCAGACTCCCTTTCATTTGCAGTTCTCCACAAGAGAGGCTCAAAAAAGAAGAGGAAAACTAGCAAGATGAATTGACACAACAGCTGCAACAGTGAGCTCAAATATCAACAGTTGTGAGGATGACGCAGGTTTGGGCAGTGTTTCATTTTGATGGTCCCTATGGGTCAGAACAGACTCCATGGCCCATAACAATGATACCACCATCCAGTTATCCAGGGCAACCATAAGGACAATTAGGAGAAGGGCTAAAGCAAGTAATCATTGCAGCACAGATTAAAGCCTACCCCTTCTAAGCATTGTCTCTTACATATTTTAAGGGTTAATATCCCCTTCTCTATCATTTAAAGGGTAGCCATACCCATGGAAATATGTAACCCAGCTCCTTCATGCCTCTCTCCACCCATTTAAGATAGCTGTTTTCTAAATTTTCCACCTCTTTCAAATGAAAATTTCAAACTACAATAAATGAGAACACAGTGATCCTCTTATGAATAAGGTAGCCACTGAAATTTTTATGAAGAGTAGTGAAACATTGTCTAATTTTTGGCCAGAAGATTAGCCCCACAGATTGCTAGCCCATAAAAATACAGCTGTGGAAGAGCTGCTCTCTCAAAGTCAAATCCACCTTAAACTGAAAGATATAAAAATAAAATGAAATGCAGAAAGATAGATGTCCTAGGCACTATTGAGCTAAAATTAACTGGTATTGGGCATTTTGAATCTGACAATCATATAGTCTACTAGGATGGGAATGACTACTTGAAAAGAGAGGTGTCTCATTCATTGTTCAAAAGAACATTTGAAGGTCGACCATGAAGTACAACACTATCCTGGAGTCTATAATGACTTAACATCAATGTAGTTACAAGGAAGACCACATTTTTGCACCAATTGTGCTGACTAAACTACTTTACCAAATTCTTCACTCTGAAATATATCAAATATCTACACAAGATGCATCAATTATTATTATTTGAATGTGAAAATTGGAAAGAAAGTAGGATCAGTGGTTGTAAAAATATGACCTTCATGATATAAATTAAGCTGGAGAATCCATGGCAAAATTTTGCAGGAAGAATGACTTGTTTATTGCAAATATAGTTTATCAGCATCATTAAAAAAAAGCTCAGTATCATTGAGTTGATGCCAACTCATGATGACCCTACAGGGCGGGACAAAATTGAGCCTGTTCCTTTCTGAGACTGCAACTGTGTATGGGAGTAGAATGTCTCTTCTTCCTACATTTTAGCAACATCAACAGGAATTATACATGAAGGCCTCACAGAGTCAACTACATCAGTGAGAAAATAATTATGAAGAATCTCAATATTCCCAGTATTGCCAAGAGTACAGGCAAACTACGAATAGACTATTGAGAGCTCATAAGCAAGTTCAGACTGAAACCAAAAATAAGGAAACAAGTCCACAGAAGGCAAAATATAACTGCACATCTATAGCACCTGCTATTAAAGATCACGACAAAAACAGATTAGACACATTCAACACTAATTACCAAAGACTAAACAGATTGTGGAATGCCACCAGAAATATGACATGTGAAGACAACAAAAGGTCATTAGAAAAACCCCATTGCCTTCTCCCTGGGCTTTCCCCCCATGATCCAACCCATATAATTAGGCAACCCATCCATGTCCTAGTCCGAACAATAAGAAAACCTATGGTTGAAGAAAGAAAGGGGAAGAGAAAAAGATGAGAGAGAAGATAAAAAGAAAAGAGACCCTAGATAGGTCCAGGTCTGTTTGCTGGTTCCCATGGGACCCTCTCTCTTGGTCCTGAGGGAGATCTGGGGGCTGGCCCTCCTCACCCAAAGCTGTTATTGGGCTCCTCAGGGGTTCTGTGACTCGTCTTTCCTCCAATCGCTGATCTGGTGTGCTCCATTCCCACACTGTCTCCCCACCGTGTGTCCCCATTATTGTCCCCTGTCTCCATATGCTCCAGTTAGGGGACATGTCTTGAGCTGTTGGTAGTCCCACAGTCCACTCTGCCTTAGCAGCACCATGCAGGGACCTCATCCTCGGGGCTTGGTGTGCCTATGTGGAGTCCAGGCCGACTGCCCCTTTCTCGTTTTCCGTCTTGGTTTGCTTCCCTCTGGTTTTTTTTGACCATGCCAAGGTATTATACATGTGATGATTCCATGGGTAGATCATAACAAACTCTGGTTAGACTTGAGAAGAGTAAGAATTCCAGTACACTTCAGTATGCTCATTTAGAAATTGTACCTGGATTAAGAGGCAGTTATGTGAGTAGGAAAAAGAAATAATGCTTGTTTTAAAATCAGAAAAGGTGTGAGTCAGGGTTGCATCCTCTCACCATAATAACCCCTTCTGTATGCTCAGCAAATCATCAGAGAAGCTGGATTATATGACAAATGACGAGGCATCAGAATTGGAGAGAGGCTTATTAACAACCTTCAGTATGCAGAGGAAACGTCTTTGCTTGCAGAAATTTGGAAGATCTTGAAGCATGTGCTAATGAAGACTGAGAATTGAGGCCTTCAGTATGGGTTATAACTCAATGTAAAGAAGACCAAAATCCTTCCAACAGGACCAATGGGTAACATCATGATAAATGGAGGGAAAAAATGGAGTTGTGAAGGATTTTATTTTGTTTAGATCCATGATCAGAAGATGTAGTTCATTGGGCAAATCTGCTGTACAAAATCCCTTTAGAGTATTGAAAATCAAGAATTTGTTTTTAAAAAGTACTTTAAAAAGTAAAGTGTACTAGACCCAAGCTATGGTATTTTCAACTGCCTCATATGCAATTGAACGATGGACATTGAATAAAGAAGACTAAGGAAGAATTGATGAACTTAGAATTGCGTGCTTACAAAGAATCTTGAAAGCACCATGGACTAACAAAAGGACCAGCAAATCTGTCTTGAAGAAGCATGGCCACGGTCTACCTTAGAGGCAAGGATGGCATATCTTAGTCTCAAGTACTCTGTGCATGCTTGCCTTAGAGACCAGTCTCTCAAGAAGGATAGTTTGTTGGGTAGAGAGCAAGAGGAAAAGAGGAAGAGTCTCAAGGTGATGGACTGGCACAGTGGCTGCAGCAATGAGCTCAAACACGGGAACAATTGTGAGGACGGGGCGGGACTTAGTGTTTAGTTCTATTGTGTCTAGGGCTGCTGTTGGTCAGAGTTGACCTACGGAGCCTCACAGCGACAACAAGTTAAACCAAGGAAATATGACATTAAAATAAATCATTCTTTAAAAAAATGTAACATCAGGCTATACAAGTAATGCCAAACTGTTTTTAGTCTTAACCTGATTTACTTGCTTTGTGAATTATTGTATACTTTGTATTTAAAGTTTCCTCATTTACAAGAAAGGATAATGAGGCAGACCTCTTCACGAGATCACTGTCACTTAACTAATTAATACTGCAATTATAAAGTACTTAGAAAATATCGTGCACTGTACAAACGCCAAGTGTTGTTATTAGAATAATTTTAGTGCTCTGTTCATCCAGATTTACAGCTTTAGCAAAAGCAAATACTTCTAACCAGTAAGAAAGCCTTGGCTAGACATACTAATTAATCTAATTTAAACATTTATTAGGTACTGTAAATATGCCCTGTTAAAATATGCATTTTAGTTGAGGCCACCATTAGAAGCACTCTTCAGAAATCGAGCTACATGAGGTGTGCATAAAAGGAAATCTGCTCTTGCGTTTTCACAGTGATAGTTTATGTGCATAAACCCTTTAATTTTTTTTCTGTTGCCTTATTTGATTGAATTTTGATGATCAATGATTAACTAGTGTTAATTTTAAGTGAGAACTAAAGAAGAAAAATTAACACACTCTCTTTGTCCTTCCAGTGAATGGTTTAAACAATGAAATAAAGTATTGTAAGCTGCCATGCTAATATTTTCTCCTAATATCCATTAGGGGACACTTTCCGGAAGGAAATGGCTAGGAGTGGGAAGATGGAAGCAGGCCTTGTGCTCTCGGGAAATCTTGAACTTGGCAGAGAGAGTCGCCTCGTCTCTATAGGTTACATCTTCCGGTCTCCCGTACAGAGAATATTCCCAAAGCTAAATAGAACTATGTGTAGACCTTTATTGCAACAGTACATCAAAAGGCAAAGCACAATGACTAATTATCCATGTAAAATAAAAGAGGTTCTGTGAGACCTTTTATTTTCCCTTTAAAAAAAATCTACTTTCTTTAAAGAATCCACTAAAAACAAAAATACTAAATAATTCCAAGTAAGAGCATTTTGCACACAACAGTCAAAGGCTGAGTTATGTATTATAGTTATGTGTTAAACTTCTTTCAATTAATTTGGGGGAAAAAACCATAAAGGAGCTGCTTACGTGGATCAACGCCTAATCTATCTTTCTTCATAATAACATTGCCACTGTTGTGCTTAAAATAACGTTCCATGTTTTGCCACATTATGTTCCTCCTATTCTTTGGAAAGTTTTTCCTTCTGTAAGGGACCTGAAGACATATATCTGTAGATATTATATCTACATATAATGTATCTGTAGATATATCTCTATCTGGAGAGAGAGAGAGGTTATCCTTTTTCATATCACAAGTACAATTGTGGTAAAGTGAATTTGCTTAATATGACTCTCATAATCATAATCTTGTACAGCATATTTACCCAATATGTTGTTTGGTTTTGTGACTTCGGCATCCATAAGCATTGATTGTGTATTCAATTGAGAAGAAATACTTGACAATTTAAAATAGTGAAGAGAAAGAGTGTCACAGAGAAGGACGTATGCCTGATCCTAGCCATAGTACTTTAACTGGCTCATGTGCATCTGAAAGTTGAGCACCGAATAAGGAAAATTCAAGAGGAACCAATGCATTTTAATTAAGGTGGTAGCAAAGAATATTGAAAGTACCGTGTACTGCCAAAAGAACGAAACATGTGTCCTGGTAGAAGTGCAGGTAGGAATGCTCCATAGCAGGGAGAATGATGAGACTGCATCTCACTGCCTTTGAGCATGTTTTCAAGAAAGACAAGACCCCGGAAAAAGACAGCAGGCTAGGTAAAGTAGAAGGTTATCAAAAAATAGGGAGTCCTTTGCCTAGGTCGACTGACATAGTGTCTGCCACATGAGTTCATATGTAACAATTATGAGGACCTGGTAGTGCTTCCTTCTGTCATACGTAGGGTCCCTATAAGTCAGGGCCAACTCAACAGCACCGAACAACAACCCAGCAATTCATAAATTGTGTAGCTCCAATTTCCTGACTTGTGGGAACATAAAAATACCCAATAACTTGGTTAGTGGCCATATATGCCATTCTCCTCCATATGTAAGTGAACCATTTCAAAATCAAGAAGAGAATACCGTGACCATAAAAATGAAGAGTCATTAGCAGAGTCTGTTGGTGATCCCTGCCTGAAATGGTGCAAGTAGAAGATCCACCATGGGTCACAGCACCAAGACCCCGAGCTCGCACAGTGGAACCAACCTGAGACCATGAGACAGTGCAGAGAAGCCAAGTGAAGACTTCAGGTAGACTTGTGGGTTTGCCAGGCCATGAAATGAGGAGCAGCACGAGTCTTCATTCAGGAGGCTGACTGGCAGAGTTGAACAACCTTTGGGCACTTAACAGTGCTATGGAAACTTTGCAATACTTCCCTGAGTAGGACAGAGGCCAAGGGACTGTTTAGGTGAGAACCTGAGGACCAAAAAGAGATGAGATTATTGACATAGATGAGAAGAGCGGCTAGGTACAGAAGGATAGAGTGGGGAGCCCTGTCTGACCTCTGACTTGTGGCAATTGACCTTGGACTGGTGTAGAGTTGCGTTCTCTGTCTCCTCCTTGGATTCAGAGAAGGTCGGACTTGCCTCCTGCCCCATTCCTTTACCCATCATTAATAATGTTGTCAAACAATTATTTGATCTAGGTTTTCAAAGGGACATTAAATAATTCACTAGACAAATAATTTTCCCATTGAAATTATAACTAGGCCAATAAATTGTACCACCTCTTATACTTACTATTGGCTTTTATAATGAGTACTGTACTGTCCTTCCCCAATGAGCTCTCACAAGTGACCACCCAGTGGAAACAGCCAGGCCTCTGTAACCATGAAATGGTTTAGAAAAGAAAATCTTATGAATCTGGCAACCGGGAGACAAAAGAGTAAATTGAATCCAGGTTTCTTTTCTATATATTTTAATGGTTCAAGGGCACTATCTTTTGACATATGCTCAGTATTTAAATACAGATATAACATATATGACAGGAAAGGTCTGGCAAATGAAATACATATGCAAATTTATTGCCGATTATTTTATTCCCCCTATGATTTTTAAATATTCCAAAAGGAATATAATCAGCACATATTTTTTCTTTCACTTAGGGCCCACAATTAATCTTCCTAAATATGAGTTTTCTTTATAATACATTTAGTAGTACATTGTTTTAATCTCCTTTTGTGATGGTTCAGAAACTACCTCCAACTAATCTTTTGCTTCTACCCACTTTCAGCCCACTTTTCGTACCATGATTATGGATACAAGTAAGATGAAATCCTTGATAACTTTGATCTTTTGACAGGTATGCTTCCATTTTTATCCTGTTAATTTTTTAATGGCTTTTTCTTCAAGTTTGTCATTTGTAGATCATCTTCTTCAATACAACCATAACTTAACTCATATTTGTATACCTTCTTTCTGAACCATAATCCTAAAACACACCATACAATATTTGTAGCAGTATTATTTTATTCAATAAATGAAAATGGGGAAATAAGTGAAAATATCAGGACATAACTTCGATATTTGAATTAATAAGAATCCAAAGCATGCACTGAAAGTCTGGAGACAAGGATTTTGTCCTGATTTTGATTTCTGGTACATTGTCAAAGCAGTCAAAAGCAAAGTTCATACTAAAGGTTCATCCTTAATATACATGTCTGATCTAAATTGTTCTAATTTTTCCCACCTCTTCAAATCTCACAAAAGTGCATGGCAAATGCTGCCATGGAATTGACTAGCATCATGAAAAATTAGTCTGGAAAGTGAAGACTTTACAGAAATCCAGTGAGGAATATGTAGGAAATATTATATTCTATGATGTATGATTATTCTTTCAAACCCAATATTACCAAAAAATGAAGGAAAAGTCAGTCTAATGACTGCCCTTCATCTTTCATTCAGTCAACCATAAACGTTAAATACTAAAGAAGAAAATGAAAATCATGGAAAGAATGCTAAACTGTCCTTGGCCAAACACACTTCAGATTCCTAACTCAGTCTAGTACTGCTTAAGAAGCAACCTATGCTTAACTGTCAGGGACCTGCTTTTCCTCTGGGAATAGTCGTTGTAAAGGGAGATAATGCTCCTTTTTGTACTGATTCCGTTGAACTTGGTGGTCATTTTTCAGTGAACATTTCTACAATTTTACAAAAAATCTCATTTTCCTCTTGCATGTACTTGTAAAACTTTCCTGTTCCTATTTATTGCACTTGTTACTCTTTTTCCAAAGACCAGTAGGAATTACAATAGCTACCGAGCCACACTAGCTAAGACCTATAAAGATAACATGTAGAGGATCCGTCAGTCCTGTCATGTCTGTAAAGACAAGTCAAATAAACGGCCGTTAGGTACTTCATTCTGGTCTGCCATCCAATTTATACAAACATTCATAAAACTTCACTGAATAACATCGTATTCAAATTGGGTTCCTCTGGAGTAATGGAAAAGACAGTCATGTGGATCACTGTCGCTGTATGCCTTGAATAAATGCTCGACTCACAGAGGCCCATGTGTCACCGTAGGACTGCTTGACTCACCGAGACCCATGTGCCACAGTATTACTGTTTGACTCATTGAGACCCATGTGGCACAGTAGAACTGCTTGACTCACCGAGACCCATGTGGCACAGTAGGACTGCTTGACTCACCGAGACCCATGTGCCACAGTAGGACTGCTTGACTCACCGAGACCCATGTGCCACAGTAGGACTGCTTGACTCATCGAGACACCATGTGCCACAGTAGGACTGCCCAATAGAGAGTTTCAGTCCAGCATCTTCACAGAAACACATCTGCAAGTCTTTCCCTCATGAACTTATGAGGAGATACGAACTGACAATTTTTTAAATTAAAAGTCTAGCTCTTAACCATTGTGCCACCAAGACTTCACAGTAATAATGCTAATAGTGTTGTTAGACACGGTTGAGTCAGCCCTCATGCATGGTGACCATATGTACAACAGAATGAAAATAACCAGTCCTGTACCATCTGAAAATTGTTGCTGTGTTTCAGCCCATTGTAGGTTACCTTCCATTGTAGCAAGCATTATTTCCTTTTATGGGGATTTATTCTTCCTGATAACAATCAGGAAGTGCATGGAATGATGTCTTGCCATTCGTATATTAAAATAATATTGTGGCAATACTTATTTCAAGATAGACTTGTTTGTTTTTATAACAATCTAAGGAAAATTTAATATTCTTCATCAACACAATGATTTTCAATGTAAGAATTATTCATTATCCAGAGTTTTCATGCATGTGAGGTGATTGAAAATTCTATGACATTTTCCAGGTGCACCTTGGTATTCAAAGTGATACCTTTATTTTTAGTACTATAAAGAAATATTCCACAACAGACTTGCCCAAAGCAATATGATCTTTGATATGTTAGCTGCTGCTTCTACGGGTTTTGATTATGGATCCAAGAAAAATTAAATCCTTGTTGATGTCAAGCTTATCTCCATTTATCATGATGTGTATTGGTCCAGTCTTCTGGCTTCTGTTTTCTTTATTTTGAGGTATAATCCATAAGAAAGCCTGTGGTTCTTGAAATTCACCAATAAGTGCTTCAAGTTCTCCTGATCTTTCCTTTCTTTCTTTATTATTGCAATGATAGCATCAGATGATAGGATTAATAATCATTATTGTTCTTGATAATATGCTCATTCAATATAAAGTTTAAAGTTTATCTACCGACAGTTATGCACATTTTATTATTCCAGTTATAAAAATTAAATTTAAAAATTAGGTTCTTAGAAACTAATTTTTCACACTAAATGTCAAACCAAGATTAAAATTCAATTTCTTGACTTATTTCACATAATTATAATTATTTTATGTGATACTTCTAGTTTAGTGTCTTGCAAAGATTACAGTCCTTAATATTTTTGGATATTGGGACAATGGCACAATTGATTTTGTAAATTTATCTTAGAATTATTCTATCTTTGGAACAGATAAAAATGACTTTAAACAGTTTATTCCTTGGCATTGGTTGTTTTTATATAATATTGTATGATGGGCTTTGGGATATCTGAAAATTGAAGAGAAGAGAAAAGATATGAACATTTAACATGTAGACTTTGTACATATTTATCGGTAAATGATAACATCAGCAAGGATGGGAGTGTAGACGGAGGTCCACAAGATGGCCCTAAGGAAACACAGACAAAGGATAAGGAAGAAGAAGGGTCAAAGGTAGGACTTAGCTACTCCATCAGCCACCCAAACGCTTTCGGTGTGTCCAAGTTGAGGAGCACAGCAAGGCACTAAGAAGCACACACGTGATAAAAGAGTCAGCTGTGATTTGTTAGCATTAAAATGGAAAACATTTCAAGACTCTAAGGAGAAATTAGCTTTTAATAAGTATTTTTAAAATATGTGCAAATCAATATGCATCTTATGCACAGGTTGTCAGTTGAGCACTAGAATTTGAGTAAGCTAGAATACATCCCCCCAAAGTTCCCTGAAATCCTAACAGAATTTATTGAATCTGAATCTCCATTTAGAGATATTTGCTTAGGTTTTATATTGTTTTCCCAAGGAACCCATGTAACCCACAGGTTAGAGAATTCAGCTATTAGCAACAAAGTTAGTGGTTCCAACCCACCTGGCCCTCTTGGGGTTAAGATGTGAAAACCTGCTCCCATAAAGATGTATAGCCTTGGCAACATTGTGGGAAAATCCTCTGTTCAAAAAGCTATCAAAAGACATAGTGCCCGGGGTCTTAAAGGCTCAAAAATAAACAAGAGGCCATCTAGCTCAGAAACAACAAAGCCCACATGGAAGAAACACCAGCCTGTGTGACCTCGAGCTGTTGAAGGGATCAGGTATCAAGCATCAAAGAACAAAAAAGCATATCATTGAAAATGTGGGTGAATGCAGAGTGGAGACTCAAAGCCCAATGGTTGCCAACCAGACACCCCTTGCTGAGGGGTTGTGGGGAGAGATGAACCAGGCATGGTGCAGGGTAGCAACGATGAAACATATAACTTTCCTCCAGTTCTTAAATATTTCCTCCCCTCCACTCTCATGATCCTAATTCTACCTTGCAAATCTGGCTAGACCAGAGGATGTACACTGGTACAGATAGCAACTGAAAACACAGGGAATCCAGGACAGATGACTCCTCCAGGACCAGTGGTGAGAGTGGCGATGCCTGGAGGGTGGAGAGAATATAGGGTAGAAAGGGGTAACTGAATACAGGAATCTACGTATGGCCTCCTCCTTGGGGGAGGGAGAGCAGACAATGGGGGGGGAGACGTCAGACAGTGTAATATATGACAAAATAGTAATAATTTATGTATGATGAAGGGTTCATGATGAAGGGGGGAGTGGGGAGGAAGAGGGAAAATGAGCAGCAGATATAAGGGCTCAATTAGAAGGCAAATGTTTTGAGAATGATGATGGCAACAAATGTGCATATGTTCTTGACACAATGGATGGATGGATGGATGGATGGATGGATGGATGGATGGATGGATGGATGGATTGTGATAAGAGTTGTACGAGCCCCAAATAAAATGATTTTTTTCAAAAAAGGCCTCTATGATTCAGAATCAAATTGACAACAGCAGGTTCATTTGCTTGTTTGGTTTTCTGTCCCCCCTTTTTTTCCTTTCGCTCCTTTTCCTGTCTTTCCTTCTTTCCTCCTCTTATCTAATTCTTTTAATTTTCTATGTAATTTTTCAAATTAGAAATATCAGTTTAGTGGAACTTAAAGGTATATATTTTGACAAGAAGAGACTATAGAATGTTTTGTCCATAATGTAAAATATTTGGTATAGCCTCATGCAAGTGATGGAATTTCACAACTCTAGAAAATAATATTTGGTGGAACATGTGCATTAGCCTTCATGAGGGAAAAATAGTGAAACATATTCACTTAGAAAGATGAATTTGTAATTAGACAACCAGTTTAAGATGTCTTATAGACTGTACAAGACCTAGGCTTTACCTAAGAAGGAAAAGAAAGTCCAGCCACGACTCCCAGCGAACTCGTCTGTGGCACAGCAGAACTGTACTCGACAGGATTTTCAAGAGTTGACTTTTGGGAAGTAGATTGCCAAGCCTTACTCTGGAGCCACCTCTGGGTGGGCTCACTCGTCCAACATTTTGATTGGTGGCTGAACGCATGAATCGTTCGCACAGTTGTTCTTACGTTTGAGCCCGCTGTTGTAGTCACTGGGTTAATGCATCCTGCGACCCTCCTGCTTTACCAAGTGTGGTGGCTTCCTCCAGGGACGCAGCTAATAAGCAAAAGTAGCCAGATATGAAGGTATTGTTTCTTAGAATATCTCGGCAAGTGTATAGTTCTCTACCCTCCTGAAGGTTATAATTCTCTCTCTTAAACATGCTCCAAAGGGGCTCGTGTCTTGTATTTACCACATCAAAATGGCAGTTGAGTATCAAAAAGGGCTTGACATCATGTTGTCCTTTGAGTTTTAAGAACTGAATAAGTCTGAAAAGTCATGTTTCCCAACAAAATTCATAGGGGATAGTCCATTTGTCCTCAAAGAATGTTGGTAGAAGCCAATGAGTCAGTTCTGGCACACAGCGACCATACATACAACAGAAACCCTGACTACGCCGGCACCATCTTCACAATCGTTCCTACACTGGAGTCCACGGTGCCAGCCACGATGTCAATCCACCTTGTCTAGGGTCTTCCCCTTGTTCGCTTCTCTTCTGCTCTTCCAAGCATGATCTCTCTAGGTAGTGGGATTCCGTGGCAACATGTTCACGTGTGTAGGACAGCGTCTCACCATCTTTGTCTTCAAGGAGCCATACCTCTTCTCAGACAAATAGGCTTTCCCTCAACAGTTTCAATATTCTTCTACAATGCCATCATTCAAATGCATCCATTCTTCTTCAGTCTTCCTTATCCAATGTCCAACTTTCACATGCATATGAGACAATTGAAAGTAACTTGCGTCAGTCACACCGTAGTCCTTAAAGCAACGTCCCTGTTTTTAATGCTTTCAGGAGGTCTGTGCAGCAGATTTGCCCAGTGCAATGTGTCAGCTGCCCTCCTGACTGCTGTCTCCATGAATGGTGATTGTGGATCCAAGCAAGAGAAAGCCTTGAGTTGTTCAAGCTGTTCACCATCGATCTTGATGTTGCTTATTGTACAGTTGTGAGGACTTGGGTCTTCTTTACACTGAGTTGTAACCCATACTGAAGGCTGCAATCCTTGATCATCAACAAGTGCTTCAAGTCCCCCTCCCCCGACTTTCAGGAAGCAAGCTTGTGGTACCTGCATAGGGCAGATTTTTAATCATTCTTCCTCAAATCCTGAGCTTCATTCTTCTTCATATAATCCAGTTTATCTGATAATTTTCTCCGCAAAGACATGAGGATACAACCCTGAAGCACACCTTTCCTCATGCAGTGTTCTATTATTTTTATCTAAGGCGGCAATTGTCATTATGGATTACAACTCAATGTAAAAAAAAAAATCTCAAAACTAGACCAATAAAGAGCATCTTGGTAAACAGAGTTAGCTCTTAAGTTGTCAAGAATTTCATTCTGCTTGAATTCACAATTGAAAACCATGCAAGTGGTATTTAAGAAATCAAGGGATATATTGCATTGGAGAAATGTGTCATACTACGTCTACTTAAAGTGTTGAAGGATAAGGTGTCATTTTGAGTTCTAAGGTGTGCTTGCACGTTACATTAATGACATCTCCAGTAATGTCTGCATTTTGATGGATATTTACTGAAGTCAGAGACTACCAGAAATGTTTACTTGGTTGCTTCTGATAGCAAATGATCTTGAAGATAGGTATTTCAACAAAAGATGTTGTATGGGCAAGGATGTGCTTATCCTTGGGAACAGTAGACATAATCATGACAGGGAAGAATATCAGTCACTTCAAAAGATGTACAAAAGAAGGAATTTTGTGAAGTGCAGTTTTATTTATTATTT
Organism: Tenrec ecaudatus; assembly: GCF_050624435.1. Lineage (NCBI taxonomy): Eukaryota > Metazoa > Chordata > Mammalia > Afrosoricida > Tenrecidae > Tenrec > Tenrec ecaudatus. The sequence goes on from NC_134531.1 coordinate 91,701,340, forward strand.
TTAGGATTTCACATGCCTGATATAAAGTACCTCCCTCCATCATAATAACACCAGGAGATCTGAGAAGGTAAGAATCAACTCTATTTATTGCAGCTGTTGGTTTGTAATATTAATGCAAATTTTAGTCAAATTAATCAATCAGTGACTTGTTAAACAGCTTCATCATGTATTAAATGACTTGAGGAAAGTTTTAGAAAACAATGAATCAACTTTGAAAAATTTTACATTATGCATTTGTCTTTAAGGGATAGCTTATCAAAAAAGAAAATTCTACCTTGCCTTTTTGTTTTAGTTTTGGTCTTTTAACTTCACCAGTGTAGGGGGATAAACAAATTTGACATCCTCTGATAAGGCAGCACCAGGTATCTGATTCATCCTCACTATATAGCAAGAGAGTCCCAGTTTTCACTTTATTTCATTTTTGAAAGTTAAAAGCTGTTAGTAATTAACTGAAGATTATAAAAATGTTCCAAAAGTGCACAAAGCTATTAAAGGCTAATAACAGGTCGCCAGCCTAATTTACCATTTTTAAAAATAATTTAACTTGGCTGACCCAAGAATGCAAGGAATTAGAACATCTGCTTAAAATTATAGAGTAAATCCAGAGAATTCTCAAATCGTTATTCTTACAATTGGTAGAAATAATTTAAATTATTCCAAATTTGTGTCCTAAATATGTCTAATCTTATGATTAATATCAATTGTCATTTACTCAACTACAAGGAAGTAGTTGTCTATATTGAATTCAATACAAATATACACAGAAAAACTGAGGTTATCCAATATTTGAAATTCTTACTGTTTACAGATACATTAGAAAAAAAAAACCCTGAAGTTCAAGGGGGATGTTCACCAAACAAATCTGATAATAAGTATCCCTGGGTGTGTTAAGCAGGGTTGACTAGAGAAGCAAATCTGGAGACACTCTTATCTGTGTAAGAGAGTGCTTTATATCAAAGAGCAATTATATATTGGGAATACATCCCAGCCCAGTCCAGATCAATGCAATAAGTCTTATATTAGCCCAGATGTCCAATACTAGTCCATACATTCCTCTTCAGACTCACGCAGAATATGCAATGATGCCAAATGCAGGAAGATTATAGGTTGGTGGGTGAAAGTCTTGTGGATCCAATGCTGGTGGAAGCATCTCAGCGCTGGTGTGGGTCTCCCCGGGGTTCCTCCAGCTCTCCAAGTGTGTTTCCTTTTTTTTTTTTTAAATATGGAACGCTTCACGAATTTGCGTGTCATCCTTGCGCAGGGGCCATGCTAATCTTCTCTGTATCGTTCCAATTTTAGTACATGTGCTGCCGAAGAACAGGGAAGTGAGCAGAGAGAGGATATGGCCCAGCAGTAGAAATAAAGAGAGGATGCTCCCAGACTCTTCATGGGAAGGTCACGTCCACAAGGAGTCATCATGAGGCTGTGACCTAATTGACAGGCTAGACTCCACCCTACACTTATTTATGTAGTTGACATGAAATTATGTAACTACCACACCAGAATCTCTTATTTAGAATTATGAAGATTCCCAGGATCCACAGTGGAGATTCACATTTGACATTTAATTTGGGGACCAGGGAGCATATTTTTAAGAATTAATTTAAAGCATGTTTAACTTAACCATAGAGCGGAAAATATTATGCAGACCCTTAAAGTAAAACACTGACCTCTTATATGGATTCAGATCTTGGAGCCACAGACGCAACTCACTAACTCCTAGAGAGAGAGAGAGAGCAGTTTCTGAGAAGGTGACATCAATGGGAGACTGACAATAATACAGGCTGTCCTGATGGAGGCCAGCCTGTGATCAGACCACATGGAGTTTATGTACTTTGACATTAGAATACAAAATGCATTCATGTACGTTTGCTGGTACTTTCCATTATTCGTCACAAGGTAATCACAAGATTTAAATGTCCACCACAACACTCAGATAAAACGACAAGAGTAATAAGCAATGTATTTCGATGTCCTAATGACCTTTACATTGGAGTTGCATGGATGACTCTCCAGGCAGAATGATTTCAACAATCACACACTATCTATATCCTGGAGCGATGCAAAAAATTATAAAAAAAAACGAAGGCTTGGATGAGAAACAAAATAAATGAATTAGGCTAACTAGAAACAGGGAGTTAGTCTAGGTTACAGATAATATGAATATACACATTAACCCATTTATGTCAGTCCATTTTTTCAAAGGGATTAAAGAAATCACGTATTAAATTAAAAATAGTAATAATGAAATCACTGCCAATGAATTGTTTCCAATTCAAAATACCCATTAGAAAAAAAGAAAAAGAAAAGTAATTTAGGAAAGACGGCTGTGTTCTTTTTTTAGCTTGTTTTAATTAATAAATAATTTTATTAGGGACTTTTAAAGCTCTTAAGCAATCCATACATCAAATGTATCAAACACATTTGTACATAAATTGCCATCATTTTTGTCAAAACATTTTCTTTCTGTTTGAGCCCTTGGCATCAGATCCTCTTTATTCCCTCCCTCCCCCCACCCGCCCATCATCGTGGACTCCTGATAAATTATAATTATATTCATATATTACACTGTGCGCTGTCTCCCTTCACCCACATTTCTGTTGTTCATCTCCCTAGGAAGGGGGTGGCTATATGTTGATCATTGTTGTCAGTTCCACATTTCTCCCCCATCTCCCTACCACCTTCCCCCACCATCATGGTATCACTACTCCCATTACTGTTCCTGACAGGTTTATCTGTCCTGGCTTCCATGTGTTGAGAACTCTTCTCGGTACTGGTGTACATGCTCTGGTCTAGATAGATGTGTAAAGCTGAGCTGGAGTCATGATAGTCTGAGCGAGGAAGCATTAAAGAACCGAAAAAATGATGTGTGTTGTCGGTGCTATGCTGCACGCCAGCTTACTTGTCCCTTCCTGTGACCCTTCTATGAGGAAATGTCCAATTGTCTAGAGATGGGATGTGGGTAACCACAATGAAACCCATGGTTTGAATCAATATATTTGTTTTTTCTGGGGTCTTCTGATGCCTGACACCTGATCCCATTGACAACTTGTGATCACATAAGTTGATGTGCCTCTTCCATCTGGGCTTTGTTGCTTCTCCTGTTTGATGGTCCCTTTTTTAACTTCCTGCCTTTAACATCCCAGATGCTATATATTTTAAAAGCCGGGAACCATAGCTTTCATTGCATTTTGACTTCAGCAATCATGTTGGGAAGGTGAACATCACAGAATGCCAGGTTATTAGAACAAAGTGTTCTTGCATTGAAGGAATACTTGAATAGAGACGCAGTGCCCTTATGCTATGGTAATACTTAACAATGAGATATATGTACATCAACCTATATCCCCATCACTATATATTAATATATTTACATATTTGCGAGCCTATATATACCTCTATAAATGTCTTTTGCCTCCTAGTTTTTCCTCTATTTGTTTTTACTTTCCTACTCTCCCACTATCATGTTCGACCTTCATTCGGCTCTCAATACTTTCACTTGACTGCCTTGTACTTGATCAAACCTTGCCCTCCTTGCCATGCACTTTAGATCTCTTATTGTTCCCTTATCCCTGGGTTTGTTGGCTCCCATTTCTTTCTCCCCCACCCCCTCACTCTGAAGATGTCGGCCCCATTATTTTCTCCTGGGGATTGGTTATCCTGCCTATCTTACATGGATAGACGTTAGAAAAGGAAAAAGAAAAAAAGAAAGCCTATAAATAGTTTCAGGTCTGTCTGTGGCCCCTTCGGATGGTTTTCCCATCAGATCTGGTGACATAGCGAGCCGTGCTCACCCATTCTGAAGTCTATTTGGGGGACTCCTTAGGGACTCATTGCTTTGCTCCCCTTGCTGCTCTTTTGCACTCTCTTCATGTTTTGCCCCGGAGTGTGTGGGGGTCTTGGGGTGGGCAGGTCAGACTGGGGACAATTCCGGCACTGTGTCTCTGAGCAATAGAACTGTTTTCATAAGATGGTTTTACTAATAGCTAAAATTAGGTTGCATTCAGTCAAAATGTACTTTTGTCTACATTATAAATTGCCTCCCTGAAAATTAAGAGTAAATTGGATTCAAATGTACATGAACATGTATATCTTTGGAGGACTGTTTCGCATAGTCAAAATTAAGTTCTCCTTTTATACCAAACATCTGGGCATGAGTGCAGTATGCCCAGACATGCGCCTCCCAACCACATGAGAAAATCAGTGGTAATTATTAACAAGGACGTTTCTAACTCCATAAATGTTTCTACATGAACATATTGATTTACCAAAAATGAACGTATGCATACCACACATGTGAAGAATCCTGTTTATGATATCTTCTTCTTGCTTTTACAGGCCATTTATCTAAACATCTGTGTATAAATGAGATCATGGATGCACATTAAAGGAATTCAAAATACAAAGATGGCATGGATGTGTAATCAGAAAGGGCACACACATCTTCCTTCATAAACCTTGTTCAACAACAGTGACTGTGTTAGGCAGGATTCTCCAGAGAAACAAGACAAGGGCACTTATGATAATATAGATTATGATAGATATATAGATAGATACTTAGATCCATAGATGAAAAAAAGTGGTAACCCCTTGAAACAGATTTTTTTTCAAAGCTATGTTTAAATTTTTTTTATAAAACTTGTCACCTGGGATTCCATTCTTGAAAACAGTTTTCAAACTCATCTTTTGGAAGACAGACTACCTCCCTCATTTTTTCTTTACTTCTTCAGTGCCATCAAATCGCTGTCCTTTCATGTTACTCTGCATCTGGAGAAACAAAATAAAGGCACCCGGAGTGAATTCAATGAGTAAGATGCATGAGGCATGAGAGGCATGCTGTTTCGTGGCCAAAACTGCTCACTGAGATAATGCTTGAGCAGGTGCGTTTTCATGGTGGTAAAACCAGTCCCTGATATGCCATAAATCAGGCCATTATTGTAACGCACTGTTACACAATCTTCTCCCAACCTCTAAATAAAAAGCTTGATTAACAGTCTGACCTGGTGGAACAAATTCTACATGCACCACATATCTGCAGTTTTGTCCATTTAGGAAGTTGACAGACATCCAGAACAAGGTTTGTGATCAATCCACATTTCGCCTTTTGTGAAATGAGAAAAACACTCATACACTCGAGTTTTTCCTCGTCGTATTGTCCTTGTAAGCTGTGTTCAGCATCACAACAGTTTCTGTGGCATTTTTACTGCGCAGGAAATAAAATTTCATAGCCACCCACTGTTCTCTTAAATTGGTCATCACAAAAAATGAAGTTTGGGCAAAAGTACTTTTACAAAAACATTCACTGTGACCAGAGAGAACCTTCTCAGGTGACACTACTGGGTGCGCTATCTAGGAGTAAGTTGTTCAATACTCGCCTAGCAGGGATAATGCTGACCATGAGAGCTCTTCTCCACCTAGGCAGGTCAGTTTTTTTTGGGGGGGGCACCCCTTGTATTTATGTAGCAAGAAGAAATACAACAGTTTATTAGTCTACACAGCAGTCCAGAAGGCTTACTTCAACTCACTTTTTTGGTAGAGTTAACACATTAATGGTCCTTTGACTCACACCACCCCTGGACCTGGGGGTGAAAGCACACAGAGGAGTCTGCCCTTGGGCAAGATGAACAGAGAAAGCCAGCAGGCAGCAGACAAAGCAGGGTGGGTTGGCAACAGCAAAGAGATGTGAAGTTAAGGCACATAGCAGGGGCCAAAAGTGTGGCAAAGCAGATCCTGATTGAGCTTCCAGAACTGTGACACGATCCACTGGGTTGGCTTGTCCCACAGGAGGGTAGCACACAGTTGAGGCAAAGGACTAACTCAGGTAGCACTGTGCTGGTCTGATCACCAGGGAGAAAGAAAGAAAGAAAGAAAGAATCACCCTCCAATTAAGCTAAGACCTAATGAACAAGCCAAACTCCACCCACATATTCCTGGAGGAGACATGTTGGCACAAAAAACCTATCATAGCCTACTCCTCCACTTTTGTATCTTCAAGTTGGCATGAGATTATGTAATTACCACACAGATCATTTTTCAAATATTTTACCAGGACAAGGGAAAAAAATCAAGTTTTCTATATTTCCCATAAGAATTCGTGAAAGATCTATGGAATTTTATCCTAATGGACTCTGTAAATCCCATAGTCCAGGTATAAATGACAGATAAGACCTAAAAGAGTAATACAGTGAGAATAATTGTTTTTCAGTCTATAGGTATCCATTTGTCTAAGGAATAAACTCCCAAATTTTAAGCTCACTTCCTGTAATATCTTCCCATGTGTCAATCCAAGCATTAACAACATATATATAATATATATATATATATATATATATATATATATATATATATATATATATATATATATAAAATTGAATAGGCTCAATTCTTGTTTAATATTTTATGAGTAATGTTGCCTCAAATTACATGATTTGCCATGTTACAATTACTGGTGAGTCTAGTGTGTATAACTCAGAAGTCTTGAGTTTCTACTATACACTCGGCAACTGTATACCACTCTCTTAATGTCATATGTGCCTGCTATTTAAAAGAGGTGGTGAGACAAATTCTGCAGTGAAATCCATGCATTTGACCTTGACTGCCAATCTGACCTTGTTTCACTCCCAAATTTTCCCTTTTGAAAATATACTAAGGGAATATCCCATTCCTTCTTACTCTACTATAACAGCAACCTTTCCGGTCAGTCTAGTCAGAAACTTAAATAGAGTAAAAGTGTGATCCTCACTGACTTTCTGGAGAGAATGCAGGTCTTCAGGTTTAGCAATTACAGATTCAATTTGAAAGAGAACAAATTAGAATGCCCTGATGCTGCCGAAGATGCGGCTCCTTCACAGATTTAGAAGCAGTGCAATGTGTGACAGGAAGACTATGTATTGGCAATAGGGCTTGATACATGTTTCAGGAGCAAAAACCGAAACTCTTCTCCTGTGAGTTGTAGCTGTAGATCACTGACAAGGTCTTCACATAAGCAAAAGGCCACGGACCCGGCTGCTCCTTGAGCCGTTCTCAGAATGTAGACAAATAGTTCAAAATTAGATATGTCAGAGCTTTCACAATTCATTGCTAAAGCACATGCCTAAAACTGTCTCCGATTGGAAAAATATATTAATTATATTTCTGCCTTTTTATCATGTAAATTTAGAGCTCATGAAAGGAACCAGATGGACAGCTTTCTGAAATGAAGCCTTCTTTTGATTAAAGCAGAGAGTAGAAAGTGTCTGTGCATTTCTTCTCTGAAAAGCTTTCTCCTAAAACTTTTAGCAGTTTAGAAATGGTTGAAAATCGTGAATATTGTTAAAGTTGTGTGTTTCTGTATGTGAAAGAGAGAGAGAGAGAGAGAGAGAAATGTTGGGATAAGGAGAACAGTTATTTTTAATGTGAACAGCAATCTAGGATTTCTAGAATTACACTGATTGGATTTTTGGACTTCTAAAGATGAACGCACTTTAATGAATTAAATAGCATCCTGTATATCATGTGAATTCCAAACTTTATACCTATCATTATGCAAAGAATGCATTAACAATCTAGGGCTTTTCTTTTGAAATCTTTTCAGATTGATTTCGTTTTTCAAGAACTTTTGTTACAAAATCATTCGCAAGTATTAGGCATATGTCTTCCTTACTTTTTTTACTGACTAAATATATACTGAACAAGCAGTCTGTTAAGTTCCAGTCTGAGATGTTAATGTTATAGTGTAAAGAAGATGGCTCTGTTCATATTCTTAGACCACTGACATTCTAATAGAGAGTGCAGACAAGCTATTGCAGGGGAAAGATAAAATGAGGAGAAGACAAATGAAGAAGATAACATCCAGATCTGGGAGTCAGAGAACTTTAAGGAAATTGAGGATCTTAAAAAGAACTCTGCTAGCTAGTTCTATTGCAATAATGAAAGATTGTGGGATTTGAAGCTGAGTTATTGGAGTTCTAGGATAATGCAATCATTTTACAGACTCAGCCACTCATCAGAAAACTGAAAGTGCAAGTCCACTCAGAGGCACCTATTTCTACAACGTTAACCACTAAAAATCCTAAGGAACGGAGTTCTAAATGACACCCATGGCCACTCTCTGTCAAAATAGACTCAAAAGCAATGGATTCAGTTATGCATAACTTGTTTCATATAAAATTTAGAAATTCATAGCTTAATTTTGTTAACATAACTCTGGTGCTGAGAAGTTACAGCTGGAGTATCTGGAAAACTAAATAAATGAATAAATGCATAAATGAATGCATTATAAATAAATTACACTAAGGAGATGTGCCAAGGGCTAAGAAAAATGACTCACCACTCTGAAAGATATCTCTTTACAATGTATTAAAATTTAAAAGATTGTTCACATTTTGCACGTGTAGAATCATTCTCGTTATCGATTCCTTAGAGCGATCACTCACTAGGGGAGGAGGAGGCGTGCCTATTGTGGCTTTGTGTTATCTAGACATGTAGCCTGGTTTCTTGGTCAGCTTCGTCTTTTTCCTAGTTAACTTTGCTTTGGGGCACAATCTAATCCAGGTGAAAACTGAAAAATAAGAGCAAGTGCCAGATTTAGATTAGCATTTCAGTTTATTAATGCGACTGCAAACTAAAATTCTCAGTTTTCAAATCCTATTAACTTATCTTATTTGGCAGACTTTCTGTTGATTTTCCTTGCTAATTCCCAAGATTACTTAAATCTGGTACTTTGATCTCAGGTACCGACAAAATCTTTAATTGGCTATTTGGTTATTTCTGTTGCATGTTTTCTTCCAAAATTGGAAACAGAAAGTTTTTACTTGGTTATTGCTGTCATTAGTATTCCCAATAATTCCCAATAATTTTGAGGCAAATCTAAAACGAATGATATCCTTAGTATTATACAGTAATCAGCCTAAATTTTGTTCTTGCTAACAATTTCTAGATTTATAATATTCTGTCAGTAACGATTGAAGATGGGACAGTGTTAAAATAATGATTTATTGCATGTGTTAAAAATGATTCTAGTGTGATGTGGTTTTAATTCTGAAAAGAATTTTATGAAATGTTTCTATAGCTGAGTTGAGTTCCATGGTGTTAAGTAGAGAAAATTACTCTTCATTTGAACTAATTTCATAAGTATCATCTCAGACTGTGCTGCAGGGTACAGTTGAGTCAGTTTTGACTCACAAGGACACCATTTACAATTGAACGAAGAACTACCCAGTCCTGAAGCATCCTTACATTCTTTGTGCATGAGTGTATTGCTGCAGCTCTTGTGTCACTATATCTCATTGAGGAATTTTGCTTTTTTATTGACCCTCTACTTTACTAACCCTGACCGTTCGCTCCATAGTCTGATTACGTCTTGATAAGAGGTCCAAGTACATGAGATGAAACATTCCCATCCTTGCTCATTGGGATTATTCTGGCGGTATTGCTACCCAAATTGCTTCATCATTCTTTCATGCCATGGTATACTCAATACTCTTCACTAACACCAAAATTCAAATGCACCAATTTTCTGCAGTCTTCTCTATTAAATGCTTAGCATTCACATGTGTGTGAGACAAATAAAAATATCATGGCATCGGTCAGGCATTACTAAATCCTCAAAGGGATATATTTGCTCTTTAATATTTCAAAGGTTTTGTTAAAGCAAATTTGCCAATGCAATGCATTATTTCATTTTTGGTGGTGGATTCTATGGGTATTGATCATTAATTCATATACAATGAAATCCTTCACAATTTCAGTCTTCCCAATCTATTGTGAGGATCAATGTTTTCTTCACATTGAGTCACAATCCATAATGAAAGCTGTATTTTTTAATCTACTTCAGTAATTACATCCAATCTATTTTTCTTTTCTTTTTTAACAATTTATTGGGGCTCATACAACTCTTATCACAGTTCATACATATACATACATCAATTGTATAAAGCACATCTGTATAGTCTTTGCCCTAATAATTTTTTTCTCCTCTTTTCTTTTTTTACATTTTATTAGAGACTCATACAACTCTTATCACAATCCATACATATACATACATCAATTGTATAAAGCACATCCATACATTCCCTGCCCCAATCATTCTCAAAGCATTTGCTCTCCACTTAAGCCCCTTGCATCAGGTCCTCTTTTTTTTCCCCCTCCCTCCCCGCTCCCCCCTCCCTCATGTGCCCTTGGTAATTTATACATCGTAATTTTGTCATATCTTGCCCTATCCGGAGTCTCCCTTTCCCCCTTCTCTGCTCTCCCTCTCCCAGGGAAGAGGTCACATGTGGATCCTTGTAATCAGTTCCCCCTTTCCAACCCACTCACCCTACACTCTCCCAGCATCACCCCTCACACCCTTGGTCCTGAAGGTATCATCCACCCTGGATTCCCTGTACCTCCAGCCCTCATATGTACCAGTGTACAGCCTCTGCCCTATCCAGCCCTGCAAGGTAGAATTTGGACCAGCCTGTGTGATCGAGTGGTCCCGAAGGGATCAGTTACCAGGCATCAAAGAACAAAAAATCATATTATTGACTGCATACCTCCATGATAGTATCGCTGAATACAAATGGGTGCATAAGCAAATGTGGTGAAGAAAGCTGATGGTGCCCGGCTATCAAAAGAGATAGTGTCTGGAGTCTTAAAGGCTTGAAGGTGAACAAGCGGCCATCTAGCTCAGCAGCAACAAAGCCCACATGGAAGAAACACACCAGCCAGTGCAATCACGAGGTGCCAAGGGACCAGGTATAAGGCACCATGCAAAAAAAAAAAGATATATGTGTGTGTATGTATATATATGTGTGTGTGTATATATGTTTGTATATGTATGTATGTATGTATATATATATATGTATATATATATATATATATATATATATATATATATATATATATATATATACCATATTAAATGAAAGGGGAAGTGCAGAGTGGAGACCCAAGGCCCAAGTGTCGGCCAATGGAGATCCCCTCATAGAGGGGTTTAGGAGAGGAGATGGGTTAATTAGGGTGCAAGGTAGTACTGATGAAGAACACAGCTTTCCCCCAGATCCTGGATGTTTCCTCCCCCCAACTACCATGATTTATTTTTCTTACAGTAATAAAATATCATCTGCATGTCATAGGTGGCTGATGAGCCTTCCTTTGTTCCATGTTGTGATAGGTAGGCTTATTGTGCTAACCTGGTCAATAATAACATTTGGGATTGATAAAATCACAGTTTGATTGGAGGGAAAAGAGATAAATGGCTCAGTGAACTCTGCCTCTTCCTCTCTTGCTCTCTGGTGACTGGACCAGGGTGCATCTGCCAGTTCTCTGCCTGTAAGCTCCACTACCCGTGGGACTGCCAACCTGTGGATCGTGTCACTAGAGCCTGAGGCTCCTTCAAGAGCAGCTTCACCATGATGTTGGGTATATATATTTCTTGAGCTTCCTATTGTCGAACCTTGTCATCTTGCTGACTGATGGTGACACTGTGCTGTTTTCTACCTATGGCCAAACTGGCAATAAGAACATGTAGGACTAATAAGGTCACAGTTTGATTGGAGGTCAAAAAGATAAATGTCTCAACAAGCCCCGCCACTCTGCCTCTTGTTCTCTTGTGATCGAACCATGTGCAGTTACTAGTTCTCTGGCCCAACTCGTGAGCTACACTACCTGCGGGACTGCCAACCTGTGGATCACTTTCTCTAGAGACTGAGGCTCCTTCGGGACCTGCTTTACATCACTGCTGGTGTATACATCACTTGAGGTTGGGACTGTCAGACCTTGTCATCTTGCTGACTGTTGGTGACCTGCCCTGCTGCTTGCTACCTGTGGCCAGACTGCCTTCATTGCACTACAGAAGACTCAGTTCTCTGCTTCCTTGACCTTAGACCCAGCGGCCCTCGTGGGTTGAAGGACTTTCAGGTATATTAACTATTCCATGGAAGTGAAATGAACTGATCCCTCTGTACTGCTGTGTGGGGCTAATTAGCTGCTAGCTAACACATGTCCTCTTCTGAATTCAACTTCAACCACAAGCCCTTGTGATCCCCTCCACACCTTTCCCCCATGAGTGTATTTTGTCCATCTGTACAACCCAACATTATAAAAACTGGATGATAGTAACTACTCAGTACAAACTTATTTTTTTAAAACATGATAGAATGATGAATAAATACACTTGTGAGGTGTGTGTAATTGTAGAGCTATTAATCAAGGCTGCAGAGAATTATTTTGTAATGATATTAAAACTCATTTTGCATTATGTGTTACTATATTAAATGGCATGCTGAACATTTTCATTTGATCCTAATAAGCATTATTTAATTTGTAAATAAATGATAGGACAAGAGCAGAAGGCTATGGATATCACAGGTGGGACCTTTGGAAAGATCTAGTGTAGTGGTGCCTTCATTCGTCAGTCAGTATGGTATCTCAAATACAAGCAGTCACCAGTAGACTGTCTGCTTCTGTGAGATTATCCCTTAAAGACCTTATGAATAGAAGCAGCACATTGTCTGAGATGATGCTGGAAGATCCTCCTCTCATGCTGAAGGACACTCAGAATTTCATTTGCCTCCTGAAAGTAAACTCAAAATACTCACTGTCATCACGTGGATGACACCTCATAGCGGGGTGTAACTGCCCCTGTGGGTTTTCAAGACTGTAACTGTTTATGGTAGTAGCAAGCCTCCTCTTTCTCCCTCAGAGTGGCTGGTGGTTTCAAACCACTGCTGAACTTGCAGATTACAGCTCACCTTGTAGTCACTAAGCCACCAAAGCCCCTGACCCTCATTGGAATGTCAATCTAAATGACATGGATGGAGTAGTTTTCATGACTTTCACCTGTTGATGTTCTATAATTCAAAATGAGAATAAATAGTTGCAAGCATCCATTAATAATCAAAATATGAAATGTACAAAGTATGAATACAGAAATTTCCAGAATCCTCAGGGGAAGGCCATGTCCACATAGAGGCCTCATTGGCTGTGATCTGATCAACAGGTAAACTCCACCCCTTCCTTCATATTCCTCCCAGATTGATGACTGATTCTATAACTACCACAAGAGGTTACCCATGGAGCTGCTGACTACAAGGTCAAGTTCTAAACCACCAGGCTCTTCTTGGGATAAAGAAGGGACTTTTCTACTGTAAAGAGCTACAGTTTGGGAAACCTACATGGGCAGTCCTACTCCTTCCGATAGGATCGCTATGCGTCAGGATCCACTCGATGGCAAAGAGGGAGACCTAGGTGAGGGAAACACTGCCTGGACCTGGGCCGGCCTGTGTTAGCCCATCTTGTGAGCCTTTCTCTTTTTCACTGTCCCTCTACTTTAAGACTGATGTCCTTCTCTGGGGACTGATCGCTCCCAATAACATGTCCAAAGCATATAAGAGGAGGTCTTGCCAATTGCCTCTCGGGAGCATTTTTCTTTTTCCAAAACAGATTTGTTTGTCCTCTTGTGAGTCCACAGTGCTTTCATTATCTCTCAGCACTTTACAGAGCTCCTGTGGAGCAGAATTACCCTCTGCAATGTCTGCTTTGATCTCTGGGCTGCTGCTCCATGAGCACTGCTGGTGAATCCAAGAAAGACAAAATCCTTCACAACTTAAACCTCTTCTCCATTTATCATGATATTACAAACTGGTTTGGTTATGAGGATTTTGGTTTGCTTCAGGTGAGGCTGTAATCCATAATGAAGGCTAAAATTGTGATCTTCATCAGCAAGTGCTTCAAGTCCTCCCCACTTTCAGCCAATAAGGTGGTGCTGTCTGCTTATGACAGGTTGTTAATAAGCCTTTCTCCAGGTCTGATACCGCACATAATATTCATAGAATTCAGCTTCTCAACATAAAGAGTGAATCAGTAGATAAGATATATTCCTGATGTACACCTTTCCTAATTTCAAATTGTACAGCATTCCCTTGTCCCGGCCACACAACTGTGTCTTACTCAATGAACAAGTTCTCCATGAGCACAATAAAGTATTCTTCTCAATGCTGTCCATAGTTTGTTGTTATCTACACAGTCAAACACCTTCACATTGTCCATCAAATATAAGAAGATCCTTCTGCTAGTCTTTGCTCTCAGCCAAGCTCCAACAATGACTACAGCAATGATCTGCCTTGTTCCAAGTCCTCTTCTGCATCTTCCCTGAACCACTGGCAGCTGCCTGTGAACATACTGCTTCACCAGTTCTTAGATGATCTTCAGCAAAATTTTATTTGCATATGATATCATTTATGTTGTTCTATAATTTGAGCACTCTGTTGGGTCAGTTTTCTTTGGAATGGGTACCAATCTGGGTCTCTTTCTGTCAGTTAGCTAAGTAGCTGTCACCCAGTGCTGAAGTAAATGTAAATATGATGACATAAATGAGTTGTACAGAAAAATTTCAAAATCCACATTTCTGTTGTTAGGTACCATTGAGTCTGTTTCAACCCAAAGCAACGCCGTAGCAGATAAAACAACGAAAAGGGTGTCTTAGGAAGACACAGTGTTACAGTGACATGTGTAGAGACCAGGAGTTAGAAAGCCAGCAAGAAAGAGCATGCTTAGCTATCACAACTGAAAAACTGAAGACACAATTCAAACATCGAGTTGAAATGCTGACGTTTCCCTGCATACAATGCACTGTTAGCTAGTTCAGGAATCAACAGGGACTCCCATTCCAGTGTATCTCTTGATATGAGAGATGGAAGAAACAAAGCTCCATATTTACAGTCTCTCAATGAAACTAATTTCTCCTAACACTCTTCTAGGGGTCTAAAATAATTCAAAGTTTGAGTTAAAAGCATTTTAACAGCTAGCTGAAGGTGTGCCTGGTTCAGACATCTATGAAGAGCCCAAGTACATACCTTGTCTGTCAGTCTGTCATAGTGCAGTGTCTTATGGGCTGCTAGATGCTGAAAGATATGTATCTGCTATTTCAAATAGCAGCAAGGTCACCGAAAGCAAACAGGTATCAGCAGAGCTTTCAGACTAAGAACAGGTGACGAGAGAGGGATAGGCTGGACACTTCTGAGAAATGAATCACCACAAACCTTATGGCCAGCAGCTGTACACTGAGAGATACTGGAAGCCTCACCAACAGCAGTGAAACACTGTCCGATGTTGTGCCACAAAATGAGCCCCTGAGCCCATGCCTTCCTTTCTCAAGGAGAGGCAACCAGAGTGGCAAGAATGAGTCTGAGGAACTTCATTTGATGATGGGTCAAGATTCAAAACAAGAAAAATCAACTGTCAATATCTATTACTAATTGTAATTTGTAATGCACAAAGTATTAGGCTAGGAAAACTGGAAGTCATGAAAAATGACTGTATGAAGATTGATATTCTAAGCGCTAACTCCCTGCCATTGAATCCATTCCAGTTCATGGTGACCCCATGGGGTAGGGTAGAACTGCCTCTGTGGGTTTCTAAGGTTGTAACTGTTGACTGGACTGGAAATTCTTATCCTTTCCCTGAGGAGTAGCTGGGCGTTTCAAACTGGCGACCTTGCTGTTAGCAGCACAACACACGTGACCACTCCACTCAATTGCATCAGCCATTGTGGAGCAGACAACCACACAGTTTACTATGAGGAGAATGAATGATGGATTCAAGTACTGAGGCCTGCTCCTCATCAGAAATTCTTTGTGTGTCAGGATAACACCAATATAGATCCAAAGAAATGCAACCAACACAACTGCTATTTAAATTGACATACAAACTTCTAGACTTAGTGATGAAGAAATGAATGAATTTTACCAGCGTCTTCAATCTGGAGTTGATCCAATAAGCAATCTGAATTCATTGATAATTATTGATGATTGCAATGTGAAAGCTGGAAATGAAGAAAGTCCATTCCTTAGGAAATGTGACTTTGATGATAGAAATGGAGCTGGGGATTCAGTGATAGAATTTTGCAAAACAAAGGACTTCTTCAGTGTAAATACCCCTTTAAAACAATAGAAACAGCTACTATACACGTGGATTTCAACAACTGGAATACACAGGAAGCAACTTGAATACATCGGTGGGAGAAAGGAAGGGAAAGCTGAGCCTCAGCAGCTACAAGGAGTCAAGGGTTTACTGTGGAATAGATACTTGATCGCTCAAAGGCAATTCCAGGATATGTGACTGGCAGCTGATGAGGAAACTGCTGCATTACGACCAGCAGAGGGAAAGACCTTAATCGAAGAGGGCGTATCCAGACACTGTATCAGCCTGGGCCCTCAAGTTAAGTTGCCTGAGAACAAGGAGCATACTTTACAGCCCACAGTGAAGAAGAGTGGGTGAGGAAGCATCATATTAGACGGGCATACACTCTCAGAGTAACGACTGAATACCAAATTAGAATGGGTAGTTAAAATCGAAGCAACAAAGCCCACAGAGAAGAAGCACACGGCCTAAGCAAACACAAGGTGTTGAATGGACCATGTAGCAGATACAAAGGAACAAAAACAATCATTGTGTGATCACCTTCCTCACATAATGGCTGAAGACGAAAGTGTGCATAAGCAAGTGTGGTGAAGAAGGCGGATGGTGCCCGGCTACTGAGAGATATAGCATCTGGGGACTTAAAGGCTTGAAAGCAAACAAGCGGCCATCTAGCCCAGAAGCAACCGAGCCCACACGGAAGCAGCACACCAACATAGGTGACCATGAAGGACAGAGGAGACCAGGTCTCCAACATCAAAGGTGGGGTGGTGGTGAGAATCACATCACCGTGAAAGAGGGGGAGTGCATGATGGGGACCCAATGCCCACCTGTAGAGAGCTGAACACCACTTCCAGAGGGGTAGCAAGGAGGAGATGGGCCACACAGGGTTCAGTGTAACAACAATGAAACTCAAAACCTTCCTCTAGTTCCTGAACGCTTCCTCCCCTCCCAATCATCATGACCCCAATCCTACCTTGCCTTGCGGACCTGGTTGTACCAGAGGATGTACAGCGGTGCAGTGGGGATCTGGAGGCACAGGGAATCTAGGACAGACGAGTCCTTCAACACCAGCGGTGGGAGAGGCGACACCAGGAGGGAAGGGCATGTAGAAAGGGAGAACCGATCTCGGAGATCTATGTGTAACCTCCTCTCTGGGAGATTGTCAAGGGGGAGGCAGGTGAGGGGAGACGCCGGGGAGTATAAGATAAGATATAATAATTATTTATAAACTATCAAGGGACCAGGGGTGGGATCGGGGAGGGAGGGGGATGGGGGAAAAAAAAGGGAAACCGAGCTGATTCCAGGAACCCAAGTGGAAGGTGAATTATGAGAGTGACTAGTGCAACGAATGTATAAGGGTGCTTTGCTCATTTGATGTATGCACAGATTGTGATAAGAGTCTTATGAGCCCCATTAAAAAGATTTAAAAAAAAGAAAGAAAATGATTAGGGCAAAGAATGTACGGATGTGCTTTATACAATTGATGTATGTATATGTATGGATTGTGATAAGAGTTGTATGATCCCCTAATAAAATGTAAAAAAAATAAAATTAAAAAAAATCAAGCATCAACATGTGGGAAGGTAAAGGCATGAAAGGCTGGCTTCCATGCACTCATGAGCGTTATCACAGTCAACATGAAGGTGACAAGGAGAGGCTCACCACTGGACAGATTCTTATGTTTCTCCGGAGGGTCTGGGGAAGAAGGGTGCGGTGGGGGCATTCAGGTGCCATGATACTGTTCTTCCCACCTCACTTGAAATTACTTTTTTTCCCACCGGACGCTAGATATGCAGCTTTGAGTCTCGGATACAGGGGTAATGCCCAGCAGGAACAGGGATAAATGATTCCGTTGTGAGAAGTTTGCTCTCCTGTCCATTGACTTCTCATCCAAACTGAAGTCTGCCATCCTTGAACTTCATCAGCAAGTGCTTCAGTCTTCCTCACGCTCTGCAAACAAGGCTGTGTTATCTGCATATTGAAGGTTGTTAATAAGCCGCTTTAAGACCCTGATGCCACACTCTTGCTCATCTAATCCAGCTTCTTGGATGGTTTTCTCAGGAGACAGACGGAGCAAGGATGATGAGAGTACACCAGCCTAATTTCACACCATGCACCATTCCCTTCTTCTGTTCAAATGACCTCCTCTTGGTCCGTGCACAAGTTCCATACAAACACAATTGAGCATTCTGGAATTCCCTTTCTTCTCAAGACTGTCCACAGTTCGTTATGATCCACACAGTCAAATGCCTTTGCATATTAAATTCTGTTATTCTCTGCTTTCAACCAAAGCCATCTGATGTGAGCAATGATCCTTTGTTCCACAGACACTTCTCTATCAGACCTGAACCTTTGGACGTGTCAGCACCTGTCAACGTATTGCTGCAAACATTGCATGATCGTCAGCAAAAAACATACTTGCATGTGATATCAGAGGTATTATTCTATAATTTGTGCATTCCGTTGGGTCACCTTTCTTTGGAATGAGTACACATGCAGATGCCTTCCAATCAGTTGGTCAAGTGGTTGTGTTCCATACTTCCTGCCAAAGATGAGTGAGGGCTTCTAGGGCTTCCGCAGCTTGCTGAAATATTTCCATTTATATCCCATCAGTTCCTGGAGCATTTTATTTTTAATACTGCTTTGATTTAAGCTTGAATTTCTTCCTTCAGTACTAGAGGTTGTTGATTATGTATTATCTCTTGAAATACTTTGATGTTAACTAGTTCTTTATGATGCAATGATTCGGTGTTTTCTTTCCACCTTTTTAAAATCATGTTTCTTGCATCATTGAATGTTTTATAATCTTTCAGTGTGCCTTGAGCTTTTTTCTTCAGTTCTTTCCATTTCAGATACACTAAGAATGTTCTTTTTTTGATTGTCTAACTTTAGGTCTTCACCCATTTCATTATAGTATCTATTTTGTCTTCTTAAGCCACTTTTTGAAAAACTGAAGTCTTTAACTTCATATTTTCCTCTATTTACCTTAGCTATTAAATGACTGAGAGCAAGTTTTATAGTCTCTTCTCACATCCAATTTGCTCTTTTATATTTTTCTTATATTTTTAATGACCTTTTCCTTTTTTCATGTATGATATTCTTGATATCATCCCACAGATCATCAGGTGTTCTGTCTTTATTGTGCAATGCAGTAAATCTATTCTTGAGAATTTCTTAAAATCAAGGTGGGATAAACAAGGTTGATTTGGGTTCGTATGGACTTGTTTTAATTTTCTATAACTTCAACCTGAATTTATATTTGGTCAATGGGTGGTCTGCTTTGCAGTTGATATTTGGCCTAGTTTTAATTGCTGATATCGAGCTTTTAGATAGTCCCTTTGCACAGATTAGTCAGCTTGATCTTCTTATAGTCCATCTGGAGAAATTCATGTGCATAGTCACCACTTTTGTGGTTGAAAATACACCGTTTCTATGAACAAATCGCTGGCTAATAATTCTATTATGTGATTTTTCAGCTTCATTTCTATCATCAAGGCCATATTTTCCAAGTACTGTTCCTTCTTTGTTTCCAACTTTTACATTCCAATCACCAGTAATTATCTAGATATTGGTAGAATTCTTCCATTTCTTTACCATTAATTTAGGTACATGAATTTGAATAATTGTTGTATTGACTGGATCTTCTTGCATGCAGAGAGATATCATCCTGTCATGGAGAGCATTCCACTTCAAGATAGATTTTGAGATTTTCTTTATTATGACAAATGCAAACCCATTCTTTGGGATGCACCTTTCCCAGCATTGTAAACATCTGATTTTCTGATTCAAAATAACCAATACCACTCCAGTTCAGCTCACTAATTCCTAGAATTCTTATCTTTATTCATTACGTTTGGCTTTTCACAAGCTCCAATTTGCCTAGTTTCATACCGCATACATTTCAAGTTCCAATTACAAATAGATATTTGGAGTTGTCTCTTCTAATTTTTGAGTCATGCCCCGTCAACAAATGCAGGTCCCGACGACAATTCCAGAAGGCTTTCTTCCATCCAGCTCATCATGAGTGCCTACTCTGAGAAGGCCGTTCTTCTTCAGTCATGCTTTGGTTTCCATCCAACCTGAGGGGTTCATATTCTAGTACTATCTCTGACAATGTTCTGCTTCTGTTCATTAAGTTTTAGTATCTCAAAATTTTCCCATGCTATTCATATGGTCTTCAGCACCTAAATTCTCTAAGGGTACATCCTCTTCCTTCTGTTGTAATTTTTTCTTAGGAGTCACCAAAAGAAAAACAAAACAAAAACTAGGCTCCTGGAATTGGCAGAGTACCCACTGAAAGGTTTCAATATGCTGATGAATGAATGTCCTGATGCACTCAATTGTATATTCCAAGGAAATTGAGAGACATCTACCTGGCTTTCTGATGGGAAAGGTACTATGTTGTTACCCACTCTAAAGAAAAGGGACTTCACAGAACGTAGGAATTAACAATACCATTAACACCAAGTTCAAGTAAAATTTTGGGGGAGATCATGCCAAAAAATGTTCCACATGTACCATGACAGGAGCTGCTAGCATTTCAGACCCCACTGAAAAGAGGATATGGATTCTGGGATATCATTTCGGGCATCAGTTGGATATTGGTTCAAAGTGAATGATGTTCACTTGTGTTTTATTGACTATGTAAGGAAATTCAATACCGAGGAATTCAATTCTATAACGAACTATGGATACCCTTTAGAGGAATGGAAATTCTATAACACTCCATTGTGCTCACGTATAACCTGTGCATGAACCAAGATATAGTCTTTGGGCTAGAACAAGGGGATCCTTCATAATATCGTTTAAGATTAAGAAAGTTATGCTTCAAGGTTATATCCTCTAAATAAACTTATTCAAACTGTAGGCTGAGCAAATATTTATAGAAGCTAGAATATATAAAGAAGAATCAGGTATCAGTATGGGAAGATGGCTTATCAATAACAGCTATATGCAAATGACAACGTTGCTTGCTGAAAGTGAAGAGGACTTGAAGCCCTTGCTGGTGAAGATCGAGAGTTGCAATCGCCATGTGGATTGCCGCTCAATGTAAATAAAACTAAAATCCTCATAACTGGACCAATAAATAACATCATGATAAAAGGTGAAAAAATTGACTATACCAATGGTTTCATCTTGCTTCGATTTGTAATCAATGCTCATGGAAGCAGCAGTCAAGAAATCAGAAAATTCATGGCATTGGATGAATATGTTAAACAAGACCTCTTTAAAGTGTTGAAAAGCGAGGGGTCTGATAGGCCAGCCCCAAACCCAACTACATGGACACCTGTCCCTCCCCCCAGAAGAATTTATTCAGAGGAAAGCACTGAATCTGCAGCTCAGGGAGAGGGACATGTCTAATCAGAGCACACGGGAGCAAATAAAGGGGGAGGGAGAGAGAGTGGAGCTCATACTGGCCCACCAAGCCTTGACGACAATATTCCAGTTCAAAGCAGCCAGTCCACAGAGAAGACCATATGGCTGGCCCCACTATGAGACTGACGTCCCTCATTGACCCACAGCCCTACAGGGGACAACACTGGAGACACAGTTTGGGAATTGAGCACCATCTGATCCCGCGACACCGAGGCAAAACACTAAGGAGATGCAACATAACAGCAAGGGAACTGGGCGCGAGGTCCCGAGGGAATACCAAAAGTAGACTTTGGGGCCAGGGCTTGGCACCCCACCAGGCTCAACCAGAAAACATTCCCAAAGGTCAACAACAGTCCTTGAACTAACTACAAAATTTTCTTTCTTGTTGTTATGCTTTGTTTTTTTGTCATTGGCTTGTTGTTGTTGTTTTGTTTTCTTTTGTTTCTTGGTCTTGCTGTCTTGTTTTTGTGCGTGCATTATTTCTGCAGGTCTTTCTGAATGAGAAAAGCTGGATGAGCAATCTGGAGGAGAAAACAATGGGACTGAAAGTTCTGAGGGGACATGGGAGAGGGGGAAGTGAGGGGAAAGAAAGTGGCGCTAAGAAACGCAGGGATAAGGAAACAACAATTAATCCAAATAGGTGCAGAGGAGGGTGTAGGAGGGTGGTAGGATATGATCAAGGGCAATGTAACCGAGAGGAATTACTGAAACCCAAATGAAGGCTGAACATGATAGTGAGACAAGAGGAAACGAAAAGGAAATAGAGGAAAGAGCTAGGAGGCAAAGGGCATTTATAGAGGTCTAAAGAAAGTCATATACATATGTAAATATATCCATGTATGCCGATGTGGAAATAGATGTATGTGTACATATGTATAGTTTTAGTATTAAGGTAGCAGATCAACATTGTTGGGTCTCCATTCAAGTACTCCCTCAATGCAAGAACACTTTGTTCTATCAAACTGGCATTCCATTATGCTCACCTTCCAGACAAAATCGCTGAAGACAAAGTGGTTGCATAAGCAAATATGATGAAGAAAGCTGATTGTGCCCGGCTATCAAAAGATATAGTGGAGACCCAAAGCCCATCTGTAGACAATTGGATACCCCCTTACGGAAGGGTTGCAGAGAAGAGACAAGCCAGTCAGGGTGCAGGGTTGCAACAATGAAACATACAACTTTTCTCTAGTTCCTAAATGCTTCCTCACTGCCCCCCTCACCCTCCACTATCATTATCATAATTCTAAATTACAAATCTGGCTAGACCAGAGGATGTACACTGGTACAGATAGGAACTGAAACCACAGGGAATCCAGGGCAGATGATCCCTTCAAGACCAGTGGTGAGAGTGGTGATACCAGGAAGGTGGAGGGAGGGTAGGGGGGAAAGGGAGAACCGATTATAGGGATCTACATATAACCTCCTCCCTGGGGTCTGGATAAAGGGAGACACCAAACAGTGTAAGATATGACAAAATAATAATTTTTAAATTATCAAGGGTTCATGAGGAAGGAGGAAGCAGGGAGGGAGAGGGAAAAATGAGGAGCCGATGCCAGAAGCTTAAGTGGAGAGCAAATACTTTGAGAATGATGAGGACAATGAATGTATAAATGTGCTCTACACAATTGATGTATATATGGATTGTGATGAGTTTTATGTGACCCTAATAAAATGATTTTTTTTTAAAAAGCGAAGATGTTATTTTGAGGACAAAGGTAGATCTAAGCCTTGGTATTTTCAAGTCGTGGTGTTTCCAATTGCTTTTTATGCATGTGAAAGTTGGACACTCAATAAGGAAGGCTGAAGAAGAATCTCTGAATTTGCTTTATGGTACTGGCAACGAATATTGAAAAGAATAATGGATTTCCAAAAGAATAAACAAATCTGTCTTGGAAGAAATGTAATCAGACTGCTCCTTAGAAGGGAAGAGGGTTAGGATAGATCAGTCTCTGGAAAGGGACGCCATGAAAGGTAGGGTAGAAGTGCAGTGATGAGAGGAGGATTGTTGTCTAGATGGATTGACACCATAGCTGTGACCTTAGGCTCAAGCATACCAACAGTGTGAGAAAACCCAGTACTAGGTAGTGTTTTATTATGCTCTACATAATTTTTGTGAGTCAGATTCAACATGATAACATTTAAAAACAAGAACATGGGGATCCTGGAGAGATAAGCATGACATAATTTTTTAAAAGATAAAATTCTTTAAACTTAAGGAAACATAATATTCCTCTTATAAAGAAAATTTGTTTTACTTTGCTTTTTTCCAAACCATTTAAGTCATCTCATTTCCTTTGCCCCTTTGATTCACAAAGATAGCTAAAGATGTACTTGAGATATGCTTGTACAAGTAAGCTATCTGATGAGTTTTATTTGAAATCTGGTATATGTTTTCAATCTTCTGTTCTGGCAAGCCCTAACTGTTCATGCCATCCCGGGACATTATCATGGAAGCTCATACAATATAACTCTAGTACACAATCTGGAATAAGATTGGTTTTCCTTTTCCTATTAATTCATTTTATTAGCTTGTACTAGACATCTACACTCATTATGGATCTGCTTCCTTCCTATGTATGTGCTTCCAACATTAATTGTCTTGATTGTTCTGATTTTTATTATTTTCTTGGGTAGATGTTTTGGACAAAATAGCTCTAATTAATTCATGTCTAGGAAGAAAGAGCATTTATTTATGTCTACATAATTAACAAAAGAGTGACTCTTTCACAAATAAATTCATCATTTGGTGACAATACAAGATGTTCTTGCTTGATTAGACTCTAGGTCCTGAAAAAAAAGGACTCAATAATAAATGGTCTGGTTTTGTGGAAATACTGAAAACAAAACTTTATTAGTATATTATTGACAGAAAGTTGAATTCTCTGGGAAGAGTTCATCTTATTGAATGTCAATGAAACATTTCTTTCTGTGCTTTGCTGTCAAATTATGAAAGCTGAATAATTCTCTTTGAAACAAAAGACTCTAATGATCTCCATAGAAAAGCTACCCTTCTATGATTATGAACAAAGGGATGTAACTATAGTATTTTACAAAGAACTTCAGTAAAACAAGAGCTAAAGCTGAATTGTCTATGGCAGAATATATAGCTCCTACAGTTGTAAGCATCCAAATAAAACATTTAAATGAATAAAATAGCTATTGCCTACAATTGCAAGAGAAAGATTCAACCATTAAAAATACACTATATTCCATTCACAAAGTTTATTTCTTTGCTCTCTCCACTTTGAATGTTCTCCATACCACTAAGTTTTTCTCAGCATCTATGGTAATTATATAATCTGGTGTCAATTTGAGGATTCAGAATGTCGGGATGGAGTCTATCCTGTCAAACAGGCAGTAGCTTGATGACCTCATTTGGGAGTTGCTAAAGAGATACATAGCTCACTGGAGGCAGGACACAGGCTCACTCTTTGTGAGACATCCCTGTGGAGAAGACACATGGAAAGATGCTAATGGAGCCAGACCTCTGGAGCTGCAGAAGTCACATGGAGACCCCTGCCAGTGCTGAGATCTTACAACATTACTGGATCCACAAGACTTACCACCCACTGGCCGGTGATCTTGCTGCATTCGGCATCATTGCATCTGTTTCATGAGTCCGAAGAGAACTTTAGAGATTGGTATTGCACATATGGGCTAATATCAGACATATGGACTTGATCTGGACTGGTCTGGGAGGTTTTCTCAATATTTAATGGCTCTTGTATATAAAGCTCTTTCTTATACATATGAGTGTCTATGGATTTCTTTCTCTAGTCTACCCGGACTAACAGAGTATCATTTCTAGAAAAGAACACTGAGCAAAGATTTTACAATTTCCAGGATGAAACAATGAATATCCACACGGAGAAAGCATAAAGTCAGTAAAAAGAGAAGAAAGGGGGGGGGGGGAAAGAAGACAAAATTGAATGTAATAAAAGATGCTAAATGCCGTTGTTAAACATCTCCTCTCATTGCACTAAAGTCAATTCTGATTCAAACCAACCAAACAATAGTGGTTCTGAGTCATTAATGTTGACAGGAGCAGACAACCTCATCTTTCTCCTGATGGCCACCTGCTGATTTGAACTTTGACTCTGTGGTTAGCAGCCCAACACTCAACCACAGGGCCACCACGATTGTTCTTGAACACAGGGTAGCCAGAGTGATGAGAGGAATGGTTAAGTGAAAGACTGGGTTTTCTGATACCTGATTTTGTTGACACCTAGTGATCACACAGGCTGAGGTGTTTCTTCCATATAGGCTTTCTTTCTAATCCATACGGAAGGCTGTGGTCCTTGATCTTCATCAGCAAATGCTTCAAATCCTATGTTCACTAAGCAAGGTTTTGTCTTCTGTGTAATGCAGGTTGTTGGGAAGCCTTTTTTCAATCCAGATTCTTCATATAGTCCAGCTTCTCTGATTATTTGCACAGCCTACAGATCAAATAGGTGTGGTGGAATGATACAAATGTGATGTATACCTTTCTTGATTTTACACCATGCAGTATTCACTTGTTCTGTTCACACAACTGCTCAGCTCATTGTTCCATATTCAGGTCCTGCATGAGCATAATGATGTGTTTGAGAATTCCCATCTTCTCAAGGTTATCTGGAGTTTGTTATGCTCCACTGATTTGAATAGATTATCCTAGTCAATAAAACAATAAAACACAACTCAACATCTTTCTGGTGTGCCTTATTTTCAGCCAAGTCCATCCCCTCCTATGACACATATTTTATCCATTTTGCATGCCCTCTTTGGAATCTAACTTGGATTCTAAATCAAAGAGATTGCCACGTCTTAATTGCCGACCCAATGAGAATTCTGGCACAACCAGATTGACACACAACCTAAATTTCATAATGCCCATGGGAACAGTGGTCGATAACATTTTCAAATGCCTTTGGGTAAATCAGCTACAAGATATTTCTTTTTTTCAAAAAGTAATGATGTTACTTTGACAAATAGGGTGTTCTTGACTCAAGCCATTATACTTTCAACACCTCATCTATGTGAAGTATGTATTATGCATAAGGAAAAACAAGAAATTGATGTCTCTGAATTATGATGTTGTAGAATGTTGATTAAACCTTGGCCTGCCACAAGTTCAGCAGTTCTAATCCACTAGCTTTACATCAAGATAAAGAGCAGACTTTCTACTTCAATGAAGAGTTATAGTCTTAGAAACCCTAGAGTCAGGTCTATTTTGTACTGTAGGGTCACATGCTTTGAACTCCAATCAATGGCAATGCATTAAGTTGTGCATTTCTTTTTTTTGTTTGTTTTTGTTCCAGAAAAACAAAGAAATATATTTTGGAACAAGTGCATCTAGAATGTTCTTAATAAACCAAGACATGCTATCAGAAGAAACCAGTTCCCAGAGAAGGACATCATGTCTGGTGGAAGGGCAGAGACAGAAAGAAGATCCTTAACGTAATGGTTTGGCACAATAGTTGCAACATGTGTGAACCTGGGCAGAATCAGGCAGGGCTTCCTTATCTGGCACGTACGTCTGGAAGGATCCACACAGACATGACAGCACCTAACAACAATCATTTCACTTTTTAATCCACAGACGACAAAAATGCACTTGTGACATAGTCCCATTTTGTTTGAAATATGGCAAAAATAGGAATGTCAAACACCTATTGGGTCAAAACCTGCAATTTCCCTGGGTTAGCTAGTTTACCAAAGAGGACTTGGTTTCTTTACCTGACAAAGAACATCATTATCCACAGGTCTTGACTGTGGCAAGGATTAGACACCATGTGATCAAATTGCCTAGAACTGAATCTCTTTGTGCTCTAGTGGATACCAATCCGTAGTATAACCTTATCGTGAGGTGTTTGCTTATTTGTTTTAATAGTTGGATCAGTACTAACACTTGTGGTGATGTACAAGAGTCCCTCAGTAACTTTTCCCTCCCAGTGATAAGGAACTATACTCTAAGTTTTAACCAATCTCCCTTTTCCACTTAAAGAACCCATGAGGACATGAAATAAGCATATTTATGACCTAGTTCATGTCACACAAATCCCTTTCCACATGGCCACTAGCAGAGA
Source organism: Tenrec ecaudatus (assembly GCF_050624435.1). Lineage (NCBI taxonomy): Eukaryota > Metazoa > Chordata > Mammalia > Afrosoricida > Tenrecidae > Tenrec > Tenrec ecaudatus. Next base: position 91,728,663 of record NC_134531.1, read on the forward strand.
CGTTGTGTGGCAAGACTGACATAATAGCTAGATGTGGTGGAGGAGAGCAGAGGAGGTGGCAGGGGACAATAGAGAGTCACCAGGAATGTGAAATACATTTTAGTGCTTCCTCCTAGCTTGCATTTCATCTTACCCTTTGCTGTCGATGGACTATTCATTAGCATTACCATTCACTCAAGTCTCCTTTGAATTTTTAATCAATTTAACATCGGTGTATCTATAGATTAGATGAAATAACTTTTGCTGTCTTTGCCAAGCACCTTTGTCATATGAACGGCTTACAGCCCTCATATTTCTCAATATGAATTTCTAGATACCCTTCCATTTCAATCTTGTTTTCAAAGGACAAGGTGGACGATGACAATTGTAATGAAGATTAACTGAAAGACTAATTATTTTTAGTCACTGGTTGAGGGGAGGGATGAGGCATACAGCTAAATCTTTCTGTCACGAATATTCATAACTGGTTCCGTTTCAATGCCAGATTTATGAGAACAAGTGATCCATCTCTATCATATGCCGGATGCTTTATTTAAGGTAGGGTCCCAGGAATCTTAATTTTTCATTCAGCATAGTTACTGTGTATCAGTCCTAAAATGCAGTTCTCTTTCTACTTCCTATGTGCTATAAACCACCCCTTAGAGCAAAATCTGGACCTTTAGAATCAGTCTTAAATAATTACTCTCTATGATGATTCCCCATTTCTCAATGCTCACAAAACAACCATGATTTTTTTTCTTTTTAATCTGACAACAAGATCCATTTGGTTGGTGATACATTTGTTTGCCATTCATTATTAATTAGTAGATATAATGGCATAAATGAAATATTTTATGCTACCTAACAGTTTCATACAATGAGCGTCTCAACTGAGACTTTTAGCTAGCATTAAATTAACCCTGTTTAAATGTTGAGTTGACCATAATGAGATAATATTGCAGTTATTGTAGAGAAGACTTAATGTAAATACATGTTTTTTTCAAGTTTGTATAATTATAACTATGTCCAATCAGAATGATAAATGTATCATTTTAAGAAGAGAATGTTTGGTTCATGTCAACTGTTGGTAATTCAATAGTCAGCTGCTTTCTGAAAATGTAGTTTCTTAAACCCATCCAGCAGCTCTGTGGGCAAAGACCTGGCAATCTTCATCTAGACATAAAGTCCAGAAGCATCACGGGCAGTTCTAGTCTTCTACACGGAAGTGCTAGGAGTTGAAATGAATCAGTGCCCCCTAAAAGATAAACCTACAGACTAAACAATTGTTGTTAGGTGTCATCAAATCACTTCCAACCCACAGGGACCCGATGCAAGACAGAAGGAAACACCGTCCTGCTCAGTGCCATCCTCACAATTGTCCCTGTGCCAGAGTCCGTTGTTCCAGACACTCTGTCAGTCCATCTTGTTTAGCACCCTCCACTTTACCAAGCACGATGACGCGCTCCAAGAAGCGGTCTTTTCTGACAACATGTCCTAAGCATAGAAGACAAAGTCTTGCCATCCTGGCCTCTATGGAGCACTCTGCTTGTACCTCGTCCAAGACGAGGTTTGTCCTTTGATCAGCCCTTAGTACTTTCATTATTCTTTGCCAGCACCGCAATTCAAATGCGTAGATTCTTCTTTGGTCTTCCTTATTCAATGTTCAACTTTCACACGCATATGAATCAATGGAAAACATCATGGTTTGGGTCAGAGACACCTTAGTCCTTAAAGTAACATCCTCACTTTTCAATACCCGAAACAATTCTTGTGTAGCAGATTTGCCTAATGCAGTGAGTCATTTGATCTCTTGCCTGCTGCTTCCATGAGCATTGCTTATGGATCCAAGGAAAACAAAATTCTTGATAACTTCAACTGTCTCTCCATTTATCATGATTTTACTTATTGCTTTATTAATATATTTTTTCTAGTAACCGAATGCCAGCTGTTGGATACCACCATGCAGTGTGATAGTTAGGTTTTGCATCCTATTGTCTGGACCAGGAGTCTCCTATGATGAGAACCAATATGCTATGATCAACTCCATGGTGTGATTATCTGTACCTAGAAGTTGTGTGAATAGGGTATCACTTCCTTCATCTCGTCACAGCCTTGATTCAACTGAGGGGAGTTTCATTCCAGGTGTGGCCTACTGTTAGTATAGATTGACACTAGGGAGAAGTGACCCCGACTGCACCAGGAGCCTGCATCTGGTTCATTGGCCTCCTGTTAGATTGCCTGCTGAATCCAAGAGTCAGTAGCACAGTATGGGCTGTAGGTTGATCGGACTCTGCATCCACAAGCTTGAGATCCTCCTGCTTTCACATCCATCCGTTGCTGTAGCTACATGACTCCGGAGGTGCCTCCAACTTAGCATCTGGCCTGTGGACTCGAACTTAGTCTGTTCTACAGCTGTGTGAGTCATCTATTTATATAAAACTCTTTCTACACACACACACACACACACACACACACACACACACACACACACACACCCCACAGGTTTTGCTTCTCTAAAGAAACCAGAATAAAATAGAGAGAGATGAGGCAGTCTGTTTCCATAAAAATGTGCAACTTCAGAAAAGCCTTGGAGCACGTCTACTTTGTCAGAGGATCATGATGAGTTGGAATTGAGTTGCTGGCAGTGGGACCTGAACTATGAAATTTCCAGTTTTAAGCTTACACAAACTTCTCCTGGTCAAGCTATATGAATATTCTTAAGCAAGAATTAAAATTGGGAAAATCCTCTGTAGTTAATTTGGAGGCCTTGTTGTAATGAGATACAGCATCAAACAAATATTGTAGGTTATTTTTCATAGAAGAGTGCTATCACTAATATGATGCTTAATTAAGGTCCATTAAACACAATCCAAAATTCACATCATGCCACGTAATGCTCACCTTTACACTGGTTATGTACCTTTAACGTTTGATGCTTGTCTGGCTTAAAAAAAGCTGCTTTATGTTTTTATCATCTGTAATGATAAACAAAAGTATTAATGGTTTTGAATAGACCTTGGAAGCCCCTAGATAGACCTAAGGGTCTAATACTATGTATCATTTACAATCTCTTTCAAACACTCAGTCTACAAAAACTGTAGATCCAATTCACTAAGACACTTATTGAGTAAATCATGAATTGAAATAAGGTAACATTTTCCCCTTTAGTTCTTTTCGTTACTTCTTCTCTTAGTCATTTATTTAATACTTCAAAGCTGATATATGAATTTAGATACCTCTCAATGAATTAATTCTCTTAAATTTCTAAAAAGAAACTTTGCAGTCTCCCTTACCCCATTTCTACTTCTGTTGTGAATTATTTCCCCTCTGCCGTTCCTTGACAAGTATTTAAATTGATAATGGGCTAAAGCACTCTTTCCTACTGAGCCCCTCAGTCTTTCTCTCCAGGATGACATTAATACTCAACCAGAATCAGCATGGGATGAAACTTATCCGTATCTTTTCCTTACACCAACGAATGAAGAGATGAGACAGGTAAATGAGGATTTTTGTCATGCAAAAACTGATGCTTTTAATAGTTTTCAACTGTTACCACAAGCCCCAAATTGCTGTCTTTTGATTATAGTTCACTGAAATATAAGTATATTTGTCAAAGATTTCAAAATTATTATGAAGTATAGAAAAAATGAGGAAACCTGTAAGAGCAGGGCAAGTCCTTCTATGAAAAGATTCTACTATATATTTATTAAATCCTAAGGGGCAGCTCTATTCTGTCCTAAAATATTGCTGTGTCAGAATACACACACACGCACAGAAGACAGAGTAGAACTGCTCCTTAGAGTTTACACTCAAAACTCATTTCCATTGAGTTGATTCCAACTCATAGCGCCCTGTAGGGAAGAGTAAAGCTGCCCCTGTGGGTTTCTGAGAATGTAACTCTTTAGGAAAATAGAAAGCCCCACCTATCTTCTCTTATGGTGGTTTCCAACCATAGCTAATCACCCAATGCGCAACCCACTGTGCGTCCAAATCTCCTTCACTTTCAGAAGACTTTACACCTTTAAGGGATAAGACCTCTCTGTGGAGCCTCTGGTCGGTTTGAACCATTGGCCTTATGGGTTGTAACCCAATTATTTGGCCCTCTGGACCATCCGTGCTCCTTCAGTCTTTGTAAGAGTCCCTTTTACTGTGGTAAGTTTGTAGTAGTAATAGCAACGCAGTACAGATATATTTTCTATTCATTCTTGTGGTTAAAAGTCTAAAATGATTGCCCAGGGATAACATAAAGGTTGGGGCGTGATTGTTTTCATCCTGGAGATGCTCGGTGTGTTAGACTGATTAACTAGAGAAATAAATCCAGAGACACTCATATATGGATTAGAAAGGGCTTTATATCAAAGAGTAATTGTATCTCAAGAAAACATCCCAGCCCAGTCCTGATCAAATCCCCAAGTTAGGTATTAGTCCATAAATCCAATACTAGTCCATAAATCTCCCTTCAGACTGACACAGCCACATGCAGTGATACAGAATTCAGGAAGATCACAGGTCCTGTGGGTGAAAAGTCTTGTGGATCCAATGGCAGTGGAAGCATCGCAGGGCTGGTGCACATCTCCACGGCATGGCTTGCTCAGGTCTCAGCATGGCTCCTCATGGCTTGTCAACAGGAAGGTGAAGCAGAGCGAGCTTGTGGACAGCCTCAAGGGAGAAAGAAGTCAGCATCTCAATTGCCCTCCCTTCAAGCTGGGATGTGAGTGACAAGCCGTCTCTGCCCACGAGTTCCTATGAGAGCCACGTTGGCACAAGTAAACCTATCAGTCTCTGCAAGAATCGATGTCCCTTGTTTTTGCTGATTTCTAAAACTGCCTGTAAACATTGGCTTCTGAGTCTGTTCTTCCACATTGAAAGCTACAAAGAGCAGGGGTCTTTCCTACATCAAATCCTTCCATTTCTCCTGCCTCCTTCTTGATCCCCAAGACCCCAGATCCTTAACTTAACCACAGCCTTAAGGTCCCCTTTGCCATGTCAGGTAACACACTCATAGGTTCTAGTAATTAGTGTTGTGCACATCTTTGCCGAAATAAATAAATTAATGCATAAATAATTTAAATACTAACAGGGGCAGAACTATGTTTCAAATATCACCTTAGATAGGTTACCTCCAGTTTGTTTCTAGGAATACAGACGAGTGTCTTCTTTGAGAAAAGGCAAGAGAGTCTATCAGGACTGGGTTATAGGATACCCTGACTATGCTCCAACACTGCAAATGACTATTGAAAATGCACAATATTTATAATATTTCTACTCAAAAGTATTTATTATATATAGTAGTATTACAACCATAAAAGCAGCACCAATCAAGTTGATTCTTTTTTTTTTTTTTTTTTTTAAACATTTTATTAGGGGCTCATACAACACTTATCACAATCCATACATAGACATACATCAATTGTATAAAGCACATCTGTACATATTTTGCCCTAATCATTTTCTTTCTTTTTTTTTTTTCTTCTTTTACATTTTATTAGGGACTCCAACAACTCTTACCACAATCCATACATATACATACATCAATTGTACAAAGCACACCCATACACTCCCTGTCCCAATCACTCTCAAGGCATTTGCTCTTCACCTAAGCCCCTTGCATCAGGTCCTCCTTTTTTCCCCCCCATCCCTCCCTTTTCCCCCCTCCCTCATATGCCCTTGGTAATTTATACCTCGTTATTTTGTCATATCTTGCCCTATTCGGGGTCTCCCTTCCCCCCTTCTCTGCTGTCCCTCTCCCAGGGAAGAGGTCACATGTGGCTCCTTGTAATCAGTTTCCCCTTTCCAACCCACTCACCCTCCACTCTCCCAGCATCGTCCCTCACTCCCTTGGTCCTGGAGGTATCATCCACCCTGGATTCCCTGTATCTCCAACCCTCCTATGTACCAGTGTACAGCCTCTGTCCTATCCAGCCCTGCAAGGTAGAATTCGGATCATGGTAGTTGGGGGGAGGAAGCATCCAGGATCTGGGGGAAAGCTGTGTTCTTCATCGATACTACCTCACACCCTAATTAACCCATCTCCTCTCCTAAGCCCCTCTATGAGGGGATCTCCATTGGCTGACACTTGGGCCTTGGGTCTCCACTCTGCACTTCCCCCTTCATTTAATATAATATATATATACACATACATATATACATATACACATAAATACACATACATACACACACTTATATCTTTTTTTTTTTTTGCATGATGCCTTATATCTGGTCCCTTGGGCACCTCGTGATCGCACTTGCCGGTGTGCTTCTTCCATGTGGGCTTATTTGTTTCTGAGCGAGATGGCCGCTTGTTCACCTTCAAGCCTTTAAGACCCCAGACACTATCTCTTTTGATAGCCGGGCACCATCAGCTTTCTTCACCACATTTGCTTATGCACCCATTTGTCTTCAGCGATCCTATCATGGAGGTGTGCAGTCAATGATATGATTTTTTGTTCTTTGATGCCTGGTAACTGATCCCTTTGGGACTACTCGATCACACAGGCTGGTGTGTTCTTCCATGTGGACTTTGTTGCTTCTGAGCTAGATGGCCGCTTGTTTTTCTTCAAGCCTTTAAGACCCCAGTCACTATCTCTTTTGATAGCCGGGCACCATCAGCTTTCTTCACCACATTTACTTGTTCACCCATGTTGGCTCCAGCTGTTGTGTCGGGAGAGTGAGCATCATAGAGTTCCAATTTAATAAAAGAAGGTATTCATGCATAGAGGGAGTGTTTGAGTAGAGGCCCAAGGTCCTTCCGCCACCTTAATACTTGACCTATAAATATAGACACAAAGATCTATTTCCCCAACCTCCTATATATATTTGCATGTACATGTCTTTGTCTAGACCTCCATGAATGCCCTTTGACTCCTAGCTCTTTCCTCCATCTCCCTTGACCCTCCTCCTGCCCTACTACCATGCTTCATTGCCACCTGGGCTAGAGTATACCTCTTCTCTAAGCAACCTTACCCTTGATCATTTCCCACCAGGCCTGCCACTCCCCCTTCTCTACCCTTTGGGGTCCCATGTTTTTCCCTTGTCCCTGGGATTGTTAACACCACTTCCTTACCCCCCCTACCCCCCACCCCAAGTCCCCCCGGAACTGTCGGTCCCGTTGTTTTTCCTCCAGATAGTTCATCCAGCCTGTCCTATTCAGACAGACCTGTGGAGTCACTAACATGCACGAAAACTAGACAGAGGAACACAAAGCAACAGTATATAACCGGACAACAAAACAACCAAAACAAACCACTGAAAAAGAACAGAACAAAACAGTTCACAAGAGAAAAGCTTGTAGTTAGTTCAGGGATCTTTGCTGGCCCTTAGGAGCGTTTTCCAGGCCAGTCTGTTGGGGCACCACGCCCTGGCCCCAAAGTCCACTTTCAGCATTCCCTGGGGACCTTGCCACTCCATTCCCTTGCTGTTCCGCTGCACTCCCCCTGTGCATTGCCTCGGTGTGGTGGGATCAGGTCAGGTGCAATTCCCACACTGTGTCTCCGGTGCTGTCCCCTGTATCGCCCTTAGTCACTGAGGGGCATCATGTCTCATAGTAGGGCCAGCCATGTTGTTCTCTCTGTGGACTGGCTGCTCTACTCAGGAACATCATCATCACGGCCTGGTGGGCCAGGCTGTGCTCCACTCTCTCCTCCTGCCCCTTCATCTGCTCCCGTGTGCTCTGGTCAAATATAACCATCTCCCATAGCTGCAGGGTCAATGTCGTCCTTTGGAACAAGTTCTTTTCGGGGGAGGGGCAGGAATCCACTTAATTTATGGTGCTGGGGCCTGCCTCCCAGACCTCTCCACCGGTTCCGTCCTCCACGCCGGGATAATGCATTCACACCTTGCGACACTGGGTTGAAGTCTGGTCCCACTTTCCCTGTGGAGATATAAACAATACCCTCCCCTTGGGTGGATTAATGCCCCATTTCTGTCATGCTGATTGTACTTACCTCAGGGGACTCATGTTGTACCTGTCCCTTTGGGACTGGCTTACCTCGCTTAGCATAATTCCTTCCAGCTCTTCCCATGAAATAACGTGTTTCATGTGCTCATCGGTGCTTTTCAATGCTGCATAATACTCCATTGTGTGTATGTGCCAAAGTTTGCTAATCCACTCGTCTATCGATGGAAACTTAGGCTGTTTCCAAGTCTTTGCTATTGTGAATTGTGCCGCAATAAACATTGGAGCGCATATGACTGGTCGTGTTTTATTTGCTGCTTCAACCGGGTATATGCCCAGTAGAGGGATGGCTGGGTCGTAAGGTAGATCGATTTCCATTTTCTTTAGGTATCGCCAGATTGCTTTCCACAGTGTCTGTACAAATCTGCACGACCACCAGCAGTGGAGGAGGGTTCCTATTTCACCACAGCCCCTCCAACACTTGTTGCTCTCTGATTTACTGATCTGGGCTAGCCTCAGGGGTGTTAGGTGGTATCTCATGGTTGTTTTGATTTGCATTTCTCTTATGGCAAGGGACTTCGAGCACTTTCTCATATATTTATTGGCCATATTGATCTCCTCTCTAGTGAAAGTTCTTCTCATTTCTTTTGCCCACTTCCTTAGGGGGTTAACTGTTTTCCTCTTTTTGCAGGTCATGATGGTGTTGTAGATTTTAGTAATGAGCCCTTTGTCTGACGTGTCATTACTAAAAATCTTCTCCCAGTCTGTGGGTTGCCTTGTCACCCTCTTGGCAAAGTCTTTCGAGGTGCACAGGTGTTTTATTCTTATTAGATCCCATTTGTCGATTTCCAGATCACCTGTGTGTGTCCCCTTCCCTGTTGCAGTGAGCCTATGTGCTCCCTGGGCCAGTGCTCTGAGATTAGTCCCGATTCCCTCCTTAATGGTCCTGATGGTTTGGGGTTTGACTTCTAGATCTGTGATCCACCTTGAGTGTATTCTTGTGCATGGGGTGAGGTAGACGTCTTGTTTCAACTTTCTACATGTGGATATCCATTGTTTCCAGCACCACTTATTAAAGAGGGCATCTGTTTCCCACTTGATGTTTTTGGGACCCTTGTCGAAGATCAGTTGTCTATATGCTGATGATTTTACTCCTGGGCTTTCTATTCTTTTCCACTGGTCTGAGTGTCTATCATTGTGCCAGTACCATGCTGTTTTGACCACTGTAGCTGTGTAGTAGGCATTAAAATCAGGTAGGGCGAGTCCTCCAATTGTGTCCTTCTTCTTGAGGAGTTCTCTGCTAATTCTGGGTTTCTTCCCTCTCCATATGAAGTTGGTGGTCAGTTTTTCCAATTCTTTGAAGAAGGTTGATGGTAATTGGATTGGTATAGCATTGAACTTGTAGAGTGCTTTAGGAAGAACTGTCATCTTTACTATGTTCAGCCTACCTAACCATGAGCAGGGGAGCTTCATCCATTTGTGAAGGTCACTTTTGGTTTCCTGTAATAGGGTTTTATAATTATGCTTATATAGGTCTTTAGTATTTTTTGTTAAGTATATTCCTAGGTATTTCAGTTTGTTCTTGGCTACTGTGAGGGGTACTTCCCTCTTAATCGCCTCTTCCATGGCCCTGTCCGATGTGTATAGAAACCCTACCGACTTCTGTTTATTGATCTTGTATCCTGCTACTCTTCCGTATTCCTCTATTGCTGTAAGTATTCCAACTGTGGAGTTTTGGGGGTCTTCAATGTATAGGATCATGTCATCTGCAAATAACGATAGTTTCACCTCCTCCTCTCCCAACTGGATCCCTTTGATGTCCTTCCGCTGTTCAAGTTGATTCTGATGCATAGTGACCCCAAAGGACAGTCATAAATCTTTGCAGGAAGAAAATTCCTCATCTTTTTCCTTCAGAGGGTTTGGTGGATGTGAACTTCTCATTTTGTAGTTAGCGGACCAACTGCTAGTGCACTCTACCACGAGGGCTCCTGGTGCGGTAGCCCAGGAAACATAAAGCCAAACACTTCCAACTCAACATGAACGCCTGCAGGTTTTCTGAAGAAACCAAGTGGCAATGCTTTTTATAACAACAGAGCACCAGGTGTTGAAAGTTCCTTTTATGTAAAATACAGATGTTAAATCCCAGCCATTAATCTGGATTTGAATTCCCAGAAATCAGATATCTCTAAATATTTTTCAGATAGATTATATTTAACCCTGAGGAATCTAATTTTGTAAGGTTAATGGACATATAATTCAAATGGAAAATTGAACATATGCAAGCTGGTGGAGAAAACAAGTTAAACATAAACAAGATAAAGTGAGATTCTTCTTAGTAGTAGAAAGATTTTAACTAATAGATATTAAAGAGGTTATCCTTTATCAGAAAAGACTAAAATTTCATTTTAACATTTCTTGGGCAAATACATCATTTTATTATTAGTGAGTAAATTGTACACATATTTGGGGGGTTATTTGGCTAAATTTGAATGAGTATAAATAAATCTAACCTATGTAAATTATGTTGTCACCTATTTTTAAATAGTTACTTTATGCTTGTGTGACAATGCTTGAGAGGGCACAAACAGAAGTGTCCTGTCTTCCTCCCCAAAGTTATACAAAAGTCATTGGTCATAAACTCTTTTCCACTTGGCCTAAATTCTGGTTCAAGATATTTTATAACACATCTTTCTAGCAACCACTATAAATCTATTAAGTGTGTCATGTGAGATGAGGAGGATAGCAAATCTCTGAAATCAATGATCTCAGAAATGGCTAAATTACCTAACGGTCACCATCAAAACTATGGTTTGCCATGAATGTGTAGGCATTCACTTGGATCAGCAGTCGCTAGGTAGGTTGCTGTAGAATGTTACCGAATTATCTTCCCATAGAAAACTCACTGACATTGAGTCAATTCTGACTCATGGGGACCCTGTGGAGGCTTCTTGGCCTGTGAATCTTCACACGCTGGCACTGAACCAAGATTAGCCTAATCCACAGCTCTCTTGGGGCTCAAATGAAAACCCAATTCTTTGAAAACCTCAGCTTTTTACTAGATATTTTTAATTATCAATGTCAATTGATTAAAGTATTAATCAGTCAATATTGAATGCTATTGTTGGGCAGATAAACCTTAATATTAATGTTAATAGTACAAGCACTGAAAGTTTCTGAACTTGGTTACAAAAACACATCCTTGGTTTACATGCCAAGTTAGTTAAAAAGAATGAGAGAGAGAAAAAGAGAAGACAAGACAAAGAAAATGGAAAGAAAGAAGAAAAAAGGAAATAAAAGAAAACTAGGTCCTAAAATAAATTGCCATTCAAATCACGGTGGAAATAGATGCCCAGATACACACCATTTGAGATGAGTAGAAGCCATGGAGCCATGGAGTTACTTAATATGACCCTTCCGGCCATAATCCTCCTTTCTGTGATGTGACTGTGGTTATGATCCCATCTTGGAGAGAGTTGGCTGTTAGAATCGTGACACGAGATTACAATGGGATATCTTTCGGGTTCCTACCTTGCTGGAGGGTGTTCCTCACACACGAGCCTTTGTTTCTTTGCGCGTATGATCTAAAGAAGGCAACATCCACATCATCTTCATCAAAGCCTTTGATGGTCTCCCCTTTGCGAGCACCCCCGGAGAAGCAAGGATGCCTGCTTTACCTTCAGACCTTTCCGTCTGTGCTGTGGCTCTGCATCACACTTCTGCACGACCTCTGGTGCTTGGGACTTGGGTTGCGACCTCAGCTAAGCTGATGTCACCAGCTGCTGGAGCTTTGTAAGTGAGGAGGATCCTGCAGAAGAACTTCTGCACTCTGGCGTTGGGATTTGCCAGCATCCACAATTGCATAAGCCATTTCTTTAATGGTCCCTAAGATGGGCGGTGGGGAGGGTGGGGGGGCGTGCAGAGAATTGCAGAGCACTAGCACTTGAGAGAAGAAAGCAAAGGAGGAGTAATGGTTCACCTCAGGGATAATGGAGTGCTATGGCAATTTGGGAAAGTAAGATGTTTTGTACATCTTTAAGCTTCATCTCACTGGGACTCAGGAGCCCGGGTGGAGTAGTGGTTATGCAATGATCAGCAATTCGAAACCATCAGCTGCTCCTCCAGAGAATGATGGGACTTTCTGCTAGTATACGAGTTACACTTTCTGAAACCCACGGGGCTGGTTCTAGGATGCCCCATAGCATTGTTATTACTAAGAATCAACTCAATGGCATTTCATTTGCTTGGTTTGGGGGAAGTTAGTCCAGCAAGTGAGTGAAGAACTTCTAGGGTCGGTAGTCAGATGGATAAAGCCACCCTGCTAGGGTTTCACTCTGAGAACACTGCAAGGCTTTCAGTGTGAGATTTTTTTGAAATTCTTTTGATGACTGAAGTGGAGGGAAATTGTAATAGTTTAATATACCATCGTCTTCTCTATAAACAAGTGTCTACCGTAAAAGGACAAGTACATTGTCCCAGATCAATGCAAAAGCCTTACTTTCAGTGTGAGAAGAGAATGAGTCACCACTTCATCTCTCTCTAACCTTCTAGCCTAAATGAAATGAGGTTGAAGGGAGGGGAACCTTGCTCACAAAGGCCAGGGCATTAAAAAGTTAAATTGGTCACTGCAGCCAAAGCAGGGGATAGATGGGAGTAAGTGGTACCTATAGCACAGGAAAAATCACGTGTGGTATGTGCAACCGCAGACACAGGACCACTTATAGACTGATATTTACACTTATCAAATTGCAGAGATTTCAAAATTATATTTAGACTTATCAAGTTGCAGAGATTATATATTTTAAAATTTCTAAGAACTTCAAACAGATGTTGGACTTTGTTTATTCTTTCTGAATCAATTGATATGATCATAAGATTTTTCTTCTTTGATCTCTTGATGTAGTCAAGACATCAAATTAATGATTGAATATGAAACGAAATAATCCTTCTATTCAATAAAATAAGTAGAGCAACTTTCACAGACAGATGGAATACACAGGAATCAAATTGATTACACCTGTGGAAATGCTGCTGGAGAAGCTCAATATCATCAGCCAGAGCATGGCCAGGAAAAAGAAAATAATATGTATGTTCAGGAGGTTATATGTAAGCCAGGCAAAGAGAATAATACCTACGTTCAAATTGAAGAAAATTTGAAAAGTCCACAGGACAAAAACCAATAGCTTGTGTATCTTCCACCTGAAATCAGAAACCATCTCAAGAGTAGACTTGAAACATTGATCACAAATAACCGAAGACTACACAAGCTATGGGATGGCATTAAGAGGAGCATACATTAAAAATAAGTCGTTAAAAAAGACATTAAATATTGAAATGAACATCGTGGATATTAGAAGAGACTCTAAAATTTGCTCTTCAGCATAGAGTGGCTAAAGTAAATGCAAGAAATGATAAAAGTACTGAACAGAAATTTTCAAAGGGTAACTCAAAAAGACATATAAAGAATTATAATGAAATGAACTGTACAAAGATCAGACAGTAGAAAACCAAAAGGGAAGAAGATGCTTGGCACTTCCCAATCTAAAAGAACTAGAAAAAAATTCAGGCCTTAACCTGAAATATTGAAAAATTCTCTAAGCAAAATTAAATGATCTAGTAACATCAATAAAATGTGAAAGGAATGCACAGAGTTGATGTGCCAAAAAGACGTGGTCTATGTTTAGACATTTTAGCAGGCATCATATGATCAAAAACACATGGTGCTGCCGGAAGAAGTCTAAAGTACACTGGTGGCCTTGGAGCAAGGAAACTGGCGGAGCACACCAGTCGATCATTTCCACAAAGTGAAGCAGCATTGCTGTGCACACCCTCTATTCCAAGATATTTGGAAGGCAGCTCTCTGGACCACTGACTAGCCTGGAGGGATCCACAGCTGTGCCTCCTCCCAGGAAGAGTGATCCAACAGAATGGAAGGTTTAAACAATAATAATATCACATGCCATTAAAAATTAAAATAGCTCAAAACAGTTGCAGCAATACATAGACAGGGAACTGTCAGAAATTCAACCGAATTCAGCAGAGAACATGGAATGAGAGATATCATTGCTGACATTAGATAGATCTTGGCTGAAAGCTGAGGACATCAGAAAGATCTTTATTTGTGTTCTAGTAACCATGCAAAGGCCTTTAATACTACGTGGAACATAACAAGTTATAGATAATATTGCAAACACCAGGACATCAAAGCACTTCATTATGCTCATGTGGAGCCTTTATACAGACCAAGAAGCAAGTCAGGGTTTCATCCTCTCAGTCTATAAGCTGAACAAAGAAGCTGGGCTAGCCGGACAAGAATGCAGCCTAAGGATTGGAGGTGGGCTCCTTTCTGACCTGTGATAAACAGGTAACATAACTGCATTTGCTGAGTGTGACTAGAACTGGAGACGCTTACTGATGAAGATCAAGGACTCTACTCTTCAGTGTGGATTACACCTCCACCTTAGGCTAGGTTTCTCTAGAAAAGCAAAACTGGAGGGTGTGTGTGTTGTAGGTAGATAGATAGATAGATAGATAGATAGATAGATAGATAGATAGATAGATAGACAGATGATAGATAGACAAGTAGTCAGATATCATGTAATATATTTTATAAAGTATGCATATATATTAGTATAGATAAACATAAAATATACTAAAACCCGAACAAACAAACTGCATACTGTCCAGGTAATCTGACCCACAGCACCCCTATCGTACCAAGTAGACCCGTCCGTGAGGGTTCTATGCCAGGAAACCTTGAAGGGAAGAGAAAGGCACATCTTTCTCATACTGCGTCTTCATCAAGAGGTTACACAAGGACATGCCTCCAAGAGATGCAGAGGGAGACAAGTTCCAAGGGTGTGGTCAGAGTCAGAAGGGAGGCATCTCCTCACTCACAGATGTGCAAGGGCTCGGGGACCGGACTGGCATGTCAGAGGGAAGCTTCTGGCTACAGAGGCAAATGAGCTCAAGGTCCACAGGTGAAGCTGAGAGGTGTGACAGCTCCTACGATTGTCATGTCAAGGTGCAGGCTCCAGGCTGCAGAGGTAAAATAATAGAATGTTGGCCGATTATAGGGTAGGCTACCGGCTGCCCAGGTGATGGAACTCAACCTCAACGGATAAGATGATAGGCCACTCAAGACTCTCCAGATTGTCACACCTGAGTGCAGGCCTCTGGGTACCCGAGGTTAATGAGTCCAGGTCAGCAGGTGGAAGGGCAGACTGCTGCTCATTCGCAAGATCGACGGGTGATGCCGCAGGTTCCTGGCTCAAGTCTGAAGATCTTGATGAGCCAGAGGCAGGCTCCAGAAGCAGGAAAAAGCAAGCGAGGTTTTCCACGTTCACTGGAAGTCATCCCAAGAAGACTGCTTTTCAATGTCCCGGCTGCCCTTAGGAGCGCTTATGAAAGATTCGTATGTTTCAGCTGCCAACCCTCTGCAGATCCAGCCGCAGCCACGTTGACACGGAGCTTTAATGATCCCACCCACCTCTGGTGAAAACGGTCGCTGTACACATTTATCTAATCATGCAAATCTGGAAAGACAAGTATAACAAGCCCATACTTGTGCCTAAAATGATATAGCTTACACCTGTGTAACCCAAATTGCACCAACATCACTTACGTCTTCTATTTTATAAGTAAACAAATGCATTCACTTGCTGTGCATATACATGTACAAACTACTCCTAACCACTACAGTTACCGTTTCTGAAACTGGTCCCAAGGCCATCGCTGCGATTGCAAACCACCCCCTGTCACGGCCCATTCTGTACTGTCCTTGCCTGCAGCCGGTACCGCAACTGGTGCGGTTATTTGCCCCGTGGGATGACCCCTACTTTCATTTCTAAAAGGTCTACATCCTTGGTAGTCATGTCACATTTGGGAGTTAGAAAGACGATGAGTAGAACAAACCTGCCAAGTATTTCACCTCACCATATGTACACATACCGTAATTCTAATAATTTAAAATACGTGTGTTCAACCAAATCACACCAAATGATTAGTTGAGCTCTTTCAGATACGGTCACAATAATTTTTCCCAATTAGTTAATATATATCCTCATTACATATGTATTTCTGGTCAAAGATACATTATTTAATGTAAATTTCTTTTAAATAATTCATTATAAGCAGTACTTATTGGTAGTAAAATACTAGTCAACAATGGTTTAATATTTTTCTAACCCAGAATATAGTGACCACTAACTACATTGGCTTTCAACCTCACAATACTGTCTGCTATGCTTTTTATCAGTCTTCATATCATAATGCAGAAATTTGACTTTTAATATTTTAATAGATGTATAATACACTATAGCAGTGGTTCTCAACCTTCCTAATGTCACAACCCTTTAATATAGTTCCTCATGTTGTGGTGACCCCAAACCATAAAATTATATTCGTTACTACTTCATCATTGTAATTTTGCTACTGTTATTAATCGGGTGACACTGTGAAAGGGTCATTTGACCCCTCAAAGGGGTTATAACCCACAGGTTGAGAACCACTCTATTATAGATTTCATCCACCACTTATTGTCAGTTTGTCATTCTGTGGTGGCTTGGATGTAGCTGTGCTGCTGGAAGCTATGTCACTGGTATTTCAAATTCCAGCAGGGTCACCCAAGTGACCAGTCCCTGGAGGAGGATGTCATGCTAGGTGAGGTGGAGGGGAATCACAAGAGAGGAAAACCCTCAATCAGGTAGACAGACACAATGTTTGCATCAATGGGAGCAATTGGGAGGCTGGCAGTGTTTTGTTCTGTTGTGCATCGGTAGCTATGGGTTGGAACAAATGTGATGCCACCTAACACTGAAAACAACATAGAGTTTATATTAGCCCTTCCCAGAGTGACCTCATATACACAGGAACGAATTTTCTTCTTCTTTTCTGTGTTTAACATTCATTCAGAATTCTTGACCAACAGCCTGCCAAGCATGCCTAAACAAATCTCATCTAACCTATTTTCTACATAAGGGCCACCAAAATCTTCTTGCATATCAGATCAGAAGACCCTTCAATGTTGTGTTTGTGAGTCATTTGAAAGAGTAAATTATGTCTGAACGTATGGCAATAAATAAAGCACAAAATGGACACTTGTTTATTAGAGCTAAAAAAAGACTGCAAAGTGTGACTGTCTTCTATCATGCTTATTGGGTGATTCAAGTTTTTTTTTTATTCTACGCAGTTATGAGTGATTGCCAAATTGCCACATGTATTGATTTTGTGATTAAAAGTAAAATTTAGCAAGTAGACAAATCTACAAATACAGAATCCAAAGATAATGCGAATCAATTTTAGTTGAATCAAGTTTAAAAATCAATATGACAATTTGTTGTCACTTAATTGAGGTGTTTTGGTCATTTATACTTAATGAAATTTTTTTAGTGTAAGTCTACCATGTTAATAATTAGGCACCAGGAGGCATAGTGGTTATGTGTTGGGCTGCTCACCCCCAGATCAGCAGTTCAAAACCACCAGCTGCTCTTCAGTAGAAAAATGAGACTGTCTGCTCCCAGAAACATTTACGCTCTTAGAAGCCACAGAGGCAGTTCTACATTACCCTGTAGGATCACTATGAGTTGGAAAAGACTCAATGGCAGTGACATATTGCTAATTATTACCTGTTTTGCATTTATTGCTTTCTGTTGTAGTGTTTAACATATTTTCAGTTGTTCTTTTTAATATTGATACTTATCCTTTGGGATCTTGACTATATCTCTAATGCATGTTTAAGTGGGTTCTCTAGAGATTATAAAATACATACATACATACATTTCCACAATTGATTATAATTAGTATTTCATGAGTTCAGTTGTAATGTAAAACCCTTACTACCTTGAAGATCCCTTCGGCTTCCTACTCTTATGTTATTATCCCTTATATGTGACATCCATCTACATGGAAACTACAAGGCAATGCTGGTTTGGTTCTGTTGTTTTCAATGGGTAGCATGCTTTGAAGAACTGAAGAGGAGAGTAATCAGCTACATCTAACCAGAGCGTCTTAGTGACCTAGTGGTGCTACAACAGGAAGAGTAAGATACCACAGTTTAGGAGGGTAGATTGTTGATTCTAAGAGAAATAGTTTTCTTTCTTTCAACCCGGAGGGAAAGTGATTGGATCCTTTAGCAGCTTTGGGTCCTTATGTACCTGGGAGATCTCCACATGCCTCCATCATTCCTTTGAATCTAGAAGGTTCTCAGGGCAAAGACTCAGAGTCCAAATGATGAGGTCTTCTTTGTTGGTGAGACCAAGGTTTTAAGTTGCTATTGATTTGGACCCCAACTCACGGCAACGCTCCATCCAGCAGTGTCAGGTCATTATGGTCCAAAGGATTGTCCTGGGTTAACTTCAGAACTAGACACGGCTTTCTCCCTCATCTGCTTTAATCTAAAAACTCCACGGAAACCTATTCAGCATTAGAACAACACAAACCCTCCACTTAGAGATGAGTGCTTACTGCATCTGAGGATCATTGGCCAGAAATCAAACAGAGTCCCCTCATTGAAAGTTAGAATTATAGCAATAAAAAGCCATTACTTTTGTCACAGGCTATAAAATTCTTCAGATACAAGGGGTTTCACAATATTCACGACAAAATTTCATTACACTCTCATCACATTTTTCCCCACAAACTTTTTGAAGTCTCCCTCATATTTTGTACTATTTCTTCTGGTATCCATCATTTTTTAATGAGAAATCTGCAGTCATTTAAATCATTTTGCCTCCCAGTTGATGTGAAAGAAGTCTTGTGTTTCAGTGGTTAAGCACTCAGTTCTTAACTGAAAGGTCAATGGCTCAACGCCTTAGCTGTTTGGTGGGTGATGGATGTAGCAGTTTGGTTTCATAAAGATCAACAGCCTTGGACACCCTCGGTGGCAGTTAGACTGTCATATAGAGTCAACATAACTTGGCATTGACTCAACAGCATTTGGGATTTTTAGATGATGCATCTCAGAGCAATTCTATAGGACAGAATGAAATGGCTCCATGGGGTTTCTGAGGCTAAAATCACAGTAGGATCAGATTGCCAGGACTGGTGAGTTGAAAATGCTGATCACAGGCATAACTATTGGGAGTCAGCAAAAAGATGATATAATTTTATAGGTCTATTTAAATTGACTACCTATTTATTAATTAGATGGTATTTTTTTCTTGAAATCAAAGACATCATTATTTTTTAATACAAATTCCTTTTCAAATACGGGATTTTGCCACCATTTACCCCTATTTGGTGGATTGTCTTTTACTTTCTCAAATATATAATTTGAAGAAAAAAAGATTTTAATTTTGATAATACCAAATTATTTTTATTTGTTTCTTGTGTATTGGTAACCTATACCAAAACATAATTCCTAGTCATGTCTTCCTTGAAGAGTTTTATATATTTAACCCATGTACTTTTCTTGACTCTGTATATATTTATAAGTATTTCTTGATATTTTCAATCTCTTTGTTGATGCTTTCTATTTTAATATTTATTTCAACAGTTTTTCAGTTGCCCAGTGAAACATTTTTATAATGCTTCTTTACAGTCTTTGCCAGATAATTTCAGCACAGTGATTTTACTTTGTCTTAAAAACTGAGAGTCGAGTGGTTCTTCATATGCCAAGTGATTTTGGTTAGTGTCATAAATATTTTCAATATTATATTATAACACATTAGATCGTAATCCTGTCATGTGAAGAATGCCATGATTTCCTTTTTGCTTTCTATAAGCTAGGGTTCCAACATCACCTCATTTTCCAAAGGCTTGGCAGTCTTTATGTTCTGCATATGCACTAACTAGAAGTCAGTTGACACATGACTTTGACACTGTTCCCTTAGCTCCACTTCCGAACTCTTGATAGGCCAGTTTCGTGTTTGCATAGGCCAAAGAGTAACCTAGGAATTAATCAGCAACTGTATGTGGTTGCTCCCCTAGCCCCTTTCTCTCTGTGAACTCACTGGTACCGACCCTTTCTCGCATGGAGCAGCTAGGTGGGTACTGCTACCCTGTTGGTTAGAAGCTACAGAATTGATCATAGCCAGACCAGAGCCCCTTGGGCATCATTTGAAATTTAATTTGAAATATTTCGCTCACTGTGGTCATTTTCATACATATCAATCTCATAATGTCACTTTTTTTGTTTTTCTGTGCGCTTGTATGTTTTACAATCTATCTAATTCAGTCATCCCATTTGTCAGGAATCTAGATTTCAGGAGGCTGCACGTTGTGGCCAAATTAGTACTGATAGATAGAAAAAGGGAACTGTATTTTAGATCACCTAATATCTAGTACACTAGTTTCCCCACAGGGCATTTTATCTCTTACAAGCTCAGGTTTAAGAAAAGTATCTCATACCTTGAATGTAAAATTTTTAACCTTCCTTTTCTCCTCTGAATAAATTTACCACCACAATTATGATTAGATGTTGGATTATATTATGGAATCATAATATATATATATAATAGCTAGAGAGAGAGAGAGAAAGAATGATATGGTAAGCCTGACTCAGGGAAAATGCTAATAGTTCAGGTCTAATCAATAAATACATTAAACCATCTATTGAGTCTGTAACAAATTCCATACATAAAGTTGCTTGGCAAATTCATTTGATGAGTTAAATGAGAGTATACCTTCTAATTTGTTTTCATATTTAATTATCCATTTATTCTTTTGATTCATAGGCAGTAATTTCATCCTGTTGATTCCCTCTTGACCTTGTGCTTGTAACTGAATCCTGAGATCTGGCTTATGGCCCAGGAATATGTAGAAAATGGTTTATATTCGCAGCAAGCTGCCCTGGGCTGCACCACTTTGGTTTCACGTTGTAACTGTGCTAAAAGCGGCCTAGCTTTCCCATGTACTCTCTATTCTGTCCAAATCCCTTGTCATTATAGCAGATGTTTGGATTATTGCTCTGTAAACTATGTCAGAATTTCAATCTCTAGTATCTGTTTATTATTCTCCAAGGGTGGTATTACAAATGTTCTCATGCACAGTTAATACTTATAAAACAGACTGTCTTGTTTCCCATAAAGAAATTCTCAGCAGAAAGTTTTTGTTAATCAGAGTAAATATATCTAATTTGAGGAGAGTGATTTTAAGTGCATATGAGAAAAGGATTTGAGCTAGAATGAAGAACATTTCAGATAGTGTTCCAGCCACTTAAAATATGAATATACATACATTTATACAATTTAGTACCTTAAGACTTGTTAGAAAATATTTTTATATATTTTACAAAAGTACATTTATAGTAAAATTGTTATGCTATAATTAAATAATTTTATTCTGACAAAGTTACTTTAATTTATATTAATATCTGTTGAAATTATATCTGCTGAGAAAGCCTAATGGGTTTGAAGTATGCAAAGGTAACAAAATAAAATAATTCTTAGAATAAAAGGTATTCAAGAAGAGAGATTTATGGGGAGAATACCAATGCATAAAATTTATACTCACGTGAAAAATGGTATTACTTTTAAAAAAGAAAAAAAGGTAACTGACAGCTTTTTAAAATACATGTTTAAAGCCTGAACTATTAGTTTCCTCCAGTTGTTTGAATGAGTTATTACAGCTTTTACAAGGACATGAAATAAGATTTCCTGAGGTGACTTGGTCCAATTGGGTGTTGATGAAGAGTAAGATCTCTGAAATAGCATTTATTTCTCTTTTACATTTCTATATTGGAGTTCTTGTTTTAAAACGAATTGAAACAGTCTAAATAGGGTCTATGTCAGATAAAGGAGCATTACGTACGCTTATTACAAGAAATGTAAGCAGACTAATACTCTGAGGGGTAAGCATTTTTAGCAGGCTAATACGCTCTCTGTGTTTCTAGAAAACAAGGTGTATCACCAAGTGAGAAATATTTGCATGAGAATAGTTTTCTTCTCTCATTTACTTCACATATATTTGTCTTTCAGTGTCTCCAATTTTTATTCTTTAGTTATTTTGAATATAAAGCTGGCATTAATAAATGAAAGGGGCCAGAAAGAGGAGCCTCCTAGTCCTCTCTGAAGTGATTAGGAGAGTGACAGAATTCTTTAGGGAAATGAAAGGAAAGGGGCAGGGGGAATTAAGGCGAAGGGTCAATTAGCTGCTCAATCAGCCCCGTAGAAAAAGGTGCAGTAGCTTTTACTTCGTCCACTTTGTCTTACAGAGTGGACACAGCGACAGGCAGTGAGGGCGGTCAAAGATTCCTCAAGAATGCCAATGGGGATGACGTTAGCATTTAGGATTTTAGCAAACGCAGGGGGACAGGGAGAGAGAGAGAGAGAGAGAGAGAGAGAGAGAGAGAGAGAGAGAGAGAGAGAGAGAGAGAGACAAGGTCAGCTTGGAAATGATGAATGTCTTTTTGCTGAAAGCTGTACTGAACGTCCTTGAGTTTAATCAAAACTATTTGTTTTTAGTCAGCTTTGCTGTTGTCTCTTTTACTCCTGTCCACTGATAGCTTGACATTAATGACATCATAAATCATGTGAAGTGGCGGCTTGGGTTGGTAGCATTTCGAGTGTTTGTTGAGACGTCCCGGAGTGTCTGAGAGGCCGGTACAAGGATGGGCGTCATCCGGACGGCCGGTGGTGGGTGGCACTCCTGGGTGGGGACAAGCAGAGTGCACCGCCAGGGCAGCGACCCTTCATTAAGGAATGTCTGGCTCCTCGTTGTAGGAGGACTGGAGAAAGGGACCGTTTAATGCATGGATTTATCTTTAATTTGTGTTTCTCACAGTTTTCAAAAGTTGATTTTAAAAGCCCACAATAATTTAAAAAAAAACAGAGAGAGAGCGTCTGTCCTTCCAGCCATCCAATGCCTGTAAAGCAAAGCAGCGGATTCGATCTGCTGCTGCTGATCCTCCATGGTAAAGTCTGTCCCGACTGCAACAACGCGCACAATTTGAGCAGATCTATCATGCACACTTTTTAAAAGCCTCCTGTGAAGCGTAAAGCATTATCTCTGCACTGGAAATTTATTCTTTGGAAAATGTCTAGTTTTGATCAGTTTTGTATTTGTTGCAGAGTAATTTCACCAAATCACTCCACGTTGTCTGGCTTGTTATGTGCGCGACTGTGTACTCAGGCCACGCTGTTCATTACTAGGGAATTCCACAGCTGAGGGGAAGTAGAGTCCCTTAACTCTTATTTAAATCATAGTATTTTGTTGCATCGGGTATAACAAGCATTTTATACACACATACATATATATATATATATATATATATATATATATATATATATATATATATATATATATATATATATATACATACACGCACACATATATATATGCTAAGGATAGTGTATGCGTCATTTACTTCCTTATTAAGTCAATTTCTTAACAAATTAAGCAATGAGAGGTGCTCTATTTTTAAAGGCAACTGGCCAAACGACATCTTTTCTTGGGTCCCGGAGAAGGACATCATCGGAATGTGCCCTGGATAACGTCAAGCGGCCTTTGGAGTTCCTCGCACTGTGGAGATAGTTCAGCCAAAATATATAAACACTTGTTCAGATTTTAACAGAAAAAGCAGTTTTTGACCTACATCCAGAACGGAGAAAATTGATCACTGCTACACAATTCCAGACAAGAAGCTGCAAAGAAAGGCATTAAATAAAATCAATCATTTAACAACTCGGAAAATTTAATCCTTTGGTTTTCAGCTGAAGTTGAGGATAAAAATATTGGTATAGTTGTGAGTGTATATTCTTAAGCTCCCTCTTTCGATATTTACTGCATATCTGCTAATAGGTTATTTCTAGATTCTTCCATGAAGTTAAAAAAAAGAAATTTCTATGAAATAACTTGATATAGCGTAAAGGGTATATATTTTTTCCTTTGGTCAACAACAAAGGATATAATGGCAAAAAAATAAATTATAATGCAGCTTTTTTATTCCTTCAAATAAGATTGATTCCTGTTATAAAATATTTTTATTTTCTCCACGACCCAAATGGTGGCAAAAAATTATAATAAAACAAATCATTGATGAGCTGGATATAGCTAGGGAAATATAGTCCAATTCTTTAGAACTTTGCCTCCGTACTATGAGTTCCTTGACAAACCTCACAAAACATGAACGTGGAATTTTAGATGATTACATTCCCAAGAAATATTCAAACTCTCATTGGGTCGCTTCCTGGTATCTTTCTATGTAGTCTGTGGAGAAGGTTCCCGTTGTCATGTGCTGTAGCACGGGTTCTGGCACAGAGACCCCGTGTGCCACAGAAGGCCACTCCTGTACCATCCTCGCACTTGTTCCTGAGGTGGAGCCTAAGGTGGAGGAAGCCGCTCTGCCAATTCACTTGGTCTGGGGTCTTCTTTTTGTTACCCCTCGACTTTACCGAGCTGTTCTCATTCAAGAGAAACTGCTCTGTACCATTTCCCACCCCAATTTTTCCTACCTTTGCTCTGCACATTGATTGCCCCCACATGACTTTTCTCCCCGTGTGTTGGTTTGATGCATTTTTCTTAGGAATAATTTAATCGTCTTTACTTTGATCTGATTTATACAAGATAGAATCAGAAAGACGTTATGTTGGTACATACTCCAACTATGTGCTGGGATGAGAAGTAGCTTTTCTTGATCTGCGCCCCTTCTGATTTACATATTACCAAAATGCACGTGTCCTGCACGGGATAATGGACGTTGCTTGCTCCAGCAAAGGGGAACGCGCAACACGACGGCACATGAACAGAATGGCTCCCTGGATAGCAGAATGCCTTTGTTTGATCAAGGAAACACAAGGAAATACCTTTTCGGTGTTCTCTGCATGCAGAAGAGATTGCTTTCACACTTTGACTGGGAAGAACTGTTATGTCTGAGTTCAATTTTCTGTATTCTGTGCCTAACTCTCTTGAAAACACTTCTAGGACACTAACCGTATACATAGTAAATTACTTGTTTTGCTATTAACATAGACCTTCTTACTCAAATATGTATAGAATGTTTTCCTATAAAAGAAATAAAAATGGCATCCTTTATAAATAAAGAAAAACATCAAATTGAGCCATTCTTTTTTGTATTCTGATGATTGATTCCATCTATTCTAAAGAATTTTACTTTCTAGACAACTGATAATAAAACAGGTACAACCATTTGGAAAAGCCTGCCTCATACAGAACTGCTACTACTACCCTCATATGAACATGGAAGCCTGTGCCTGCACAGGTATGAATATTCCAAATGCCTGTGTGCATATGATGATTCATACTCGAATATCTGAAAGCTCCGGTAAAGTTGCAGTGGTGAATTAACCGTTTCATTTATCCGGAAGATTGTCATTTTACTATTAGCTCTCATTGCAAGCCTGATGAAAATATAGACACTCTGCGTCTATTCAAAGATAAAGCAAACTACGGGGCATAGAGATATAGTGGATGATGCAGTGCGCTGTCAACGTTCCATGATGGGGTTCTAGCTTCCAGCCTCTGATGATGCTTGTGTACCAAGGTGTTAATAAATCTGTCTGGGTTCTAAGCTGACTTGATTCATGACTAATTACCTTCTATAAGTAATTATGAAATTTGGCTAAATATAACTTTTACTAAGTAAAATCATTCAATTTAACAAGGAACACATTAAAATAAAAGAATGTATACCATAAAACAACATGGTCAAAACTTATTTTCATAATTGTTGAATACAATTTTATAAATATGTAACCATAAATAACTTTCAAGTAACTGATTTTATATTAAAATGGGATTTGTAAAAGAATGCATCACTCAAAAATTTTTAATGTGTTCAGGGTGAGGCTTAGGCCCTTATTTCTTGGACTATTACTTCAGAATGACAGTTCAAATTAAAAAGAGTTAGAGCAGGCAGGCATCCCTCAATGACATTCTACTTGGGCAATTACGTAGTTAAATAAACCCAGTATAGGAAACTCATTTTTATTCTCTCAAGGTAACAATGTTGAATGTGCCAGACAATGAGCATTGGATGTAATCCATCGAGAAACTCTCCTTGATCAGAACTTTCTTCATGTCTTGTTTTAAATATATATTTTTAAATCTATGTTAATTCTTAACACCTAGTAAATACAATCAGTTGGTAATTGATGGAAAGCAAGCAAGAATTTTTGCATGGTTTTATGTATTGATGAAAAATGGGCTTACCATATCTAATAGTAAAGGTTGTCCATGTACAAAGATAACCAATAATGTGGGTAAGGGGACTTGATATATAACTTCAACTCTGTTCACCACATCCTGAACAGTGCAAGATTGTTATCTGTTTTTGATAAAGAAAAAAAAGCTCACCAACTTAACATACGAAAAATTGTGATTGTCTAGAGAGAGAATGTGTGTGTATGACTTTTCCTAATTTACATAATATACCATATGAACTATCAGAAATCTATTGCAAAACCTTTGTTTCCTGAAAGCCAAAATCAAACGTATGTCCATTCTGACACAGAGCGGCCTTAGGGGGGCCAGTGAGACAGGGTAGACTGCCTGTAGCGCTTGCCGGGCCTTCGCGTCTCAGAGGCACTGGTGCGCTCACACTCACATCTGTTTGCCTAGTAGGAGTCAAGCATTTAACCATCATGCCACACCGTTCCTTGTTGTTTCATTAGGGGGAAACAATTACAGCCCATTGCAAATCATGTTTTCACTCTGTTAAAGGGAGACAGATCTTGATCTTTAATCTGCATAGAATTAGAAAATTTTTGAAGGAATATCATGTACGATACCCAAACTTCTGAGTGATGAGATATCACTATTTCCCCCTTACTGAGTCTTTGCAAACAAATTGTTTTACTGTATCATAACTATTTATATTTATACTAACTATATTTTAAGTATCATTAAGACCTTTCAAATGGTCATGGATAAAGAGACTAGCATTGGATCCACATCCATAAAAGATCTATTAACACGAAGACAGCCATGTCTCTGGTGTTCACAAAGGTTAAATACAAAAAAAGGAGCTGAAAAATAAATCTGTGTAGGAGAAGAAAAATTCTAGACTATATCAGAAATGTCAGATTGACGAAGTAAAGAAAATAATTTGAATTTACTCCTTAGCTTACTGATGTGCTAGAGCTAATCTTACACTGAGTCAGAGTTAACCCCAAAGAATCAGCTACTGAGCCTTGCTGATATCTTTGTGATATGTGTCAGTAATAGTCAAATAATATTTTCTGTGATAAATATAGCAAAATAAATGTAGATAATTTCCCATGCTGTACGTGAAATGCTTTTTTCTCTTCCCTAATATTTACTGTTCACTTTCTATGTTACAGCATTTGGAGGGGAATAACAATGGCTTATTAAGAGTTTATTATGTAGATTTACCTAACCTCTCCCATCCCAGGGAGAGAGTGAAGCACTAAATTGTAGAAAATATAGGTTCCTTTAAATCTTCTTGTAAGATTTTTCATCATTCAAAGGAATAGTCCCAGGGATTTTAGAAATACATATAGAAAAAATATTGGGAAAAAACAAAATATCCTTTATAAATATATGCAATCATTTGTCTTGAGAGATTTTCTGGTAAGCAACAGAAAATCATAAGGGGTGGATGACGTATGAACTCCAGAGCAGTATTTTACCACAAAAGCACGGAACCCTGCTGGCATACGTAATTTAATGTGCGCCATGCCTCCCCTAATTCAATCAGGTCTCTACATCCTTTCTTTTATATTCCAATTGGATTCCACGTGCTAAAGCCATCAAGATTTTCAGGGTGAAATGAATGCTTGTATTAATCCTGCAATTTCCATTTAAAACACAGCATCGATTTGATTAATAAGGTTTGATGCTGAATAATTATATGGCAAATATGTAGGCTCTAGGAAAACCACAGATGTGACCACCAGCAAAAGCCTTGTGGGAGAAGGGGGTCAAAGGGAAGCAATGGCCATGACTGAGGTGATGAATCCTTTGGCTTTTCTTTTTATGCAATTAACAAGCAGGGCTTCTATTAATTTGCCACCCCCCGAGCCTTGACTGGTCAGATGCGTCTGGGTCAGAGGTCATAGGGGCAGAGTAAGGGTCATCCTCACAGCAGCCCTGGAAGACAAGGGGGGAGGGGGAGGGGGAGGGGAAGGGGGAGGGGAAGGGGGAGAGCAGTCGATAAGGAAAGCAATACAAATGACATGGCTGAGTCTACCGGCTCAGGATGGAGGGATGGAAGGGAGCGCATTCCCTTAATGTTAAGATTGCTATTGTAGAATAATAAAAGCGGACGCTGCACATTTAATTCAAAGTAATCCATCTAAGGTGCAGTGGTTGAGCATCCAATAAAAGAAAATCAATGTGGCCTCCACGAGGGAAGACAAACAATGCTTGCTTTTACTGAAGGGATTACAGGTTAGCATTTATTCAGTGTATTGTAATCTGATGTCAAGTGGGAGAAAATCAAGCCAACAATCCATTACCACCGGTTATAGGCTAGGTGCTGATCTCATGCAAATGGACTTTTCATAGAACTTATTCAATCATTTCTGTGTTCGAGTTATGAAATATTTTTTTTCTACAGGGTTGAGCATCAATGGAATCCACGCCACATCTTCAATGAAGGCACACCAGGAGGCACACATGTTTAATTTTACAACAAAGCTTTTAATTTTTACCATTTTATTTGGGTTCTAGTCATTAATTAATTATATAAAATACATAGTATACTTCTAATAAAATAAATGGAGAATTTGCTCCTATTCTGGGCTGAGTTTGTTTTCTTTCATTTCCCTCCCTAAACCTTTTAGGATGCTCTTTCAAATGCTTTCCTATAAATTTATCTATTTTTATAAAAAACACATAAATTATATGTTTTCAAATGCTGATGGAATTTTTATTTCTCTATAACTTATGAGGGAAAAACGCACTTTGCACAGTAATGCTTTTAAATGTGTATTTTAGACGAAATCCTGTATTCCACGTCCTAGATTTTTGAGAACACAACACCTTTTAAAATAAAATACCACTTAAGCTAGATTATATGATCTACTCAATTTTGGAATTAATAATTGTTAAAATTATAAATACCTTAAATATTAGCAACATCATTCATAAGAGAATTAGTCACATTTCCCTGTTTGCTTTTGCAATAAAGATTTAGGGTGATTACTGCTCCCTACCAAATGCAGTGATCTTTTGAAGTATAAGAAGAAGTTCATTAAACATAATACAAAATGGCTAGCAAACCTGGCAAAGCAAACATTTTTTTCAAGTACCCTGCTTATTGTTAGAATCGAGGGCACTTGTAAGTGTGAGGACAATCATTACCACATGCTTGGATATATTGGTGATACTTTGCAGATTGCATTGCTCTTCATCCCGGTGCTACTTCCAAACATTTCAGAATTACTTGGTAGGACGAAGGGAAATTGGATTTGACACTATTTTTATTATCAAAGCTCAGTTTCGTTTTATTACCCTAGCTTTGATGGAACGTTTTAGGTTTTTATTTGGTTGGAATTAGAAATTTGACTATTTTATGTTCAAGGCATAAAGAAATTTAAAGCCTATTATTTTCTGTACTCCCCACGATTTCTCATATATGTATTAAATATTTCATTGTATTAATGAGCTACCCACATATTAGTAGTTTCAGGAATATTGGATGGACAAATGACATCCATTCTTTTCTTTCTTACATATTACTATTAAAATTAGTTAACTAGATAGATTGGGCTGCTGCAGTTCTGTATAATGCAACTAATTTCTCTTACAAACCATGTTCTTTTGATTATGGTAACCATTTTGTTGCTTTTCTTTGCTGATGTCTAGTTTTGCAAGTCGCATAATTAACACAATGTTTCAAAGTCTCGAGTGAAACAATCTACAAAGTCCATAGATCAGATTGGAACTAAAGTAAATTGATTATAGACCAACTTCCTTCAAGTGTTTTTATCTAGGTAATAGCCTGCTTGTCCAAGAGTGATTCGGGGTCATATTTGCATTTTACTCCTTGAGCAGATCAAATTGCAAATTAAAATTTGTAACTTTATAATCTGATGTCACCTTGAAATCCAGTTTGAATTAACTCGATCTTTTTGATCAGATGTTACATTGAGACTAAAAATACAGTTTCTTCATATAGGTATTGAAATTGACAAACAAGTTGAAGGCTACTAAAATTGGAGTGGATATACTGATTCATTGTCACAGTGTGACTTATACACCTAGTTCCTCTCCAGATGGGGTTTTACTAGGGTTTCTCATGAACTCTTAATATCTTGTTTCATTTGCATTAATGAAGTGAGGTGGATGCACTTGCTCATGTCTACTGTGCATAAACAGCCTATGTCATTCTGTTTCCTCATTTTGTAGCCAAAAAAATTTATTTCAATAAGTAAAAAGTAATCAGATACGAAAAATGCAAGTGAGTCTCATAGAGACAAAAAAGAACTGGTTTCTTTTCATTTATATTTGTAAATGATTAGCTTGCTTTAGGGTATCTAGGTAACATGAAATCACTTCAAAACCAGAAACGATGAAGAGATGAACTCTAGGCTAACAGTAATGGCAAAAATAATTTCCAAGTGAAGGCAGAACCACTTCATTTTGTGCAGAATGTCTGAATGACTTCCACTGGACTTTAAATAAAAAATGGAAACCATTTGAGCAAATACAGGGCAGCATCGAATCTATGGCGCTGAGAGGCATTTTTGATGTTTTTGCATTTTTGTGCAGAGAGCCATAAAAGGTTGCCAATGGGGTATTGTAAAACCACAGTTAACAGTGAATTTTAGATAGACATAACCAGTTAAAGGTGATTGAATATCAAGGGTGGAGTAGTGCTTATTATACCTGCTGTTGGGAGACTTCAATTCATTATTGTAACAGAATGAAAACAGCATTGCTGCTGTCTAGGACATGCTTGTAGTATTGATTGGGTTTCTCCAAAGTCTTCTCTTAGGATGCAGAGTGCAGTCAAACATGCGCAAACATCACTCAGTCGCCCTGATTCTGTCGTGCGCTCCTTGTACCTCACACTACAGCAGCCAAAGACACAGGAAATGCGTCTTTATTTGAAGCCAGACAGGACATTAAGCCTACTCCAGGGGCTATGCAGACATGGCGTCCTTTCTTTGGGAGACCAGGTTTGACACTCACATTGTCATTAACATTCCAGTCCTTGTGTGCTCTCTCAGTTAGGGTTAAAAGTCAGAGTGGCATCTTGCCCTCCCCCCCTACACACACACTAAGCGGAGTGGAACATAAATAAATCTGGGGGAGATAGGCTCCCTCCTAGAAAATCCGCCCCAGCTGCAGTCCAGGCAGATCGAGAGAGGCCTGGCCAGCCCAGTACATACTCCCACACTTCTCCCAGAATTTTCTACAGACTACCCGGTCTCCAGAAAGGTATTTCTGAAGGAGAAGACTATTCTCTACTTTGCATTTTCAAAACCAGCCATAACAATTGACTAGGCCCGATCTAGTGTCTAGATAAAACAAAACACAAACACACAATGGTCTCGTTGATTTCCACTGCTGGCAATCCCCCAGCGGAACTATGGCCTCGGGTTTTCGAGGCTGTAACTACTTGGACTAATAGTTGAGCATCTGTTTGTTCAGAAGCAATGGAAAGCTCCTTAGGGGCAAGGATGGCAAGACTTCATCTCATGTGTTTTGGGTATGCTATCAGGAGAGACCAGTCCCTGGAGAACAACATCATGCTTCTTAAAGTAGTGGGGCAGCAAAAAGAGGAAGGCCCATGACAAGGTGACTGGGCAAGGTGGCTGCACCAGGGGACTCGCACAGAACACTTGTGGAGCTGGGGGAGGAGGAAGGTGTTTCGTTCTGCTGTACAGAGGGCGGCTGAGAAACAGAACCCACTGGACTGCACTAAGCAACCGCAGTTGAGCAGGATCCAACCACACTTGGATTATCAAGGGATTCCTCCCACGTGCCCCAGCCATCTAGCTTTCACATTTTTGCTAAGAGTTGTTAGATTGAGCATGTTGGGGTAGCTCTGTACCCCACAGGGTTTTCAATGACTAGATGGTTGGCAACAGATTGCCAGGACTTTGTTATAAGGCACTGACTTCGGGGGGAACTTGAACGCCCAATAAGGCAGCCAAACTTGTTTACCATTTACACCACTCATGCATCTGTACGCTTCATAATACTCATCTGAAATGTGGGGCCATTTAATGAAAGAAAGAAAGAAAAAGAACATAATTATAACAGCAAGCAAGAACTGGTTTCGAACTCTGAAATGCTGGAATAACAGAGAAAGTGCATGTACCACTAGAATCAACTTACAAAGTCATTGTTTTCCCCTTGCCGATATAGGCTGACTGAGGACACCGTGATCTTTAAAAATACTGTGGTCTCTCAATCGCATCCTGCAGTTCATTTTAAGTTTATTTCATGAATTAATTTCGTAATGAAGCAAACATTTTAACAACCTAAATAAATCAGCTTAATGTCACAGGAATGGAGGATGTTCTTGGGCACAGCTATGCTGTGTTTGCCACCTCAGACATGTGCCAAGAACAAACTCCAGCAAACTAGATGCCTTTCTGCTTAATTAAGTACCTCATGATTTGAAATACTGTTTTTCAGTTCTATTTTCTCTTGTTAGAATGAACTTCTTCATAAGAATATTTCTTAAGACTTCAGGAAAATCCTTCATAAATAAATGGAGAACCAAGTTGGTATATCTACTTTATATCAAAACTCTAGGTGACCATATGGAGGACTCGGGGTGGGTCAAACTGAGCTCTACTCCTAACGGGATGGCGAGTGCTTCTGACTTGGCCAGCAGCACCATGGGTGAATGGCCTAGTGACCTGCTTCCACAAAATTATAGCGCAGAAAACCTGCTCTGTTGAGTCTGATATCCATTAAAATGACCACATAGAACTGCCAGACAATCCTAACGATCATGGGGATGTACTAAGGACACTAACAAGTTACATGAGATCAGGACCCGCGGACATTCGGTGACAGTCCTCTCGGCGGCACACCTCTCTTCCCTTGTCTCTGGTCCTCATCCTCTCAGCTCTCCCTTTGGCAGCTCTCTGATTCGGGGGACCTTTCCACAGTCACTGAGTTGATGCCAATTCATAGCGACACTGCAGAACAGGATCGAACTACTTCTAAAACTGTTTATGAGAGTAGAAAACCTTGTCTTCTCCTGATGAGCAAGAGGTGGGTCTGAACTTCCAGCCTTATAGAGCAAAGTCCAGTGCATTACCAGGACGACACCAGGGCACAAGGGTTTCCTAGTTCCTGACAGCAGAAAAATTCCTAGCCACATCTAAGAATGTTGATTGAATTCCTGATCATTGAAACTACACTTTAGGTTTAAACATCTCCTGGTGTTCTCTCCTATCTCTAGGGATTTTACACTTTTATATTAACTCTCTGGCCTAATGTTGTACATGGAGCCCTGCAAGCGTTCGGTTTAGGGTGCAATCTGAAAGGTCGGCAGTTCGAAAACTACCAGCAGCTCTGTGTTGGTCCTAGGTGACTAGAGAAACAAATCCAGAGACACTCAAATGTGTGTCCGAAAAGTGCTTTAGATCATAGAGCAATTGTAGATTGAGAAAACCTCCACACCCAGCCTAAATCTGATATTCGCACGTATGTCCAATACTAGTCCATAAATTCCTCTTTAGACTCACACAGCACATGCAATGATGCCAAATAAAGGAAAATCACACGCCCGTGGGTGGAAAGTCCTGTGGATCCAATGGTGGTGGACATATCTCCAGAGCTCTGACTGCCATCAGCATGGCTCCATGTGGCTTGTCACCAGGAAGGTAACATAGATAGCCAGAGGAAGCGAGGCCCCCTCTGGGGAGAAAGAGAGGCTGTGACCTGACTGACAGGCTAGACCCAACCCCTTCCTTCTATTATCAAGTTGACATAAAATTATGTAAATACCACAAGGTCCATGGGAGAAAGATGGGACTTTCTACTCTGGTAAGGGTTACAGTCTTAGAAATCCACAGGGGATGTATCAACCCAGTCTTATAGAGTCACGATGATAGAACATTGACTTGAAGGCTGTGAATTTTGGGGTTTTTTAAATGTCCTATGTATTCTTATGACTTCAGGTTCAAGTATTTGGCACCTTTTAATTGCCACCTGCCTTTTTTTTTGCATCAGTAAGCATGGTTTGGCCAGATGGGACTTTGGACATTGACGTTGGTCCCCACTTCATCAAAATCTTTTAGCTGAAGCTCTCTGTGGCCTCTAATGGAATGGTCCTTCCTATGCCTGCTGTGTTCAAGAGAAATCCTGGATGTCATAGAAGCAAAATAAATATAGAATGTCACGTTATACTCATGCCTTCCAAAGACTTGAGAAGGTCTCGGCCCCTCTTTTGAAGACATACTCCAAGCCTGAACCATATTGCTCTAGGGGACCTGTTCACCAGCTTTCTTTGACCATGGCCTACTGCTAAGAAACAAACTTTGAGCCTTCTCTGCTCTTGGACTCCCAAAATTTCAAGAGTTACTATTATCATATGCTTCCCCTTCAGCAAGATTTGACCAATATTGTTTGTATTGATAAACTATTTTAATAAACATTTCAAAACATTACTAATATTTAGTAACTATTATAGGAAATGTTGCTACTATTTACACTGTTTTATAGCTGAGAATCTAAGCCCAAGAAAGGGTAACTTATTTAGACCCGCGCAGCTCCTAAATAGAGAGCTAGAATTTTCACTATGACAGTTTGCCTCCAGCATTTTACCCTTGCTCTCAACGTGATAATACTCACTGCCATTAAGACGCTTTCAAACATGGGGACCCTATACAACAAAGTAGAATTGCCTCGGTGGGTTTCTGGGGTGCTAGTCTTGGTGGTACAATGCTTCATCTTTCTGCCACCGAGCTGCTGCTGGTGGCTTCAAACTGCTAAGCCTGTGGTTCTCAGCCCAACTAATAACCCACTGCACCACCAGGACTCTCCCTGTCTCAACAACAGGGCCCATTTAGTAGCTATTATGTGATACTGCACAGTGTGACCTGGATAATATCTAATATTTACTGAAAGTTTACTGTAGTCTATGCTCAGTGTCAAGTACCTAACAAAAATTAACCATACTATCATATGGCTTTACACACAATCATATAAAGTAAGTGTCATAGTAATTCCTAATTTTAGATAAGAAATTTGAGGTGTAGGTCCACAAAAGAGTAAATTCTTGACTTCTGGTACAGTTCACAGCTTTCTTCAAGAAAACACATACACCAGAATCCATAGAAGACTTGAAGGAATTTAGAATTGTGTAGGAATTTTGACTAAAATTAATGCTTGGGAAATTTTAAAAATACAATTTAAATGGTAACGTTCTTGAAGACAAGAAGAAAGACTACGATACATGGGGCTGTCTTATAAAGTAAAATTACATTAATCCAATGGGAACATTAGGACAAGATGGATGATAAGACTGACCATATGAAGTATATTAACTATGAAAGAGTAATGAGAACCTTAAGAAGATGCTATTTATAAAATTGGTCCAAATCATACCAGAAACTATTTCTCATGTGGAATAGTACTTTATGCTCGCCTGAACTGTTCCATCTTCTGAAAAGCCTGTCCTTGTCACGGTGGCTATATTTACATGTCAAGAGACAGATGGTGCTTTCCGAGTAAGGAATGGGGAGTCTGTTACAATATGTTCTAAACTATAGCAGTATCAAGGCCAATGAATTTCCAGTAGTAACTGCTTTATATTTAAATTCAACCCTGTCAACCTGTAGCAGTTATAATAAAGATTTTTCTTACCGAAGTACCACTCATATTATTTGTCAGAGTTTTTGAAAAGAAAATGATGGTGAAAACATTTCAGAGAAATAGATCTGATGTTTTCATTGATTTAAAGTTGTTAAATCAGTTTTATCATCTTTAACTTTTGGTAAAAATGAATGAGCTTAGAGTTATTGATACCCTTCACTACTAATTTACCTCTCTTAACACTTAACAAAAGTTTTCAAGAAAACCAAATGTTTGCCATGTAATTAAAGAAGAAAAATGTAATTCATTCCAATGTTACAGGAAACTGTCTTTGGATCTAAATGAAGTCCAGAAACTGGTCTTACTGTCCTATATGAAATGACCCAAAATAGAGAATGGTTTTTGTGACTGAGGAGCCACAAACAGAGCTTCTTGTCACTGCCTTCAGACTTCCTGCCTGTGGAACAGGAGCAGGGACACTTGGGAGACTCCCCTAGAACTAGACCGTGTTTGCTTCTATCGTGCACAGGGCCATGAGGAGTGCATGGTGTCAGCCAACAACACAAATATCTGCGGGGTTTGCCCGGGTGTTCATGTGAGTGCTGAGCCTGGCATCAGCGAGGAAACCACACAGGGCTCAGGAAAGAGTCTTTGGGGCGTCTCAAAAGTCATCGGACCCAGCATGTCCACAGGGCCAGACTGGAGCAGGTCAAGTTTCACAGGACATAGGGAGGTATGTAGAAAAAGTGGGTGAGGGAGACATCGGATGGTATAAGATATGACAAAATAATAATAATTTATAAATTACCAAGGGTTCAGGGGGGAGGGAGGAGCGGGGATGGATGAGGAAAATGAGGAACTGATACCAAGGGCTCAAGTAGAAAGCAGGTGTTTTGAAAATGATGATGGCAACATATGTACAAATGTGCTTGTCACAATTGATGTATGTATGGATTGTGATAAAAATTGTATGAGCCCCTAATAAAAAAATAGAAAACTCTGGCCTCAATTATGGGCCATAGGCTGAGCATTATTCTAGTTCTGCCTAATAAATCTCATGAGCTGGACTCAAAATATCATCCTCTTTCTAAGTAACTTGATTCTGTAATATGGAAAAATTTAGAAACAGGTACACAAGAATATTCAATATCAAGCACCCAAAAAGGTAAAATAAGCAATGCCTGACATTCAGTAAAAAAAAAAATCCCAGATATTCTAAGTGGGGAAATAAGGATCAGAAAGAGGAAATATATTCATTTAAGTTTAATCAATCCACATTTGATTAAAATGTTAAAACATTAAAATAAGTTATTAGAACTGTATTATACATGTTCAAAAAAACTAAGTAGAGATAGGAAGATATTTAAGGCCTAAAACAAAACTGAATGAAAAACTAATATGAGTGAGAAGACTTTTACACATATTAGGATAAAAACAAAACTGAAAAGATGAAAAACTAGCATGACTGAGAAGACATATACACTTATTAGCATTAAATAGACTATACATATGATGTATGCCTGACCGAAGTCACGGTACTTTCACTCACCTCATCTGGATGTGGATTGCCAAAAGCAGAGCCAGAAATACAGCTAGAAGACACCACAGAGGCAAGGATGGCAAGAAATCATCTCTCGGACAGGAGACCAAGCATTGGAAAAGGGTCTTGTTCTTGACAAAGTAGAGACTCCACAAAAAAGGGGAAGGCCTTCAATGAGATGGATTGATATATGGCTGCAAAGACAACTTCAAATGTTATAACCGGGGTGCGGGGGGCGGGGAGCGGGGGTACAGGCATTCGTGGTGTTTTGCTCTGTAGTGTTGAGGGGTCAATATTAGGACACCTCACAACAGCAGCAGCACAGATCCGTGATTTCATGAGACGGTATTGGGGAAAGGAGACTGTTGGAGAAGAGGAATTAAAGAGGCCCCAGAATGCTTTTTGGGGAGTGATGACTATTTTCAACATTATCATATGGTGATGGCTTTATATAAATTTAAAACAATAGGTGCACATAGTTATCAATATAAACAAACTTTCAAGTTGTTTGCTTTAAACATCTTTCATTTACTGTCAATTATGCATTAACAGAAGTGTTCTAAAAGTATGCATACAAAAGGTGTGCAGAGGATAGGTCCACTAGAAAATGTTTTCACAATGTCATTTCATACCATATTAAAGAGCCAATGAATATCTTAAAATCAGTGTTACCTTTCACCTCTTATTCTTATGTGTATTTGATTACATATTAATAGAAAATAAGATTATTTTAAAGAAATGTTTTGACAATTAATTTGAATATACCTACTGCTGTCATAAATGTATAGAAACTTTCTCTTCACCTGTGCTTTAGGTAAATAATCAGAGGAAGGTGAATGAAACAATGCTGCTAGTTAGGAGTCCAGTCCATGCCTGCCTGGGTCTGTTACACCTGAATGCTGGTAGCCATGTCTCTGCAGTCAGCAGATGGCTGCAGACCAGATTCCTTTACATTACGCTTATCCTCCTCTCGCTACAGTGCCTTCACAGAGGTTCAGTGAATACTTTGGCTTCTGAGAGGGTCTGCTGGAAAGTTAAAATCGAGTTAGGAAGTTATGGCCAGTGTCTCTTTGGATTCCTAAGGGGTACTATGGTTTCTTGAAGGACACAGAATAATCAAGAGTTTAATATGAAGTTTCAAGAAAATTGAAAACTACATTGGTGAGAAAATTTGTACCAAGAAATATTTTTCATCACAACCATGCACCTGCTGGTACTTCAGGGGTAGCATAGGCTGTGTTGTGAGAAATTTCCTGGGAAACCTTACCCTTTCTGCCTCTGAACTTGCCCTTTAAAAGTCAGTTTCCAGAACTCAAATGATATTTCAAAAGAACGCAATTTGAGTCCCTGAAGGATGTACAAACACCTGTTTCGAAGTGGCATAAATGGAAGAACTGAGAATTCCCTGGGAAAGAGTTACAGCAATGGAAGCATTGCCCTCCAAATGTACAAACCTAGAAGGAAGATATACTGAGAATCAATGTCATCATATTTGGATGATGTTAGAGTGCTCTTGAGTACAACAGAATGAAATAATGCCCAGTCCTACTGTGTCAATTGTCTTGTATAGTGCTTCCCTCCTTTTTCACCAACCCCAGTACTTCACCAAACATGATGTCTCTCCTAAAAACATGTACAAATTATATAAGATAATGCTTCTCAATCTTTGTTTCTAAGGAGCATTCTTGCTGGATTTTTCCCAAGACAGATTTGTTTGATTTTGGGTAGGCCGCAGGACTTTTAGTATTCTTCACTAGCACCATAATTCTAATGCATTAAGTCTTCATCCGTGTCCTTAGTCGATATCTAACTATCACGTGCATAGGAGGCAATTGAAAATACAGGGACATCTAGTGATCTTGTGCAGCTGATTTCTACAATACAATGTGTCCTTTCCTCTCTTTATTTCTGCTTTCATGAGCCTTGATATTGGATCCAAGCAATATCAAATCCTTGATAATTTCAATGTATTCTCCATTTATCATGATGCTATCAATTGGTGTCCAGCTGTGAGTATTTTTGTTTTCTTTACATTGATTTGTAATCTATACTAAAAGCTACCCTCCTGGACCTTCATCAGTAAGTGCTTCAAGTCCTCCGCACTTTCAGCTTGCAAGGTTGTTACATCTGCATTTCTCAGCCTTCCTCCAAATTGATAAAACATGCTTCTTCATATAATCCAGTTTCTCTGATTTGATTACATTCTAAGTACACAAACTGAATAAGTTTGGCGAGAGGATACAGCCCTGGCACACACCGTTCCTGATTTCAACTATGCAGTATTCCTTGTTCTGTTCACACAGCTGTCTCTTGAACTATATATGGGTTCTACAAAAGCACAATGAAATGTTCTGGAATGGTTCTCTTCTTAAGGCTATCCATAGTTTATTATGATTCATACTGCCAATTGCCTTTGTCTAGTCAAATAGCACAAGCAAACATCTGCTTGTCTCTGCTTTCAGCTAAGACCCATTTGACATCAGCAATGTCTGCATCCTTTGCTGAATCTGTCCTGGACCTCTGGTAGCTCCCCATCAATGTAATCCTACAGTCATTGTTTGATGATCTTGGCAATTTTTTAATTTGATATCAATGATATTGTTGTATAACTTGTACATTCTGGTAGGTCACCTTTCCTTCAAATTGGTACAATTATGGATCTATTTTAGCCATTTGGTCAAGTAGCAGTCTTCCAAATTTCCTGATAAAGACTAGTATTTGCCTCCAGTGCTTCATTAGCTTAATGACACATTTTAATTGGCATTGTATCAATTCCTGGAGCCTTGCTTTTGGCTAATTCTGTCAGTGCAGCTTGAACTTTTTCCTTTAGAACCACTGACTCTTGACCATATACTAGCTCTTTCAATGGCTGAATGTTGAATAGTTCTGTTTGTACAGTGATTTTGTGTATTCTTTCCATATTCTTTTGATGTTCATTTCATCCTTAAATATTTTTCCATAGAATATTTCAATATTGCAATTTGAGGCTTGATTTTTTCTTTAGTTCTTTCAGTTTAAAATATGCTGAGAGTATTCTTCCATTTTGGTTTTCTAACTGTAGGCCTTTGAATATTTTATTATAATGTTTTACTTTTTCGGGAGCTGCCTTTGAAATTTTCTCTTCCGTTCTTTGATTGCATCATTTCTTCCATGTGCCTTTGCTGCTCTACTATTAAGAGAATGCTTCCAAAGCTTTTCTGTATCCACTTTAATGTTTCTTTTCTTCCGATTTTTTTTCTGCCATTGTGCTTTATTTCTGGTATGAGATTCTTGACGTCTTTCCATAGTTCATCAGGTCTCTATGATCAGTGTCTGATGCATCAAATCTGCCTTTGAGATGTTCTACAAAGTCACATGGGACATATTGAAGGTGGTATTTTCACTCATGTAGCCTTGTTTTAATTTACTTCAGCTTTCACCCAAACTTAAATATGAGCAATTAGTGGAATTTTCCACAGTAAATTCCTGGCTTGGTTTTAGCTGTATATAGATAACTTGATTTCTGAATACTTCATCTGGAGAAGTGTTGCTCCCCTTTGTGTTGATTTAAAAAGGCATTTGTGATTAAAGAGTCATTGTCCTTTAAAATTCTATGGTGCAATCCCCAGCTTGGATTTTAATACCAAGATCATGTTTTCCCATTACTCTTCCTTCCTTTTAGTTCTAACTGTTACATTCCAGTTTCCAATAATTACCAAAACATCTTTATTTCTTGATTTTGATTAATTTTAGCCTAAAGATGTTAGTAGAATTCTTCAATCTCTGGAACCACCAGCTTTAGTGGTTGGTGCACAAATTTGAATAAGAGATGTATTGATGGAATTATCCTTTATATGGGTAGATATTATCCTATAACAGACAGCATTGTACTTAAAGGTAGATCTTGAAATATCCCTGTTGATGAATTCACATCTATTTCTGCTGAATTTTCATTCATAGAATAGTAAACCAATTACTTTCAAAAGAGTCAATACTTTCAAAAGAGTCAATACCAGTTTGTATCAACTCACTAATGCATATAATGTTCATCTTTATGCATTCCATTTCATTTTTTTAAATTATGATTTTCTTAGATTCATACTTCATACATTCTAAGCTTCAATCATAAATTAATGTTTGCATCTTTTTTTCTCTCAATTTGAGCCATGTCCCATCAGCAGTTTAATGATCCAAAGGCTTTGCTCCCAATGGCTTTACTCCATCCATGTCATTATCGCAGATGCTGACTTGAGAAGGCATTTCTTTCTCAGTTATATTTTAAGCATGGTGTTAGTTTGGGTAGACTAGAAAAACAAATCCAGAGAAACCCATATGTGTATAGGAGAGAGATTTATATAAAAAGTAAGTGTACATTACGACAGCATCCCAACCCAGTCCAATCCAAGCCATAAATCCAACATTAGCCCATATATCTGACACCAATCCACAAAATTCTCCATCTCACAAAACACATGCAATGATGCTGACTTCAGGAATAAAGACAAATCAATGAACACGTAAGCATCTCAGTGCTGGCAGGGTTCTCCACATGGCTGCTCCAGCACTCAGGGCTGCATCAGGGTAGGTCCATGTGGTTTCTACTCAGGGATGTCTCCCAGGAAGTGAGCCTTGCCAGCTGAAGCAGGGAACTGGCTAAGGCAGCTGCACCCTGGCCTGACCATCAGAGAGCAAGAGACCTGAGAACCAGAAAGGTGAGGCTCGGCAAGCCATTTATCTCTCTGCCCTTCAATTAATCCCACATGAATTTGTTGGCCAGGTTGACACAATAAACTTCACTATCACACGCACCTTTAATAGGGAGGCTCATGTTCTGGCACTCTCTGGTGATATTCTGCTTTTGTGCCTGAAGTTTTCAGTGTCTGATAAGGTTTAGACATATCCATAGGGTTTTCATTCACTAATACCACTGCAGTGGACAGCCTATACTTTCCCCATGGTCTGTGCTGAGTCTGAAAGCTATGCTGACACGTGTTCATTTTGAATGACCTTGATGGTATTTGAAATACCCAAAACACACAAACCACCCCTGTGCTGCACACTGATACACAAATGCTGGCATATTTAGACAGCTTTGTTTAGTAAAACTTTGAATGATTTTTTTTTTAGTAGTACTGTTTGACGTAGCCTCGTACTTTGGGATAATCCATGCTTAATAATTTAAAGACATCATGATCGTCCAACAAAACCCTGTGATTAAATGTCTGTGAATATATATACTTTATCCCAATGCCAGAAGTTATTGAAGAAATACATAATTTAATAATGCATGCATGAAAATGATGAAAAAGAAAGATACCCAATAAATTTAAGGTAAATTATGAAAACACAAAGAATTTTAAGGTTAAAGTAACCTTTCAATGCAAAATTTCTCTTCAATACTAGGTATTCTATAAAATAAAATATTATATATTTATAGATAAGGAAAATTTTACATTAAGACATGAAAAAATAATTATTTATAAATTATCAAGGCTTCTGAGGGAAGGAGGGTGAGAGGTAATTAGCTGACACTAAGGGCTCAAGTAGAAAGAAAATGTTTTGACAATGATGATGTCAACATATGTACAAATATGCTTGACACAATGGATGTATGTACATATTGTGATGAGAACTGTAAGAGCCCCAATAAAATGATTTTTTTAAAGAAATTGCTTACACAATTGTACATGTTGGCAAGTTCCAAGTCCATGGGTCAAATAACTGTCTGGAGACCTCCAAAATCATGTAATTATAGGTATTTATGACCTCAAGATGCAGTAGATATATGGCTGAAGAGGCTAATTAATCTAAGGTTGATAGGTAAATTGGCAACCAGCTGATTCCATCCAGGACTAATAGGCAATAGAGCTGGCTGATGGATCAAGTAGAAAAACCAGCAGTCAGATGATGAGCAAGATCTTTATCCAGTTGACAGCAAGCAAATTTTCCACAGCATCTATTTCTATTGAAAGCAGGACATACTCCCAAAGAAACCCCAGCATGGGAGAATGATTACTAGGTCTCATCTACCAAACTGCTGAGGAATTTAGCCCAGTCAAGTTCATTCAAAATGTTAACTATAAAGCAACATAAAGAAAATTTAGAATTTTACATGATCTCAGAACAGATCTAGGCAATTGTGAAATCTGAAGTGCGAATTTTGACACTTAAGAATACCTTTTCACAGAAAGCAATGTTGCTGTGGGAAAAGCTTAGTTTGAGGGAATATTTCTGTGATAGTTAGGTTTTTAGTGTCAATTTGGCGGAGCTAAGGTTTACAGCAATTCTTCAATAATCCTCCATGATGTGAGCTCATACATTTTATTAAACTCCATGGTAGAATCTCAGCATAAATAGATTCTGTGAGTAACCAATAGCTACAGCAAAATGCAGTCTCCTTGATTAAGTTATAGCCGGAAAGCAATTGAATTAAACACTCCTTGAAGGTGTGGTCTTCTTTTTTGTTTTTTCTTTCTTTTTAAAAAAAAAATCCTTTTATTAGGGGCTCCTTCAACTCTTATCATAATCCATACATACATGAATTGTGTAAAGCACATTTGTACATCCATTGCCCTCATCATTCTCAAAACATTTGCTCTCCACTTAAGACTCTGGCATTAGCTCCTCATTTTCCCCCTCACTCCCGGCATTCATTTTTTAAGCAAGTTTCTTGGAAA
Organism: Tenrec ecaudatus; assembly: GCF_050624435.1. Lineage (NCBI taxonomy): Eukaryota > Metazoa > Chordata > Mammalia > Afrosoricida > Tenrecidae > Tenrec > Tenrec ecaudatus. Next base: position 91,772,374 of record NC_134531.1, read on the forward strand.
AGCCTTACTTCTATGGGGTATGGATTCTACATCTGCTTTGTTGACTTACTCCCATATTGCTGGTCAATCCTAGAAGCCATCATTGGATTTAACTTTGTATCCACCAGCCTGTGGTCTTCTTACTTCCTGGTTATTCAACCCCTGTAGCTACCTGAGTCAAGAGAAGGCTCTAGCTTATTGTCGCACTCACACACTTGAACTGGAATAGATTTACCTGCTTCTACAACTGTGTGAGTCACTTGGTAACACAAAATCCTTCGATATACACAGAGCCCCTAAGCAGAATGGTTACAAGTTGAGCTGTGATACACAAGGTTTGTAGTTGAAACCCACCAGCTACACCTTCGGAGAAAGAGGTGACTTTCTACTTCTGTAAAAAGTTAGTGTCTGAAACTCACAGAGGCAGTTCTACCCTGTCCCGTAGTCACAGGAATCAGCATTGATTTGATGGCAGAAATTTTTAGTTTCACTACATTGACATATATAAGCATCACTAATTTTGCTCTCCTAGAGAGTCTGATTACTTAATTTCATATCAACTTGAAGATATATAAAAGTGTAGGGTGATATTCAACTTGTCAATCAGGTCACAGGCTGATGGTGTCTCCTACTGGGGGCGGCATTCCCATAAGAAGGGCTCTGGAAACCTCCCCTCTCTCTCTGCCTTCACCTTCCCGTTGGCTGACTCTGATTGCTTTCAAAGTCCTGTGTCCACTGTCATGGGATCCATGTGACTTTGACCCACCCAACCTGTGACATTCCTGAATTCTGCATCATTGCTTGTGATTGCATAAGTCTGGAAAAAGTCTTATGGACTACTATCAGACTTATGGACTTGACTTAGAGATGTTTTCCTGATACATATTTAGTTTTTGATATAAAGCTCTTTCTTACACATACATGAGTATCACTGGATTTCTCTAATCAACCTGACCTTACACACCAATCAAACACAATTTCCAAAGGATAATAAGATCTCTTCTACAAAATCAATGAGAATGCTAGTATATACAGAAAAAAAAAACCAAAAACTACAAATAAGGTTTTTTTTATCCCTCCTGTGTCTTCACTCTCTGAAAACCTGGTGGTTCTTTGGGTTAAGCATTAGGATGATAATGAGGAGATGCGTGTTTCAACTGCATCAGCCACTTTGCTGGAGAAAGATGGGAAAGAACTGGAGAAGGGTAAGACAGACAAAAGGGGACCTGTAGCAGTAGCCCTCATGAGAAATCACAGTGACTTTAAGTCGTATGCTGGCAGCGAGTATTAACAGTAACTATGGAATATGCCCCCTGTATTGTTTGTACTTCAGCAATCCCTAATCATATATGGCATTGTCACTACATTCATAAGTATATTTTTTAATCATTTTATTAGGGGCTCATACAACTCCTATCAAAATCCATACATACATCAATTGTGTAAAGCATATTTGTACATTCGTTGCCCTCATTATTCTCAAAACTTTGCTCTCCACCAAAGCCCCTGACATCAGGTCCTCATTTTTTCCCCTCCCTCCCCTCTCCCTCCTCCCTCATGAGCCCTTGACAATCTATAAAGTATTATTTTGTTATATCTTGCTCTGTCCAACATCTCCCTTCACCCACATTTCAATTGCATGTCCCCCAGGGAGGAGGTTACATGTAGATCCTTGAAATCGGTTCCCCCTTTCCAACCCACCCTCCCTATCCCCTCCCAGTATCGCCACTCACACCACTGGTCGTGAGGGGATCATCCACCCTGGATTCCCTGTGTTTCCAGTTCCCATCTGTACCAGTGTACATCCTCTGGTCTAGCCAGACTTACAAGGTAGGATTCGGATCATGACAGTGGGAGGGAGGAGAGGAAGCATTTAGGAACTAGAGGAAAGTTGTATTTTTCACCATTGCTACATCACACCCTGACTGTCTCGTCTCCTCCCCAATACCCCTCTGTAAGTGGATGTCCAGTGGCCAACAAATGAGCTTTGGGTCTCCACTCCGCACTCCCCCGCTCAATCACTCTGGTAAGATTTTTTGTTCTAATGATGTGTGATACCTGATCCCTTCACGCCCTGACTGGTTTGTCTTCTCCCTGAAACCCTTCTGTAAGGGGATATCCAGTGGCCTACAAATGGGCTTTGGGTCTCTACTCTGTACTCCCTATCTCATTCACTATGGTAAGATTTTTTTGTTCTGATGATGCCTGATACCTGATCCCTTCAACACCTCGTGATCACACAGGCTGGTGTGCTTCTTCCATGTGGGCTATGTTGCTTCTGAGCTAGATGGCCGCTTGTTTACCTTCAAGCCATAAGTATATTTTCCAACTAATTAGATAAAGTCCTTATAACCTCCACTGTGATTTTTTATTACCATATACTTCTGTCATTGTGCCTATCTCAGTTTACAATATTGCGCTGATTATTTTTCTGAGATCTTCCCAGGAGACCGTCTAACCTAGTAAATACATATATCTCTTAGAGCTCTCCACGGGAAGGCATGTCACATTCTAATGGAGTAGCGTAAGACAATTTAACCAGGACACTTAACAATATATGGATGGCATTACACACATTCATGGGAGAAATTCCATTATCTTTTAATTCCATTTATCCATCAGACTTTTGGAAGCCTACTGGAAAAACTAACTGGGAACAATGAATCGCTCCAGGTTAGGCAATTTGAGGGACAGGACAGAAAGGTAAAAGAAAGGAGCTGTGACTCACCGGAAACCAATACACGCTAGATGGAGTAATGATCACCTTTAAGCGAAGAGTCGGGTATTAAAACGTGTAGCTCTGTCAGAAGCGAGGACCCAAAGGAAATTCCCTAATTGCACCCCCACTGGCCTTGTGATGGCAGGGGAGAGACCGGGTGACGCAATCCGAAGACGGAGACATCTGACACAAGACAGGATATATACAGTGAGCCCGCAGTTTGATACAATGAAACTAAATGAGTGATAGGCCTACAGACTGGAGCAAAAGAGATTCCAAACATGGAAAGAGAATGAATACTTTGGAGATGATTTTTCGTGTGGATTTTATTTTTGTCTGACTCCGACCAGGGCAAAATGGCAGCTAAGGACTAAATTGCAGCTTAAATAAACTCCAGGACATTGTAGTTTCAAGTGGTTCTCAGGACCATCTGCATTAGAAGCAAGTGGAACACATGCTAAAATACGGATTTCTGGGCACCTTGTCAGGCCTACTGCTTCAATCTCTGAAGGTAAGGCCCAGAATTTGAATTACTTACCAGCTCCCCAAATAATTCTGGTGATGTTTTTAGAAGCATTGATCTAGGGCTTTTAAAACCCACAAATCTTCAGAAAATACTAAGCAGTAAGCAGTATTCTTTAACATCACTTTAAACTGGTTTTAACCTTCATGATAAACTCTGCTCCTTAGTTAAGGTGTTGGTTTGAATCTGGAGAGAATGTGTGACAAGCAAAATACTCATTGCAGAAAATTGCCAGGCTGTCAGCCCCTGGGGGGTAAACTGTCACTGAATGAGAAGGAGGTTTGCACTGGAGAGGCATATTTCTTCCCTTGCTCCGTTACCGTGCAGACTGCATCGCAGAGAAGTCTCAACTCCCCAGCCCTTTGTCACGGACAGGTGGTCTGGAACCAAACTTAGTCATTACTATGCACCCTACTCCCAAAGGTTCCACAGCCCTTAGATTAGCAAAGCAAGCTCATTTTCCTGAAGCTTAATGGTGGTGATACTTCATCAGGTATTAGCAAATTGCCCCCCTAACAAACACATTGTCAGAAGCAGTGCGGCTGAAAGCAGAGTTTGCCAACTTGAGGATGACAGCCCAGTTTCTAACAGAGCAGCACCAGGGACTCATTACAAGGTGGCGGGGAAACAGGCATGAAAGCACTTATGGTGGGCCACATGTGTGCGAGCTGGAGCAGCCAGCCTGCACCCACGGCTCTGAACACCGAAACGTTAAGGAAATATCCAGGCTGGGAATTGAAGCTCTGTGACTTTGATATCAGAATCTTTTTTGTCTTTTTGCCATGAAGATAGAATGCAGAAGGCAATAAGAAAGGGGTGGGGGGGGAGGGGTGGGGGGGGGCGGCTATGACGTAGGATAGTGATTTTATATAAGTTAAAATATAAACTGTACCAGCAATGACATTGCTTCCTGATGGCATAGTGGTCACAAGTTTGACTGCTAACTGCAAGGTCAGCAGTTCGAAGCCACCAGCCACTCTGAGAAAGAAACACGAGGCCTTCCACTCCCATCGGGAATTACAGTGTCAGAAACCCACAGGAGAGTCACTATGAGTCAGCATTGACGCAATTACAGTGAATTTAGTTTCTGAATGAGTGATAACTGGGCTAAATGGAGAAAACATTGAAGTCAAAAATGTTGTTTTACGTATACAATCAACACTCATGAAAGCAGTCAGGAAGTCAAAGGCATATGGCATTGGGTAAATGTGCTGGGAAAGAATTCTTTAAAGCCCTGGTTCTCAATCTTCCTAATGCTGCGGCCCTTTAATAGTTACTCTTGTTGTGCTGACCCCCAACCATAGCATTACTTTTGTTGCTCCTTCGTAACTGTAATTTTGCTACTGTTATGAATTGGGCGAGCCTTGTGAAAAGGTTGTTAGACCCAAAAGGGGTCGCAACCCACAGGTTGAGAACCCCTGCTTTAAAGTATCAATAGCGAAGATGTTACTTCGAATACTAAGCCATGATAATTCCAATTGCCCCATATCTTTGTGAAACCTGAACAATAAATAAAGAAGATCTGGGAAGACTCGCATTGGAATAATGGTCTTGGCAAAGAATATGGAAAGTCATGAACTTCCAGAACAACAAATACCTTTCTAGAGAAAGTATAGTGAGAGTGCTTCTTAGAAGCAAGGGGGTGAGACTGGGTCTCATCTCTATTTTGGACAGGTCTGCAGGAGAGATCAGTTCCTCAGAAAGGACGTCATACTTGTTAAAGTAGAAAGGCATCAAAAATAAAAAATAAAAAACAAAAAGAGGAAGACCTTCAACAAGATGGACTGCAACAAATTTTCAAAACAAGACTACAGTTTTGAAGATCGTGTCAGTCTGAGTAATAGGGCTACTACAGTGATAAATGAAGCACCATGAAAATATAAGGTAACATATTAAACATATTTTAGTCAGATATGTCTTCCTATGCTATCTCATTGGTGTAGCTAAATAATTACGAAATTAGCTATAATTTGGAAATATTTCTAAATAATTTAGAAAAATATTAAAAATACAGGATAATAATAGTAGTAGTAGTAAAAAATACTATTAAAAAATCTGCCATCAAGTATTTCTCATTGCGGCTTATGTGTCTCAGAATATTGTTTCATAGTGTTTTCGATAGTTGATTTTGGTAGACTGCCAAACCTTTTTTAATCCAAAGTTCCTCTGGATGGAACTAAGCTTCCTACCTGCTTAGCATCTAAATGTATTAGCTGTTCCACCACATAGACTCAGTAACTCTGCCAAGGAGTCCAGGAGGGAAAAGAATGTTTAGAAACTGATCGTGGGAGCAACTGTACAATTCTGATTGATGTGGGTGAGCTACTGAATGATACGATATATGTATTAACTTGCAATTAATAATGAATTTAAAAATAATAATATCAACCCAATATTTGAGTATGTATTGCTAACCAGTTTCTATATATTATCTCATTTCATCATTTTAACAGCAGCCTGCTAGCAAATGTGTGATCTCATTTTTTCTATTTTATACAAGATGAAACTGATATTTATCAATACTCTGGCTTATATTCCCAAGATACTATATGGAAAAGTTGGACTTCTAACTATATAATTAAAGAGTTTCTATTTTTACTTATAGTCATTCCATGCCATTTTATGTATCCACTTTTAGCCTCCAATGTTCATAACAATCCTAAAAATATTAACACTCAAAGTATAATATGGGTTGCATATAGGAGAGATGTAGAGATGAATATCTAGAATTTTGAGTCAGAGTAAAATTCAAATAATGATTCTGGTATTAAAGAGGCAGATAACTCTTAGGTAACTAAATCTCAATTTTTCTCTCTAACAAAAAATGCAGAATTATGAGGAGTTGATGTAATGCACATTGAATGGCTAGATCATTGGAGAATATTTTTAAAATGGAAGCCACTGTTATAAGAGATAATATATCTTCATACTAAAACCCAAGAACCATTTTTAGAAAGTGTGTATATTCATTTTGTAATAGGTGAGTTTATTGTGCCAACCTGGCCAATGAACACATGTGGGATTAATTGAAGGGTGGAGAGATAACTGGATCAGTGAGCCTTGCCTTTCTTGTGTCTTGCTCTTCGGTGATCAGACCAATGTGTGGCTGCCTTCACTGGTTCTCTGCCTGAACTTGCAAGCTACACTCCCTGTGGGACACCTAACCCATGGACTGTGTAGCTGTAGTTTGAGGCTCCTTCAAGACCTACTTCACCACGCTACTGGAGTATACATCGCTTGAGCTGGTGACTGTCGGACCCTGTCATCTGGCTGACTGTGGTGACCTGCCTTGCTGTTTGCTGCCTGTGGCCGGAGCGCCTGAGTTGCTCTGCAGAGGACTCAGCTGTCTGCTCCCTGACTTGCACCTGGGAGCCCTCAAGATTTGAAGGACTGCCAGTGTATTAGTTGTCTCAGGGAAGAGAGTTGCACTGAGCCACTTGTACTGCTCTATAGACTAATTAGCTGTTTATTTCATACGTTGTACATCTATCTAAATATATATAAAATCATAAGTGTCCTGGTTTTGTTTCATTAAAGAATCCTGTCTAACATACATGCATTCATATTCACTTACTAGACAGCATATTAGGTCTAATGATATGAAATTATGTGTTATGACTCCTCAAGCCATAGTCTCTGTATGTCCAATTCCATGACTATATGGGAACATGCCATTAAAGTATAGAGGTCTCTAACTCGAGGACTGATCCATTTTACCATCGCACTGGGTGTGAAAGCGACACATGTAGGAAGAGGAATCTCTTGACCATCAAGATAGAAATGGCATCACTGAAGTACATGCAAGATTCCTACTTGAAGTAGTGGAGATATTACAGGCTATGACACTCGGCTCCTGAGAGAGAGCAGAGGGTTTCTGAGCTCATAGAATGAGTAAAGAGCCAGGTGCCTTGGGACAGGAACCTGGCTTCAGAGTTAGTTGCCCTCCAGGCATTTATTAGCACTAAAGAGGCTTTGTAATATTTACTCAACCAGGACAGAGGCCAAGGGGTCATGTGGCTGAGAATTGAGGACCAGAGAGCGAGCAACAAAGTTTCTGCCATGGTTCAGAAAAGGAGATGGTGTGGGTGAATGGCTGTACCTCTAATGTTTTCTGATCCTGTGTTGGGACAAACTACTAATATCCTAATTATGATCCTTGTCTGTGAATGTTGTGTGGCCACTGAAACTGCTTATCAGATGCAGTGAAGAGCGACAATGCCGTGGGGAAAATGGTTGCTGTCAAACTAGGATAAAGAGGGATGGAGATTGTGACTGCTGCATCATAGAAAGTATGGTCAGATGGGGACTTGGACTGTTCTTCCCTCTACCAAAGCTGAGGAGATAAGGTAAGGTCATCATGCCATTTTCTCTCTAGCAGACCTAGGCTGTATGGACAGTTACTACGATCGGCTAGAAGCTGAGAGGGTGGGGAGTGGAGGCTGCACAGGGGCACCTTAGAAGAAACACCTGGTGGTCTAATTCTGACACACACGCAAAAGCTCAGCTATTGCAACTCTGTGGATCACGGTTCTACTCTGATACGCATGGGGTCACCATAAACCAATATTGATTTAACACCACTAATTTTCTGGTTTTAATCGGCATGCTTACATATAGTACTTCAGGCGAAAATGTATGAAAGGTGGAGACGTATGAAAGTCAATCTTCCACAATACTACATAATTTTCATTTAGAATAGAGCGAATTTTAATGTCACATCTTGGCTTTAAGTTAAAGCACATTTGTAGTATCGTAAGTATGAATCCTGTATCTGAATCCATCGGTCATGATTATGGTGGATCAACTATTATAAGAAAATAATCATACGTGAAATGTAGGTGTGCTCATATTTGCTTAGAATGGAATGAAGATGTAATTGACTAGAGATGAGGAACTCAAAGTACTTTGAAATTGAAATGTTATTAATGTGAATTACATAGTAATGGGATGGCAGGTCAAGAATAAAGGAGAGAAAGATTTTAACCCAGATGCTAAAATCACAGAGACAGATTAGGGTGTGTTGGAGTTGGCAATTGGTGCAAACAATTTTCTCTGAACTCTTAGTAAATCTTAGCAGTTTGAATAGATCACGGGAGAAAGTCCTGGTGGTGAGTTCTTATAAGTATTACAATGAAGAAAACATAATAGAGTAATTCTAGTCTAAATTATAGGGTTTTATTATAGTCAGTATAGACTGGATGGCACAGGGTTTGGGGCACTGATACAAAATAACAATACAACTAAAGAAAATAATAGATTGGAGAGTTAGTCTGGGTTCTCTAGAGAAACAAAACCAGGGCACTTATATATGTACATAAAGAGAAAAGTTAATATCAGGAAAATAATATCTATCAAGAATGTGGCTCACAGATATAACATGAAGAGATACATGCTCTTTCATATTCATCAGAGGATAATTCACAAGGACAAAAAGAGGAATAGTCCCAAAGCCCATCATTAGGAGAATGGACAATGAATCTTTGCTGCATACACACACCATACGACACATGGCTAAAAGAAAGCAATGACGAAACCACGAACCACTTCATAGCATATATAAACTGAGAAACCATTATGATGAGCGAAGTCAACCAATGACAAAAAGACAAATATATTAAGACCGCTGCTATAAGAACAAACCCCAAAACAAAGACAGGCAGTGGTTCTTGGGTCCCTTCTGTAGGGACGTTAGTCCTCTTGGCGAGGGGGAGAGAAAGAGAGAGGAAAGGAAGAGGAAGCTATTGTGCTGTGGTGAGTTACTACCCGTGCTGTATTTAGTAGGTGTCATTGCATCTGTTAGGGCTCAATGATCTATTCACCCGAATAAAACACTGCCTAATCCTGCCTCCTTTTGCCCCTTCCTATTTTGACCCCATGGTCGCAACCACTGTGTTAATTCAGCTCCTGAGCACCTTCCTATTTTATGTTAGGGAGTGGGCGTGACCCTCTAATATGATAAACCAGGATTCCTTCTCCAGAGATAATCCCTCCTGAGGACAAATCCAATCGATTCAAATCCACTGCCATCCGGTCTATTCTGATTCATAGCAACCCTGTGAGGCAGAGAACTGCTCCTGTGGGTTTGAGGCTGGAAATTGAGGGCAGAAGACCTCGTCTTTCCCTGCGGGACTACTGATCGATTCAAACTGCTGACCGTTGGCTTACTTGTGCAGCACATAAGATGACAAGGTCAAGCACTATGAAACAGAGTCTGACAATCCTCGCTGCTAAACAGAATGCTGACTCTACTTCCTCCAAGAGATTGCTGTTCATTCTTCTGAGTCATGGATAGTTAATATTTGTCACCAACACCATGATTCAAAGACATCAATTCTTCCATCTTTCTTAATAATTTTCCAGCTTCTGATACACATGAAGCAGTAGAAAATGCTGTTGTTTCATCAAACAAAGGGCTTTATTATTAAAATATATAACGCAACAAGTATTATAAAATATAATAATATATTTTAATATTATTAAATATATAATACAACAAGAGGGAAAAAAACAAACCACTAATGACGTGGGCAAAGGACCTGAACAGATGTTTCACAAGGGCAGAAACTCAAATGCCTAATAAACACATGAGAAAATGTTCTCAATCATTATCCTTGAGGGAAATGTAAATTAAAACAACTATGAGATACCACCCAACACCTTCAAAAAGATTCCAATTCAAAAAATCAGAAAGCAACAAGTGCTGAAGAGGATGTCGTGAGATAGGTACTCGCATCCACTGCTGGTGGTCCTGTAGATATGTGCAGCCACTATGGAAATCAATCTGGCAATACTTAAAACAAATGGATCTAAAATTGATTGTGAGGAGGGTGTATAATGCTGGCTGGTGCTTGATCAAGAGCAATATATCTGTGAGGAAATAGTGAGAGCCAAATGGAGGGTGAGCATGATAGTGAGATAAGAGGAAAGTGAAAGAAAATGGATGAAAGAAATAGAAGCAAAGCTTTTACAGAGGTATAGCTATAGGCATGTATATACATGAATATATTAATTTATAATTAAGATAGCAGATGGTGCCCAGTTATCAAAAGATATAGCATCTGGGGTCTTAAAGGCTTAAAGTCAAACAAGCAGCCATCTAGTGGGGAATTAAGTAAGCCCACATAGAAGAAACCTGTGGGATCATGAAGTATCGATGGGATCAGGCATCAGGTATCAAAAGATCCAAAACAAACATCTATATTGATGCAAAAGCAAGGTGTTGGAGCGGAGACCCAAAGCCCATCTTTAGATAATTGGATATCCCTCCACAGAAGTGGGTTAAGGAAAGGATAAGTCAACCAAGGTGTGGTACAGCACTGACAAATCACACATCACTCCTCTAGCTCCTGAATACTTCCTCCCCCCATTACCATGATCCAGTGCCAACTTACAAATCTGGCAAGACCAAAAAATACACATTGGTACAGCTAAGAGCTGTTGACACATGGAATTCAGGAAAGATAAACCCCTCGGGATCAGTAATAGGAGTAGTGATACCATGAGGGCAGGGGATGGTCAGAGAGGGGAAAAGGTGAAAAAGGGGTAACCCATGACAAGATGGGATATATATACCCCCCAAGGGGATGGAAAATAGACATGTGGGTGAAGGGAGACAATGGACAGTATAAGATATGAAATATCAATAACAATATATGCTTGATCACGGATACAAGAGGATGGGAGGTTGCAGGAGGGAGGGGCAAAACGAGGAGCTTAAGCAAGGGCGCAAGTAGAAAATGTTTTGAAAATGAATTTGCAGCATATGTACAAATATGCTTGATACAATTGATGTATGGAATGTCATATAACAGCTGTTTTACCCCCCAAAAAACCTGATTTTTCAAAAAAGAAAATGCCATGGCTTGGTCAGCACATGTTATTCCTCAAAGTGATATATTTTTGCTTTAAACACTTTGAAGTGATCTTTCAAATAAATCTCACCCCCACAGGAAACATGTCATTTGAACTCTTAATCACTATTTCCATGAGCATTGGTTGTGGATCCAAGTAAATAACTGAAAATCTTAGTATTTTTTCTGTTTATCTTGATTTTATTTATTTGTTCAATTTTGAGTTTTATATCTCTTTTTATTGAAATGTACTTCAAACTGAAGACGGAGTTCCTTTATCATCTGCATATCTCAGATTATTAATGAGCCTTCCTCCAACCCTGATCCTGAATTTTCTTCATAGACTCCAGCTGCTCTGATTATTTGTTCAGCATAGAGATTGAATAAGTATGGTGAGAGAATATGGCCCCTGTGCACACCTTTCTTAATTTTAAATCTTATATTATTCCCTTGTTCTATTTACACAACTGCCTCTTGGTCCATATACAAATTCTACATAAGCACAGGTAAGTGTTCTGGAATTCCAAATCTTCCCAAGCTTATCCATAGTTTGTTATGATCTACACAATCATATGCTTTGAAATAGTCAATAAAATATAAGTCAACCTCTTTCTGATATTCTATGCTTTCAGCGGAGATCCATCTGGCATCAGCAATATTATTACTTGTTCCATCGCCTCTTCTGAATATGGCCTGATCCTTTAGCAGTTCCCTGTCAGTGTATTGCTACACCATGTGAGAAGATCTTCAGCAATACTTTACTTGCATGTGATATTAATGATATTATTCTATTATTTGAACATTCTGTTTGCTCGTAATTGTTTGGAATGGGTACGAATCTGGATCTCTTCCTTTAATTGAGCCAAGTAGCTAGCTTCCAATGTGTCTGGCATAGAAGAGCAAGCGCCTTCAGTGATTCATTAGCTTGTTGAAATATTTCAATTCATTCTCCATCAATTCCTGGAGCCTTATTTTTGTCTAACGCTTTCAGTGGCTTGAATGTCTTTCTTCAGTACCCAGGGTTCTTGCTCATATCCTATCTCGTGACAGTGGAGTGTTGACTAGTTCTTTTTAGTACAGTGACCCTTGCTTATCTTTTCGTTTGTCTTGATACTTGCTGCATCAGTCAATGTTTTGCCCATGCAATCGTTTGTATTTTAAACGGAGGCTTGAATTTTTGTTTGAGTTCTTGCACTTTCTTCTATGCTCAGCATGTTCTTCCTTTTGGGATTTCCCACTAGGGGTCATTTTCAATATGTTTTACTTTGTCTTTTTGAGCTGTCCTTTCTAAATCTGGATTCAGCTCTCGGACTTCATCATTTCTTCCCAATGCTTCGGCTGCTCCATGGTTTAGAGCAAGTTTCAGAGGCTCTTCTGACATCTGCTTTATTCTTTCCACTTCCTGTCTTGCAATGACCTTTTGCTCTCATGAATGATGCTCGTCATGTCCTCCCACTGATCCTAAGGTCTTCTGTCATTAGCGTTCAAATCTATTCTTGAGCAGTTCTAGAAATTCAGGTGGGCTCTACTCAAGGAAGTATTTTGACTCCTGTTTTGGTTTGCTTGGGTTTTCTTCTGCTTCAACATGAACTTACTTGTGAGCAATTGACAGACTGCTTCACCATCAGCCCTGGACTGATTTTTAGCTGCTGATCTTGGGCTTCTCCATCATCTCTTCACACAGATTTAGTCCATTAGATTCTAACTAGGGAATTCCATGTGGATAGTTCTCGTTTGTGTTGTTGAACAAAGGTATTTCCTTTGAATAATTTGTTGATCTTGCAAAATCCTATCCCTTGATCTCCAGCTTTGTTCCGATCACCAAGGCCATATTTTCCAACTACTCCTCCTTCCTCTTTGTGTCCGACTTTTGCATCCCAAACACCGGTAAGTGTCAATGTATCTTGATTGCATGTTTGAACAATTTCAAACTGAAGAAGTTTGTTTATTTCATTAATTTCTTCATAACTAGCTTTCATGGTTTGAACATAAAACTGAATAATAGTTGTTCTCATTGGATTTACCTGAAAGCAGATCCAGACAATTCCTTCACAGACAGCATTGTACTTCAAGATAGATCTTGAAATGTACTTTGACAATGAATGCAGTGCCATGTCTCTTGTAAACCATATGATGTTATGATTAAAAAACTGGTAGTACCAGTTCAGTCCATTTCAGCTTTTTAACACCCAGGATATTGATCTTTATGAATTCCATGTCATATTTGATGACACAATTTTCTTAGATTTCTACTTTGTGCATTCCAAGTTCTGGTTATCAATTGATGTTTGCAACTGTGTCTATTCATTTTGAATTGAGTCCCATCAGCAAATGAAGTTTCTGAGGACTTTACGCTTCCAGAGTTCACTCCATTCACTTCACCATGGTGGACTCTACTTTGAAACAGGCAGCCCCTCCTCGGTCATGTGTTTAGTGCCCGCTATCCAGACGGGCTCATCCTCTGGCGTTATCTGAAACATTGTCTTGCTTCCACTCATTAGGCCATCTGTATCTGACAATGTCTTATTCTCTGCAGAAGTTTCAGCAGCCACTTCCTCTGAACTGGACAGCCAATTCTTGCTTCCCAGGGTGTTCATAGTTCAGAAGCTCTGCTGAAATCTCTTCACCTTTGTTGTCATTTTAAATATCAGTGGCAGAGCTTCCACGAACACAGCACACACAGCTACCAAAACATGACACACTGGCACACAAGAATACCCTACACATCTTTTAATATTGTAGCGTGAGACTCGAGCTGTCCTCCAGTTCCCGCCATTTGTGAAGCCCAAGGAGTTCTTTCCTTTTGATTTCCTCACCTGGGGTCTTTGTATGTTTTATTAAAATACTTTCACTTCTTGAGTTGCCTTATGAAATATTCGGTTCAGCTCTTTTACTTTATCCTTCCTCTCATTTCATTGAGCTGTTCTGTGGTGAAGAGAATATTCTACAGTTTTGTCTAACAGCTGTGCTTGTCTTTCTTTCTAAATGGCCTTTGGCTTTGTGCATGATGTCTTCGATGCCAGTCCATAATTTGTCTACACCGTGGTCATTAGGGATCAATGTGCCAACACTATTCTTGAGATGCTGTCTAAGTTCAGGTGTAATATACTTAAGCTAACATTATAGCTCTTGTGAGCTTATTTTAATTTTCTTAGCTTCACTTTGAAATTGTATATGAGCAGTTGAGCATCCTTGGGCTCAGACATCGAAATGAATGTGAGGAGGACTCAGAACTGTGCAATCTTTCATTCTGTGGTCGGGTAGTTGTGGGTTGGAGCCAGCGTGATGGCCCCTAACAACCACAGATGGCAAACTGAGGGCCTCTTTCACTGCTCGCTTCCAGCCTTCTTTGGATGCGATCAAACGTCTACATTGTCCTTGTCCACAGACGTGGTCAATTTGATTCCTATGCATTCCACCTAACACGGTTCATGGGTTTCGTCACATATTATATTGTTGATAGAAGTTCCAATGAATAATTTGCTGCACTTCTAAATCCCATCTATCATGTGTTGTCTAGTGTCATTTTGGTCAACCAAGCCATATTTCTCAACTGCTAATCTTTCTTTGATTCTAACTTTTGCATTTTAATTGCATGTTTGGTAAATTCCAAACTACAGAAATCAGTGAATATCTTTAATTTCCTCAGTTTTAGCATTAGTGTTTTATGGATACATTTAGTAATATAATAAATGGTATTCATTATAGCTATATTAACATTATCTTTGCATGACATCATTGTACTTCAAGATAGATCTTGACATTTTTGTTTTCTTTTTCTGACAATGCATGCAATAACATTCTATTTCACTTTGTCCTTTCCAGCAATGTAGATCACATTATTATTTAATTCAAAATAGGCAATTCCAGTCAATTTTAGCTCTGAAATGACTAGCATATCTATGTTTGTGTATTCTGCTTTATTTTTATGATCTCCATTTTTCCTTAGTCATTTTCTATACATTTCAGTTATTAATGGATATTTGCAGCATTTCCTGCCCATTTTAAGCCACGCCCCTTAAGCTAATGAAGATCCCGCAAATCGTGCTGCGTGCAGGTCAACTCTCTGTTGAGGCTGTACCTCTTCCGCAGTCACATTCAAAGGGAGCACTCTCCAGCAGGAGAGGTTGCTCTTCCAGTGTGCTCTCACACATCATCCCACTGCTATTCATACACTTTTATTGACTAAGTTTTCAGAAGTGGACAGTATCTTTCTCCTCTTCAGTCTATCTTAGTCTGTAAATCCAAATGAAATCTGTTTAGGTGGCCCTACCGATATTTAAAGTATCAGTGATATAGTTTACAGCATCACAGTACTGTGTAATCCATATATGACAAATTAATGGGCACCTGCTGAGTTATCACACTACTCTCTGCTTGATAATAAGAATTATCATCGGTGACCTGGTTCTGGAGCTAGCAGAGCTATCGATCTCATCTACAGCACTTGCAAGAAGGAACCAAGTCTTATTGGAACCCATGGAGAACATTTTTTTAAAATGGCCTTTCCTCTATTGCTGTACTTCCTTCAGAATTATCCCTACAGGAAATAGAAATCCGATCTAAAACCAGAAAACCTCGCTGCCCTCTAGGTATATTAGAAACACAGAGACTATATAGGATAGACTAGAAGTGACGCTGTGGGTTTCTGAGGCTGTGGGTCTTACTGGAATAGAAAACCTCAGTGGAAGGCGAATTTTGAGAATGATGAGGGCAACGAATGTATAAGGGTGCTTTACTCTATTGATGTAGGTATGGATTGTGATAAGAGTTGTATGAGCCCAATAAAATGATTCATTAAATAAAAGAGAAAAAGAAAAGAAAACCTCTCGTTCTCACCGAGAGGCTGGTGCCTTCACGCTGCTTTCCTTGTCCTTCCCAGCCCACCCTGCAACCCGCTGCTCGCCCACGACGCTAGGAGTCAAGCACGGTAGCCCTCCATCCCAGGGACTTTAACACAACTTTCTAAATACCTCTCTTGTAGACAGCACTCTTCACTTGATCGGAGGAAGTAAGCGAAAGTAGCAAAGAGGAAAGATATGTGTGGCAATTAATATTATTTCCAACTCACTCCTTATTGTCTAAACGTGAGTGACAGTGTGCACTTGTCGGAATCCCTCTCTCAATCTTTTATGTCACAAGGCGTAGTTCAACATATTGTGTGGGGCTGTTGGGGTAGTTTTTTTTTATATTCGATTTTTTAAAATTTTACTTTTCCCAACAGTTTTATTGGCATATAATTTGCATATCAAACAATTCAATGCCTTAGTCATTTCAAGAAGTGTATAATAATCACTACAGTCAGTTTTAGAACATTTTCTTTAACCTTGTACTAATGATTATTAGCTCCCCATTTCTCCCCAACCTCCCCAACTATACTCCTAAGGGGGCTTTAATCCAGTTACCGTCTCTACAGATTTACCTATGATGGGTTTCATATACAGGGAAACAAAATACAAACAAATTACAAAAACCACTTATAAGAATAACAAAGTAAAAACAGATTAAAAACATTAATAGAGAAGAAAGACTATATTAAAGCTAGAACAAATTTAAATGGATCATAAGGAAGATCAAATAATATTTTTGTTGTTGCTGCTATTGTTAAGTGCCATTGAGCCAGTTCTAACCCACGGCCACCTATGCACAACACAAAGAAATATTGTATGGTCCTGTGCCAGCCTCGCCGCTGCCCTGATGCCTGAGCCCATTGATGCAGCCACGGTGTCAGTTCATCTCTTCAATGAACTTTCTCTTTTTCACTGTACGTCTACTTTACCGAGCATGATGGCCTTTTCCAGGGACTAGACCCTCCTGACAATATGTCCAAAGTATTGGCACTCTTTTATCAGTCCATGGCACTGTCAGTGTTCTTCTCCAGCCCCCCAGTTCAAATGCATAGAGTCTGCTTGTGTCTTTCTTATTCAATGTCAAACTGTCACATGCATATGTGGCAATGGAGAATACTATGGCTTGGGTCAGGCATACTTCAGTCCTCAAAGAAACATCATTGCCTTTCAATACACTAAGAAAGGTCTTGTGCAGCAGATTTATTTAATGCAACTTGTCTTTTGGTCTTTGACTGCTGCTTCCATGAGCAATGGTTCTGGATTCAAGTAAGACAAAATCTGTGACATCCTCAATCTTTTCTCCATTTATCATGCTGTTACCTATTGGTCCACTTGTGAGGACTGGTCTTCCTTCCATCGAGTTATAATCTGCACTGAAAAATACTACTCTTGATCTTCATCAGCAAGTGCTTCAATTCCTCCTCACTCTCAGCAAGCAAGGTTGTGTCATCTGTATATCATATTGTTAAATAAACCATCCACCAATACTGATGTTGCATTTTTATTCATACATTCCACCTTCTCTGATGATCTGCTTAGCATATAGATTGAACAAGTATGGTGAAACTATACACCGACACCCGCCCTTCCTGGTTTTAAACCATGCAGTATTCCCTTGTTCTGCTTGCACAACTGCATCTTGATCCATGTACAAGTACTGAATGCGCACAATGAAGGGCTCCCATTTTTCTCAAGGTTATTCGGGGTTTATTTGGATCCACATGGTTGAATGCTTTGCATAGCAAATGAAACACCAGTAACCATCTTTCTTGCATTCTCTGTGTTCAGCCAAGATCCCTCTGATGTCAGCGATGATGGCTTTGTACCAAGTCCTCTTCTGATGCAGGCCCGGGCTTCCGGCAGCAGTTCCTGGCCCCTGTGCTGCTGCAGCCATCGTCGGTGCTCTCAAGCAAATGTTTATTTGTGGATATCAATGATGTCATTCTAACGTTGAGCATTCTGTTGGGTCACCTTTCTTTGTAATGGGCACAAATATGGATCTCTTACAATAAGTTGGCCTTTCAAATTTCCTGGCATAAATAAATGCGGTCGTCAGTGCTTCTTTAACTTTCTGAAACATTTCAGTGGGTATTTCATCAATTTCTGGAACACTGTTTTTGGCTAATGCATTCGGTGCAATTTGAACTTCTTCCTTCAGCATCTTTGTTTCATGCTCATGTGCTATCCCTGAAATTCTGGGCTGCTGATGAATTCTTTTTGCTACAGTGACCCTGTGTCTTCTTTCATCTTCTCGTGATGTTTCCAGCATCAATCACTATATTACCTATTGAACCTTTCCAAAGTACATTTCAAGGCTTGATTTTTCTTCTTGGGTTTTGTTTTTCAGTTTCAGAGATACTGAGCAGGTTCTTCCTTTGGTTTTCTAATTCTAGGTGTTTGCATGTGTGTTAAATTTTAACCAAACTGCATCGGCAACAATATAATACATGCACTGGCCAATATAATACATGCTAGTAATCTATTCATATCCTTGACCATGGTCAGAGGGGATTCCCCAGAAGCTTAATCCCCGTGAATCCTCTTCACTTTTTTTAAAATTGAAACATCTGTAAAAGGGGTCTACATGAGATCAAATCATAAGACATTACATTGTGAGCTAACTATACCTGCCATTCTCAAATTCACAATACTCTCTGTCTGATAACAGTACTGTTCAAATCCCTCAACATGATCCGAGAGGATTCTCTAGAACCTTCAACCATTTGTTGACCCTGCAAATTGATTTTAGGCTTCCACTGTCATCCAGAACCTTCTGCAAACCAGGTGTCCACAATTTGAGGTCGGATGCCGTTCCCTCCTTCAGATTTCAATTCCATTACTTATAATCCTAGGATCACACAGGCTTGTGTGTTTCTTCCACGTAGACTTACTTGACACTTCACTTAGATAGATGCTTGTTTGAAAACAAGTCTTAAGACTCCAGACACAGTTCTTTTGAATAGTTGGTCACCATCTAGTTTCTTCACAACACTTTGCTAAAACACCCACATCTTCAGCGATCCAACTCTTCATGAGATTGAGCACCCATCAGGGCTATGTCATAAGTGATCACTGTTCTTAGATTTGGGATAGAATTAAGCATAAGCCCCAAATTGGGTGCAGTTTTTTATGAATTAAAATATCTTCTTAAACTCAAAAATTAGAACAGGAATTTTTAACACAGTCTCGGATGCACGTATAATATTTATTTATATAGGAAGGTATTCAAAATTTTGTCATTTAATTTTATTTTTTTCATGAACTTTTTGAAGCATCCTGTTTACATGATGCTCCTTTATGTATGCATGCATATCTATTTATGTTCAGAGTTTAGAGAGTCACTGTTTCATAATAGCATACACGTATACCCTTGAGAGGAGTCCTTGTAGCCTAATGGTTATGTCCAATGGGCTGTGAACCACAAGGTAAGCAGTTCAAATCCACCAGGCACTCCAAGGGAAAAAGACAAGACATTTTATCCAATCAAGAGTTGTAGTCAGACAAACAAGATCTGACTACATTAATGCCCTGTATGTTGTATTTGGACACGTATTATTCCAGAAATCTTATGATGACCATTCCATTATATCATGTTTCTACATGTTTAAATTGGGGTTATGTCAAAGGGACACAGCCTTTGGGGGTGGGTCACCTGATTGAAGCTGTGTTACTGGTTTCTCTGTTATTGGTAAATGAAACTCTGGGATGTTGAGCCTATAGGGAAAGTAAACATAACAAGGGTTTGGGGGAGGGGGAGAGAAGAGGGTTGGAGATGATGTCAACAAGTCCAGGAAGGAAAAGTATATTTGGAGACTGATTATGGAAACAATTGTACAGTCGTGTTTGACATGATTGAAATATGGAATGATATGACATATGTATTAACTCCAAAGTTACAGCAAATTTAAAGAAAGAAAGAAAGGTGGAAAGAAAAAAGAAAGAAAGAAAGAAAGGAAGGAAGAAAGAAAGAAAGAAAGAAAGGAAGGAAGGAAGAAAGAAAGAAAGAAAGAAAGAAAGAAAGAAAGAAAGAAAGAAAGAAAGAAAGAAAGAAAGAAAGAAAGAAAGAAAGAAAAGGTAAAGATCCAGGATTGGGTTTAGGGATCACAGTAAATCCTTGCTCTAACTTAACAACAGTTAGCTCTTACATCATAGTCCTGCTTGATCAATACTCGATTTCATGAAATGATCACTGAAGATAAGGGTGCTACAGCAAAGTGTGGTGAACAAAGCAGATGGTGCCCAGCTACCAATTGGAATAGTGTTTGGGTTTAAAGGCTTGTATTCAAACAACCAGCCATCTAAGAGAGGAGTGAACTAAGTCCAAAGAGAAGAAGTTCACCAGCTTGTGTGATCCAAAGACGACAATTACAACATTCAAAGATGGTGATGAGAAAAGTATCGGAGCTCAAATTTTGACACCCAATTTGTGGAAGGCTACGGAGGACCATAGGAGCCCAAAACCCATTTGCAAACTATCTCTCAGACCCATCCCCTGGCAGATGTGCTCCAGCCAAAGGCAGGAGTCTGGAACAGCCTTACTATCAGGCAGAGACCATTGCCATCTTGATTAGACTGGATCGAACTTGATAATTGGTCAATTGACCCTCCTTGGATATGACCTGAATTTGTACTGAGAGCAAGTATTCTCTTATTTTTTCCATGACACAAATTCCCTCCCTGGCTTGTTGAATGTTAATGGAGGTCTTTTCCTTCTTATGCATTATTTGTATTTTTATCTTTATACTATTATGAGTTTAGCCTTACCACCTTAGTGTGATTTTGTTTTTTACTGTTTTCTGTTGGGTTTTGCAGCTGTGAAGCATAGGAGAAGGATATGCATAATGAGAATAACTGATTAAAGGGATTCTAGGGAGTCAGGCATGGGGGGTGGGAGATAGGGAAATGGATTTAGGGAGTCAAGAATGAAGGCGGGGGGGAGAGGGAGCCCTGGAACTGATTGTGAGTACACAACTCTTGTAACAGGTGATTAGCCACGGTGGGTGCGGGGCCAGGGGAAATGCTCTATGCTGGACGTGGTGGTGACTGTACAAGGCCCCTGGGCATGACTGAATGATTGGGCTATGGAATTGTATGATATGTAAATTATGTGTCAATAAAACTGTTGGGGGGCAAAAGACAAAAAAGAGTTACAATCTCAGAAACCCAAAGGGCAATTCCACTGTCCTATAGTTTCACCATGATTCCAAATTGAGTCGAGGGTAGTTAGATACCCTTGGGAAAGAAGAGGAAATATCCAAGAGAGAAAGCATTTATTGAAGCCCATACAGTGTTTAGAGCCTCGTGTATGATTTGGGGCAGCATTAAAGGCTCAACAAATGCAGCTTTTGTTAAACTTTTGCAAATTGTAATCATTATTCTCAAAGTTTATTCATAAAATCTCCATGATCAATATCAAATCTCATTTCTCTTTTAGGTTCTAACTACACATCTTGAGATCCTGATTAACCTGTTCCTCTGAGATCACCTCTGATGATAAGAAAAGTCACCTTCTAAGATATTTCTTTATATATATATATGTTTTGAAATTGGTATGGAAAATCCTGAAGAAATATTGTTAGGCAGCTTAGCTTAGGGAATTGGGAAGTCCATTTATGCATGCCCAGGAGAGCCAGCAAAGGACAAAGCTGGATTTTCCTGCCGATGGGCGGAGATGGGCGTTACACCTGGAGCAGCCCACCTGGGCCAGGTGACTGCAATTCAGCCAATGGGATTGACCTGGGGTCGTTCACCACGCCTCCCCCGGGAACCCTTAAAAAGGCAGGAATGGAGAGGGAGAGGGTCTTGCTTGGGCTGGTCTGGTAGACTTCGTGGGAGGAGAGAGAGATCCTTGCGTGACCCGGGGCTGTCTCTGCCAGGCTGCATGGTCAAAAGAATCCTATGGGTGCCGCGTAAAACCTGAAACTTCTTTTAACTCTCATTAAATTCACTTGGATCACGAGCCCGGCTTCGGCATGAAATCTTTCTCGTGCGGAGCCAAGGACCAAGGCTGAAATCTAGCCAGAGACAGAGACCTTACAGTATCACCTACAATAAATTTCCCTCCATCTCATATGTTTAGTTTTTAAAGAACATGCATCCAGAGAAGTGTCTTCATGAGCGTCTAGAGCAGTGGTCCTCAGCCTTCCTAATGCTGTGACCATTTCATATACTTCCTCATGTGGTGGTGACCCCAACCATAAAATGATATTCTTTGCTACTTCACCACTGTAATTTTGCTACTGCTATGAATCAGGCGACCCCTGTGAAAGAGTTGTTTGACCCCCAAAGGGGTCGCAACCCACAGGTTGAGAACCACTGGTCTAAATTCTTTAAGAAAGAAAACAATCCAGAGATATTCCGAAGGTTTATATTTGACTTTTCTTTGGTTTTAATCACTGAAGTTTAGACAGCTTAATAAGTTGAAGGTGCTGGGTCACAATCTAGCTTAATAAGATCCACAGAATAGGTTTGGGTCACCTCTGATTGCTCCCATAAGTCTTAGCACATCTGGTATGCTGTCTCTAGGTGAGAAATGTTTTCCATAACTTCCTTCTTGTTCACTACCCTGCATATAAATTGTTTTTATTAACACAAGACCAATACAGTACTGCATACTTATGTGAGCCTTTGCCACTTTCAACTTTAAACTATAAGAGAGTTGCTTGCTTCCACCAAAATGAATTAAATATTTTTTATAACCAAAGTTTGATTTTTTATTTTTCTATCATTATTTAATATAGGTCAAACTAACCTTCAATCTGACATTATATGAAAGAATTAAACATGGAGACATGATTCTTTAAGACACTTTAAAACATGCCACAGTTATGGGGAAGAGAGAGCCAGATTAAAGCAACTGATTACTTTTAAAGATTATACAGAGGACTCCACACCCAGATGTAAATGTCAAGGGAGCTTTAATTGTGTGTGTGAGAGTATAGGCTTGGATAATTGACACATACCTTTGTCCAAAGTGATCAACAGATTGATAGATAATGCATCCTGTCTTATTTCAATAGATTTTATAAATCTAATGAAAGTCATATTTCTGCTCTCTGCAATTTTCCATATGGATAATAGCAGGCTAGGATTTGATCCAGATGGATAGAATTGGAATTTTATAGCACAATGTCACAGCTGTATGCCCTACGTTAAGCTTTGTCATGGAGGATGCATGACACAGGGTCCTTATAGTGAAGAAAAGATATTTAGAGTCCTTATATGGAAAGTGGACCCAAAGACAGCATAATTAGCTTTTCATTAGAAATATTCTGCAAGTGGCAATAGTTTAGGCTTGTTGTTTTTGGGGTCCCCCCCATTACAGAAGTTATCTGCCAACCCATCATTGACCATTTTTGCATGAAACCATTGTTGATTGAGTGCAAATTCAGCAGTTGGAAACCCCAGGCCTTCCATGGGAGAACAGTGGCCTTCCATGGGGCTTTCCACCCCCTAAAGAGTAACAGTCTCTGAAGCCACAGGGCAGTGCTGCTCTGTCCTGCTTGGTGGATGTGAGCCAGAATCCACTGGATGACAGTGGGTTTTTGCGTTCGAAAACACGAAACAGAATTTCTCATTCACTATTAAACCCACAATGTAAAAACAAAGAGAAAGTTAAGTTTATAGTGCTGAACAGAGGTTATCTAGCCATTCTATTATCAACAAGAGATCAGTTCTGATTACAATCAGATGAGATCCATTGTAAATCAGATACAGTTCCTCCTGCCTGGAGCTCAGAGCAGTTTGGGAAAGAATAAAAGCTATTTCTATATATTTTTGTACCCTTTTTCTTGAGCTATTGAGATGCTGAATAAAAAGCTACCTGCTATTTGCCCTAGGTAACATATGTTGTATGTAACTATATCAAGGCACTAGATTTAGTAGCTTTCTTTATTATTCACATACATTTCTGTATCAAAATTATTAATAGTTTCACTTCAAAATCAGCAAAACTAAACTATTTGTATTTTGTGCATTCTCTTGTTACAATACACTATTGTCTCAATTACCTTATAGCTTTGATTTCCTTACATTTACCTCTCAATTACTCTTTCAGAACTTTCTTCAATAGCACTCCATAGGAAGTTTTGTGGGACTCCAAATTAACATGCTTTTATTAAGGCTTTAATAGTTTTATCTACTGCCAGCAATCTAGATGCCAGATAAATATGCAGCAGATATCTTTCTAAACTATCTGTATTTCTTCATGTCTCCCAGTACTCTTACTCATTAGAATATTTCAATGAAATATCTCACTGGGCATTATGGGAATTCATTTTCTTGTAACTTCCGTTCTCTCCATACAGTTGTCTTCTCCATCACATTTTTTTGTTCTATATCAGTGTGTGGTGTTTGTGTCAACTGGCTGTCCCGGTGGAAATGCAGTTGGAGCATAATCCCTCAATCAGTACTCAGCCTAATGATGTGTCCTTGGGATGTGGCTTACTCACACATGCAGGACTGGCCTGTCTCTGGCCTATATCCTTCCTGCTTGCTTGCATGTTACATCTGGCTTTTGGATCCGGAATCCCATGTGGCCTCCCAATCCTGGTAACTGTCAGCACCTTGCCATGTTCCTGCCAATCTTGGATGCATCAACTCTGTGCCCATCAGCCCCCACTTTGCCTTCCTACTTCACTGACAGGGAGCAGTGTGAGTCAAGGGCCCCCAGTGTAGCATCTAACCCACGGACTTCAGCCCATAGACTGAGCTGGACCACTTTTTGATATAAATTTCTTTTCCTTTTTTAAAAATAAATCATTTTAATGGGGGCTGTTGCAGTTCATGTTACAATCCATACATCAACTGTATCAAGCACATTTTTACATAGGTTGGCTTCATCATCTTCAAAATATTTTCTTTCTACTTGACCCCCTGGTATCAGCTCCTCTTTTTTCCTCTCCCTCCTCCACCTTCCCCTCCCACCCTTTTGAAGCCCTGATAAAATATAAATTATTATTTTCATATCTTACACTGTCCACTGTCTCCCTTCACCCATTTTTCTATTGTTTCTGTTGTTCATCCCCCAGAGGTAGGGGTGGGGTTGTGTATACATCAATCATTGCAATCAGTTTTCCTTTTCTCCCCCTACCTTCCCCCTACCCTCATGGTATTGCTATTCCCATTATTTTTCCTGAGGGGTTATGTGTCCTGAATTCCATGTCTTGAGAGCTCTTATCTGTACCAGTATGCATGCACCGGTCTAGCCAGATTTCTAGGTAGAACTGGAGTCATGGTAGTGGGGAGCTGGGGAGAGCATTAAAGAACTAAAGGAATGTTGTATGTTTCATCAGTCTACACTGTACCCTGGTTGACTCATCCCTTCCTTGTGACCCTTCTGTAAGGGGATGTCCAATTGCTTACAGACGGGCTTTGGGTTTCCATTCTGACCACCCTCATTTGCATCAGTGATTATTTGTTTCAGATCTTCTGATGCCTGATACCTGTTACTTGATCCCATCAAAATCTCGTGATCACACAGGCTGGTGTGCTTCTCCCATGTGGGTTTTGTTGCTTCCCTGATAGATGGATGCTTGTTTGTCTTCAAGCCTTTAAGACCCCAGACACTATGTCTTGTAATAGCCAGGCATCATCAGCTTTCTTCACCACATTTGCTTAAACACCCCTTTTGACTTCAGTGATCAGGAAGGTCAGTCTCACAGAATGCCAGGTTACTATAACAAAATGTTCCTGCATTGAGGGAGGACTTGAGTAAAGACCCACTGTCCATCTGCTACCCTGACACTTAACATGTAAATATATGTACATAAGCCTATGTAGCTATTGTTATATTTTAATACTTTTACCTTTATACATGCCTATATTTATGCCTCTATAAATGTCTTTTGCCTCCTAGTTGTTTCCTCTATTTCCTCTTACTTTCCTCCTGTCCCTCTATCAAGTTCAACCTTCATTCTGCTCTCAGTAGTTCCTGTTGGCTACAGTGCACTTGATCAAACCCCACCAGGCATTCTACACCCTCTTCTCCATCAATTTTAGATCTCTTACTGTTCCCTTGTCCCTGGTTCATTGGCTCCCCACTCCATTTCATTCACCTACTCTCCCCTGTCCCCCCAGAACCGTCGATCCTGTTGTTTTCTTCTCACGAGAGTTTCTCTTGCCCATCTTATATAGATACACGCGAAAACAAGAAGCAGAAGGGTAAAACAAAAGTGGGAGACCTATAAATAGTTCCAGGTCTGTTTGCTGACCACTATGCATGTTTTCTGATAGAGTCTGGTGCACTACTAAGACCTGCCCTGTAAGTCGGAAGCCCATTTTCGGGATTCCTCAAGGATTTCTTCACTTTGATCCCCTTGCTTCTCTGTTGTGCTCTCTTCCAGTTTCGCTCCAGTGTGGGGGGTCTGACCAGGCACCGTTCTCACACTGTCTTCCCCCTGCAGCACTGTGGGTCAGTGCGGGATGTTATGGCTCCTGGTGTGGCCTACCCTGCAAGTCTCTTTGTGCCTTGGCTACTCTGAAAACTAGCGTCATCCTCGGGGCTTGGAAAGCCAGGATTCATTCTCTCTCTCTCTCTCTTCTCTCTTCTCTCTCTCTCTCTCTCTCTCTCTCTCTCTCTCTCTCTCTCTCTCTCCCTCTTAGTTTGCTCCCCCATGGTCTGGGCAGACCTGCCACTCTCCCTGACTGTACCTTCAGTGCTGGCCTCTGTAGTGCATTCCCCTGAGGAAGGGGTCAATTGGGATTGGGGTCCGCCCCAATAAATTTCTCTTTTGATGTAAAGTTCTTTCGTATACATATCCACAAGTCTCACTGGTTTTATTTCTCTAGAAATAGCTTAGGCTAACAATCAATAAACCACCTGCCCACCTAATTGCTTTATCTCATTTTTTATATAGCACTGTCAGCACCACACACCTTGTAAATGATCTTTTTTCAGCCTTTAAGGAAGCTTCTCCTAGCTTTTTACAGAATTCCTTTCCTCTGCTTTGGAATCGTCATCTCATAAGCACAGAGCCTGAAGGAATTCCCAAGATCTTCTCTTCCATGCCTCACATCGTTTCTCACTTAGGAAAATGCTCAATCTGCCGGAGATGGGTCCAAAACATCCATTACCTAATTGTCAGCGCACCGTTCTTTCTGCACCAACTTGCACTCACAGTCCAGAAAAGCTGATGCAAATTTGTCATTCTAAAATGGGACAGTTCCCCACAATGTTTCTTTCAGGAGATTCCAAGCCACATGACGATGTAAATTCCGCTTGAGTTACCTTAGCCTTCGCTCTTCTTGTTCTTTATTCCATCATCCCTGCTTATTTTCTTAGTCATTTTCGTTCATTTTTATGATAGCTCTTGAGTCCACTTTTCCCTAAAATTCATCCATTAAGAATCTTTTTTCCAATCTAAAGTATCTCCCTGCACAGAAAAGTCTTCCTTTGATTTAGAATAGTGAACTTTATCAGTGCTTAGAAAACATGCATCTAATGATTAAAAAATATATTTTAATGTAGTCTATAATTAAGTCCATAGGGAAGATTGAGGGAGTGTATCAGGCATTTCTTGTGCAGTACTTCAGATCCTCTGCCTCATTGGCCATTATATAACTGGATTTACGTGAACTATGGTCCTTTCATGCACTCTGACTGTTTTTATTAGATGTGCACATTGCCTCTCCCTTGCTCACATTGATGGTCTCATGTGCACTTTGCTACATTTAAGTTATACAGAAATTTGGACCAGTTCATTTGTGTTGTGTATCCAAATACTGGAGACCAGTGAGTGTATTTCCGTGTGGAATTGAGACCAGGGCCAAGTTTAAAGGAAATTCCACTAGCGAGAAGAGAGCAACAGCAGGGGCTTGATCATTCATTTCATGGGAATTGAGGAGGTGAGAGGTGTGGCTATACTGAGACCCTGGGTAGTAGAGACTGCCTTGGCTGACCAGTCTTAGACAGTGAGTAGATTTGAGATAAGGAATTGTACATAAGGAGTACTGAGGCAGTGCATTATTTAAGGTGGCTCTTCCAGCCAAAGTCTCTAACTCCCACCAAAGAACCGTTTCATAAATTGGATTAGTAAGAAGGTAGGGGAAGATACTGATAGGTTTAACCGGTAAGAAACTGTGGCCAGGATTCCCTGGCGTTCCTTCCTGCTATGAATACAACAATCCCTCTGAAAACAGAAAGAGGGATTTGATTACCATCCGGGAGCAGAGTGCATCCTTTGGTCCTGATATCACTACACAATTAATGTCCTGGGTCTTTGGATTGAGGCTTACAGTGGAGTGGTACGTCCCTTTTGGAATTTAATAGCAAGCCTGAAAGAGCTTTGTAACATGCCCTGATAAACTACTTGATCCTGAGCATTCCTCACTGGCATTGTAACCTGTTCACTACCTTAAGAAACCCTTTAACCATTAATGTGAGTTCTGTGTAGCCATCGCAATGGATATTATATCCTAGAAAGGTAAAGCAGAGAACACTCGTTAAGACAACACATGGATATATAGGAGACTCCCATCCCTAAAAGGGCTGAGTAACAGTACTATGAAAAGAGTCACAGTGGTACATGGGTTGGAAACTATGCATAAATTTCTTCTCAATACCATTAATTTAGTTATTATCACCGTATAATGTCTACCCTGTCATCAGCAGAGATTGAAACTGACACATAGGTAATTTGCTGTAATACAGAACTGCTGTTCCTGACCACAGTACCTTTACCAGAGATTGCAAAATGTCTCCTATGCTGCTGTGGAAAGCCATACAACATTGCTTCCAACAGAGGAATTCAGTTTATGATACATATATATGGCCTGTAACCCAAATCCCAGAATAAATCAGTATAACAGCATAATGGAAGTCTCATTAAATACTGTACTCAGGTGCAAGCTTGGAGAAAATATTATGCAGGTTTAGAATGCTGTCCTCCAGAGTATAATAAGCATACTTAACCAAGGACTAAAATTATGCCTAGAATATCTAGGACAACAAAGGAAAATCTTTATGTAGATTTAGCACCTTTCACCATCCTTCTCAGTGATCTTTGGACAGAATTTGGATTTGCAGTTACCCACAAATAAGCTACAACAATGGGCTTAAACATAAGAATAATTGGGAGTATGGTTCAGGTCTGTGTAGTGTTTCATTCTGTTGTACATGGGCCTGCTATCAGTCAGAACCAACTCAATGACACCTAATAACAACAAACAGAGGGAACACAGTTACGTTTCAACTGAACTACCAACTGAAAAACTCCATGCCAGTGACTTAACAGGGAGAAAGAGGAGTTGGCATATTGATGGCAATAGCAAAAACAAAAAAACAAATGAAATTTTTCTTTAATTAAATACTTGTATTGGGGCTCTTACATCTCGTATCACAATCCATATAATCATCCATTGGTCAAGCACATTTGTACATATGCTGTCATCATCATTTTCAAAGCATTTTCTTTCTACTTGAGCCCTTGATATCATCTCCTCATTTTCCCCCTCCCTCCCACATAAACCCTTCATAAGATATAGATTATTAATTTTCATATCTTATTTCATCCTTTGTCAACCTACACCCACATTCAGGTATTTTTGTGTTTTTTAAATCATTTTATTGGGGGCTCGTACAATTCTTATCACAATCCATATATACATCCATTGTGTTCAGCACATTTGTGACCTCATCATTCTTAAAACATTTGCTTTCCACTTGAGCCCTTTGTATCAGCTCCTCATTTTTTCTCCTCCCTTCCCACTCCACCTCCCTCATGAACCCTTGATAATTTATAAATTATTATTATTTTATCTTACACTGCCCGGCTTCTCCCTTCACCCACTTTCCTGTTGTCTATCCCCTAGGGAGTAGGTTTATGTAGATCCTTCTAATAAGGATCTTTTCACCCCACCTTCCTCTACCCTCCCAATATCGCCACTCTGATAACTGGTCATGAGAGGATCATCTATCCTGAATTCCCTGTGTTTTCAGTTCCTGTCTGCACCAGTGTATATCCACTGGTCTAGCCAAGTTTGTAATGTAGAATTGGGATCATGATAATAGGGGTGGGGGTGGGGGGAAGGAAGCATATAAGAATTAGAGGAAAGTTGAGTGTTTCATCGATGCTACCGTGCATTCTGAGTGACCCGTCTTCTCCTTGCTTCTGGGTTAGATGGCTACTTGTTTACCTTCAAACCTTTAAGATCACAGACTCTATATCTCTCAGTAGCCGGGCACCTTCTGCCTTCTTCACCACACTTGCTTACACACACATTTGCCTTCAGCATTTGTATGGGAAAGGTGAGCACACAGTGATGATTTTTTTTCTTCTTTTATGTCTGCTACATAATCCCTTAAACACCTCATGATCACACAGGTTGGTGTGCTTCTTCCCTGTGGACTTTGGATAATTCTACATTTGTTTGACTTCCAGAGGGTGTCACATGTGTTAATCTCAGATTGTTGGTTCTCTGTCCCAAAATCATGTCTAAAAATTCTTGGAAGGTTGTCTAGATTTTACTAATTTATTTAATTTCTTCTTATTTGGAGATCTTAGTTTTAACCACATATTAGAGGGACAGTTTTGGTGATGTATATGATTATTGGCTGGCTTTTTTTTCTTTTAGGTTTTTATATAATCATGCTATTGACTTTTCTGCCTGCATGGGTTCTTCTGAGAAAGCAGTGATTAGTGTTATTAGTTCCCCATTGTAGATAGCTTTCTGTTTTTCCTGATATGTTCTCAGAATTCTTTTCTTCTCCTTGGTTTTGATAAATTAATGATGTTATGCATTGCAGTTTTCTTTTGGGGTCTTTCTGGTGTGGTGTTCATTCATGTGCTTATCCTCTCATCTTTCATGATGCATGGCGATGTCTTGCTTGGATCTTGAACTCCAATCACACATAAGTCATTCTACTTGACAGAATCACATGTTTGTGCTTTCTTTGGGTAGTTGTGTCTTTTATTTATTCTTTCTTTTGCAGATTAGTCTTCCACTTGTAAGTTGTTCATACTCTACTGGCTTGCTAGTTGTTGCAGTGGTGCTGGAAGCTCTGTCACTGGTAGTTTAAATATCAGCAGGGTCATTCATGGAGAACAGGTTTCAGAGGCAATTTCAGACTAAGAAGAAGGAAGAGGCTGCCCATTTGTTAGGAATTGGCTACTAAAAATGTTATAAATAAAAACTTCATATTGTCAGATAGTGTGCCAGAAGATGAGTCCCTAGAGTTAAAAGAAACTCAAAATATAACTGGAATAGAGCTGCTTCCTCAAATTATATTTGACCTTCATGATTTGGAATGCAATAAGCTTTTGTCACCTTCATTTACTAGTGGGACAAGATCCAAAATGAAAAGAAACAGCTGCAAGCGTCCAATAAAAATTGGTACATGACTGTACGAAGGAAAATTAGAAGCCAACAAAGATTAAATAGAATGCATAAGAATTGACATCCTAAGAATTAGTGATCAAAAATGGACTAGTGTTGGTTGTTTTGAATCAGAAAATAACATGAATTACTACGATGTAAATGACAAATTCAAGAGGCATATAATCATGTTCCTGTAAAAAAGAATATTTCGAGTTTTATTTTGAAGTACAATGTTGTCTGTTGTAGGAGAATATATATACTACAATGAGGTCCAGGTAATATAATTATTCGTATTTGTTCACCAACAACTAAAACTAGGGATGGAGAAAGGGAAAACATATAAATTTCTTCAGTCTGAAATCAATTAAACATCAAATCATGACACACTGATAATTGTTTGTGATTTAAAAACAAAGTTGGAAACAAAGAGGATCAGTACTTGGAAAATATAGACTTTGGGAGAGAAATGAAGGTGAATATTGCATGATTTGCAAGACCAATGACTTCTCCACCGCAAATACTTGTCAGCAACAGCACTAACTATACACCTGAACCTCACCGTGTGGAATGTACATGAATCAAATAGATTACATTTGCGTGAAGAGATTAGGGAGAAGCTCAATATCATCAGCCCAAACAAGACAGGGTGTGACCATGGAACAGAACATCAACTACTTGTTCAGAAGTTAAGACTGAAGTTAAAGAAAATTAAAGCTAGTTCGTAGGAGCCAAATGTGACCTTGGATATTTTCAGGCTTTAGAGAGCATCTCAAAAATAGATTTGAGCATTGGATTTTAATGAGAAGAACTACTCAGTTGGAAGGAATACAGAGTCACTGTAAAAAAAAGAGAATTGGTCTATAGTCAATCATTTCAAGAAGTAGCATATGATCAAGAACCTGTGATATGCCAGTACAACGCCACTTGCTGAAAGTTAAGAGGCCTTGAGGGGCTTGCCAATCAAAATGAAAGACTGTAGCCTTCATCATGGATTATAATTATTTGTAAAGAAAATAAAAATTTCTCAAACTGGCCCAATAGACAATAGTATGAGAAATAGAGGAAATCTGAAATTGTCCAGCATTTAATTTCGCCTAAATTCACAACACATCCCTGTGGAAGCAGCAGTCAATAAATCAAACTGTGTATTGCAATGTATAAATTGGATGCACATGGCCTTTTTAAAGTGTTAAAGAGCAAAGGCTGTCTTTGAAGACTAAAGCGCACCTATCCCAAGCCATGATATTTCCAATCACCTTATGTGTATTTGAAAGCTAGACAATTAATAAGCTAGGCAGAGAAAAACTGATGAATTTGAGTTACAGTGTTGATAAAAATATTGAAAGCACAGTTAACTGCCCGAAGAACAAACCAATCTTCCTGAAAGAAGTATAGCCGGATTGCTCCCGAGAACGAAGACGACAAGACTTCCTTGCACATACTTTAGATGGCTTATCAGGAAAGACCAGTCCCTGGACAAGCATATCATGCTTGGGATACAGGAGAGTCAGGACAAAGGGAAAGACACCGGATGAAATGGATTCTCCCAGTGCTCGTAAATATTGGCTCAAACACAAAAATTGATGGGATGCCCCAGGACCTGGCAGTGTGTTGTTTCGTTGGCCATGAGTCAGACTCAACTCAACAGAATCTAACAACAAACAAACAGTGGGTGTGGAACTCAAACCGACTTAAATAAACATATTTATTTATTGGCTCATCTTGCAGTCCTACATCTGACAACATGCAGCTGCTGCTGTCCACAATGATTTAGTGACCAAGCCCTCGGGCTGGAGGGTCCATTCCTTCTTCATTGTCGGTAGTCAATCTGGAGGCTCCACTGAAAATTGTCCATTATTGGTGACCCCACTGGTACCGGAAATACCGATGGTAGAGTTTCCAACATCCCAGAACCACACAAGCCACCACAGCAGGACAAACTGACAAACAAAGGGTGGCGTATGTGCCTTATAAAATCTTGATGAATATGATTAGGTAATAATAAAAAGGATCCCTTGTGGGATAGTATTTAAGAGCTCAGCTGCCAATCAAAATGTAGATAGTTGAAACTCACTGGCACCTCCATGGGAAGCAAGATGTGGTGATCTGCTTCCACAGAGACTGCAGATGAGTCAGGCCTGACTCAGCTCACTGTCACGAAGTCAATTCTGTCTCCTGGAGATCTTCTAGGGCACTGCAGACCTGCCCCTGTTGGCTTCCCAGATTGTCACTCTTTATGGGAGTAGAAAGTTTCATCTTTCTCCTTCAGAACTGGCTAGTGGTTTTGAACTAATGACCTTGTGGCTAGCAGCCCAACATGTAACCGCTTTACCACCATGGCTCCTATGGTTTCAATAGTATCAAGTGATAACAAAAATTTGCATGCTAAGCAAGAATCTAATCCAAATTTCAGGTGGAAGACAAACAGAAAATAGTTTTACTTCTGTCTTTGCTCTTGACCCGTAAAAGGGATGTGAATCAGCCATAGAAGAGGGAAATTAATCAAGAGAATAAAATGAGAAAAATATTCCATGTTGGTTTAGCTATAGGAGAAAAGTCCTAAAAGCCAAAGAACTTGTGGTCTCTTTCAGGAAGTGACAATAGTTTGAGTAAATATTCTGAGGTGATAAGAGATGATGGTCAAAGAAAAATAAGATCAGGTAAAGAAGTATTTTTGTACGTGTGTGTTTTGTCTTTCTGTTTCAATTCTTGAGAGCAGTAGGGGACTTTGAATCTATTGTCATATTGATAACCTGGAAGAAGTAATCCAATTTTCCAGCTTGCTTTCTTCTAAAAGCAACATTAAACTTTCAAATAACTATTGAGATTCGTGCATCTGAAGTTAATTCATTTCCATCCCACAAGGCATAACCCTGTTATTTATTTACTTATTTTTGCTTGTGTTTCCATATACCTGCCTTCATTAAATTATACTTGAGATCCTGAGATGTATTGAATACTTGAGATTTGAAGTCACCAATGACTTCATAATTTTTCATATTTGTAAGACACTTTATAAGTTATCTAGTTCAAGATTCTTTTTGGGTTTCCCTATTTTTAAAACTCAAATACACACAATCTGCTTATTATAAAAGATATATAAGGAAAATTAAGGATGAAATTGAAGCTTCTCCACAGATTGAGAGCAAATGCAAACAGAGTTGTATGCAGCTACAATTCAGGGATCACAAAACTAACTGTCTTCTGTTGCCGGGCAGGTCAGGACAATGTGTGAAATGGAACAGTGGTGGGCAGTGAGGGAAATGCCGTGTTCACCTTGCAAAGATACTCATGCACCATGAATCTGAAATGGAATCACATGGCTGTGGGTGCATTTGTGGTTTGTAATGCAAGGCACCAAGCTGCATATGGTTGGTGGTCACTGCAACTGGCTCATCATCTGGGATCTACATTAGGGTCTTGGTTTCAGTTTAGCTTGATTTTCTAGTTTACTTCTTTGATTAGGCAAATAACTGACTTGCCCAGCACTCATTCAGACAATTACTCAACAAATACTTGTCTACTGCTATGGCGCTGTCCAATGAGCATTGCCCTTCTAAACAAAGGTGGGGCCTTCAATCCAGCAGTCACTCCACCGGAAGAAAGTTGAGGATCTGCTGCCAGAATGACTGCAGCCTCAGAAAAGCCTGCAGGAGAACTCTGAGTCAGACCCTGTCGATGGAAGTGGGTTTTGGGGATTTTAAAAGAATATAGAGTCTAGTGCAGTGCTAGGTGCATGGATGAGAGTAAGACTAATTTCATGAGGCTTACATAGTGGATACAATCATAAAAGACAGTCACTTTTTTTCAACTCCTAATGAAAAACTGAGAGAGGACCTGGGTTAGGAATTGGACTGCTAACAGGAAGGCATGCTGTTCCAACCCACCATCTCCTCCCCAAGAGGAAGATGAGGCTGTCTGCTCCCATAAAGGTGTCCCTCTCTGAAATTCTGGGGACATTTTGCAGCTGTTATTTCCCCTGTTCTACAGGTTAGGCATGAATTGGAATCAATTCAATGGCAGTGGGTTTGTTTGTTTTTCTTTTTTTGAATGACAGTCTGTGAAACTAAGTTCTGTTTGTAAAATTGGCCAAAACAATGTCTTTAAAGGAAAACTACAAAAGAACAACATTCACATCTGTGTTACACACCATACTTCAGAAACAGTCACTTATTTGAAATTCTCCTTGTAGAGATCAGTTCTCTAATCCATTTACAGGATCTATAGTAAGTTCAATAAGTCCAAATGAAAGGGGAAAACTCCAAATTAACTGTCACTGAATCACACGTGACTCAGGGACCCTTCTGGTTGAGCTAGAAAGGCCCAATGGTTTCTGAGATTGGACATATTTAGAGCATTACAGCATCAGCCTCGTGATTTCAAATGCAGAACGTTGTGAGCAGCCCAGTGTGTAAACCACTGCACCACCAGGGCTCCCCAGTCCACATGTGACGCGCCAACAGCCAGGAGTGCTGACTCAGAGGGAGCGCTGGGGTTTCTGAGGCTCTAAATGTTCCCAGGAGTGGAAAGCCCAGTCTTTCTCCCCATGAGCGACTGGTAGTTTCAAACTGTCAACCCTGAGGATCACAGCCCAACGCATGCATAACAACCACACCACCAGGGCTGGTCCACATCTGAATGTAGGGAAAAAGAGAGAGAGAGAGAGAGAGAGAGAGAGAGAGAGAGAGAGAGAGAGAGAGAGAGAGAGAGAGACCAACTTGCAAAACCTCAGGACAGAGTAGGAAAGCGGCCTCCGTGGCCTTGGAGTTGCTCTGCTCTTCCTTCAGCAGCGCTCCGAGCCAGGTTCCTCCTTGTCTTAAGTTCAGAGGGACGCTCATAGGAAGTATGTTCAGAATCGAGTACAGCAAGGCCCATGATTCATCTGAGGAAACTATTCTTCCTCCTGCTGTAGCCGCCTCCCCCACAAGCTTGCTTTCCCTTCTGTTGAGTCATGTTGGTGTCTTTTATGTCCAGCCATCCAGGCTGGCCCAGGGGGTGGTCAGCATGAAGTCCGCTTCAAAGCAGCGGGTGAGCTCCACCCGGAATAGCCTCCATTTTTACAGAAAAGTTATGGGGCCCGAGAGGCTGGAGGCATTGTAGTCTTGACTTACTGACCTCGACCACCTGAACCCACCTAATAGAGAAATTCGAAAAACTTTGGAATGTGTTTAGTCGCCAAATACATTCAATTTAAAGGGAGGGAGAATGACAGTACATTTATTTAACAGGGTAATGCCGAGCACATGTAGAGCCTGGTGAATATTTAGACACCCCAAATTGTGCTTGTGTGGGGTTTTATTTGAACATTTTTGGCTGAACACTAATTACAGGGAGATATGCATTTTTTGGAGAAAAAAAGCTTATGAGCAAACAGTTGCACTCTGGAATTATTCTACTAGATGGATAAAAATAAAATATGACTCCTTTTGAAGTGGTTAGAACAAGAGTCTCCAGATATGAAAGATGAAACCAATGTAGCATTAGATAAACTATTCCTTTATTAGATCTCGCTCTTTCTTATTAGCTGTTGAGTTTGCTCGATTTATTCAATGCATGCTATATGGAAGGTACCGTGTAAATTACTTTATTTGTCTGTCTGTTTGACATAGAAACGTGCAACTGTTGTCAGCACAGCCATTCATACCAATTGCATTATCACCACTCTGCTTCAGGAGATTATTGCAATTTTATTTGGAGTAGAGAACTTGTTGAATACATTCAAATGCATAATCTACTTTAAAACAGAGGCCTGTATAATCGCATATGGGAGAGAAAAATGCCACAGTGTTGCCAGAGTTAATAACTCATATATTTCACAAGAACAAGTTTGTTTTTAGTTTGCTAGAGCACAATAAAACCTAATGATTTTTCTTTGAAATCTTTCTTGTAAGCATACATCTGCTCCTTTGGGGATTTAATTGTAGATACTGCCTACATTGGCCAAAAAGAAAAATATCTGTGTTCTCTTCAAAATACCTCTCATTTTGCATTTAATCAAACGCCTGCCTTCATTTGATCTTGGCTCTGCATTGCTATTCTTGACACTTAAACTTAATGCCAATACACTTCCCAAGTAGAAGTATTAAGCATTTGGCGTGAAGCTGAGGAAGAAATGTATCAGAATGTCAAGTATAGTGTTGGGCTGGTGTGGCTGCCTTCCTTTTTGAATTGTTTGCCAAAGAAATCCAATCTATGATAAATAGACAAATGTCTGAGAGCATCATTGCTTAGTCTCTGATGAGGCAGCTGTCTTCATACTGTGTTTGCTGTTCTGAGATATTGTAAATACTAATATTTTTTAAGCTCTGGTGCAGTTTAGAAATGAATCTCATAAACATAATTTACTATTTTCCATTTCTCAAAAACTGGAAGGGGCTTACTTTTGGTCAGCCTGTGGATTTGACTTTGAGACGCAGGAGCTATCCTTCCTGTAGAAATAAATACCTCTGACAGCAGATCGCTAGAGGAAATTTGGGGTGTGCAAAGGCTCAATACTGTATCTTTCTAAAGGGCAGACACACGTTTAAGTTTACATAGCTAAGTATAATTCTCAGTGACTCAAAATCTTCAGAATAGAATGTCTACATTTAAAATGCATAAACTTTTTTATAGTATAAATTAAGGGTACTATCCCTGGTGGCGCAGTGGTTACACTTTGGGCTGCTAATTGCGAGCTCAGCAATTCAAAGCCACTAGCTACTCCTTGAGAGAAAGATGGAGCTTTCTGCTCTGTAAAGAGTTACAGTCTCTGAAACTCACAGACCAGTTCTACCCAGTCTTGTAGGGTAGAGGTCGATATGTGTCAGCATCGACTTGATGGCAGTGACTTTTTGTTTTTTTCAATAAATTGTTTTACTGGGGGCTCTTACAGCTCTTATACCAAACCACACATCAATTGTATCAGGCACACTTGTACATACGTTGCCACCATCATTTTCAAAGCATTTTCTTTCTACTTGAGCCCTTGGTATCAGCTTCTCATTTCCCCCTAACTCTCCCTGATCCTCCCACCCTCATGAACCCTTGATAAATGATAAATTATTGTTGTTTTCATATCATACACCATCCACTGTCTCCCTTCAGTCATGTTTCTGCTGTTCATTCCCCTGGGAGGGGGTTAACCATCCATCCTTGCTATTGCTATGTGTCCCCCGCCTCTCTCCCTTCTCCTCCCACTTCCCACTACCCTCATGGTATCACTACTCTCATTACTGTTCTGGGGGAGAGGTGGCAGAGCAAGCGTTGATCTGTCCTGGATTCGTGTGTTGAGAACCCTTATCTGCACCAGTGTTCACGCTCCAGTCTAGCCAGGTTTGTAAAGTAGAACTGGGGCCATGATAGTGGCAGGGGAGGAAGCATTAAAGAACTAGAGAAATGTTGTGTATTTCACCGGTGCTATACTGCCACCTGGTTGATGCATGGCTTCCTTGTGACCCTTCTGTGAGGGGATGTCCAACTGTATACAGATGGGCTTTGAGTCTCCACTCTGACCCCCCTGGTTCACATCGACATATTGTTTGCTTTGGGTGTTCTGATGCCTGGTACCTAATCCCATCAACAACGTGTGATGACAGAGGGTGGTGTTTCTCTTCCATATGGGCTTTGCTGCTTCTCTATTAAATGGCTGCTTGTTTAACTTCCACCCTTTAAGGTCCCAGGCTCTAAATCTTTTAATAGCTGGGCACCATCAGCTTTCTTCAACATATTTGCTATGAACCCATTTTGTCTTTAGAGATTGTGTTGGGCAGGTGAGTGTCACAGAATGCCAGATTATTAGAACAAAATGTTGTACTGAGGGAATACTTAACTAGAGGCTCAATGCCCATCAGCTTCCATAATACTTAACATATAAATATATGTACCTAGGCCTATATCCTTATCACTACATATCAATATGTTTGCATATGTATATGCCTATATTTATGCCTCTATAAATGTCTTTTGCCTCCTGGTTGTTTCCTCTATTTCCTTTGACCTTCCTCCTGTCCCACCCTCATATTTGACTTTCTTCACAGACCGGTGGAGATCATCCTAAGAGGAAAAGAGAGAAAGAGAGAACATGGACTACAACCTGTCCCCTCCCCCCAAACCCTGAGGATGACATTCCTTCTCATGAAAGCCAATGCACAGGAGGGCCATAGGGCCGGCCCCACCACAAGACATGACATCCCCTCACTGACCCACAGCACGGCAAGGGACAGCACTGAACACACAGTGTGGGAATTGTGCCTGGTCTGACACGCACCCCCTCCCCCACAGCCACAGACACATACTGTGGTGGAGCATGAAAGGAATACAACAGAGCAGCAGGGGGAGGGGCACAGCAAGGAAGTCCCCAAGGAATGCTGAAAATAGACTTCATACTCAGACTGCAGGGCTTGGCACCTCCTCAGACGGGATTGGGAAATATACACAAGGGGCAGTAGACACACCTGGAACTAGCTGTAGGCCTTTTTATTCTCCTTCTTCTTCTTCATGTCTGTCTATGTAAGGTAGACAGGATAAGCAATCCTGAGGAGAAAACAATGGCACCAAAGTTTCCAGTGGGACAGGAGAGAGGGAGAGGGAGGGTAAGGAGGGGGACCAACAAACCCAGGGACAGTGGAACACGAGATCTAAAATCGATGGAGCGGACCACAGAAAGTGCCTGGTGGGCTTCAATCAAGGGCCATGCAGCTGAGAGGAATTACTGAGCCAAATGAAGGTGGAACATGTTTTGGTTTTTAATAACATAGTTTAAAAATTAAAAAACCAAAATTCTCCTCAGTGCTGAGTGCAAATAATGACAATGCAAGTATTTACTTTCTTTTCAAGTGGATATAAAAGGATGTTATAGCACATTGCAGGCAAAATATCAATATGATAGGTTCTATTGAAGCACTAAACAAATGACTTTCTAATACTAATTTTCATTTTAAATTCTGACCTTTCTTATATGAATCATATAGATATATTTGCTGAATATATAGGATATATTTGGATATACCTATACAAGATGTGCATCTCTGTGTGTATAGACATATATGCATATACATATACATGTATATATGAGCATACCAAAAAATTGATTTTTTTCAAATATATGTATTGAAGTTTTTTTTAACAAAACAACCTTATGACCTTCCAAGCACTCTCCATTATACTTAATAAATTTGTCAAATTTTCAATTCCTTTCTAAGAACCATTTTTCAGACTCATCTGTTTGGATGGCTGACAGCACCGCCCTCTTTTTTTTCCTTCACCTTTTCTAAGTCGTCAAATCGCTATCCTTTCATGTCTCCGCAGAAAAAACAAAAGTGGCATGGACCAAGGTCAGCTGAGTAAGGTGTGCAGGACAAGTGAGGCATGCTATTTTTTGTGAAAACCTGGCACAGTGACATGGCTGTGTGAACAGCTGCATTGTCATGGTGGAAAAATGAGTACCCTGTCTGCCAGAAATCAGGTGGGTTTTTTGTTTTGTCTTTTTTGTCCCACACTGTTACTCAATCTTTTCAGAACCTCTAAACAGAGAGTCTGATTAAGAGTCTGACCTGGTGGAAAAAATTCCAAATGCATTAGGAGTTGACATTTTTGTCCATTTGGGAAGTTAACAGATGTCCAGAACAAGGTTTGCCATCACTTGACATTTCACCTTTTTTTGAAATGAGAAAACCACTTGTACACTTGACTTTTTCCCACGGAGCTTCCTTGTAAACTGTGTTCAACATCACAACAGTTTCCGCGGCATTTTTCCTGAGCGAGAAACAAAACTTCACAACCGCATGCTATTCTGTTAAATTGGTCATCACAAAAAATTGAGGTTGGAGCAAAACTGCTTTTATGAAACAATGTTCTGTGACCAGAATGAACCTTCCCAGGAGACACCACTGGGTGCATAACTCAGAATTTCTTGATAAAATGCATACTAGGAAAGATCTGCTTTGCCCAGCACAATTCCAGTGTTTGGGGGTACCCCTTGTGTATATAATTGCTCCTGTGCACGTACATGTGTGTACACGTATACAGGCATATATATATGTGTGTATATATGTATGTGTATATATATGTGTGTGTGTGTATATATATATGCACGATGCTGTTAGGTGCGATCAGGTCGGTTCTGGCTTAGCAACCCTGCTTACAACCAAACAAAGCACGGCCAGTCCTACACCATCCTCACGATTGTGCTCATGTTGGAGCCTATTGTTAGAGCTATATGTATTCTCCTTCTTCTCGATTCCCTGATTTCTGTCTCAAAGAATAAAACGTCCCTGCTCTTTGCTCACGCTTTGCTTCTATTTCATAGCTAGTTTCAGTCTCCTTGGAAGATGAGGAGTCTACTGCCCACTAAGTGTGTAGGCTCCCTTTTCCAACAAATGATAGTCCATATTTTAACTGATCAGTTTGTCCATTTCCTCGTAGAAAGACACAAAGTAAAGATGTTAACTCCTTTTTAGAGCTGGAGAAGGGTCTGGTTAGTTGTGCTGAATAACTTAGTAAAAATAGAATATTCAGATAATTGGAATAAGAAGCATAATACAATCTGCTCCTTAGATGATGGCAATAAAAACATATTGATAAATACCTGACTAAACAGACACTATGCAAAAGTAATAAAGTAGGTGAAAGTATTTTGTAAATTCTACACCACAGAGCACACATGACTACAATTGTTTTCCCTTGAAGACTCTGCACTGAGAGTTAAAGAAGATGCCGGTTGCCTATTAGAAATGTACTCTTAATTAGAGCTGGGAACCCCCTCTTCTGTTAAAGGTCAGTAATGATGGAAAGGCCTGCTACATGTGGGATCTTTCTTTTCTTTACCCTAAGTCGGTGATGCTATTTGGGTAATAACTGATGAAAGGACTAGGGTGCCAACCAATTTGCAGTTAAGTGGCTAATTAAGACCCAAAGCAAAGCTGCCAGGAGGTTGGATCTACTCGCTTTAAAGTGACACATGAAAGCAATTAGAATGGGCTAGTCTTGCTAGGACATATTTAAATTTGGACAAAATTTGGGGCTACTTATTATTTTATGTTAATTTGTTCTTCTGTAAGACAGCATAAGAGAGAAACGAGAATTACCTAAGACATAAGAAATAAATTAAAATAGTACTTTGAGTCAGTGAACTTCAGATGTGAATAAAAAGCAATGCTGTAAAACCATTTCTATGTTTGCAGTCATAATGGAGGTACTCTATGTAATTATATTTCCCAGCCTTTGAGGAATGGAGCACAGGTGCATGGAGCACACTATTATCCAACAGGAGACAATCTCTCAGTTCTTCAGTGTGTTGTCACCTGTCTGTCATATTGCATGAGTGTGACACTTCGCCCAGGATGGCAAGGTTTTTAGAATTGTTAAACTTAAACTTGGGACAATCCAGTGTTCTATTTAAATATAGCTGCTCTAATAGCACAGAGAGGAAAATGAATTCTTTCTGGGGTTAGAAAGAAGGCTTGAAGTTGATGAGGAAAAATAGAGAGGGAGAAGGTGGAAATTAGCGCACAAATGATCCCTGTGGAGAGGACTGGCTGTTGGGGAGGATGGACCACCTTACAGTCACAGCAGAAGAAGCACAGTCCGTTTGTATGTTGCTCTTGTGATTCATGATGTCACCAGGAGGCCCGGTGATGGAATTACATCCTTGTAATTTGCAATTGTCTAGCACTTTGTTCTGTACACATCTCAGTAACTCATTATGCAGCATTTTGCACACAAGTAAGCGCATAATAGCGTGACTATGTGTGTTCAATTCCACCCAATGGAAACCATGTCTTCTGATACAATAATCAGTTGAATTAAGGAAAGACAAGACGTCATAGGCTGTGTACAGTCAGTGCACCACTAGCTGTGTCATGGTCCACCATAAGGAGACAGAATACTGGATGTTGCTGTAAACTTCACCTCGATTTGTAAACTTTCACATAGATATTTCCTTTTTAAGAATTTTACAGGCAAAACATGTTTGCAAGGTCAGCCAAGAGTCATAATCAGAGGGAAGATGAGATTACACAGATAAAGCAGGAAATATATTCAGTTCATCTAAACATTATAGTAATAGGATTAGAAAATAATAGGATTAGAATTACTAAATCTCCAGGGATAAATTCTGTTGTCACAGGATGTATATGGGTGGTTCTTCTTACTGCCCAGGGACTCTCGGTTTCCTTCCAGAGAGCTTGAATGTGGTCACTAATTGGGACACCAAAAACCTGGGAGCCAGAATGTTGTAGAAACTACTTCAAGATGATAGGACATGAGTCATTTGCATTTCTGTGGGCGTGGGAGGTAGTGTTTCCACTACTCTGAGGCGAGCTCTTAAACTGACTTCGGTAATTATTCACCAATAGAAACATGAATGCCAGGGACTTTCTGGGGAGTTATTTTTACTTCTGTCTGATATTTTATCCACAATGCTGGGCAGGCACTGCTGAATCTTTGAGAATGCTGTTATAAAATACTACATTTATAAAGTGACCAAAGAGCACCTGATTCCTAGATTAAATTTATCCCAAGATCAAATGTTGTATTTATAACCATTTTGGGTAATCTGTGTGCATATTTTTCAGGCTGAGATGTAACAGGTGAAAATGGTCCAGATTCGAATGGGGCATTTCTTTGTCTTTGCCTTTGCCTACCTGGAGCATGAAGATAATTCTAGTCTTACTCTGAATTTGTCATTACTTGGTGTAGCATTCTATTGAATAAAACTGCCAGTTAAATACAAAAAAAAAAGAAAGAAAGAGAGATGCATTTATTTTAAGCAGCACAATATCTACAATCACTAATATAGGTTCCCAATAAGATATCTTTCAATGTAGGGCAACTCATCCACAACATGTTTGAAGTACATGCCAAGTAAAATTTGTAAAGTGTTGGTTTCTATAAGACTGTTTTTTCATCTCTATGATGGGCCTCCTCACATCAGTCACATGTTGAATTCCCCGGATGTCACCTAGAGTTACATGTCCACCTATTAACCAAAAGTTTGGTACTTTCAATCAACTCTAGTGATCTAATTATGGAAGGTGACAGTCATTGAAATCCCTAGAGAACAGGGCGACTCTGAAACACAGTCACCAAGAAGCAGCTTTGATTCAATGGCTGCTGGTTGCACAGATAAGGCTGTGAGCTCCTTTAAAAGAGGACCTGTACTGCACGTTGATATGCCAGCCAGGAGTCCACGCAATGCCAGGGACACTGTGAACACAGTTTTAAAAAGATTGGATGCTGCTCTTCCTTGGAAAACTTACTGATGAGATATAGGTATACCTCTATACGCCTGCAGTATTTTTCCCCCGGGATCGTTCCCTTGCTCTGAGTTTAGCTTTGAACAATCTGATTTCTTGAAGATCAGCTTTTCATGGATACAGAAAGCCGGAATACAGAAAGCCTTTCTCTTCAGAAGTGTTGAATAACAGCAAATAAAAAGTAATGAATGAGAAACTCCTAACAAATGAAGTTTTGATGGGAGCATGGGGTGATTTGCTTCTTTATCTATATTATGTACAAAGGGACTTCAAAAAGGCCACACCAAATGGAATTGAAAGCCTAGATATTTTCCACAAGTGACTTTCAGCTTCCTTGTGTTGGCTTCCAAACCAAACCATTGTCCCAGGGTCAATTCCAACTCAGGGAACTCCTATAGGCTGGAGTGTAAGTGTCTCATGGCATTTACTGCTACCTCTTTCTTCCACGAGTGGCTGGTGAGTTA
Source organism: Tenrec ecaudatus (assembly GCF_050624435.1). Taxonomy (NCBI): domain Eukaryota; kingdom Metazoa; phylum Chordata; class Mammalia; order Afrosoricida; family Tenrecidae; genus Tenrec; species Tenrec ecaudatus. Next base: position 91,817,306 of record NC_134531.1, read on the forward strand.
GCTCCAACTGCTCACCTTTCTGGTGCCAACCAAGCAGGTAACCATAGCGCTGCCGTGATATCAGGGCCCATCAAAAATTGTAAGCAGCTTGAATATCGGCTATACTTCTCCCCCATATGATATTCTTTTCTCTATTAAGAATAACTGCTAGGGCCCAGGGAATTGATCATCATTTTGAAACGAGAGTTCTTAGTCTCTTTGAAGTTTCAGAGCCTTGTCACAATGTTGACTTGATCTTGCAGTATTAAAGAGATCCTGGTATCATTTAATGTCTCTGTCATGATATATTCATTTCAGTGTTACTTCTGAGGCTATGCATATTTGCAGGCAGGTATGTTTTCATAATCAGTTAACTTTAACACATCTTCATTTTCCCAAGCATTTGTTTATAATACATCTTAACGTATTATCTAATGCTTTTTAGAAATTATCAACATTGTTGGTCTTTTCCAAGTCTTATCCAGATAGAAAATCATAGTAGTAGCTAACGAAGAAGGACGAACAAGATATGTCAATCTGCTTAGTTTGGGTTTCCTTTTAGGTTAACATAAGCGTCATTTGTTCAGTATTCTGGCAACAGGCTGAAGAGGTACGCAACCATATCCACAACTAAATTGCATGAATTTAATCCATTCAATGTATTTAATATTTCTCCATGAATAAAAGCAATTACAATTATTTTCAAAGATAGTGAAATTGATATTATTGACTTTTAAATGAAGACTTGATTATATAATCATCTTAAATACTGGACTTCTCTTGAGACTAGTGCATAACCATTAATAAGTTACTATTGGCCTTATTTTTTCCTATTGCTTTTGATGGAAATCATTAACTATGATAATCACGTAACACTTTTTAATTCTGATCATTCAACATTTTCTTGGTCTTTCTTAGTGAGGAAGCAGCACTGGAAAAGCTGCTTGTTCTTCAATATCCTAGTGATGAAGTACCTAAAAACTGACATGTTTTCAGCATTTTAAAGAGAGTTACCAGAGTAGATGCAGCTTACATAGATAGTGAATGAGCAGGTGTGTGTGCGTGCATGTTTGTGTAATTCTAAAATGAAGAGATATCTGTTCTAGTAATAGCTGTGTTCTTGGACCCTTCAACAGTTTGATTGTCCATCAGTTATGATGTGTCTCTTTCTAACAGGAAGGTTGCCGATCTTGATGAATAGCTAAAAGTTAAGATCATTCTTAAAGGTGCGAGTGATTAATAATGGCCATGCATAGATTTTTTTCTAAGAGTGTAAATAAAATATATCATTCCCATGAAGGGCAGGCATTTGGCAGAATGATTCATAGTGCATTGGAAAGCATAAAAAGTCAAAGCTAGGGTCTCTTCTAAGCATGTCAAAGAGGAAGCTTTATTTAGACATTTCAAATATTTGAATCGTTGCTCATACAGAAATCAAATGCTTTATAGGGTACCTAGGACTGGGCTAAGGAAGTATAGTATTAAGAAAACATATTTTTTCTCTTTTTGCTACTTGCTGGAAAATAATTATTTAGCAGTTATAATTGAATAAAAAGTAAAAATGAAGCTGCTGTACTGTGGCACTTCGAATTTGTAGTTCAAGCAAAATGTAGGCCATAGACTTTTGATTGGAGAATTCTACTGTGGGAAACAGAACCGGGAAGAGAGTGTCTACAGACAAACTCTCAACATTCCTACCTTAAGGAGTCTGAAAGGCCAAGGCTCCCGTGGAGGACAACTTCACGTTCATGGGTTGGAGTTGCATCCTACTCACATTCTCCTAAATAAAATTATTCCCCACAACGGCTCCCTAGAATAATGGATTTAAGGTGCTGTTTGCAAACACATGGTCACTGACTACACACTTAGAGGCCAACTGCTGGAAGGTTGTCTGCCTGAAGGTTGTCAGCCATCTAAGACTATCAGACCCTATTGTCAGTCTCACCCTAAGTAGGGCCCACTCCCTACTGATAAGGGTCATGGATGTTTCCCTAAAAGGAGAGCTCAAAGACACCTAAGGTCAAGCCAACTCAGGGATGACCAAGGTTAGGCTACCATTTTGACTCTAGAGTCTGCCTATCTTGTTACGTATATACTTTCTGTCACATGTGTGCCCTGAGTGAAACCCCTTGCTACTGTGTGTCTACCACGAGCTTGTCCCCCTCCTGTTACGTGTGCACCTATTGTACAACCCCTTCCTGTTACATATGTGTTTATTGTGACCTGTGTGGCCCAGATTACAGAAACTCGTGAGATTACGTTATTCTCTCTGCCCACAATTGGCTCCTGAAGTCATGAGTGAGCAGTGAGGCCTTACATGCTTTATCTTGTCTGATGTCTCTTTAATTTACCCCTCAATTATACAACTGCCCCTTGGACCTGTTTGGTTCTGGGGAGATTGATCCCCCACACTCCCTGGGGAGAAAAATCTCAACAGTAAGCATCGGCCTTTGCTGGAAGGCATTTAGTTAGCATACATGGGGAAGTACAGCAGGACCCTAGATACAACAAGACTTGGAAGACGATAGAAGTATTTCTGTTGGTGATGCACTAAAAATGAACCTACATAGCCAGTCTTTGTTTATTCCTTACTAGTGATCTAGAGCTCATAATTGTTCTACAATGCTTCCAAAAACAAGACACGTGAAGCTGAAATACTGCACACCACACTCCTCCTATGGCCCAGCAGCAGAGAGGTTCTGACACCATCCTAAGCACCAAATGACCATGGAATAGGTAATAATTCTCCAAATAAAGGTTTTTGGGCTTGTTTGTTTTAGCAACTCCAGATATTAATCCTCCCCTGAGAAAATCCAAGGTCATAATATGTTTACTCACTTGACATTCAACCTGTGTTCCTCTCTCTGTATTTGGCTCTCTCTCCAAATGCACAGTTTGAAGATAATTCTGCTCGTTGGTGTAGAGATTCATTTTAAGTTTAGACACTACAGATAAGTATTTACAGACTATGTTTTACTTCCTGGAGTGATAGGATTTTAAATTGGTTTAATTCTATTATATAATATTTTCAGGATTGGGGCATCTGTGGTGATAGGAAAGCTGTTTAGTTTAGCACGTATTAAAACACACAAATCAAAGGTGTGCTTCCAGCACAAACAGTTGTTGTTCAGTGCTTTGCACTCAGTTCTTATTCATAATAAGTATGCACAACAGAACAATACATAGCATTATCCTGACAATGTTGCTTCTTGTTTAAAGCCATTGTTGGAGCCAAGGTATCCATCCAATTTGTCTAGACTCTTCTGTTTCAGTCTCCTGCCTTTCTACTTTACCAAGCATGCAGTCCCTTTCCAGTGTCTAATTTCTCTTGATTACATGTCCAAAGTACATGACATTAACTCTCACCATCCACACTTCTAAAGAACATTCCAGATGTGCTTCAACTACACCCATTCTTCTTCAGTCTTCCTTATTCAATGTCCAATTTTGATATGCATGTGAGGCGATTAAAAATACCTTGACTATGGTAAGGGACACCTCAGTCCTCAAAGCGACATCTTTACTCTTCAGCACTTTACAGAGTTCTTGTGCGTCAGATTTACCCACCGCAATACATCATTTGCTCTCTTGACCACTGCTTTCATGAGCATTGGTTGTAGATCGAAGGAAGATGAAAACCTTGACAATGTCAATGTTTTCTCTGTTTATTGTGATGTTACCTATTGATCCAGCTTTGAAGATGCTTGTTTTCTTTACATTGAGTTGTAATGCACATTGATGACTGCAGTCCTTGCTCTTTATCAGCCAGTGCCTCGCCTCTTGATTTCAACTAACAAGGTTGAATGAGGTGCATCTTGCAGGCATGTGGTTATAATGATAGATCTCCTCAGGCAGTTTGGTCAAGTAGCTGTCTTCCAAAAATATTGGCACAGGTGAATGAGTGTTTCCAGTACTTCATCAATTTATTGAATTTTTGCAATTTATAGTTGATCAGTTCCTGGATTCTTTCTTTTCACTCACACCTACTGTGCAGTAAGGACTGCTTCGTTCAGTATCATCAGTCTGAATTATATGCTACCTCTTGAAATGGTTGACTGTCAACTAGATCTTTTGGTACAGTGACTCTGTGCTTTCCTTCCACCTTCTTTTGATGGTTTCTGCATCATTCAATGCTTTAGCCATAAAGTCTTTTAATATTGCAACTCAAATCTTGACTTTTTCTTCAGTTCTTTGAGATTAAGATATGCTAAACAAATACTTCCTCTTCTGTCTTATAGCTAAAGTCTTGCACATTTCATTATACTACTTCAATCACTGTTTGAAATTTTTTATTCGGGTCTTTTAGTTCATCTTTTCATGTATGCCTTGTCTTTTTAATGAGATTTTTCTGTCTTCATATATGATGCTCTTGATATCACAGCTCATGGGATAACACCTAGAACATCCCAGAACTTAGAAATATTTTGATTACGCTCTCTCTATGGTAAGCAGTATAGATAACTAAGCCATCAAATCATTTAGGGCTCATGCAGATCCCCATGTGTTTCAGAGTAAAACCGGGCTCCTTTGGTTTTTGATGGCTATAATCTTTCAGAAATAGATCCTTTAATGGGCCTTTAGTCTGAGGAGCATCCGAGAGGGTTCAAAGAGATAGCCTTTAAATTGTGATCACAAAGGACTAATGCAGGGTGCATGGGGTCACGCTGAGTTGGATCCAATCCAGTATCAACTGACAGTAATAACAAAAGAGAAGTAAAACGGAAAGGAGCAAATAGCTCCGAAGAAGGAGGACTGACGTGGTGATGGCTGGGAAGGGAGTTAATGCGACAGGCATTTAAAGACAGCAGAATAGGACCCTGCTCCGAGTTTCTTATTTTTCATTCTTAATAAAAATTCAGTTGGGGATTCAAATTTTCACTTACTAAATTTCAAGGAGAACAAAATAACTTAAAAGGAAAATTCTACTTTGTAAATTAAGTGGGTCATATATATAACTAATAGGCTTGTGGTCTATGAGAAAATAATTCATATTAAATAATCACTGGGCAAACAATTAATCAACTACTTTGACGTTATCGCAACCAAATATCTTTCTTTCTCTTGGCTTTGCCTCTAGAAGCTGAGGCAGAAGAACTTAGCTTCTTGTTTGGCTCCTTATCCTGTGTGGCCTGGGTGAAGAGGAAGTCTCCTGACTTCTCAGACGGTAGCCCCTGGGAACTTTCACGAGCATACTTCTTTTTCCCCAGTTCTTAAAGGCATCTCCTGGGAACAAGGGGCTGCCATTAACCATACATAAGGTAGGAAATGATTTTCTCTTCTTCCTCTCAGGCTACTTGTTGTCGTGGGCAAACAGAAAATTGAGACACATAGAATAAAATCCATATGACAGCCAGATGACATATGTATTTTGCAGCATGGAAGGAGAATCAAATCATTAAGCTGGTAAAATACATGACCATTCTTACCTTGAGGCTCATTCTTTCAAGTCTACTAATAATGTCATGTTTCAGTGATTACATATATGCACTCTTATGTATACTTCTCCTTTTGAAAAATTTATTTTAAGTTAAATCTCTACCTGATAGTAAAAAGTGTCTGCCATCTTGGACATGGTATATTTTCATTGCTGTTTTTAATGGTAACATAGTATTTGCTGAGGAGTCTTGATGGCATAATGCTTATGTGCTGGGCTGCAATCTGAAAGGCTGACAGTTGGAAACTACCAGCTGCTGTTTGGAAGAGAGAGCCAGCTTTGTACTCCTGTAGACAGGTCGTCTGAGGAGCTCACAGGGCTAGGTCTATGCTGTCCTATAGGGTCACTAAGAATTGCCATTGACTCATGGCAGTGAGATAGTATTTTCCATCTTAACATTTTTCGCATGCGCAATTCAATGAGATAATGGGGTTCCTCCTCTTGTCAGTCTTTTCTTTCCCCTCCAACCCCGTTAACCTTAATCAACCTTCGTCTCTATTCAGTTGCTCATTCTAGAAATATCCAATCATACAAAAGCTGTTCTTTTGTGACCACAAAGCCATAGCTGTTGCTTCTTATTTTTCTTTTTTACAGCTTATTTTGCCTTGACCATCATAATCTCTCTAGCACTATTCAACAAGCTGAATGGACTTTTGAGTTCAGTACATACCCCACTATTGCTTGGAAGCCAGGCTTTCGGAGGCCAGGTTCCTGAGTATGGAACCCATTGGTTTACATATTTGAAAATCATTGTTATGCTCTTATTTTATTTTGTCCCTTGTATCTTCTTGTATCACCACTGTTTGGTCAATAGTTTGTGGAATCATTCTCATTTAAAAAACAATTGAATGCATAGGTTAGCAGGTCAATAAGTTTCTCAGAGAGTGACATACAAAAATAAACTATGGTAGAACAATAATATAAGGAGTTGACCTCTTTTCATTAGAAACTATGGGAGTGTAAATATCAATACAAAATATTGCGGGGGGGAAATAGATGGACAGAGTTGTGATTAGGACCTCCATTTGGAATGTAGTCAAACATTAATTTTAATCCTTTGTTTTATATTAATTGTGTTTGAATCCTCAATGTGTACCCAATCTGATCAAACAGGTAGTTTAGTGAGACTGTTCAGGGGAGATATCCTCAGATTGACTGGATACCATTTTAATGGCATATGCCCTGCTCTCACTCACTGCCATTGAGCCGGCAGTGAATCACAGCAAGTCTAGTGCTAACTCCTACATGGTTCCAATGGCTTATCTCCAACATCACAAAGTGCAGAAAAGATTTCACCTAAATGTCCATTTTCATAGCGAAAATTTAACATCATGAAAGAAAATAAAAGAAACATTGATAGAAGCAGAATAATAAAATCATGGGAAAATATTCTGATACTCAGATCTACTTCAATTAAGTAATATGAGTCCCACCTTCTTCTGGTCCACATGCCTCATTTAGTGTCACTCTCCTGCACTGAAAACTTTAAAGAATCTGTAAGGTGTTACAATCCCAGAAAAACTATTCGTTGGCAACCAAATGCAAATAGCTAAATGTTCAGTATATGAAAGATGCAAAAACTTCTCCCAAACAGTCCAGATGTTCTTCTAGAAAGGGTAGCAATTCTGACAGAGAACCATGAAATATTCTAGAGGCAAATGGAAGAGTGTCCACCCCTTAAAGGACATATTTTTTCCACTATAAATAACAGACAAAACTTTAAGAGGTATTTGGTGATGTAGGATTCAATACGCCCTTTAAGGCAATGTAAGGGAAATATTTTCTTCTGAAGACTGATGCTGTAAAGAAAGACAAAAATTGAGAATTGCTTTACATGCAACATAACCAATCAATTGATCTCTCTCTGAAATTCAAGAACCCCAGCGCCTCCATGGACCGCTGGGAACCGGGCCACACACAGAGAGTGCAGTCGTGTAAGTTCTGGGTTCCCGGAGATGACACCAAGCGCTTCAAAAAGTCCTGAGCTCAACTGTGTATCCAAAAGGACTGTGCTGTTACTAGAATGAAATGAAAACAGCTTATTTTTAACTAGGGATCTGCGAATGGAGACATGTTTGGCAAGGGGAAACCTATGTTGAATTGAAAGATAAACAATTTGCAGGTTAATATCAAACTTTATTTTTAACATTTCTCATTTGATTTTTGTCATTTCTAGTTCACTTACCCTGTCTCTAAAAATGGCAAAATTTCTGTCATAAAATAATTTGTTTTTAATTGACATCCCCCGAGGCAAACAAGCTGGGAGCATAATTCTTTTGAAAGAAAACACCCTTTGATGACTACAAGAATCAGATAAGATCAGAGAAATTATCTTGGTCTATTTTGCTTTATGTGGCCTTTGACACAAAAATTAACATGTATGAAATAGTTTTTTAAAATTATAAATAAATTAATGGGGAATCTGGGTTTCTATTAAAAAGTTACTTATATTATGATGAAAGAGTCACTGGAAAGAATAATTTACTTTATCCATGATTTTAAAATGATTTAATTCACTATTTGAAAATCCATATCTGCTAAGCCGGCCCCATAGTCACCCTTTAGAGCTGAGGGAGAATTTTCCCGCAGGGTTTCCAAAGCTGTAAATCTTTATGGAAGTCGACTGCCGCATCTTCCGCTGTGAAATGGACTCTTCGGTGGCTTTTGACCACTCACCTTTCGATTAATACCCAAACTCCTAACACTGTGCCTCCAGGGCTTCAATTTATTATTAGGACATATACATGGTATCTAACTGAAATCAAGACAAGTGATACATTATTTATTAAAAGGGAAATTAAAAAACTTTCTTGGACAAACAAAAAAGTATGATAAGAATTAGTATTTTATCTAGAGATTCACTGCTAGTGTCCGGTTTGTTTGTGTGTTTGTTTTGCTCTCTTGACATTACCTGTATGTATTCCTGGCTATGATGACAGGGTCGTGAAATTGTCAGGAAAAGAATAGGTTCAAATGTCTTGAATGAAAACGCCCTACATTGTGATGTGTCCTTGGGAAGTGATTTCAATTGTCTCTAAATAATTTTGAAGAACAGACTCTGGAAATAGAACTTAAAACAGGTCAACATTGAAGTGAGAGTCTTGGAGGCTTATCATTTAAGTCCTCAAATGCTAACCAACTGGCCCAGGGTTCAAATCCATCAATAATATGACAAGCTACTCCCATTATGACTATGGCTACAAACAAGACAACATTCTTGACAACTTCAACCCTTACTCCATTTATCATGATGTTATTTATTGGTCTAGTTGTAAGGATTTTGGTCTTCTTTACATTGAGTTGAAATACATACTGAAGGTTGCAATCCTTGATCTTCATCAACAAGTATCTGAAGTCCTTCTCACTTTCAGCAAGTAAGGATGCCTCATCTGTGTATTGCACATTGTTCATAAATCTTCTGTCAATACTGATGTTGCATTCTTTTCTGTCTAAACCAGCTTCTCTGATTCTTTGCTCCGTGTACAGATTGAATAAGTTTAGGTAGCATGTGTAACACTTCTAGATTTTAAACTATGCAGAATGTCCTTTTTCTGTTCACACAACTGCCTCTTGATCCATGTAAAGATTCTTCATGAGCACAATGCTGTAGTCCAGGATTCCCATTCTTTACTCAAGGCTTTCCAGGGTGTGTTAGGATGTACATAGTCAAATGCATTAGCATATTCAAACACAAGTAAATCACTTTATGTAATTTCCTGCTTTCAGCCAAGATCCATTTAGCACCAGCAATGATAACCCTTTGTCCACATCCTCTGACAGCTCTCTGTCAATGTACTGCACCAATTCTTACTGGATGATCTTCAGCAAAATTTGTTTATATATGATTCTAACGGTCTTGTTCAATAACTCAAGCATTCTGTTGGATCATCTTTATTTAGAACGAGCACAAATATGGATCTCTTCCAGTCATTGGGGTGTGTAATGGTCTTCCAAATTTCCCAGCATAGACAAATGAGTGCTTCTACTGTTTCATGAGCTTATTCAAACATTTCCATTGGTATTCGGCCATTTCCTTGTTTTTGACTAATGTTTTCAGTTCAGTACTGTTGGTTCTTGCTCATATGCTACTTATTGTAATGGTTGGATCTGTAATATTCCCATTTGGCATGGTTGTGCTGTATTCTCTTCACCTTCTTTAGGTACTTCATCATTCATATTTTTCCCAAAGAGTATTTCAATATTGCAGCTTGAGGCTTGAATATTTTCTTGAGTTCCTTCAATCTAAGATATGTTGACCTTTCCTTTTTTGTTTCTAACTCTTTGTGCATTTCATTATATTTGACTTTGGGTACTTAAGCTGCCCTTTGAAATTTTCTATTCAGTTCTTTGACTTCTTCATTTCTTGCATTTTTTTTTGTTAGCTATTCTGTAAGTAACAGCAAGCTTTGGAATCTCTTCGACATCCAAGTTGATATTTTCTATTTTTCCTTTCTTTTTAATGACCTTTTGCTTTCTTTGTGAATGTTAATCTTCCTCCCAAAACTCATTTGGGTCATCTGTCACTCATGTTCAGTGCAGCAGATCTGTGTTTGAGATGTTCTTGAAATTCATGTGGGATATATCCAATGGCATATTTTGGCTCTCAAGGTCTTAATTTAATTTTTTTTCAACTTCAACTTTTACTTACATATTGATGGTGTATTTCACGTCAGCTCCTGGGCAGAGATTAGCTGCTGAGATTCAGCTTCCTTGTCATTTTTTCAAATACTTATAGTCAATGTGATGTCTGTGTATTCCAGTGGGAGAAGTTTTCCTGTATATCCCCTTCTGTTTTTTTGAAAAGAGATGTTGGCAAGGAAGAAGTCAATTGTCTTACAAAACCCTATCATGCAATCGCCAGTCCCATGTCTATCCCCAAGAATGTATTTTCCAACTACTGTGCCTTCCTCTTTGTTTCCAACTCTTGTATTCCAATTGCCAATGCATCTTTGTTGCCTACTTGATCAATTTCAGACTGAATGACTTGGTAGAATTCTTCAAATTATTCATTACTAACTTTTGCGATTGGTGCATAAATTTAAATAACAGGTGTATTGATTGGATTTCCTTGAAATGTGGATATAATCCTATCACAAATCGCAGTGTACTTCAAGATGGATCTTGAAACGTCCTTTATGATGATGAATGTCCTCTACGATGATGAATGCAAGTTGGTTGTAAAAATCTCATGTAGATTTTTTGTTTTCTAAATTAATCAAAGTCGGGATGGATTTCAACTTGTTTGGATCCACAGTCAATGTTCATGGAAGAAACAGTTAAGAAATCAAAGAGGGATCTCATTGGACAAATCCGCTGCACAAGATCTCATTACACTTTTGAAGATCCAGGACAGGACAGCATGCTGAGGAATAAGGTACCCCTGATCCAACCTATGGTATTTTCAATTGACTCATATGCATGTGAAAGCTAGACATTGATTAGGAAGACTTAAGAAGAATTGATGCATTTGGATTACAGTGCTCTGTAAAATAATGAAAGTGCCATGACTGTCAAAAGACCAAACAGATATGTCTTGGAAGAAGGACAACCAACATTCTCCTTAGAAAAGAGGACGGCAAGGCTCTATCTCATGTACTTTGGACATGTTTTCAGGAAATCCAGTCCCTGAAAAAGGATGGCATGTTTGGTAAAGTAGCCTGACAGCAGAAATGAAGTGTCTGGCCCAGAGGGTTTGATGCTGTGGTTTCAACCATGGGTCCGGGCCTAACAACAGTGGTGAGAGTGGGGCAGGACTGGGAAGTGTTTCCTTGGACATAGGTTCGCGGTGTGTGAGAGCCAATCAGAAAGCACCTAACCAGAACAACAAGCCTCTCAATCCAACTGCGATGTCAGAAATGTCAGTATTGTTTCCTTATATATGCATATCCTGTATGCACACACAAAAATTCCATTCTTAATCCTGATGAGCATGTTCTGTGGAGAGTACCTAACATTTTCCCAGACACAGATAAGAAAATGAGAAACTTTTCTTACATTGGACTAGAATTAGATGCTACCATTCTATGCCTGGTCTTTGAAATCTTTTAAGAACCTTGATGGATATCAAAATATAAATGAATTTTAAGAGTGATAGATACAAACAATTAAACAACATTACATTTAAGCAAATCTGTGGTATTATATAAAAAGGTTTAAAAAAGTAAACTAATGTGGACCTTCCAGGTGATATAAGTACATGTCTTTACTTCCCAACATCCCCACCCTCCCTTACGAACCAAAATATTCACAAATCCCCATTACAGTTTACCATCAATTCTACCAGTATGATACAACATATTAAATCTTTGGGAATAAAAGTCATACATTAGTCTTACTTCTATCCTTACGTGAACAGCACATAGTAGTGCTCAATAAATATGCATTGGAGAACTAAATGGAAATCTAAATTGATTTGTCTTCATACACTTCTCTAGCCATATCTGAGTCAACACATAATAACAGCTAATAGTGAAATTTCCATTCTTTCATATTTTACCAGAAGTTATGGGGCAATAATAAATATTTTTCCAAAGGTGTGAGCATTATACAGAGAATGCCCTCACGAGTTAGACAGCTAACAGCTACATTTGGCCATTCCAAAGGGAAACTAAACAGAAGGGTGTTTGTGGATTTTGTTTTCATTCAACATTATAAGAAAAACAAAAAGCAATGTTTCATTTGGGGAAAACTCTACAGTAAATCCAAACCAGAAAAAGTAAATTCTATTGTTGAGGGAGTGGGAGAAATGGAAATAGTATGACATATTGGGAAATGGATACATATGGAGGAATGATAAAGTGAAGATAAACAATTTAATTTGTGGTCAGATATCAACTGATGACATAAAGTTCTCAGCATTGTCAATAATAATTTCTTACAAAATGCTTAAAAGACAGTTCAGATAATAAGACATTTCCTTGGATATATATTAAAAAAGATTAGAGTGTCTTTTGAAATGTAGCAGTGTCTATCTTATTTTTTCACACTCAGGCCATATTAGTACCTGAAATATATAGTACTTACTTGCAAGCATGCTCTGATTTCACTGAAAAAGTCATGCAAATAATAAAAATGCATCAGTTGGCCTTCATTTTCAGTTCAAAACAAAATAATTTTCCACATCCTCACCATCAGGTGAATTCTGGAAGGTAATTATTGTGCGTGTTCAGTTCACGTCATTGATTCCAATGCAGGAGGTTACTACAGGTTTCAGAGAGCCAAGATAGGCGAACTTTATTGTGATTATTGCCTATCTGACAAGATAGTGTCCCCCAAATGAACGCATTTTTACCATTTAGATGGAAAATGAAAACTGTTATCAGCTGGATAATTGCAATGAAATATGAAATAAGATTCCCAGCAGTGACGCTCTCTCACATTTCTATTTCTCATGTAAATTATGAACTCTGTGAACAGAAGCGTTTCCAGTATCCAAGTGTTTGGCAAAAGGAAACACTCCTGCCACAGATGAAGGCTGACCTTTCAACTTTGACCCGAACTCTGGCAGTCAGCACGGTCATAGGAAAAGATGACAGATGCAAGTTTCCTGAGGGCGCCGCCTTCCTAGTAACTGAAATGAGCCGATCACAAAGTACCGCTGGAACACCGAAAGGATTGTTTATGCGGAACGAATCCATGAATACATTTATTTCCCATTAAATTACTAGATTTGAGGAAGGCTCCGTATTTTGATTTGTGAAGACAGAAGTTTTTGTTATTACTTTCAATTTTATTTTTGGCAAAAATATGTAGAGTAAAACCCTCTCCCATCTCAGTTTCTAGATAATAACACTGTTTTCATCCTTCATGTTGTATCAACATTCTCATTACTTCTGTTCTAGTAGTTTCACTTCCATTTACCTAAAATACTTACCCCCACCCCACCCTTCGCATCTATGCTTTAAAAGCATATTTGAGATGATCCTCAGGGGCCGCACTCTGCTCCAGGGCACAGTTTACACACGGCACAGCTAACCTGACGGCTTAGCTGCCCCTCATCTGCGGGCAGAGATGCCGGTCAGCCACACCTCCCAGTCACCAAGAGCACACTTACCGACTGTGAGGCATCTCAGCTGAGACCGAATTGTCCCTCCAGAGACCTTCCTGCCACCACCACCCTGGGACCACACTGCAAATTCGGGACAAATTCAAGAGCCGAAATACATTAGCAGACTTCATGAATAATGTCCAGATTATAGAAGGCAAAATCGAGCACTGGAACCAACAAACTTCAACAAAAGAGTAAAAAGAGAACTCACACTTTGGGGGTAAACATTTTGGTAAAGACATATGTGGTTTCCGCGACCCTGGCGGCCCGGATGGGGAAGGATGCGGGCGGCCGGCCGCGCATCCCTGGGAGTCCATGGGCAGGAAATTGCTGTACTATTCTGCCTCAGAGAACAAACTCATCTATTGCAGACCTAGCCTGGGCCACTGCCTTTGAAACAAGGGAAGGCCGGTAGAACATCAACTACAGCACAGCATGGAATTTCCAGTGAGGTCTTACTTCAAAACTTCATAAAGAAGCAGAACTGCATGGACTTCTGCGAGGGAGCTTGAACCAGCCTTATTTTAAGGAAAAGGATAATGTGTGAAGAGCCAGTAAAGAACACCAACGAGGTCAGGTGGCAGAAGGTCTTGTAGAAGCGACAGCCATTTCCTGATAACTACGTGGATCGGCGCTTTCTGGAAGAGCTCGGGAAAAACATCTATGCCCGAAAATACCAGTACTGGGTGGTGGTGTTTGAGTCCAGTGTGGTGATTCAGCAGCTGTGCAGTGTGTTTGTGGTCATCTGGTGGTATATGGACGAGGGTCTGCTGGCCCCTCTCTGGCTCTTTGGGACCGGCCTGGCTTCGTCCCTGATTGGCTATATTTTGTTTGACTTCACTGATGGAGGTGAAGGGCGGAAGAAGAGTGGGCGGACACGGTGGGCAGACCTGAAGAGCGCGCTGGTTTTCATTACTTTTACATACGGCTTTTCCCCAGTGCCGAAGGCCCTGACAGAGTCTGTCAGCACTGACACCATCTACGTCATGTCAGTCTTCATGCTGTTATGTTAGGCCACCTCATCTTCTTCGACTATGGTGCCAACTCCGCGATTGTGTCCAGCACCCTGTCCTTGAACATGGCCATCTTTGCCTCCGTTTGCCTGGCCTCCCGCCTGCCTCGGTCCCTGCATGCCTTCATCATGGTGACGTTTGCCATCCAGATGTTTGCCCTCTGGCCCATGTTGCAGAAGAAACTGAAGGCATGTACTCCTCGCAGCTACTGTGGGGGTCACGCTGCTTTTTGCGTTTTCCGCCTTCGGCCCATTAGTGGTGTGGGAGCCATCCTCTTTGCCCTTCTGCTCGTGTCCATCTCATGTCTCTGCCCTTTCTACCTCATTGGGCTGCAGCTCTTGAAAGAAAACATTCATGGACCATGGGATGAAGCTGAAATCAAAGAAGACTTGCCCAGGTTTCTCAGCTAAGTTAGGGCTCTCCTGAGTCCATTGTTAAGGCAAGCCAATAAACTAGCCACCCAACTAGTATAAGGCTTGAAGACCACGTTCCATTCTGGACGTAGCATGCTGATGCGGGTGGGAGAACAGAGATCAAAAGAAAAAGTTAACCAAAGGCTAAAGTGGTGAAGGTCCTTTTCCATTCTTCAATTTTGTGGATACAAAGCTTTCTGGGCCCTCTTGAATTATTGCTTCTTATTTATTATTCAATGTAACAGATGACGTGATGTGCCTCCTATTTATTAAAAACCCAACAGCACATAAAAAAAAGACATATGTGATGACGTCTCATTTTTAAAATCTGTAGAAAACTCCAATCTCACCGCCATGGAGTCGCTTGTAACTCATAGAAGAAACACTAGTGGACAGAGTGGAACGGCCCCCGGGGGTTGTGAGGTGACAGCTTTCCTGGGGCTGCAAAATCCGCTCTTTCTGCCCCATCCTCTCCTTGCGATTAGCTGTCCAACAAATAAGCCGCTCAGCCGCCAGGGCGCCCCAGAAAACTACACCTTCCTCAGGGAAACACAGATAAGCCCATAAAACATGCACACAAGACCGGAATAGGCCATTTCCTAAAGATGACCCCCGAAAGCCAGCAGTTACGTGGAGAAATACTTGCAACCACTAAGGTATAAAAGAAACACAAATTAAAATGACAATGAGATGCCACTTCACAACAACATTCATAGCAAAACTTAAAAAACAAAGCAAAGCAAAATAATAAAGCTGGAGAGAATGTGAAGAGATCATGACGTCCATGCATTGTCTGATTTGTGAAATCCTATAGGACAGGGTAGTACTGCCTCTGTGGGTTTCTGAGACAAACTCTTTATGGGAGTAGAAAGTCCCATCTTTCTCCAGCTGAGTGGCTGATTGTTCGAACTGTTGAACTTTTGAACTTCCGGTTAGCAGCCCCATGTGTAACCTCCCAGGACTCCTTGGAGAAGAGTACAGTGCTGCCTGAATGGCATGCCAGGAGGGTGGAGGGCGGGAAGGGTAGGAAGGAGGAACCGGTGACAAGGATCTCCATACATATAACCGCCTCCCTGGGGGACGGACAACAGAAAAGTGGGTGAAGGGAGACGTCTTACAGTGTAAGATATGACCAAATAACAATTTATAAATTATCAATGGTTCATGAAGGAGGGAAAGCAGAGAGGGAGGGGGAAAATGAGGAGCTGATACCAAGGGCTCAAGCAAGAATGATGATGGCAACAAATGTACAACTATGCCTGACATAATGGATGGATGGATTGTGATAAGAGTTGTATGAGCTCCCAATAAAATGATTTCTAAAATGTGCATATAACTGGCATGTGATTTTGTAATCTATGTGGCACAGAGCCTGAACAAGATAATGAACATGACATTTTTTATAGTAGCAAAAATATAGAGACAATAAATAATAACATCTGTGCCTGTAGAGAAATGGATACATAAACTTTGGAACATACACGCAATAGAATATTATACATCCTTAAAAAACATGATGAACCTCTTAAACACCTGATGTATGGACAAAATTAGAAGATATTATGCTTAGCAAAGTTAGTCAGCGAGGTAGTTAGTTTATTGTGCCAAAATGGCCAATAAGCACATGTGGGGTTAATTGAGTGGCGGAGGGATAAATGACTTGGTGAGGCTCGCCTTTCGAGTTCTCAGGTCTCTTGCTTTGTGATAGTCACACCAAGATGCAGCTGCCTTAGCCAGTTCCCTGCTTCAGCTGGCAAGACTCACTTACTGCAAGACGTCCCCAAGGAGAAGCCACATGGACCTACCCCAATGCAGCCCTGGGTGCTGTACCACCCTGTGGAGACCCCTGCCAACGCTGAGATGTTTACACATTCACAGATTCAGCTTTCCTCCTGAAGTCGGCATCATAGTGTGTGTTTTGTGAGATTGAGGAGGACTTTGTGGATTGATGTCAGACAGGTTAATATGGGACTTGTGGGTTTGGGCAGCACTGGGTTGGGATGTTTGCTTGATGTGCACTTAAGTTTATATAAGACTCTCTCTTATATATGAGTTTCTGTGGGTTTGTTTCTCTAAAGTACCCACTCTAACACAGTCAGTCTCATAAAGATAAATATTTTTGTAACACCAATATTATAAAGAAAATAAAAAGGGAAAAATAGATTTCACAACAAAGGAACAGACTTTGAAGACTATGAAGACATTGAGTGGAGGAAAGAGGATGAGTGCTGAGGGGCCGGGAGGGATGAAGGAGAGTGGGTGGGAAAAGAATGGAAGAGGAGGAATAAAGAGGCACATATGCTGGGTGGGGGGATGTCCTGGGAAGCTGCCGCAGTTCTATTACTATGCGCTGTGCAACAGTGTGTGGTTAGATGTCCTTTGTATGTGCTATATTCCTATGATTAAAGGGAAATAATTCTAAGAATAAGGATAGGGCAAATCAATTGAAAAAGAGTCAGGTTATATGAATGGACAGTTGGCCTAAGAAGATATTAGGTGATCAACAGACACAAAGAAAAGCTCATAATCCCTAGTCATCCAAGAAATACAAATCAGAAGAAAGATGAGATACCACCTCACATCAGAATGGATAGCAAAGATCAAAAACTCAGCAAATAGCAAATGCGTGAAGGAATATTGAGAGATTGTTACCTTCCTGCACTGCTAATGGGACTACAGAACAGTGTCAACACTGTGGAAAGTAGTGGCAAACACTTCTTCAAACAACTGTGTGTAGAAATGTCATATGGCCCAGCAATAGAGCTATTTGACAAATACCCTACATAAAGACCCTAGAGTGAACCGGTAGACGCCCACTCATCTTCATCAAAGCACTATCGACCATAGAAAGAAGATGGCAGCTTTCTAAATGACTGTCAGTGGAAGAATGGATAAATAAATATCGGTACATACACACAATGGAATCCCACAAATCAGGAAAGCCAAATTATGAAATATCTCACAATGTGAATAGATTTGCGGGATATATGTGGAGTGTGGAGAGATAGCACAGCTGCAAAAGAGGCAGTTGTGCAAAGAGAGCGAGAGATTGCTGTCTGGTTTAAAATCAGGATGGGCTGTGTTTAGGCTGTCTCCTCTCCTCAGACTTATTCAATCTATGCTGAGTAAATTATCAGGGAAGCTGGACTGCGTGAAGAAGAATGCAGTTCTGGTTGTATTATTAACAATATGCAATACCCAAATGACATAAACTTGCTTGCTAAAAGTGAGGACTTTAAGCTCTTGCTGAGGAAGATGAAAGAGTTCAGCCTTCACTATAAATAATGACCAAATGTAAATAAGTCCAAAATCCTTACAATTGCACCAATATGTAACATCAAGAAAAATGGAGAAAGTTTGCAGTAGGTACGGATTAGTCTTGCTTGGATCCATAATCAATACCCACTGAAGCAGCAGTCAAATTATCAAAAGAGGCACTGAATTAAGTAAATCTGCAGCACATAACCAATTGAGAGTTGTATTAGTCTCGATAGACTAGAGAAACAAATACATCAACACTCATATGTGTATGAGAAAGAGCATTACATAAAGAATAATTGTACATTAAGAAAACCTCCCAGCCCAGTCCAGAGCAAGTCCATAAGTCCAATATAAGCCCATATGTCCAACACCAATCTATAAAGTCATCTTCAGACTCATGAAACACATGCAATGACACCGGATGTAGGAAGATCACAGGCCAGGGGGTGGAAAGTCTTGTGGATCCAGTTGCTTTGTAAGTATCTCAGTGCTGGCAGGGGTCTCCATGTGGCTCCTCCAGCTCGGGGCACTAGAGTATCTCCAGGTGTCTTCTCAACTGCAATATCTCCCAGGGAGTAAGCATGAGTCCCACCTCAAGTGAGTTATTTATCTCCTTAGTGCCTCTAAATGAAGTCATCAAGTTTCCACTTGGTTGACAGTCTAAATTCCATCCCTTCGTTCTTAATCTTCTCAAATTGACAGGCGATTATGTAATTACCCCTAGAATATTGAAAAGCAAGGATGTTACTATGAGGACTAAGTTATGCCTGACCCAAGTCATGGTGTTTTTAATGTGTGAAAGTTGGACATTGAATAAGGGAGCCCGACGTATTGATGCAACTGAATTGTGGGGCTGGAGAAGAATATTGAAAGTACCAAGGACTCCTGAAAGGGCAAACACACCTGTCTTGGAATAAGGATGGCCAGAGTGCCCCTTAGAGGCAAGGATGGTGAGACTTTGTTTTCCATGATTCATATATGTGGTCAGAAGAGTCCAGTCCCTGGAGGACATCGTGCTTGGTAAAGTAGAGGGGCAGCTAAGGAGGGAAGACCTTCCAGAAGACGCACTGACACTGCGGGTGCAGTGTAGGCACAGTCGTGAGGCCTGCTCAGGACCCAGCCGTGATTCCTGCTCTCGTGCACAGGGTCTCTATGGGTCGGAGCCAACTTGATGGCACTTAACAAAAACAACAAGGTGTTCAGTGAAGTTAGGCCAACACAAAAGAACAAATATTGTATGAGACTGCTATATTTCATTTTTTTTCAAATCAAGAAAAGGTTTTCATACCTAAAGAAAGAGGGTTGTGTATGAGCCCCTAATAAAATGTTTAAAAAAAAAGAAAGAGGGTTGATGTCACCATGGGTGGAGGAGAAAGGAGGGAGGGAGGAGCAGTAAGCGAGAGAGCAGGCAGGTATAACATGGGTGATGGGACAGACATTTTACTACAAGAGGAGGAGACAGAAAGTGAGAGAATCCATAGGCTGAAGTCTCTTGGAGCAACATATGAAAATGTATGTTTTATATGAATATGTATGAATAAACACATGCAAAAATAAATTTGTACGTTAAGATATTTTAAATATATGAGTACATAAGCATAATGATTAAATGAAAAGAAAGTGGATCCATCCTCTTACGTGCTATTGCTAGGCCAAGATGGTGGAACTTGGAAGAACATGGTTGCTGAGGGGATCAGAGCTGAACCTGGTTCTCAGGCTCCTCCCGTTTGCGGCATTGCTTCAGAAATGTCACTATTGCAGTCTACATTCCAGTTTCTGGTGTGGGAGGGACAAGGTGATACACAGCACATCTCCCTGACTGTGAGCACAGCAAGACCTCCCCTTATCTGGTATCACTCATGCCTCCCAGCCGTGCATCTGTGCCACGGAGGGCACAGCGACCAGCTACCAAGCATCTCCAACTCCACACCTGAAACTTTTGAGTGAGTTCTCTCTCCCCAGATGTGACAGCATGATAGCCATGCCAAGCAGAGCCTCCCTGCAGGCAAAGACCACGCAGCCAACCAGCAGACACCCTGGCACAGAGGGCTCTGCTGGAGTACCTTCCCACTACACCATCCAACGAGGAAGGCAGCTGGCTGGTGGGGGATCCAAGCTTGGTTGGTGGAGGTCAACACCTCCCCAGAACCACCAACCTCGGTGCCCATCTTAAATCTTCCAATCCACTGAGGTTACAGCTTCTGGAAGCATATTCTCTCAGCTAAGATCATATAAGACTCGAGACACTTCACGCAAAACTTCCCACCCATCGCAGGCCTAACTGCCCATCACAGGCCTCCCAGGTGCCATCAATCAAAGTAAAATCCAGCCAACACTCTCTGATCCCAATACATCAGCATTAAAACATGGATGGCTGGTGGCAAGCAAGACTTCACTGGTAGCAGGGAAAACCTCCAAGCCACCAGAGGGCAAGCTGCCCTCCACAAACTGTCCCCTCCAAGGAGGGCACCAGGGACCTACGGCAAAACTTCCCATCTCTGAGGTTACTGTTGCCCCACTCCCAGAAAAGCCTCCCTGCATCTGGGGCACAGATGCCACCCAGCTTTGCATCTCCCTCAGGGAGGACACAGTTACTAGCTCTGAAGCATCTCAACTGGGAACACAGGCTTTTGTTTCCAACTTTTGAATTCTAGTAGCTGGAAACTATCAATAAATCGCAATGTCATGTTTTCACAATTTCAGACTGATGTAGTGGTGGAATTCTTCAATTTTTCGTCTTTGTCTTTGGTGGTTGGTTTATCAATTTGAATAATAATCAGATTAGCTGGCCTTTCTTGAAGGTGTTTTGAATATTATCACACACACAGCATTGTCCTGCGAATATATGTCTTGAGATGTTCTTTGTGAAGATGAATATGATCCATTCCTCTTGGAAATTTCATTCCTAAAATAGGAAAACATGATCTCACTGTTCAAAATGGCCAATTTCCCTGCTTTTTAGCTCCCTAATGCCTATGATAATGATTTTATATGCTTCATTGTTTGCAACTTCAATTTTCCTAGATTCATGCTTAATGCACTTTGTTCCAACTATTAACAGATGTTTGCAGCAGTCTTCTCCTCCTCCCCCTCTTCTCCTCCTCTTCCTCCTCTTCCTCCACTGTCGTTCCATTTTGAGCTGTGTCCCATCAGCAAGTAATGGTTAGACAGCTTTACTACTTTAGTGACATTGAAGTTGACTTCCCTTTGGGGAGACAGCTTTGACCAGTTATATTTTGAGTGCCTCCCAAATTTAGCAATTCATCTTCTGGTACTGTATCAGAAAATACTCTGCTGCTATTCATATAATTCCTCAGAAATGATCACCTAATTGTCAGAAGCATGATTAAATTCTGCACGGGTAGAAATCAATGAAAATTGTGTGTGTGGCTTCATTTCTTTCTTCCTAATCTGTTCTTGATTTAGAAGCTCCACTGAAACCTGTTCCTCATTGTTTAACCCTCCCGGTGTTTGAAATACCAGTGGCATTTTCTTCCAGCATCAGAAGCACAGGGAAGCCACTACACTATGACTAACTTACAGCAGAGTGGGGGTCTTCCTCTTTAGGATCCAGACAAAGCAATAATATTTTCTATGGGTCGTCTTATGGTGAACATGGTTTTGTCATCTTTCTATATCTGGCTTAAAAAATACCTTCTCAGAGGAGAAGCACAGCTCCCAAACAATTCTAATGTCGCTTCCGTGGCATATATATACTCAGGGAATACAGCTGTCTAATAACCCAATCAAAAATAAAGTTTGTAGACAACGTATGTATCAACTAAAGGGTGCTGATTTACAATGGTTAGTCCATTTCATCTTCAAATAATTGGCAATGCTGATGATTTTCCATGGTTGAAATTAAGTATTGATGGTCATCTGGATATGCATAATTTATTCAATTAGTATTTTACGGTTCACACATAGGTTGATTACTTTTTAATCACCTGGATTATTTGATTACTTATTTTGGATAAATTTCAAGCAGTAGAATTGCTAGTATATTCAGGTTTTTAAGACTTTTGACCTCTAGGGTATTTATCAGGCTTGTTTTTCTTAAAAAGATCACACCAATATATATAAAAAAACACATAAGAAATATTGCTGTATAATCTTTTGAATTTGAGTATTTCTGCCTAAGAGTAGCAAGATCATAGGTGGGTTATTTCAATTGCTATAAGAAATGTATCTGAATTTCAATTCTCAGAATATAAGTGATAAAATAAAGCTTGAATTGTCAAGTTTTCAACTATTTCTTGGTCTCTCAAGGCTTGTTATATTATTACATTTTGGAGTTTTCATAAAATGTAATGGTTATAGCAACATCATTCTCACTACCATCGAGTCAATTCAGACTCATAGAAACCCTGTAGGATCGAGTAGAACTCCCCCGGTGGATTACTGAGACTGCCACTCTGCCAGGGTAGAGAGCCTAGTCTCTCTCTCAAGGAATGGCAAGTGGTTCTGAACTGCTGACCTTGTGGTTTGCAGTCAGATTGCTAACGCTGGTGGTACTCCTTTTATGAACATCAATACTAAGTAATAAAAGTAATGTCAAACTCATTGCTATCAAATGGATTCTGGCCTTAAAGAGGTCCTTAAAAGGCAGAGTACAACCGTCCCATAGAGTTCTTAAGACTAAATCTTCACAGGAAGAGGGACAGATTGGTAGGTCCTTATGTTATTGCCCAGGGCTCTGTTAGTAAGCAATGAACTTTTCTATCATATCATCATTGAATTTTACCTCCTAACACAAATTCCTCTATTTAGTATGTCTGTTTACCTATATATCATCTCTGTAATTATGCCAAGGGAAAGTCGGGATTGATCTATCATTAGCCCATATTCCTCCTCATGGGAGACCCGCGGTGCTACAAATGGTTAAGAGCTATTACCCCAAAGATTTATTGTTCAAACCGACCCAGAGGTGTCTCAGAATGCAGGCTGGGCAATTTGCTTTGCAACCTCTACGGAGAAGTATTACTTTATACCCTGGGACACTGAGTTGGAATGAACTTGACAGCAGCTAGTACCAACCTTCATCCCCATATCTATGACTTTGCTCACCCCTCCTTCGTGCAAGAAAGTTGCTCTTTCTCATCCCCCAGACCTCCAAGTGTTCCTTCCATCTGGAGTTCAAGCCCCATCTTTCCTAAGGAACTTCCCTGATTACTTGGCTAATGATACTAATTTTCTCCGCTCTTTACATGTGACAATGTATTATTATAACCTAAAAGATGAATAATGACTTAAATATAGTGACTAAGTATTAGCACCTACTCCTGCACCACATGGTAGGCTGGTATTTCTTCTCTTCACTCTCCTTTTCTCTTCAACATCTTATCCTTCTCACTGGAGAAAATAAATTACTGGTCTCCTATAGAAATAAATCGATTATAAGATGATAACCTCATTAAAAAGTATATAAGCATCTCTGTCACTTATAATGATGACAATCTACTTGGGTTTCTGTATTTCTCAAACTGAGTTATGCTCTGAACCCTCACTAGCAGTTGTCAAGCTGAGTGACCTACAGGTCATTATTTTTCAAAATAGTTAAATTGCTCAATTATATAGTGAGTACCTTATTAAACCTAAATGAATGTTTAGAATTAAATACCTCTATGCTGAAAAGTCCCTGGTATGATGCAACTGCTCTCCCCATACCATTTCTTCCTGTATTACACTGTGTCCACTGTCACCCACTGTGCTCACATACACGTGAGCCAGAAAGCAAACTGTTGGTTGAAAAAATCAATACGATTAGCATTTAAACATTTTTCATGGACTTACTGAGAATTAATTTTTACTTATTGCTAGCTTAAGCTTTCCTCATAAAATAGAAAATGTTGGAGTCAGGGCACGGGGCTGGAAAAAATAGGAAATGTTGTTTTAAATTTGGATACACTTAATTTTGTCTGTTAAAATATTACCCAGATCAAATATTTGCCTCATATCATTGTTTCATAAAACTTCTAGGACCATGTGTTTTAAAAAATCCAAAAAGCAATACTAAATTCTAACCTTAAATTTTAAATATTGTCATCTTTGTTTTACAAATTTAATAATTAGAAATTAAGATAAACTGTGACCAAGATAATTTTTTTAATTTATTACTTTTCCTTGGGATTTTCTATCACGAAGGTTACAAATGTGTATTAAAACACTAATGCAATATGTGAATAAACTGAACTTTTTCATTATATGAATTTTTTTGCTAGAGATTCTTAAATCAATTCTCAAAACTATCCGTTAATATTACATATGCACTGTTTTTTCTAAAAAATTCAACAATATTTACTTTTTGTGTGAAGATAAATTTTATATGCAATTGAATTTATCGTGTATTTTCATATCATCAGCTTATAAAACATTCTACAAATTAATTTCTATAAGACCAAAATGAAAGCTGAGTTGATGACTACTTTAAGTCCAAAACTTCTCATTTCTGAACTCTAAAAGAAAATGCTATATATAATAGCGAAACTACAACATTTTTAATAGTCATCCTTTTGATATTTTTCCCCTTGTAGCAAGATAAATAAAAGTGGTATGATCAGGAAATCACCACGCTCATTTTCTTTTCTTTTCTCTTTATTTTTTTTTCATGCTAGTTCCGTTCTCCCACTCTGACTTGTTCATTTCTCTCAAAAGATTTAGATTGTGTGACACCTGCTGGGGCAGTGACAGCCAGGCGAGCATCTCCTGTGAGCCTGTGAGTGCTTGGACCAACACAGACGCTGTGTCTATCCTCGTGCTGCTCATCACTTGTTCACGCGGCGGCGTCCGAAAGCTGGCTACAATGGGCGGTCTTCCTGCCCAGTAAGGCAAGTTCTAGAATCCTGGGCGATCGTGCAGCAGCAGCCCAATGGAACTGAGAACAAGATCTTTGTCCCTCCACTACAGATGGCCAACAGACGTGAGTGAGCCAGTAATCTGAGAAGGGGCCAGACTTATTTTAATTACAAATTACTCTGTCACTCCATGTTTGCTATCTCCCCGTACCTGGAGTTCATGCAATAGACAACTTAATATGCATTATTTAAATAACCATCAAAACCTTTCCTGCTTCAACACTTTTTACCTTTCTCTGGAAAGCCGGCATGTTTGTAGGGATTTATAACTGTAAGTGCCCGAAGTGAAGTTTCAGTTCTAACAAATGTGGGGGGAGATGGGACTTTAAAACAAGCTGATCAGGCACAGAACAACAAAGACAGGAGGATTAAGGCAGTCCGTGAAGATGAAAGTGTAATGGAATCTTTGGGGGGAAATAGCTTGAGAGAAGCCTTTTAAAAATCAAACGGAAAAATTCTCATCAGTTTTGCACTTATTCCTTTTAAAAAAATGTTAGCAACATGTGCAAGGAGTTTTACAAACTATCGTGACAGATCCCCCACTCTAGGAAGAAAATGGTAAGGAAAAGCCTGTTCGTAACCCTTCAGCGGTTCCCCCAGAGTTAGTTAGGAAAGTCGTTATTAGAAAAATGCTTCATAAATTGAGAATATTGTTCAGCAAGAATCCTCAGAAATGGAAGGAACTCTGTGTCCATGTGGAAATACTTAGTTGCTTGTCCTACAGTGAGCTTGTCTGTGCATTCCTAAGAGATCTATGACACATTTCTCTGTTATGTGTGCCCTTTTTTAGTTCAACAATGCCAAAAAGTGATAACTTGCAAACTGTGAATTCCACTGACAGTCACCTGTCATTCATTGTCCTTATTCTGACAACCTCTGGCATTCAGGAATGGATTTATGGGTTTACCCCCTCTCCCTTTATTTTTAAAGAGGCCAGGGGGTGGGGAGAGTATCAGAGGACTCCGCCTTGAATAGACTTTTGTTTTGCTCTTTCTTTTGCCTCTTGACAGTGTCAAATGCAGTGTGGGGCTCATGCAGTTTCCCTCTTTAGAGAGCGTCGGCTGGGCCAGCTAGTTAGTATTCAGAGGCAAGGCAGAGAGGATAAAATTCTTCTCTCTGCTTGCTGAGACTGCAAATAAGCAATTAGACTAAAAGCAGTGTATCGGAGAAAGACGCGCATGGCAGGAATCATTGTTGACTGGAACCTGCCAATATAATGTTACAATTGTAAAAACTTCCTAGTGGGAGGAATACTCACTTAGAGGCATATAAGTTGGTTAAGTCCCCCCGTCAGTATTTGGTACAGACGTTTCTGCTGCGTAATGTACTCTGTGAACTGTAAGATTTTCCATTTAATCTTGTTTACTTATTGTAATGAGAAGCAAATGGGTGAAATTAGCAATGGTGATAGAAAATTCAACCTTTTATTGTATTGTATGATATGAAGACATTTTCTTGATTGGCATGTTACTCCCATTTTCATTTGAGCTCACTTTAAAAGATTATAATGGAGGGCTGGAGGTTACAAACTGTTTTATGTCTGACCAAGCAATATCAGAGAGCTCTGCTGCATAGGAGGTTTAAAACAATATATGTCAGCCATTTGCTGGGTGTGTGTAATGGTATGTGAGCTAGCTCTTAAGACTCTTCTTATTCTTTTTATTTGATATAGAAATTTTATGCTGGGTTGGAACAATTGATGGACTTCCCTTGCAAGAGCTCAATAGAGTTACTCTCTGTTGGTGAGACTGGCATTACCTAATTCTATTTTTGGTATCTTGATCTCCAGTGAGTCTTCAAGACTGTCCAATCAATGAGAGGAGCTGAGAAGACCTCCCAGACCTAGCAGGCTTCCCTTTTCCTAGCCATGACTCCCCAAAATGGAGAAAAACCAGTCCGATGATTTTATTTCCACACGTTCCAAGAGACAGAGAAAGAAAGGAATCTGGATTATCAACATTCTTTCCTGGAACTACAGAAGACTAGAGTTAGCAGAAAAAACTGCTCGTCATCACAGTTTTCTTGTTAGAAGCAATTTGCCTATAATTAGTGAGTTGATAAATACCAACAAAATGGGTGCTAAAACGAACAACTCTTGTGCTGAGAGACATTTGACTCTACATTACACTTTGCATTTTTATATATGCAGCATTACATTCTGTTACAAAAAGCGACAACTTTAGTGTCAGCTGAATCACTCTCATCTATCTTCTGAAGAAAAGCAGACATACATCCTTACATAACAACTTCTTTTATAAATATATATACACATATATGTTTTTTTCAAGGAGTAAGCAATACATGGATAAGAAAGGAAGATGGTCTGTCCTTTATTTTATATACAGAAGTGGAGTAAGATGGAAGACTTGCTTTGCTAGACGGTGAAGTGTCATAGTGACAGGAGGTACGGGCTCTGGCAATCTAGGGGGTATTCTTCATTGGCAATACTCCTACAGTAAAATCTGTGAGAGGAAGAATTCCACAGCCCTGCCTTGATTTTCAACCCCAGACAAGGGGCAATTATACCCCTTCTCAGTCTCTCTCGGATCCTGGAGAAGAGTTCTGCTTTAGAAAGATACCAGCTTTGACAGGCTCTGTGTCCCAAGATGTCAGCCCAGGAAACCCCTCGGGTCAATAATATTCTGTCATATAAATATACCACAAACCAGACTGACTACAGAACACACAGCAACAGTAACGCCTATCTCATATTTGTTTGTAAGGATTTTTACCCCTATCTTTTGGGTGAAATGGCATTTAAATATTTCAGTTACCTATAAAATCAAGCCCAAGACCTTTTAATTTCACAAAGAAAATATGTAGGATGTACTAAAGCGGTGGTAAATGTTTAAGATAAATAAGACATGACGGATCTCATCATTAGACATATTAAATAAACAAATAATTAAACAGCTTAATAAAACACTAGATTCCATAAAGTCTAAACCCAAACCCACAGCCATTAAAGCAATTCAGAATCATAGCAACCCTATGTAGGGGTTTGGAGGCTTATATCTATA
The DNA here is from genome assembly GCF_050624435.1 of Tenrec ecaudatus. NCBI lineage: Eukaryota > Metazoa > Chordata > Mammalia > Afrosoricida > Tenrecidae > Tenrec > Tenrec ecaudatus. The sequence continues at coordinate 91,845,327 of NC_134531.1, forward strand.
AAGGAGCAGATCACCTCAGCCACCAATGGGTTGGTGAGTGTCAACTGCAGACCTTATGATTAGCAGTTCCATACCCAGCCTTCAGTGCCACCAGCATTCCCCATAAGTCACTAGAGGCGCACTGCCTATTACTAATAGAGAACGAAATTGCATCCCAGTGACTCTATGAAATTCAAAATAGGACATTCAGTCTATATGATCTGATAGTACTAACGAGTTCATCCCAAGAATAAAATTGTGAGGGTGTAAACAGATTCCTTTATATAAATATGGTTGGGCAAAAACTACCTCTTTACAGTGATTTTTAAATGCTAATAATTTTTCTAATCATGATCCTAGCATTCTCTTTATCTACAGCAATTTATGGATAACTTGCTTACATGTTGTTATAAGAGAATTTGCAATGCTTACATACTACTAAATTGATTGCTTCTTATCACATATTTTGTATTGTAACTTTTAAATATCTTCGTGCATTTTGATATAAAGAAGTACATATATGCATTAATTTATTTTTTTCCTTTCTTTAAATAGTTTATCCTTGGTATTCCTAAGTACTGAAGGAGATGGCAAGAAAGGACCTCTAGCAAAGTAAATGCCTATTTTCCTTCCCTTTTTCAGAACATTCGGTAGTGAGTGGAAAATTATTTAAGCCATTTCAAAATCATGTAAACTATCTTAAATATGTCATGAGAAGAGAGTCTACTTCATTACATTCCAGCTATAAGTCGACATAAAATAAAACATTTAAAGTTGCTCTATTTCCATTTTTAGTTCACATGTCTCATTTTATACAATGTATTTCTTGCTTATTTCATATGTAATGTATGTTTGATCACAAACACATTCTTATGAAATAAAAATCAGCACAATCAGGAAATCTGTGTTGGAAGGTATTTTTTTTCACACTGATGTCCCATCCCATTATTATTGTAGCTATTGCTATTATTATTATTTTCTTTCATACTTTTCCTGGATCAAATTTGTGCTTTAATTCATTGTGCCCGTATTCATTTAATGTTCATCTAGATAGAAGACAGAGCAGAAGTTCATTTGTTCATGTACATTTGACATGAAGTAATATTTGATTTAGGGAAAGTAAGTAGCCATTTATTACATTCAAATTTAATTTCATAATACTTTTCAAAAAGCCTTCTTTCTATTAGCTCTTTTCCAAGCTCCAGGGCAATACAGTTAAAGAGCCTGTGTAAAGGGTAATGCTGCACACTACGTTTTGTAGGGTTCTTTGACAACACTCCTTGAAGGGCTTTTGCTTTCAATATAAGACTTCTTTTAAGAGACAGCAATACCTTGCCAGTGCCCTATGATGGTTGGACATTTTATTCTAAAACAAAGTTACCTAGAGTGAACTGAAAGAGCCCTTCTTGATGCTTGGTTTGTTCCCAACCCTTTTGCCATTCACAAACAATGCTGATACACACGTGAAATGACAAATAACGGGAGGGCAAGAAAGGAGTCAAGCAAATCCAAAGCACAGCCATACATTAAATTGTTCTACAAAGGATACTGACCTCAGCAACCTTTATGAGATGTTGTTAGTCAGATGTGAAGAAGTAAAGGCATTTTGGAGTGAGATGTGCTTTCCTTGGTAGTCCGCATAATGGCAAATGTGTCACTCTGTTTCTTCAGGATGCCTTTATCCAATATTATGTCATGACTCCATCTCAAAGAAGACTGTACTTAGCTTTCTTCTGCAGTGAGGTGGCTGCTCTGGGACTCAGACTCAGTTCTTAGGGTGACATCAACTGGTCCACAAAGCTTTTGGCAAGACGTCTTATAAGCAGCACCTCATTTCACTCACCAGGTCAATGCATGTGTTTTACCGAAAGCAAAAGTCTACCATTTCAACATAGACCTCACCCACCAGAACTGTCACTAGTCACTATTTTTCATAAAATGTAGTGTTGAATAACTCTTGCCCACGTCCATTCTAAAGAAGCATCAAATACAACTGTCAACGTCATCTTTCCTGGACAGTGATGATTTTTCCAGAACTAGATGCTTTATAATGCTTTTCTGAAAAATAACTAGAATTTCTTAGTGGCTAATTCCCAGCACAGAGTCAGTCTGAACAAGGTGGACGGAAAACAAAGAAAAGAATATTTTTCTCCCATTTACATCTTTAAGAAAAGTTGTCAGACAGTCATGATAAAGCTTTTCATATCAGCAACCACCATCAGGAGAAGAAATGCTTGCAGAACAGCCAATAATGGAACTACTTTCTGTGCAGATTCAACTATGTGGAGAACTATTCAATTAGACCGCACAGTCACTTTTAATGAGGGTAGTTGTGGAATAAGTGGAAGCATCTGTTACCCATGAACTACCACAGTGGCTACAGAAGGGGGGCGGGGAAATAAAACAGTTCTCACTTCTACTGATTGGGGCCGCTCTTCACTGAATATTCTTATTAGGATGCTTAGAACAACCATGCAAGCTGAACGTCAAAGGAATTTTCTTGGCATCCCCAAAAGACTATCTCACAGTATTTTTTTTTTAATCAAAGGCAGGTAGTGGGAGAAGTCACTCTACATATTTTATTATGGCCACTAATGGCTAATTGTCCCACCGTACATTGCCCTATTTTACCAGTTACCATCTGAAGCCATTCCCATCCTCTCCTTAAAAGTTTGAAACCCCCAGTGACAGGAATATTAATGTGCCAACACTGTCATATCTATTTCAGCTCATACATATGCAATGTCTTTGTTTTCAAAGATTTATGTCAGACTTTGCTGAAGTGAGGTATTCTACCATTTTAGATAATAGCATGCCAAAGTGATGTTATCAGCCACATTCAACACTCACTCAAGCAAAAGGGGTGGTACATCCATTCCTTCATGGCTTAAACTCATAGAAACTCACAGAAATCCTCATTTGATGAGAAAATCTTTCAGGGGGAAATGGTGTATTTTTAGAGCAAGATTATGGCCATCCTGTGGATTATCTTTTAATTAAGAATGGATGATTTGTGCCCACTCTGCTGTAGCAAACGTCTTGCTGCTAATGAAGTTTAAAAAGAGTTACTTTATTTAATTACAGCTAATCACCAGGGTAAAATGTGAAATTTCCTTTGATCCTACATGTATTGTCGTAATCTCTTTGACAGATAGCATCTTCTCAAAATATTTTGAATTTTTTAGTTGGTCACATCTTAGCCAAAGTATGTCTTTCATTCTCTCTAAAGTTCTCTAGTGTAGCATAAAAATAACATGAATTTTGTCCTAGAAACTGAGATGGCCCTTCTTCAAGAAAAATGTTGAAATCGTACATATTTGATTCTTTTACCAGCATTCTTAAACAGTCTCAAGGTTCCAGGCACTCTGGAGTAGAACAAGGAAGAAAACACGGGCCTCCTTTGAGCCTGCACTCAAGGATGCGCAGTGTTCCAGATCTACTGCATTCGGCGCCTGTGGACATCCACAGGTAAAAGTGACTTAACGCCTGGAATTGTTTGGGGTTGGTTTCTTTTAAAATCCATAGATCAGAATCAGTGCTACTCAAGGCTGCTACGCGCTGTATTTGCATCATCTCCTCCCCTTACTTTTGGTATCAAGCACACTGCTTGATTTTCTGACTACACGCTTCCCTGAACCACAAAGAAATTTACTTCAGGAAATAGAGTAAGCCATCGTAATTCCAGGTGATTATGGTCTTTGATGATTCATTTTTTATGAATATCAGAACTTACTCTGATAATTCCTTGGGAGTTTTTTTTTGGGGGGGGAGATGATTAATCCTCCCCCCCTATCCACCAAACTCACAGGTAAATTTTGGCATGCCTCTTCACATTTACTCTTTCAAACCTGATTGTTTTGTTTTGTTTTGAAAGTGAAAGCCTACCCCAAATATTAATTAGTGTCATTTGTGTGTTTAATCTGAAGGCCATTGTCCTGCTTTTTCAATAATACTGATGGCCTTTCTTCCTATATCTGTTCTACAATCTTCAGTCCATGTGACACAACCAAGTTTTGCTCCTTTGGATTAAAGGGTCTGCGGATCAGGCCCCTTTGGCTCCCTGAGGACGGAACAGGTCTTGTGAAGGGAGAACAGAGATAATGCACAGCAAAGACTTGTGTTGGGCAGAAGAGGGCACCAGCAAACTTACCGACACCTCCTCGATACAGAACTCCACAGATGTTACCCAAACAGTCTTTAAGCAGAGTCTATAAGCTAGGTATTACTCGCAAAACAGAATTTTTCTGGAAAATGAGTACGCCTAAGTTAAATAATCAAAGTGAAAGAAACATATACCTTGCAACATATTTTTCATGATTTTACAATTGGTTGGCTTCTAGAACATAAAAAAGGAGGCTCAGGAGATGCTCACAAAAAAAAAAGAAGAAGAAAAAGAATATGAACCCATAGGAAGCTGGTCAAAGGTACAAAATTAATTTCAATACATCATAAATAATTATTATATTATTAATCTATCATTTTATGCCTTAAATAGAAAAATAGTTACATTGGCAAAACTAATTGCTTCATATTTCGAAGTATCACTTCAATTCTTGAACAAGGCTGAGTTTCCATGAGCGATTTTGGTTTGCCAGGCCTTGGACAGATTTAGGTAAGTCTGTTGTCAAATCAGTGTACACATCTCTTTCTAACACCTAGGGTTCCATTACCACACAGAAATGAGAGCTATATTCCCACTGCCCGCACACGAATGCTCAAAGGATATTTCCCTTGCATGTCTTACCCTGTCCCACGCCTGTGTTGTAATATATATGCCACTTTCCAGTAGCTCTGCCGCATCCTGGGTGTAATCACTTACACAGTGATTAAGGTTGGAGGAGGTTGCTTCAAAGTGCAATTCATGTGTCTTAAAAATATTTTACAAAATAGGAGAATCAAAGAGAATTTATGGTTAGTTCCCGTAATACTTTAAACATCTGCAGTTTTGTCTCAGTCAGGATGCAGGGTTGTGTTGAAGTCACATCCTGATAACATCTGCAACATTACTGATAGCTTTTGCTTTATTCTCTGTGGCCTGCTGATGAGAGATTCTTTAACATCCCTGCAGTCATCAAGACCACGGTTGGGTTTCTTTGGTTGTCACAGCCTCAAAGGTGGCTTCATTTACATTCGCTAAAGTGTCACAATATAGGAAGATATTTTCAGTCTGATGTTTCATCCCAGCCTTTTTTTATCCAGATGCTAGTTTTAGATTTTCAAGTGAATGTCGATCTTGAAATAGATTTCCCATAAAATATATTTTGTCTGATTTTTGAAAACTACTCATATGTCTGCAGCAGAAGATATTCCTCCCCCAGCCCCTTCAAAAAAAAAAAAAAAAGGTCTCAACAAAGAATGGTACTGCTGTCCCTGCCTGTGTTGCAGTTGCAGCTACAATTCCATGAAAGGATTACACTGGTTTAATACCCAGTAACGTAGGATGTCCTGAGAATTGTAAAGGTCAGATATTGACAGGATCCAAGCTGCTTATGTTTCCCTAATGACCCCAATTACATCCAAGCTGAGTAAATAGTCAATAAACAATGTCATTAACATGTGTAGTAAAATTGTTTGTTTTATATTTCTAATACAATGAGCAGCCTCCTTTCTGGTCTTAAAAGATTCTGAGACACTGGGTGTTTTGGAAGACTTGCGACTAAGAAAGTAGTACATTTACTTATGGTATATGAAAGTTATTTATATTTCCAAAGACATGTATAGTGAGATAGTCAGCCAATGGTTGAGGACAAGATACAACTTTAAAGAGCCTAATGAACACAAATGTTCAGAAAGATTAATTGGATTTGAATGCTAATTTTCTTGATGAATTTAGTGGAAATTTATGCTTTTTTGTTCAAATTTTTTCCCACAATTTTCCCATAAAGTTGAATGGCATATGTCAATGATATTTTTGAGGGATGAGACAATAAATCATATTTTTCAAACATTTCAAATACTTGGGGATTTTTGATACATTGTTTCATTATTGTTTCTAATGAGATTTCATTATGGTTAGAAGATACATTGCATAAATTTTCAGTTTTAAAACTTTTTTGAAAACCCAGGGACAATGGAACAAGTGATCGAAAAATCAACGGCGAGGAGGGCTTAGGATGCCTGGTGGGGCTTGACCAAGGGCAATGTCGCTGAGAGAAATTACTGAAACCCGAATGAAAATCTGAACACGATGGTGGGACAAGCAGAAAGTAAAAGGGAATAGATTAAAGAGCTAGGAGGCAAAGGACATTTATAGAGATCTAAATGCAAACATGTACATATGTAAATGTATTTATATATAATGATAGGGAAATAGATTTGCGTACATATATTTATATGTTAAGTATTAAGGTAGCAGATCAACATTGGGCCTCTACTCAAGTACTCCCTCAATGCAAGATCACTTTGTTCTAATTACCTGGCATTCTGTGATGCTCACCTTCCTGTCACAATCGCTAAAGACAAAGCAGGTGCATAAGCAAATGTGGTGAAGAAAGTTGATGGTGCCCGGCTATCAAAAGATATAGCATCTGGGATCGTAAAGGCTTGAAGATAAACAAGAGGCCATCTAGCTGAGAAGCAACAAAGCTCACATGGAAGAAGCACACCAGTCTGTGTGATCATGAAGTATCGATGGGATCAGGTAGCAGGCATCAAAGATCAAGAACAAAAAAATCGTATCAATCTGAATGAAGGGGAATGTGGAGTGGAGACCCCAAATCCATCTGTAGACAATTGTACATCCCCTTACAGAAAGGTCACAAGGAAGAGATGAGCCAGTCAGGGCACAATACAGCACTAACAAAACATAGAGTTTTCCTCTAGTTCTTTAATGCTTCCTCCCCTCCACCCCCACCCCCACCCCCACTATCATGAGCCCAATTCTAACTTTCAAATCTGGCTATACTGGAGAATGTACACCGGTACAGATGAGTTGGAAACACAGGGAATCCAAGACAGATAAACCCCTTAGGACCAATAATGAGAATAGAGAGACCAAGAGGGGAAGGCGACGATGAGGGGAGAAAGGGGAAACTGATCACAATGATCCACCTATACCCACCCCTCCCCCTCAGGCAAAAACAACAGAAAAGTGGGTGAAGGGAGAGAGCAGTCTGAGTAAGACATGAAAAATATTTTACAGTTTATCAAGTGTTCATGAGGGACGGAAGGTGGGGGAAAGAGAAAATGAGCTGATACCAAGAGCTCAAGTAGGAAGTAAATGTTTTGAAAATGATGATGGCAACATATGTACAAATGTGCTTGACATATGGATATATGGATTGTGATAAGAACAGTATGAGCCCCCAATAAAAATTTTAAAAATTATTTAGATTTTTTTGTTGCTCTAACCTTCTATCATAGTGAATTTTTCAAAGAAATTGAAAGGAATGTGTATTCTGCAGTGTTGGTTAGTGGGACTGAAAAATGTCATTTAGTCACAGAGGATTGATAGTGCTATTCAAATGTTATGCATATTGTTATTTTTAGTCTAGATGTTTTATCATTTACTGAAAAGAATGCTAAAAATTGCCATCCATGATTGTTGACTTGAAATTTTCCTTTTTGCTTCTGTATTTGAAAGCTTTTTATTAGACACATACACATTTGAGATTATGTCTTCTGCATGAATTGATCCGTTTTTTATCATGAAATACCCTCTTTATCTTTGGCAACTCTCCTTGTCATGAAGTCCACTTATCTCATACTAATATAACCACACAGCTAGGAAACACAGATATTTTTAAGCTTCTGACTGCATTTGTGGGTCAAATAGATAGATAGAGTGCACTGGCTTACCTGTCACCTTGAATTCTCATAAATATCAACCACATGGGAAAGATTGTTTCTCAAGAGTTTGCCATAGCCTTCTGAGACAGGAGCCACCAAGGAAGTTTGGGAAGTTAAACTGATGAACAAAAAGAGCTAGGGAGTGACACAAAATAAATTTTCCTTACTTAGACTGTATGCATCACTTTTTAATTTAACATTTTGCGAAAATATAAACTCTCTGAAAACTCCCAGAACTAGTTGGATAAGCAAATATGATAGAAATGTGATTCTCTTAAGACAAAATCTCAGAGTTAACCTAGAAAGAAAAAGCTCCGTATACTGTGGGAACCTATTGCCGTGAGGGACACAGTGTCATTGTATCAGCCAGGCTATAAGCGCAGTGGCTTATACAGGAGCAATCCACCTCTGAGCACGGTGTCTATTGTTCCACAGCTAGAGGTAAGTAGGGCTTCTACTAAGTGCCAGCATTTGTTTGCTTGTTTTCCAGAAAAGGAGAGCATGTTCAAAAAGATCATTTTCGGTGGTACACCGGAATTCTATCCTAAAATGTTCTCAGTATGTTACAGGAACTCAAATATGACCAAAAATACATACACATCTGATTTTTCACCTCATCCCTAAATTACCGTCCTTTGGTCTTTAAACTCACAAAGAAAAATATTTCTATGGGCTTTTCAAAAGCAGTCCTTTATGGTTTCTTCAATCAACAGCTATTTCCCCATTTATCACATTGGAATGGTTTGCATCTTGCTGTGATGCCAGAAACCTTGCCTCTTGTCTTTCAATCAGCAGCAGGTTTGTACAATGTGGACAGAGTAAGGCATGCTGGGAAGAAGAACTAGACAATCTAACTCTGGAGAAAGAAAACAAATGGCCAGTGAAAACCTATAGATATGCTTCCAGCAAGATGATAGTCTAGGTAGACATATTTTGTAGTCTTCCTGCAGTGAGACACAAATGACCAAATTAAATAAATACAGATATTCCTAGAACCATGCACTTGTGAGAAAGGACTAGAGAAGTTGATTGAACATCAAGCTCTAAAAGCAGTGAGTGAAGAGATAGAGGCGATGAATTGTGAATTGTCAGCTGACCTGACACAGCACAGCCATTTTGAACTTCTGCAAGTCGTTCTGTTGACTGGAACAGACCGATGGCTAGGAAGTCAATTTCAACTCACATAGCTGTTGCTGTCCTTATGTGTCATCCAGTCCATTTGGACACATACTGACCTTAGGCACAAAAGGATAAACCACTGCATGGCCCTGCACTCTCACTCTCACAATTGTTCCCACACCTAAGACCATTGTTGTGGCATGATGTCAATCCATCCTCTTGAGGGTCGTCCTCTTTTTTCACTATCCCTCTACTTTACCACCATGATGTCCTTCTCCTGAGACTGGCCTCTCCTTACAGCATGTCCAGAGAATGTAAGACTAAGTCTCACCATCCATGCCTCTATGGAGTGCTCTGGTCGTACTTGTTCAAAGATAGACTTGTTTTTCCTTTTGGCAGTCCATGGTTCTTTTAGCATCTCTCTCCAGCACCACAATTCAAAGGCATCGATTCTCCTTTAGTCTTCCTTACTCAATGTCCAACTTTCATATGCATGTGAGATGATGGAAAATGCCATGGCTTCGGTCAGGCTTACCTTTGTCCTCAAAGTAACACCCTTACTTTTCAATACTCAAAAGAGATCTTGTAGAGCATATTTACGTAATACAATGTGTCTTTTGGTCTCTTGACTTCTGCTTCATGAACATTGATTGTAGATCTAAATTAGACAAAATCCAGGACAATTTCAACCTCTTCTCCTCTTATCATATATTACTTATTGGTCCAGTTGTGAGGATTTTGGACTTCTTTATATTGAGTTGTAGTCACACTGAAGGCTGCAATCCTTGATATTCTTCCGCAAGTGCTTCAAGTCCTCACTTTCAACAAGCAAAGTTATGTTATCTGCATTTTTCAGGTTGTTAATAATCCTCTCTCAAATTCTGATGCAGAATCTTCATATAATCGATTTTTTTCTTATTTACTCTTTATACAGATTGAATAAATAGCATAATATACAACCCTGTCCCACAACTTTCTTAATTTAAAGCAGTCAGTCTTATGTTTTCTGTGTTCACAACTGTCCTTGGTCCATGTACAGGTTTCATAGGAGCACAATGAAGTCTTCTGGAATTCTTACTATTCTCATAATTATCCCTAGTTTATTGTAATCTACACAGGTGAATGCCTTTGTATACTCTATAAAACACAAGTAAGAATCCTTGGTATTATCTGCTGTGCTAGACAGGATTCTCTAGAGAAATAAAACCAGGACACTAATAATTTTATATATATTTAGATAAATAGATAATATAGGAAATAAACAATTGATCCATAAAGCAGTAAAAATGACTCAGTGCAACTCACTCCCGTGAAACAGTTGTGAGACACTGGCAGTCTTTCAAGTATTTAGGGGCACTGGGTAGTCCTCCATAGAACAATTCCTGCTATCTGACCACAGGCAACAAACAGCAAGGCAGGTCACCAACAGTCAACCAGATGACAGGGTCTGACCATCCCCAGCTCAGGAGATGTACATTCCAGTAACGTGGTGAATCAGGTCTTGAAGGAACCTCAAGTTACAGTGGCACAGTCCTTGGGTAGGTGTCCCACAGTAGTGTAGCTTGCCATGGGAAGCACAGAATCAGCAAGGGAAGCTGCACACTGGTCTAATGATCCAAGAGAAAGAGAGAGAGGAAAATCCGCCAAGCCATCCTTCTCTCCAACTTTCAATTAATCTCATATGTGTTCATTGGCCATGTTGGCACAACAAACCTACCTATCACATCTGCTTTCAGTCAAGATGTCCTTTTGGTCTTCTCTCTTTCAGTCAAGATCCATCTAATATCAGCAACTCATAGTGACTCTATGTGATAGTTAGGTGTATTGTGCCAACCTGGCACATGCCAACATGTGGGATTATTAAGATGAGAGTTTGATTGGAGAGTAGAGATAAATGGCTCAGCAAGCCCCACCCCTCCCTCTCATGCTTACTGATAATCAGATAAGCATACGGTTGCTTTTGCTAGTTCTATTCCTTAACTTGTGAGCTACACTACCTATGGGACAGCCAACCCATGAAGCTGAGCTTGAGGTTCCTTCGCACCTTTGAACACACTGCTGGTGTATACATTGCTTGAGATTGAGGCTGAGGGATCCTGTCATCTTGCAGTGCTTGAGTTCCATATCCCATCCAAGCCTGCTTCACTAAGCTCCTGAGCTGATAACTGTTGGTGACCCACCTTGCTATTTGCTGTCTGTGGCCAGGCTGCCTGCATTGTCCAAAGGAAGACTCAGATGTCTGCTTCCTTGACCTTGGACCCAGCATCCCTTGTGAGTTGAAGGATTTCCATTATATAAACTGTTCCACAGAACTGAGCTTATACTGCTGTGCAGCTCTGTGGACTAATTAGCTGTTATATTCATTCACACTGTGTGTGTGTATATATATGTGTGTGTGTGTCCTGGTTTTGTTTCTCTAGAGAACCCTAACACAATTAGTACCGGGAGTGGTTATAGAGAAACAAGATCATAAATATGGGCTTCTCAAATTGGCTGTCCAGCCTGATTAGGCTTAACAACACTGATAATGCTACCTCTACCCCTAAAGGCATGGATCAATCTGCCACTATTGCTAGAGTGGGTGGTGTTAGTCTATGGTGTGAAGAAGCAAAGCTAATATCCACCTCACCACCAATAGATGAGGTGCTGGTGAGAGGAGAGGCTCTAAAGGATCCTGTGTTTGATATTTTCCAGCAGTTTTGTCAAGATGAGAAGCATAGGGAAGCTGGTTGGCTGATCCTCTTTACATTAGAAAATGTGATCAAGAAAAGAGATAATCTTAAGTACTTAATAACAGACCTAAAAGCTTCTGCATGTATTACCAAGGGGAGTGTTCTCTCCTCCAGGAATAGATCTGACATTGCCGAAAACCAAATCCAGAGTCTCATCATAGGAATAGCTGAATTACAGCCTCAGCTGTCTGATATTAAAGTTAGAGCATTAATTGGAAAAAATTGAGACCCTAAAACAAGGGATGGGAACATATGGACTAATGATCCAGAAGAGAGTATCGAACCCTTAGAGCAGTGGTGCTCAACCTTCCTAATACCCTTTAATACAGTTCCTCATGTGGTGATGACCTTAACCATAAAATTAGTTTCATTGCTATTACATAACTATAGTTTTGCTGCTGTTATGAATCGTCATGTAAATATCTGATATGCAGAATGTATTTTCATTGTTAAAAATTGAACATAATTGAGCATAGTGATTAATCACAAAAACAATATATAATTATATATTGTGAAATATTTATTTCTAATTACAAAGAAATTAAATTTTGTCTTGAAGCATGATGTAGCATGGGTAACAGACTTGACACCAGGTACTTGTATGTGGGCGGACCCGCCTGAAGATAGATGGAGGAGCGGTTTCTTGGTTCCTAATACCATCAGAAATATGTGTTTCCCAATGATCTTAGGTGACCCCTGTGAAAGAGTCGTTTGACCTCCAAAGGGGTAGTGACCCACAGATTGAGAACTGCTGCCCTAGAGTCAATTGAGCTACCCTAATCAATAGACCTGCCCCTCCCACCTGAGAGGATTAATCCACTATCAGTAAAACAAATTGCACTTTCGTAGATTAACCAAACTATTCAAGCTGAAATGCCATGTGGGGCTGTATCTGTAGCATTGCCTGGGGGAGTTGCCTTACAAGATATTGATGAAAGGCTCCAGGAAACACCCCCACCATTCATTATTTCCCCTTAAACCTATAACTAGAAAGAAGTCTCTGAAAGTTCCTAAAGGTGAGGTCAGATGATGACTCAGGAAGAAATGCACTATATTTATAAAAATCTTCTCGAGTTTTCTAATACATACAAGCAGAAGCCTGGGGAATCTCCTTGGGAATGGTTACTGAGAGTGTGGGACACTGATTCAAGGAATGGAACATTAGACCAGTCTGAGTTTCTGGATATGGAACCCAAAGCACAGATTCTTCCTTCAGTGTGTCAACAAGAGAAGTTAAAAGAGGACCTAATTACTCTTTACTTAATTCACTGAAGCATGGGCAGCCAGATGGCCTAGATTAGACCAACTTAAGGTCGCTGACCTACTTTGGTACCCTGTAGAAGAAATATTTAAAAGTTTAGGGAAATTAATATGTTGGAATGGATCTATCAGAATAATCCCTAGACCTAACAAGGGAGTGTCCTGAGGACATACTTTTTACCACAACCATAAAGAGCAAGTTTTTGAAGTGGGCCCCAGCATCTCTGAAGAGTCCTGTGATAGTTATTTTATGTTCATCAGGATAAACAGTGGGAACTGCCCTAAGTGAACACCAAAATTTTCCAACAATGGGACTGAGTGGGCCCTGTGATGGTAGAGGGCAGGTGTCAGCACTGAATCAGCAGAGACAGGGTAGATGTATTTATCTTAATGGACAGCAAGGTTTCCATAGTAATCAAAGGAACTTGTCTCATGTGGAATTGTGGCATTGATTACTTAGTCAGGGTGTCTCTAGGAGTGAAATACATAATAAATTACTAAATATTTACATGATCTATACAAGTGGAAGGATGCTCGATCAGTTGAACAGCAGAATAGAGAGGCATGACCAGTCAATAAATTCCCAAACCTGAGCCTGTTTACAGACCCACAACCCTTTGAATGAGGGGAAGGCCAGGTTCCTTTGAAGGATGACCCTGCTACATCACTGCAGGTTTATACTGTTAGTCTTTCTTCTAGCCTTCCCCAAAAGGACCTGTGACCTTTCACAGAGTGATTGTTCTTTGGGGGAAAAGAAATAATCAAACTTTGCAGGGATTACTGGAAACTGGCTCTGAACTGACACTAATTCCAGAAAATCCAAAATGTTTTGAAGGCCTGTCAGTCAGAGTGAGAGAATATGAAGGTCAAGTTATCAATGGAATTTTATCTCAGGTACACCTCACTGTGGGTCCAGTAGGCCCCCCAAAGCATCCTGTCATTATTTCCCCAGTTCTAGAATGTGTCATTGGAATAAACATACTTAGTAACTGGCAGGCATACTTAGTAATTGGATGCCTGAAATGTGGAATAGGGCTATCATGGTAGAAAAGGCCAAGTGGACACCATTAGAACTGCCATTGCCTAGGAAAATAGTAAACCAAAAGCAGTACCACATTCCTGGAGGGATTTCAGAGATCAGTGCCACCATCACAGGCTTTAAGGTATGCAGGGGTGGTGTTTCCCGCCACATCCATGTTTATCTCACCTATTTGGCCTGCAAAAAAAAAAAAAAAAAAAAACCTAGATGGACCCTGGAGAATGACAGTGGATTATTGTAAATTTAACCAGGTGGTGACTCCAATTACAGCTGGCATTCCAGATATGATTTCATTGCTTGATCAAATTGATAATTCTTCTGGTACTGGTATGCAGCTATTGATCTGGCCAATACCTTCTTCTCACTACCAGTCTCAAAGGACCACCAGAAACAGTTTGCCTTCAGTTGGAAGGGGCAACAATACACTTTCACAACTCTCCCCCAAGGGTACATCAACTCTTCTGTCCTGTGTCATAATTTAATCCAAAAGGGACCTTCTGTCTCTTCTGCAAAATGATACACTAGTCCATTATATTGATGATATTATCCTGTTTGGACCCACTAAAGAAGATGTATCAAAGACTCTAGATTAATTGGTATAACATCTACGTACAAGAGGTTGAAAACCAAGCCCCAAAATGATTCAGGCACTTAACACCTCAGTAAAATTTCTAGGGGTCTAGTGATGTGGGGGATGTCAAGATATTCCAAGTAAAGAATAAACTGTTGCATCTACTTCCTCCCCCACTGCCTAACAACTAAACAGGAGGTACACCACCTAATGGGCCTCTTCCGATTTTGGAGGCAACATATCTCTCATTTGGATGTCTTCATTTGACCTATTTATCAAGTGACATGAAAGGCCTCCAATTTTGAGTGGGGTCCAGAACAAGATAAACTCTGCAACAGGTTCAGGCTGACATACAAGCTGCTTTGCCACTAGGACCATAATATCCAGCTTAGCTAATGGTGCTAGAGGTGTCAGTTGTAGATAAAGATGCAGTGTGGAGTCTTTGGTAGGCCCCTATTAGTGAATCATAGCATAGACCCTTGGGATTTTGGAGTAAAGTCCTGCCATCCTCTGAAGACAACTATTCCCCTTTTGAAAAACAGTGTTGGCTTGTTATTGGATCTTATTGGAGACTGAACGCCTCACCACGGGCCACCAAGTCACCATGAGGCCTGAGCTTCCCATCATGAACTGGGTATTGTCTGACGCACAGAGTCATAAAGTTGGACGTCTGCAGCAACACTCCATTGAAGTGATATATATGAGATCAGGCTAGAACAGGGTCTGAAGGTGCTAGTAAGCTGCATGAAGAAGTGGCCCAAATGTCCACAGTCTCCACTCCTGTCACAGTACATTCTTCTCCCAGTCTGCACCTAGGGCCTCCTGGTAATTTAACTGAGAACAGAAAATTCATGCTTGGTTTACTGATGACTCTTCATGAAATGCAGGTGCCACTCATTGGTGGACAGCATAAGTACTACAACCCCTTTCTGAAATCTCCCTAAAGGATAGTGGTGAAGGGAAATCCTCCCAGTGGGCAGAACTTAGATCAGTACACCAGGCTGTTCAGTTTGCCTGGAAAGAGAAATGGCCAAATGTGATATTGCATACTGATTCATGAGCTGTGGCTAATGGCTTGGCTGGATGGTCAGGAAATAGGGAGGAACATGATTGGAAAATTGGTGACAAGGAGATGTGGGGAAGAAGTATGTGGATAGACGTCTCTGAATGGGCCAAGAAAGTAAAGGTAATCGTGTCTCATGTGAACGCTCACCAAAGTGTTACTTATGAAGAGGAGGACTTTGACAATCAAGTGGATAAGATGACACGCACTGTGGAGACTGGTCCTCCTCTTTCATCTGCCACTCCTGTTATCGCCCAGTGGGCACATGAACAAAGTGGTGGCAGGGATGGAGGTTATGCATGGGTGCAGCAACATGGACTTCCACTCACCATGAATGACTTGGCCACTGCCACTGCTGAGTGTCCCATCTGTCAGCAGTAGAACACTGAGTCCAAGAAATGGGACCATTCCTTGGGGAGATCAACCAGCAACCTGGTGGTAGGACCACACCCTTCATGGAGGAGGCAGCATTTGTTCTGACTCGAATACAAACCTATTCTAGATGTAGATTTGCCTTCCCTGCATGCGATGCTTCTGCCAAAACTACCATTCGTGGACTTACAGAATGCCTCATCCACCGGCATGGCTTCCCACTTAGCATTGCTTCAGATCAAGGAACTCACTTCACAGCAAATGCAGTGTGGCAATGGGCTCATACCCATGGAATCTCCTGGCAATATCATATTCCTCACCATCCTGAAGCAGCTGACTTGATAGAACAATGGAATGGACTCCAAAAGACACAATTACAGTGCCAGCTAGGTGGCAACAATATGCGGGGCTGGGGCAATGTTCTCCAGAAGGCTGCATATTCTCTAAACCAGCGGCCAATATATGGTGCTGTGTCTCCAATAGCCAGGATTCAGGGGTCCAGGAACTAAGGGAGGGGTGGAAACTGGAGTGACACCACTCACTATTACTCCTAGTGATCCACTCGCAGCATTTTTGCTTCCTGTCCCAGTAACCTTATGTGCTTCAGGCCTGGAGGTCCTGGTCCTGAAGAAAGGAGCTCTCCCACCTGGAAATCACTGCACGGATTCCACTGAACTGGCAGCTGAGACTGCCCCCTGGCCACTTTGGGCTGCTCATGCCTTTGGATCAACAGGTCTGGAACAGTGTTAATCTACTGAGTGGTGTGATTGATCCTGATTACTAAGGAGAAATTGGACTGATGCTACATAATGGAGGCAAAGAAGAATATGTCTGGAATTCAGGAGATCCCCTAGGCAGTCTCGTAGTACTACCATGCCCTGTGATTAAAGTAAATGGTAAACTACAGCAACTCAATCCTGATAGGATGTCTAATGAGCCAGACCCCTCAAGAATTAAGGTCCGTTTGCCACCAGGCAAGCAATGAAGGCCAACTGAGATTCTGGCTGAGAGCAAAGGTAATACAGATTGGGTAGTAGAAGAAGGTAGTTCTACCTATCGGTCAAGACCATGTAAGCTATTACAAAAGTGATACGTATGATTGGCAATTTATCTTTTGTATATGTGCTTATTGAATATAATTCCTTTGTTCATGTATGATGTTAAGTGTAAGTGTGATTTCACTAAAGTCTGGAAATTATATATGGCTAAAGAAGTGTGTACAGGTGCCAAGTTGGCAAGGGGTTGATTGTTATAGGTTTATTGTGCCAACCTGGCCAAGAGAACACGTGGGAATAATAAGATTGGAGTTTGATTGGAGGGAAAAGAGATAAATGGCTCAGTAAGCCCCGCTCTTCTCTCTCATGCTCTCTGGTAATCAGACCAGCATGCTTAGATCCACAATCAATGCTCATTCAAGTAGTATTTGATTTCCTGAGTTCTTGAATTCACACTGAGCAATTCTGAACCACAAGATTATTTAAATTGTCAGAAATAAAAGATGTCACTTTAAGGACTAAGGTATGCCTGATCCAAATCATGGTGCAGGTGAATATTGAAAGTATAGTATCCAGGTTACTTTTAAATGCACAGTGACATTCTAACAAAATTGACAATAGTAATGGATAATTCTACAACAATAGCAGAATCATTACATGAGTTTTGATGAAAGATAAAACAATGTGAAAGAAATTATTTTATCTTTCAACAAAATACTAAAGAACTAAACAAAATCAACCAACTTGAGTTTGTAGACGTATGTCAATATTCTACCCAATAATAGCCCAATATACACTCTTTCTCAGTATACATGATACTTTCACCTGAATGAACTCTATGTTAGGACCTAAGCGACTGAAATAAAAAGTTAATAACATTGACATACCGAAACATATTCTCAGATTAAAACACTAAAATAATAGACATCAATAATGCAGAAAAACCAATCAAGTACATGGAAATTGAATAACATCTTGGGTAAAAACTACAGTATAATAGAAGGAATTGAAAAATTCTTTGAATTCGACAAGAATAAAAACACACAGCCTGCCAACACAGAGCAGAAGCAGTTCTCAGAGGGCACTGTACTAACATGGACTGAGGTCGAAAATTTGTAGAGACACATGACATAAGCCTGATTGGGACCTTAAAAACTCACAAACAACACCAAAAAAGGTACTGGCGCAAATGGTTTCACTGACTAATCCCCCGACATTTATAGAACAGCTGACATCAATTCTACTCCAGTTTTTCCAGAGCATAGAATGCATGACATTTTACATTAATGAAGCAACCCTGCTCTGTAATGGATAGCACATTGAACTTGTAGTGACAAAAAGAGCCTATGTTGATTTTTAGGATATATCCACTGTTTTGACATAATTATAAATTATATATGCACCGTTACAAATTCTACATATATTTCTTCTCCAGAACTCTTATTTATTAAGAACATTGTTTGTACTGTGACCCCGTGCTTTTGCAAAACTTACTTCTGAATATAACAACAAAACCAAATAAGTGCATATTGATATACCTTAATCTATTTGAATCATTTTCAAATCCATATCTAATCAAGCCATGCATCTTCGTGACAAAATAAATTTCCAACAGTTTTATTCTACTATCATAAATTGGATAAAAAATAGAAATTAATTTATTTCCCATATGAAGTATCTAATGATGACTAAATAAAATTTATATCATTCATCTATTAAGTGTCAGTCCTTCTGCTGACGGATTTAGAATAAGAGTTATCATTTAATTCTTTATTTGCAAATATATATACATATATGTCTTAGAATCAGAAAAAGTAAAAGTACTTGAGATAAACTTTTAATCTAAAGTCTAGTCATATTTAAAGACTAATATACACACACACACTAATGATTACGTCAACTGATAGTCTTCTTTGCCCCAGTCTCCTACAAAGATTTATTGGCTTTCATAATGTTTTATACTGATGCTGCTTCAGCAGATTTTCTGGTCTTATGTTCCTGTGTTCAATACTTTCTTCAAGGTAAATATCAAAATTTACTTTCTGAAATCTGTACAGTCATCATCAAAATAGCCTGAGATATGGTGAACCAGTAGTTAATTTTTAGTGGCATGCACTTTAAATTTTGTTTCTGTTGTTTTCAAGAAAGTGCACTGAACATTTAGAAAGTACTATCAGGTGGCTTAGTTGTCTAGTGCTGCTGTACTGAAAATACCGCACGGTGATGTAAACAATGGAAATGTATTTTTTTTACAACACAGAATAGAAGTCTAAATGAAGGCCCAGCTCTAGAGGAAGGATCCTTGTTGTTTGTTTCAGCTTTTAACAGCGACCTGAAATCCTTGTCAATCCTGGCCTCATACATATCTGATTCTCTCTTTAGTCTTCTTCTTTGCCATGTATGTGTCCCTGTATCTGTTTGCTATTTTAGTTACTCAGAAATGATTAAGGTTAGGACCCAGTTATCTCTGAAATATGAGGCTCTCAGTGTGAAAACATCAAATTTGAGGTGCTCAAGAGGTGCACATGGAAAATGTGAAATAGAAAGTGGTTATATAGATTTAGAGCTCAGAGGAGAGAAATACAAGAATGGTACCATAAACTTATAAGAAGCGTGTTGAACATAGGTGCAAGTATCATGGTTCCAGGTAGACCGAACAGGGCGAGAGGTGACTAAAGTGATCAACACAGATGAAACAATATTTGCACACATGCCTTAAATTCTTAGTTACAGCATGTTTGGGGTTGAATTGCAGCCGCTAAAAAGATGTATTAAAATTCTAATTCCTAGTACCTGTGAATGTGACTTTTTAAGAAAATAGGTTTTTAAAAAATTAACTAGTTTACTTATTTTTCACAGGCTCAGAGACATACCATTCAAACATCGCTACTTCATCACATTCATAAGAGTTGTGCTACCATCACCACTGATATTTTTCCTTCCCTGTGTCTGCTGTGACCTTTCCATTTCCCACCCACTTCCCTGCCATAAATAGGTTTGGAAGATGTTATCAGCTAATAAGAAGTCATATGAAAGGAGGGAAGGGCTTAATCCAATATGAATGATATCCTTGTCTAAGGAAGAGATGGAGAGACGTACAGAGAAGAGATGGCTATTTGAGAAAGGAATTCCCTATAACCCGGGAGACTCTGGGGCCATCAGAAGCTGGAAGAGACAAGACAGGATCCAGGCTATTCACCTGGAGGCGTGAGAGCACGCAGGACACAGGGAACCCCCTGAAATCAAACATCTCCATTAAAAACTAAAAAGTAATGTACTACCATCGAGCCAATGTGACCCTTGGGAAAGGAGTAGAACACGGCTCCTTTGGGTGTCGGAGATGGTAAATCTTTATAGGAGTAGACAGTCTCTTGTTTTCCAACAGAGCCGCTGGTGGGCTTGGGCGATGCCTGAGTGAGAAAACAGAAGAGGAGCTAACCACTGTTACGGTTACTGTTGTGAGATGTTTGCTTAAAGATGGAAAGCACAGAGCGGAAGACGGTGTAAAATCCTCCAGCATGGCGCGGTGAGTGCTTGATTTGTGACTTGCCCCCAAACTCCACACAAGGAAAGCTACTTCACACCTGTGCAATTAGGTGTTAAAGTATAAATCCATCATAGCCACTGTCTCTCGCCTACATTTGAGTAGCATGATATTCTGTTCTTCAAACATGACTAAATCTGAGATTAATTAGCTATAGATGTGTGGCTGTTTTTAGTTGCCATTCAGTACATTTTCACCCAATAAGCAATCCATGTGACAGAGTGGACCCTCCCCATTAGGTTTTCCAGGCTGGTATCTTAATGGAAACAAGTCTTCAAGGTCTTGTTCCTAGGGGACATGGAGGACAGGAGAGCACTGTCAACCTTGCATTTAGCAATCAAGCTCCTAATGATTGCATTGGCGGGGATAAAATGATGTTACCCCCATTCTGTCTTGGCAGTGAGAATATCAACAAATCTGTAAAGTTTTACTTCCTTTTTGTCTTCTAGGTTCTCAACTTTCTAATTCTGCTTTTTTGCGCCCTCTCAGTGGTAATGCCTGCCTCCTGTGTAGAAATGTTGGTTTTCTAAGTTTCTTCAGCTACCCCCCCCCCACACACACACACACATACACACCCTTTTAAACAGGAAGAGATCTCCTATCTGCCATTTTTAGGTGTTAACTGATTGACTGACTGATGACACTTGAGTGTGAATTCGTTTCCGTAAATGTCTAACCATATTCAGGCCCGTGTATTTTAAGCCTTTTGTCTCTAATTATGGAATGAAAGGCTGTATCCCCATTAAAGAAATTTCAGGGATCTTCAAGAAGGAAGACACGATAGGAGTCTCTGAATGCTACTCTGAAAGTAAATCTGCTTGACTCATTTTAGAATAACTTTTCATATGTTCAGAAGGAACGAGAGAACTCTCTTTGAAATTATTTCTTCATGACTTTAAAGAATGCGTTCAGGGTGGACTTTGAAGAACCATGTACCTGGGAACTTGGCTACCACTATGCCTACAACTAACCACAAGACCCCCCTACCTGGGCCAGACCTGGAATCAACCATACCTGGGACACATGTGTTTGCTGCGATGGCTTTCCACAGAAGCTTCCATTGAAGACAAAAGCAGGTCATCCAAGGAGATCAGAAGAAAATCCCACGGTAGCAAGGGAAGTGATCAGGAGAGGCAGAAGCAGGCTGTCGAGTGGGCAAAGACCCTCAAAATATCAGCAGCCTGACGATTATCTAAAGATGCTAAGTGGAGATTTCAGCTGTGTGCTGTAAGGCCATGCTCAAGGCAGAAACACAGGTCATCAGCAGAAGGAAGTGGAGGCACAATCTTCACCTTCATAGGTCTAGGCAAAGCTGTGGTCATTGAAAAACTAAAGTGACCCTGCAAAGACTGGCTGGAGAACTAAGATTAGATTCCTTGTTAAAGGTGTAGACCTTAGAAATAATAATCATGGGTGGATTGAGACAAGAGTGTTTTCTGTCTGGAACCTAGTGCTTTAGAGGAGTGAGACAGGGCCTCCTTTCACCATTTCCGCCCTCCCCCTTCCCAAGAAGCAAGGTAAATGGTATTGAAAAATTTACCACACACCAAGAATAAATAACCAAAATTATCTTTCTAGGTATATTATAAAGGCATGCTTACTTGAACCCTGTGCCTATCCCTCTTAAACCCTGCTTAAATGATCCCGAGACTGCTTCTCAGATCTGACAATATCTTTCTAGTCCAATTGTTCAGAAATGGTATGTATGAGAAGGGGAGAAGATAGATATTTGATCTGGATATGTGGTTTCAATACCCATTCCCATGCATGCAAGACTCCGTAAGGAGTAATTTGCAAGTGGAAAGAGAAAAGGACATTTCTAGTAGACTTCCATTTGGGTGGTAAACCTGATGTCCCTGAAACACACCTGATGACAAGAGGAACTGCCTCTGCAGTCTGAGTCCCCTGGATTCCCAGACAGGAATAAGAGGTTATAGTGTTTCCAAGGACAAAGAATCAGTGTATCAGTCTTTCAGGGCTAAATGATCAATCTCACATTTCCTTTATTTTCTGATATCACCACCGGTCGCAGGTTTAATGTGACCTTAACTGGACCAGGGTCCACAGTGGTTTAGCCATTAAGACCTACTCACCCTCCATGATGTGACCCAAAATGTACTTTCCATAGTAGGATCTGCTGTAACAGTCAAGAAGAAGATTATGGGGGTGCCACACCCTTATTCCACTCAAAGCTGTGATGCAACTGTTAGGAGTTCTCACTGGGGCTGTAGCCTGCTTCCAGCATAAGTGGACATTGTGGAAAAATTGACTTTTTTTTTGGGGGGGGGGCTAAATCCTACATCTTGTTCGACAATCTCCAGTTCTTTTGACTTGAGCTAACAGTGTGCCATATCGCCTGCTGATCCTAGTTGTCAGAAGACTGCTATCTGCCCTGTTCACCTTGACCTCATTCACTTCTACAGCCTCCAGTCTGTCATCTTCCTACTGATCTTGTATTCTTCAGTTCCTGCAGCTATGAAAGTCAGGAGAAGCCTCCAGCCCAACATCTGACCTATGGACTTTGAAACATGAAAGACTTGGGCTTGCTTCTGTCTATAACTGTGTTAGCCATTTTACTGAGGCACCTCTTTCTCTTGAGTTTCACTATTTTTGATTTGGTAGAGAATCCAGTCTTCTAAGATACCCTCTTTTCTCAGAAATAAAGAAAAGACATTGGAAGCCTATAGCATTTTATTCATTTAATAGGTGCATAATGCCTAGTCAGGAATATTTTGCTGAAGATCATCTAACAACGGTTGCAGTAGTACCTGACAGAAACTTGGCAGCAGTTCAACAGGATTCAGAAAAGTATGTGGAACAAAGGATATCATTCTGGCGATGGATGATGACCTTGAGAAGAATGGGAATTCCAGAACCCTTCATTGTGCTCATTTAGAACCTGTACATGGATACAAAGGCAGTTATGTGAACAGAACAAGAAAACAGCAAGCATG
Organism: Tenrec ecaudatus; assembly: GCF_050624435.1. Taxonomy (NCBI): domain Eukaryota; kingdom Metazoa; phylum Chordata; class Mammalia; order Afrosoricida; family Tenrecidae; genus Tenrec; species Tenrec ecaudatus. The sequence goes on from NC_134531.1 coordinate 91,868,743, forward strand.
TGGTTTAAAATCAGGAAAGGTGTGTGTCGGGGTTGTATCCTTTCATCATATTTATTCATTTGTATGCTGATCAAATAATCAGAGAAGCTGGATTCCACGAAGACAAATGCAGTACCTGGACAGTGAGAAGGCTTATTAACAAGCTTTGATTTATGGATGCCACAACCCTGTGTGTTGAAAGTCGGGAGGAATGAAGCACTTGCTGATGCAGATCAAAGATTGCTAGCTGCAGTGTGAATAACAAGTCCAAGTGCAAACATCAACATCCTCACCACAGGACTAATAGACTACCAGGGAAAACGGATTAAATATTGAAATTGTTAAGGCTTTAATCTTTCTTGGATCCACAATCGAGGCCCATGGAGGCAGCAGTCAGGTGATCAAACAGCCCATTGGATTAGGTAAACCTGCTGCACAAGACCTCTTTCAAGTGTTGGATAGCGAGAATGTTACTTTGAGACTGACATGGTCCAGACTCCAACCATGGTGTTTTGATCATCTCATCTGTATGTGTGAGTTGTATACTGAATAAGGAAAACTACGGAAAAATAGATACATTTGAACTATGGTTTTTGAATACAATATTGGAAGTACCATGAACTGCATAAGAACAATAAGATCTCTCTCAGAAGGACAGCAAGAGTGCTCCTTAGATGCAAGGATGTCGTGACTTTGTCTCATGTACTTTGGACAGGTTGTCAGGAGAGACCTCTCCCTGGAGAGAAGCATCGTGCTTGCTTATATGGTGGGACAATGAAAAATAGGAAGATCCTCAACCAGATGGATTGGCATACGGGCTGGAACCATGAGCTCCGACATAAGAACGACTGTGAGGATGGTCCGGTTGTACACAGTGCCTCTGTGAGTTGGGACTGATTTGACGGAAACAGTCGTGCTCTAAGAAAATTCCCATCTGGGGATGCCATGCTCAAGTGTCGTCAGGAATGGGAAGAGTGTGAGCCAGTGGTAACTTCAGGAACTGGCCTTATCCAAAGGCATTTCCATAAGAGGAAAGAATTATGTGAATTGCCAGAATTTTGTACAAGAACCACCAGTTGGTACCTTTTGAATAAAACATCAGTTTCTTAACTTCCTGGGATGTAGCTCCATACTTACTTTGATACTTTTAAAAATGGATTTACTGTCAAAAAGCATGTATTTAGAACATAGTTTATGAATTGAAATAATATATACATGTGTTAAACTTTCTGATGCTCTTCTGGTGAAAATAAATGTTATTTTGAAGGCATATGGCATCATGAAGTCACAAAACAGATGTGTAAGATTGGTCACTATCGAGTTTTATTCATAGAGAACATGAAATCATTAAATTATGAAACCTGATTTCAAACAACCATGCCAGAATGGATAAGCAAAATAAATATTGTCAATTTCAAATTAGTCACTGTAGAAGGAACGACTTTACATTACATAGAATATTTTTGGAAACCTTCTTGTGAGAACTTTGGGTGCCTTTTTCAGAGATCTTTTGAAGTCGTCTTGGTCTTACATCTTCCCCAACTGAGGTCAGACTTTATTTTTAGAGAAAGCAAAAAGTTAATCAAAGCCAAAGTCACTGAAAGAGATAAGCGATCAAGCTGTGTTGCTCCATATCTGATCAAAATCAAACATGTCATAAATCCCACAGTGGTGTGCTTATGTGGCCTTAGAAGTTTTAACTGTCATCGACGACAAATTTAGATTCCAGTTCAAAATATGTTCCAATATAAGTAGAATATGTGATTAATTTTCTATGATAATGACTTTGATGAAAAATTACATTTGGGTATATAGGTTTTAATATATTTTTAAGTAAGGAAAATTATTTTTTCTCATATGGTATGTCCAATTGAATTCTAGGTGTATTAAAATGTGATATTTAAAATAAACCTTTAACAATCTAGAAGAAATTACAAGATATTATCAGATTTATAAAAATAAGAAGAGAAATTTTAAAGGAATTTGAAATTCAATGAAGAGGTTTAGAAATGTGACACATTATTAAGTAAATACAGGGTCATTTAACCCCCAATGGGTCACTACCCACCGGTTGAGAACCGCTGCTCTAGAGGACCAGAGTCTAAATGGAATCAAACTTGTCAGGTTCCACTGAGTCAGCACCAACTCATAATGCACAACAGAGGGAAGTACTAGCCTGGCCTGTGCCATGAGTCCAATCGTGACTGACCTTGAGCCCATTGGTGAAGTCATTATGTCAATGACTCTCCTGAGGGTTGTCCTCTTTTTTCAATGACCCTCTACTTTACCAAGCATGGCATGTTTAACCAGGCAATTGTCTCCCCTGGAAACACATTCAACACGCCTGAGACAGCGTCTCACTATCTTTCCTAGTAAGGAGCCTTCTGGAGATATTTACTCTGAGACAAATGCGTTTGTTCTCACACTCCATGATACTTTTAACACTCTTCTCCAAAACCATTATCAATCTTTCACATGCATATATATATAGGGATTGAAACTGGGTAATCAAAAGTCAAACTTACACATCAAACATATAATAAATGTTTCAATATATACATATTTTGAACCAGCAAATTGACTTATGGAATGCATATTAAGAATATTATGGATGTATAAAAAATTTATACTTAGTTGAGACCATTTTATGAATACCTGGATGTCTAAATAATAGCAGGTTAAGTTGGTAGAATTTGGTGCTTCAATGGAATAGAATATATTGAAGAACAAGGATGTTACTTTGTGGACCAAGGTGTGCCTGGCCCAAGCCATGGTATTCTCCATTGCATTATGTACATCTGAGAGTCAGACACTCAATTAAGACCAGAGAAGAATCACAGTGAATTTGTACTGTCGGAGAAGCTTACTGGAAGTACCAAACACAGCTAGACTTAGTTAGTTTTTTGTGTCAACCTGGCCAATAAACACATGTGGGGTTAATTGAAGGGTGGAGGGATAAATGACTCACTGAGCCTTGCCTTTCTAGTTCTCAGGTCTCTTGCTTTGTGATGGTCAGACCAGGGTGCAGCTGTCTTAGCCAGTTCCCTGCTTCAGCTGGCAAGGCTCACTTCCTGCAAGATATCCCTGAGGACAAGCCACGTGGACCTAACCCGTTGCAGCCCTGGGTGCTCGAGACCTCTGCCAGCGCTGAGATGCTTACTCACTGATTCAGCTTTCCTCCTGCAGTCGTGCAGTAGGCGTCATGGTGTGTGTTTTGTGAGATGGAGGAGAACTTTGTGGATTGGTGTGGGACATATGGGTTAATGTTGGACTTATGGGTTTGGGCAGCACTGGGTTGGGATATTTGCTTGATATGCACTTAACCTTTATATAAAACTCTCTCTCTTACACAGAAACATGAGTTTCTGTGGATTTGTTTCTCTAAAGTACCCAGAATAACACTGTGCTAAAAGGAAAACCCGATCTATAGCAGAAGAAGACCAGAGTGCTCCTTAGAACCAATGATGGCAAGACTTCATCTTATACATTCTTTGGACATCTTGTCAGGAGAGATCAATCCCTGGAGAAGGACATCATGTCTGGTAAAGTAGAGGAGCAGTGAAGAAGAGGAGGGTCCTCAATGACATGGATTGACACAGTGGTGTGTCAATGGACTTGGGCACAGTAGCAATTTATTCTGTGTGTATAGAGTCACTATGGGTCAGAGAAGACTCAATCTTACCTAACAACAACAACATGATGAAAAAAATGAAAACAATTTATAATAGAATATTTATTTGACAAAACTGATGATCAAGCAATAACTCGATGACAGCTACTTCACCAACGAATATTTTACTTCATGTTTATATAAGCAACAATGTAGATATTAAATAAATAACAAATCAACAAAAAAAACTAGCCATGGAGCAAACACTGTAAAATAATTACTTAAATGTTTATCCATTGTCCATATTCTATGTTGCTAAGAGTCTAAATAGTTATCTCTAAGTATCAGATAAAAGTCTACTTTATGTGTTTTCAAATTTATGAGAAGCAGAATATTCACTGTGGTTACACATTGGCGGCTGACCGCAAGGTCAGAATTCAGAGCCACCTATAGCTCCCGGGAAAGACAAGGCTTCCGACTACTATAATCAATTACAGTCTTAGAAACTCACAAGGGAGGTTCTACCCTGTCCTTAAGGGCCCCAATGAGTCCGCCATGACTCAATGGCAGTGTGTGTCATAAGTGTGTATTTTTGAATCCTTCACCTTCTGAACGTGTAGTAAGAAATCCTACTGCTCTTAGATACAACATTACCTCTACGTGTGGACATGTTCTCACCAACCTTGCAACTTCCATTCGTATTAGTGCAACGAACACGCACTGGAATCGCCTTCCAGCACTTGGAGAGCAGCTCCTTCAGTGAAGACATTGCACTTACTGTGTTGTGTTTTTCTCCTGAGATAGGAGATTGCTGCATTTTGGGACATTCAGAGTAGGTGGTGTAAAGCTTATGATCATCATTTTAGAAGCCAGTCTTATTTTTATGACAATTGAAGTCTCAAAGAGCAGCAACTGTGCAATGCACTGATACCCTTTCTATACCAGGTAGACCCTCTGAACTCTATCTTCCTTCAGGCCTTCACATCTCTTTTCTGTTAGGTAAAACCAAGAGTATAATTTTGATTATTTATTCACCTTATTATATTGAAACTAAAGCTCCTTCATCTTATTTCAAGTTTGGTTAATAGCTATTGGGATTGAGATATTTCTATAAAACAACTAATTCTGCCTTATTCTACATAACCTGGATATTTTCTTAGCACGATCCTGTCCCTCAACAAAAAATCCTTTGGAAATTATGGATTATTGCAATAATAATTCTTTAAATGGAAACCACTTTTGGAAGAATAATATTTAAACTTGTGAATTCTCAAAAGTTATATTAAAGATAATGTTAATAACTTTCCCAATTTATAGGTAAAATAGTTTCCATCCCTGGATTTATATTGTTATTTCAAGTAGGAGTAAAATTTGTAGTAAGTATGTTTTACTTATTGAAGAACTAGAAAATGAAAAGATTAATTTTGAATTTTATTAACAGGAATATAGTTTTATCTAAAATACATTACGGTACAGCTATAGTTCTTATATCCATCAATTGTTTTCCAGTTTGTTGTAAAATGGTGGCTTGCATTTTGCTGGAAAGTACTTAATTACAGCACAAGCATCTCCTATCCTGGCAGGGTCACCCATGTTACAGAGGATTCAGCAGAGCTTCCAGATAAAGAACAGACTATGAATAAGGAAGAGGAGGTCTGCTTCAGAGAGATTAGTCACTGAAAACCTCATGACAAGCAGGAGGACATTTCCAGAGATAGTACCAGAAGTTGAGTCCTTTAGGTCGGAAGGAATATAAAATAGAACTGGAGAAGAGCTAGCTCCTCAAAGCAGTTTACCTTAATAATGTCAATGGAGAAAAGCTTTGAGGACTTTCACCTGCTGACGGAGCATGACATGAAACGAGACGAAACAAATGCAGACATCCATAAATACTTCTCATGTGAAATGTATGCATTATGAATACCAGAAAATTGGAAGGCAAAAAAATAAATAAATAAAAATCATAAACACCAATGCCTTAGGCATTAATGAGCTTATAGTCTAAAATGCCAAGAACGACAAATCCCAGATGAATAGAATTTCATTCGTCATCAAAAAGAATATTTTGATATCTATATGGAAGAAAAATATTTTCTCTGATATGATGATATCTACATGTCTAGAAGGAATATCAGTTCATGCAACTATTATTTGAATTTAAGTACCAATCACTAAAGCAAATGAGGAAGAATCCTACCAACTTCTTAATTTTGAAATTTATCAAATATGCAATAAAGATTTACTGACTATTTCTTGTATTTGGTATGTAAAAATTGAAAACTATGAGGAAACATCAGTCATTGGAAAATATATCTTTGGTGATAGAAATGAGACTATAGATCTCGTGGTAGAATTTGGAAAGACTTCTTCATTATACACATCTTTTGTCAAGAACATAAACAGATCTCTCCATATGGAATGCACAGGCATAAAAGTGACTATACCATGGCAAGAGACAATAGAAAAATTAGATTTTATCATTAAAAACAAAGCCAAGGGTTAACTATGGAACATACTATCATTTGCTCATATGCAAATTCAGGTTGAAAGTGAAGAAAATAAACAACTTCATGGGAACAATGTACCTTGTGTGCAACCCATGTGTGTTTACAGACAATCTGAAGGATAAATTTGATGGATTGAACATTAATGATGAATGAACACATGAGTTGTGAAATGACATCAAAAACATCATACATGAAAAATCAAGATGTTATAATGGTGCCCGGCTATCAAAAAATATAGCATCTGGGGTCTTAAAGGCCTGAAGATAAACAAGGGGCCATCTAGCTGAGAAGCATCAAAGCCCACATGGAAGAAGCAAACCAGCCTATCTGACCACAAGGTGCAGAAGGGACCAATTATCAGACATCAAAGAGCTAAAAACCATATCAGTGGGTGCCCACCTCCCTGATACGATCAATGAAGACAAACGTGAGCATAAGAAAATGTGGTGAAGAAAGCTGATGGTGCCCAGCTATCGAAAGATATAGCATATGGGGTCTTAAAGGCTCAAAGATAAACAAGTGGCCATCTAACTCAGAAGCAGCAAAGCCCACATGGAAGAAACACACCAGCCTGTGTGACCACGAGCTGTCGAAGGGATCAGGTATCAAGCATCAAGGAACAAAAAAATCATATCATTGAAAATATGAGTGAATGCAGAGTGGAGCCTCAAAGTCCAATGGTAGCCAATGGACACCCCTTACTGAAGGGTTGTGGGGAGGAGATGAACCAGGTAGGGTGCAGGGAAGCAACAATGAAATATATATAATTTTCCTCTAGTTCTTAAATACTTCCTCCCCCCCCCACTATCATGATCCCAATTCCACCTTACAAATATGGCTAGACGAGAGGATGTACATAGGTACAGATAGAAACTGGAAACAGGGAATCCAGGACAGATGACTCCTCCAAGACCAGTGGTGAGAGTGGCGATGTGTGGAGGGTGGAGAGAATGTGGGGTAGAAAGGGGGAACTGATTACAAGAATCTATGTATAGCCTCCTCCCTGGGGGAGGGACAGCAGAGAAGAAGGCTGGGGGAGACGTCAGAGAGTGTAATATATGACAAAATAATAATAATTTATGAATGATGAAGGGTTCATGAGGTAGGGGGAAGTGGGGAGGGAGGGGGAAAATGAGCAGCAGATATTAAGGGCTCAAGTAGAAGGCAAATGTTTTGAGAATGATGATGGCAACAAATGTACATATGTTCTTGACACAATGGATGGATTGTGATAAGAATTGTACGAGCCCCCAATAAAATGATTTTTAAATAACAAGATGTTATTAAAAAGAAACTGGCAAGAAATAAAGGCCAATGCAGAAGGTGTCAGAAAAGATTCTGAAACTTGCTCTTGAACATATATTATTTAGAACAAGTGGAAGAAATTATGACACAAAAGAGAACAACAGTAATTTTCAAAATATAGCTTAAGAAGGCAAAAGATAGTATTATAGTGAAATGTGCAAATACCTGGAATTATAAAACCAAGACAAACAACAATAACAATAAAAACACCAGCTCAGCATATCTCAAGCTGACAGATTGATGAAGTAATTCAAGCATCCTGTTGCAATACTGAAGGATTATTCAGGCAAAATAGTGGACTGTGCAAGAGTTATCAGAACAAGATGAGGAAGAGAGAGTGAAGCACATCCTGGACCACCAAGCCTTGACAATGAGATTCCCACTCAGAGCAATCAATCCACAAAGAAGACCATATGGCCGGCTCCACTATGAGATACGACATCCCTCACTGATCCATAGCCCTACAGGGGACAACATTGGAGACACAGTGTGGGAATTGCACCCAATTTGATCCCACCATGCTGAGGCAAAACACTAAGGGCATGCAACAGAACAGCAAGGGAACAGAGAAAGAAAGTCCCGAAGGAGTACCAAAAATAGACTTTGGGGCCAGGATTGGCGCCCCATCAGATTCAACCAGAAAACGCTCCTTAGGCCAACAAACAGTCCTTGAGCTAACTACAAGCTTTTCTTTCTTTTTGTTATGTTTTGTTTTGTTGTCATTGGCTTGTTGTGGTTTTCTTTTCTTTTGTTGCATGTTATTATCTCCACAGCTCTGTCTAAATAAGATAGGCTGGATGAACAATCTGTGCCAAAGGGATCAGGTATCAGGCATCAAAGAACAAAAATGCATATCATTGTTTGCTCACCTCCCTGATACAATTGCTGAAGACAAATGGGTACATTAGAAAATATGGCAAAGAAAGTTGATGGTGCCCGACTATCAAAATATGTAGCCTCTGGGATCTTAAAGGCTTGAAGGTAAACAAGGGACCGTCTAGCTCAGAAGCAACAAAGCCCACATGGATGAAGCACACCAGCCTGTGCAATGAAGTATTGAAGGGATTAGGTATCAGGCATCAGCAGAACAAAAAATATTATCATTGTGAATGAGAGGGAGTGCTCAGTGGAGACCCAAAGCCCATCTGTAGGCAATTGGAGGAAGGGTCACGGGTAGGAGACAAGCCAGTTAGGGTGCAGGGTAGTAATGATAAAACATACAACTTTCCACTAGTTTCTAAATGCTTCCTTCCCCCACCCCCCACTACCATGATCCCTATTCCACCTTATAAATCTGGCTAGGCCGGAGGATGTACACTGGTACAGATAGCAACTGGAAACACAGGGAATCCAGGACAGATGATCCCTTCAGGACCAGTGATGAGAGTGGCGATGCTGGGAGGGTGGGGTGGAGAGGGGGAACTGATTACAAAGCTCTATAACCTCCTCCCTAAGGCAGAGACAACATAAAAGTGGTTGAAGGGAGACGTCAGACAGATATGACAAAATAATAATTTATAAATTATCAAGGATTCATGAGGGAGGGTTGAGTGGGGAGGGAGGGGGGAAATTAGGATCTGATGACAGAGGCTTAAGTGGAGAGCAAATGTTTTGAGAATGATGAGGGCAATGAATGTAGAAATGTGTTTTATGCAATTGATGTATGTATGGATTGTGATAAGAGTTGTATGAGCCCCTAAGAAAATGAGTTTTTTTAGAATGATGAAATTAATAGAAGCACTCTGTCCAAAGCAATTGCTTAGCATTCAACCTTTACACATGGTATCATATGATCAAGAATTGATAGTATTGAATGAGGCAGTCTAAGCTGCATTGAAGGGGCTAGGAATTAATGGAATATGGAGTAAAATGTTTCAACAAACTGATACAACTGCTTTGCTAACAATTAGAAGAGACTCATATCTGTTTCTATTGCAACAAAATGCAGAATTATGAAATACTATGATTAAGATCACATTTAATTAAAATTTATTGAAGATAACTCAAAGATTGATGGAATAGTACATCAACAGTAAACTACCATTAATTCAAATAGGATTTTTACATAGATATAGGATGAATATACCATTGTGGATAACAGATTGACCTCGGATGAAAGCAGAGGATACCAGAAAGATAAGTATTTGTGTTTTACTGACTATGCAAAAGAATTTAAATTCATGGATCATAGAAAATTATTGATTACACTTGGAAGAATGAGCATTCAAGAACACTAATTGGGTTAACTTGTAATGTGTACATAAGTAACGGCAAACTGCCCGTTAGAAGTGAAATGACAAAACCTCTTCTCAAGTAATTTGGTGAGACCAGTCCCTGGATGCTATCATTCTTGTAAAGCAGGATTTAGCAAGAAGGTGGATGACCTTCAGAAGATCAAGACACACAGTGGTTACAAGAATAGACTCAAACCAGACAATTGTGAGCGTGCACAGGATGATGCAGTGGTCCTTCTGTGGGGCATATGGTGGTATGACTTCCTGACAGCTGAGAGTAACATTTTTCATCATGGAGCAATATGGTTTCATAGGAACAGTGTAGAATCATGCATGTCTAAAATCAGAGTCAGGAAAGTCCATTTAAGTTATGGCTCTGACCCACACGAGCTGTATTATCTTAGACCTGCTGTTCATGTCTTCCCAGGCACAACAGGCATAATAATCCATACCTCAACATTTCACTAAAAACACTCAGTAATATATATATATATATATATATATATATATATATATATATATATATATGGCATTGGAAATTATTTGAATCATAGTAAGCACTACATAAATCATAGTTGTCACTGCTGCCAGCAATAACACTAACTTTTAAAAAACTCATTTTATTGAGGGCTCGTACAACTCTTATCACAATCCATCCATCTCTCCACCGTGTCAAGCACATGTGTTGCCATCATCATCCTCAAAACAGCTTATTTCTCCTTGAGCCCTCCTTCACTGAATCCAGAATTCATGCCCTTACCTTCCATGCTGACTCCTTGTCTCTCTCAGACAAGCTTCCCAGATGTCTCATTCTATATGTATTACTAGCAATTCTTCTCATGTTTTACTATTTCTCAAATAATCATATCCTTATTTTCCCCTAAGTTGGCCCATAATAAAATATATTGTATCACCTTGATCCACTTCAAACTTGTCTTTCCCTATGGCTTCCTAGACTGTTCTGGCTAATTTTGTTCTCTCTCTCCTTGCTTCATATAAGTCTCTTAATCGCCCCACCCCCCACCCTGAACGAATTACAAACCCTAAAGATCAGAGATCATACATTTTATTGCTCCTGAATTCCTTACAATATATTTCTTATAATCTTGTTCTGGTAACTATCACATGTAATATACTATCACAAAATGTCATCACTTAAAGCAATCATCATTTTGTTACAGTTCATCATTTGGGCGGCCAGCAATCTGAACAGCCCTTGGCAAGATGATTCTTCTTGTCCACCTGGAATTGACCTATTCCCCTTTTCTCTGTGCCATGAAACTGGTACAAGGGTTGTAAGGAGGGCCAGAGTGACTATGCTCACGTTTCATGGGGCACTGCAGGGCTAGGTGAAAGACTGATCTTGGATAAAACTGTTCCCAAAAATATATTGGCTACACATGGCCTATTAATTTGATCATTTTAGTATGGTGGCCTCCTGAGAGTTGGGTTTCTTATATACCAGGTCATTCTAAAATCTAAATAGGAAAATGTAAAAACTATAAAAATACAACAAAGGTCACACTCATATATACCTTAGCTTCAGAAGTCAAATTGCATTAATATTTGGAGTAACACAGGTGCACTCAGAGTCCTGAAAAAGTAACATAGATTCAACCTTTAAATGGAACAAAGGAAGGTCAAAGAATTTGGTCACAGTTAAAATTGCCACAGTCCACCACTGCATAGATTGTTCTTGGAAAGTATAGTCAATGTCTTGCTTATATTTGTATCCCTACTAAGAATGACTTGTAGATCTGATGATATTCCCAATAGGAAGGCAGGAAGGAGGGAAAGAAGGAAGGAGGGAAGGAAGGTAGAAAGGAGGGGTGAAAGGCAGGCAGGAAGGAAGGCAGGAAGCAGGGATGACAGGAGGAAGGGTGTATGAGGAAGGTAGGACAGAGACACAGAGAGGAAGAGAAAATGTATTGTTGTCATCTCTACTGGTAATGGTCCTTGTTTTAATCCTCACAAAATATCACGTCATTTTTCTCTTCTAAATTGACTCTTAATCAGAAGTAATTCCTCTCTTAGATGCACAATCAATACAAACATAATAAATGTAAAGAAGAACTAAAGCCCCAAACTCCCTGTAGCTGAGTCTAATTTGATGTATATGATCACGCTATAAGACAGAGTAGAACTGCTACATCGAGCTTCTGAGGCTGTAACTCTAGACAGGATTAAAAAGTCTCATGGGACTATCAGTGAGTTTGAACTACTCACTTTGTGATTAGCAACCCAAAGCTTCATCCATCATGCCACCAGGTCTTATAAAAAGAGCTAAAGAGTATGTCTCTTTAGTATATTGATGGCAGAGCTCGGTGATATGGTTAGTGCTATCAAGCCTGTTCCCACATATACCGTCCCTAATGACAACAGAAAAAAGCTGTTGTCTGGTGCAGCACTCTCCTCACAGTGGTTGCTGTGTTTGAACATACCACTGCTACAGCTACTGTCTCAGTGCATCTCATTAAAGACCTTCCTCTTTGTGTCTTCCCTCTATTTTACCAAGTATGATGCCCTTTCCAGGGATTGGACTCTGCTGAGAGCATGTCCAAAATATGCGAGACAAAGCCTCCTCATCCGCACTTTTCAAGAGCCTACCGGCTGTACTTCTTCCAGGATAGATTTGTTTCTTCTTCCACAGCACGTCCAGTATTCCTCACCAACGTCATGGTTCAAATGCATCGGTTCTTTACAGGTGGTTCTTTTTCCACTGTATAATCAAGATATAGTTATTATTACTGGGTACCAGAATACAACAGTTGGAAACAAAAAGACTGATCAGTTACTGGAAAATAGAAGCTGCTAATATTCAAAATCACATGATAGAATTTTGGAAGACCAATGACTCCTTAATTGGAACTACTTTTTTCAACCACATAATGACTATAGAGATGAAAAGAGGAAGACCTTCAACAACATGGATTGACACAGGACCTTCAAGAATGGGCTCAAACATAACAATTATGAGTATGGCATAGAAGCAGGCAGTATTTTATTGTCCTGTACAAAGGCTGCTATGAAGCAGAACCAAGTCAATGGCATCTAACCATAACAACATATACATGAACATTGCCAGGTGAACCACACAGGAATCAGATACACCACAACTATGAAAAAAAGACAACGAAGGAGCTTATTTTCAGCCTTAAAAATGTCACTGGACAATGCAAGTTCAAGTTAAAGTTGAGGAAGATCGAATTATGTCCATGAAAGCCAAAATTTGACCATGAATGTATCCCACCTTAATTTAGAGATGATGTAAAAACAGATTTGAAACATTGAACACCAGAAAGCCCAAAGCAGAGGAACTGTGAAATGGCATCAGAGAAAATATAAAAGAATCAAGAGGTGAATAAAATTTTTAAAAAGGATAGAAATTTAAGGCCAAAAGAAAGGCCAGAAGGTACTCTGCAGCTTCCTCTTCAATGCTGAGCACTAAAAATGAATAGAAGAAAATGTACAACAAAAGAGAAGACATGGTAAAATATTATAATGAAATTTGCAAAGAATTGGAATTAGTAAAACAAAAGGAAAAAATAAGTTCCCCATTTCCAAAGCTGAGAAAGATGGAGAAAAATGTAGCAACCCAAAAGCTGCAATATTTAAGGATTCTATGATGTGGAGGCACCAAATGAAGATGGAAGGAATACACAGAGTCAATGTACCGAAAACATTTGGTCAAACCTCAACAATTTTTGGATATAGAATATGACCGAGAATTTATGGCATTGAAGGGAAAAAATCCAGCAGCACTGGGAGAACTGGCATCAAACACGGCCTCAGCAATTGGCAGACTGTCAGGTGAGACGCTTCACGGAATGAGTGCAATACTGGAAACACTCATCCATCACAAAATAAGGGCCAGGTGGTGGTGGGGGTCCACGAGACAGCTAGTCAATTAAGTAATAGCATTCATTTGGATTCAGGATCCAAAGAAAGATATTTCAGCAGAATGCAGAAATTATTAATATCACAGACAAGTAAGAATTTGCTGAAGATTATTTTTAAAAATCCTTGAAGCTATACATGGAAAGGGAACTGCCAGGAAGTCAAGCCGAATTCAGGAAAGGCCATGGAATGTGGACTACTGCTGCTAATGTCTGGTGAATCTGGCCTGAAAGTAGACTACCCAGAAAATGCTTACATATGTTCATCTGCATGAACCATAACAAATTATCCAAGAAATAGAGCCTTCGATACCTTATAACTTGGCAAAGAACGGCAATTCCAGAGCACGTGTTGATACTGGGACACCAAGAGCCAGTCATTCGAACAGAACAGGAAGCTACTCTGACTGAAAGGAGGAAACGTGTATGACAAGATTATATCCTTCCACCAAACTTGCCGGACTTGCAGGTTGAGCTAATAATCCAATCAACTGGGTTATATGAGGACGAATGGTGCAGCATCAGGATTGGAGGGAAACTCCCTGTTAGGCTGGGCAGACTAGAGAAACAAATTCATTGACACCCATATGTGTATACGAGAGCGTTTTATATAAGGGGTAATTGTACATTAAGAAAACATTCCAACCCAGTCCAGTCCAAGCCCATAAATCCAATCTATGAAGTTCTCTTCAGACTCAGGAAACATATGCAATGACACCAAATGCAGGGCGATCACAGGCCAGTCTTGGGATCCAGTGGCAATGTAATCACCTCAGCGCTGGCAGGGGTGTCCATGTGGCTTCTCCAGGTCCAGAGTTCTCTGCATGGGGTGGGTCCATGTGGCTTCTCCTCAGGGATGTCTCACAAGGAGTCAGCCTTGTCAGTAAAGAGTCTCCAAAGAACTGAGATAGTGAGAGAGAGAGCCCTTCTGTCTCCATGGAGGAAACCCCAGAGGCCTTCCAGAAGCCTCAGCGGCAGGCCATGCCCACAGAGGCCTCATTGGCTGTGACCTGATTGACAGGCTAGACTCCACCCCTTCACTCTGAATTCTCTCCCAAGTTCCAACCTGACGCCAGTTTACGTAACTACCACACCCCCTAACAATATGGCATATGCAGATATCATAACCTTGCTTAAGGAAAAAAAGGCTTGAAAGCACTTACTGATGAAGCTCAAAACCTACAGGCTACAGTATGGATTACACTTCAAGTTAAGAAAACAAACAGCCTCACAACCGGACCAATAAGAAACAGCATGATAAATGGGGAAGCGTTCGAAATTGCCAAGTATTTCATTGAATGCAACATTTAAGGACGCAACCATCGAGAAATCCAATTTTGTAATGCAGTAGGCAAATGTGCTGCAAAAGTCGTCTTTAAAGTGTTCAGAAGCAAAGACGTCACTCAGAGGAATAAGATGCACCTGACCGGAGCCATAGTCGGTTCAAGCACCTTGTACTGCAGCGGTTCTCCACCTTCCTCACACCGCGACCCTTTAGTACAGCTCCTCATGTGGTGGTGCCCCTCCCACCATAAAATTATGTTCATTGCCACTGTAGTTTTGCTACTGTTATGAATTAGGCAAGCCCTGTGAAAGAGTCGTTTGACACCCCTCCCGGGGTCGTGACCCACAGGTTGAGAACCTCTGTGCTGCCTGTGCAAGCTGGACGATGACTATTGAGGAAATTGAGGACTGCTCATCTTCCCGATAGTGAAAGGAACGCAAATGAATCAGTTGGAAGTTGGGTTCTTCCTTTTTTCTTTTTTTCATATGAGCTTAGTCTTTCCCCCATGAGGCTAGTGACCACCTTGATGACAGGTAGGTTTAGTGCCAACCTGGCCAATAAACCATCTCATTATCACTGTATCCTAATCTTCCTAAACTTCTCTCTCTATTTATCTGACTTCTCTCTCTTCATGTGTGTGTACCCTGTGTTTAATAAGTCACTTCTCTAAACAAGCTGAAGCTTTACTTCTGTTAGATTAAATGAGGTTTTGTCTAACACTGTAACTATCTGAAAATATAGCTGTTGTTTTTATAGTAACAATGGAAGAGAAACAGAAATTTGTGGGATGAGTCTGCCACCTACTAGTAGTGTAAAGTTGAAGAAAGATATCAATTTCTTTACCATGTTCCAAAGAATTGGATAGATACAAGGATGTACTCTATATTAAAAGGCACAAGTAGTGGATGGGAAACAATTCTCTGCATTCTTAAAGGCACGGATGCTGGAAGGAATTTGGACCGGGTGCGTTGTTATAGTAACCAAACATTTGGCGCACCTCTATGAGCAGGCATCTCTGCTGGCAATCTCCAGTATCGGCCCCTAAATCCAGCCTGTGTAAATAGTATCCCCCTTTTACATGGCAATTGCATGTCTAACAGCTGAAAACATGCATATTGTCAGGGAAAGGAACTGACAATCCAGCCACTGAGCCAGTATAGAGAAGTTATTCATTATTGGGGTCAGCCCAAGGTCAAGAACATCAAAATGAAGCCATTAAGCAAAATGGTGACAAGCCCGATAGTGATACTGCAGAAGGAATATGTGGCCTTTGTGAAGCAAGGTTAGGATCCAGGGGCCTGCACAGGGCTGTGGAGTCTGGAACAGGCAGCCCGAGACTGGAGGTGTTTGTAAATAGCTTGTTCCATCAGGGCTAGAGGAAGACTTCAAAGTAGGGGAGATCAGCCACCATCAGAAAGTGGAGTCTGCACCAAGCATTCCTGCCTGCCAGAGGTCCCAGGTGTGTTTCATGCCTTCAAAAAGCCCTCTTCTCCACAGCCCAGGTTTCCTCGCCATTACAAATCTGGAGAACAGATGGGTACAGATGGATGTCTTCTTTCCTGCTGATGAAGCCGGGCTATTTTGACCCCTGCTGTCCAGAGTAGGGATTGAATTGGCCTCCTCATGCCTCTGTCTGAGGTTCAGTCTCACCTCAGGGAATGGAGGTTGCTAAAGAAAGGTGTGCTTAAGCATATTAAATGTTAACGTTCCCATTAAAAGCATGTGGAATGCACTTGGTTTAAGGACTGTAGGAGTTTCTTTTTTCTTCTTCTTTTATTTAGCACTTCATGCTAGTAGTGTTCTCAGTAATTAGAATTTTAAAATTTATTTCTTTAATTTGTATAGGCTTAACAGAAAACATCACTTGTATCAGAACAACATAGAAAATGCAGTTTTGTGTTTAGTGCCTAGATGTAAATGTAGCTATCATGGTTTTGTTGTATGACTATAGTACAGGATCTTCCATAAAATATATATAAAGCGATGGTCAATCTCTATATCCTATGGTCCGTGCAGTGACTACAGAGAAACCTACTCAGGTATGGAAGTCAAGAAGGGGTCATGTGCCGCCTTGCCTTTGTTTTACACACCTTACTGAAGCAGAGTGCTGGGCCTGCCACTGCAGATGGACTTTCGTGGCTCTGGGTGTCTGGGAAATGCCTATTTCATTAAGGATCCTGAACCCTATCACGTTACACTTCAGAAGTAGTGACCAGCTTACTTAAAACAAAGAAGTTTTGACCTTTCTCCCCTTATGAAACGAAAAACAGATGAAGTTAAAGTGACTCATTTCCGGCTTTAAATATGTTCTAAGAAACATTTCTCTAAGTAATTCAGAACCTTATATTTTTCCTCTCATTTTTATTTTATATTTTTACATAAATATCTCATCCCTTTTTGGTCAAGGTCAACATATTTATAGCTTATATTCATGGTACAGTTCACTATACTTTTCCCTTTCAGTTTTCTTTCTTTCTTCTTCTTCCTCTTCTTCTTTTTTAACTGTGTTGTTTATAACCGTGACCCTTGATCCTCCAAGTCTTGAAACAGCTTGGCTTTCAGCAGCTAAACCTGACAAGGTCAGTATTTTTCTGTTTATTCAGAGAACCCTATTTACCCATTGGGATTTTTAAAAGCAATTCTGTTAGGCATCACTTGGAAAATAGTTTGTAGCATTCATAGAGACTTCTACAGAGTCAGAGCTCAATAAATGACCATGTTTTGCTCACATTTTTTTTAAACTCATCATTATCTGAGCATTTGGCCCTTAAGCAGTTGTACCGATGGTCCAAATTTAAAATAAAATGAAGAGACATAAAAATTTTATCTAAATGACTTGAGGATAACACACCTTACCTAGCCAGCTATAAATTAATCAAAAAAATGAGTCAAAGAATTCTTGGAGTTTGCCCTGCAAAAGATGTTCCATTAAAAGCTGCATAGTAGGTTATGGGATTAAAATTATGATTTAAGATATAAAGAGAGGAGGCAGACCTTTTCAGTTGTCAACCCAAAGAACAATCTACTTTTGATCAGAAGGTAAATTGTGAGGCCATTGGGGACCATAACTTGAATGTAAGGAGACAAGGGCTGGTCTGAATGGCACAATTGTGAATATGATTTTCAATAAGACTATGGTGCTTCCCCACAGTTCAAAGATAGTCCACCAGGCCTGGGTTTGCCTCTCTGTTCATTTGTGCCCATTAGAATGCAGCTTCACCGGTTTACAGCCCTTGGAATAAAGCAAAAGCATCGCTGCCTACATGTGCGTTTTCGGTGTGTAACCTCTCTGTGCGACTGGTAGAACTCTTTTCCTGCGGCTTTGACAATGATAATACGTTAAGAAGCAATTTTGTTGTTATTGTTGTTGTTTACATAGTGAGTGAAAATAAAGACCCCCTAGTGACCACACCGCACTGCATTAGCAAACAAACATCTTTTGGGTGGAGAAGGAAAGGTGGAGATGGGGTGAAAGGATAGTTCTGCCAATGGGACTGTTTCGTGGTTACTTCAGGAAGAATTCTTGAGTCTGTTGTTCTGGAGAATGAAGGAGCTGATAGTGCCTGGGAGGATAAACAATGCTAAGTCTGCATTTATTCCTTTCGCTTCAAATGTACATTAATTCAATAAGGTGGCCTAATAAAATAATGCATTTCTCAAAATGCTTAGCTAGCATTTGGGGAGGGTGGGCATTTTGTATTATTTACCATGGAATGCATTGGAAGGAACCGGCTCCGGAAGCCAGCTTGCTGTAGGCTGCTCTGGCCTCCAGGGGTCACCCTTCCCTTTAAACACCACCTAACAATAGTCTGAGACCCCACCCTGAGAGATGCTGGTCTTTGAACAATTTCTTGTGTCCCAGTGAATGCAAGCATTCTAGAGAATGCTTCTATGATCCAGAATCTGTCCAGGGTGTGATTTTCTCCCGCAGCCAGCCACGTGTGTCTATTCACTGTCGCACTCTTGTTTCTGGAATCTAACTTCCATAACACCAGAGCTGGAGCCCGCAGATCATTTGGTGCTCCGCGGACAGGGACTGTCTTGTTATCCCGACAGCACAGCCAAGGGTAGGCTGCTTGATTTAACACAACATTGCCGAGAGCTTAGGCATAACTTCAATGAAAGAAATTAAGGGAGGGAGTTGTTAGGAGGAAAAGAAACAAAGAAAAGAAAATACTGCCGTTGAGTTGATTCTGATCCATGGCAACCCAATAGGACTGCGTAGAGTGACTCCTTACTGGGTTTCAGGCTGCTGATCTTGATAGGCATAGAAGAGCCTCGACCTGCTCCTGAAGGGCAGCTGAGGGTTTCAAACTGCTGACTTTGCCAACGCCCTCACCCACTGCATACGAGGCCTCTCTCTCTCTCTCTCTCTCTCTCTCTCTCTCTCTCTCTCTCTCTCTCTCTCTCTCTCTCACACACACACACACACACACACACTCGCTTCTTGCTCGGTGTTCCACTGGGTAGCTTACTTCTGTCCAGCATGAAAATAAGACCCCCACTTCCTCTGTGACTGCAAAGAGAGGGAAATACATTTTGCTGCAAAGAAGCCTGGTGTGTTATACAAAGGATATGACCCTTTATTTTATTTTGAGAATATAATACTTCATTTCCTACTGGAAACCTTGCTTTAATATATTTGGATCAAGACAGGGGGAAAGACTGTGTCCTTTTAAAAAACAGGATGTCTTCTATTTCTCAGGCCTTGTCAAACACATATTGGGATCCACCTGGACGCCCTATTCCATTCATGAGTTAGTGCTTAAAATGAGGCAACTGATATAAGCTAAGGACGTGAGCTGGCATCTTGAGGTGCCCGGAGACAGAGGAAATGAGGGCAAGCCCAGCCACAGACATGTCAAGTAAGTGGCTGTATGCTGTCAGAAAAGAAGGTGTCGGTGCAGGGCATGAGGCAGGGCAGGATTGTTGATGGAAAAGACATCTGCAAAAGAGATCAGCAAACTAGAATCCTCAGTATACTGTGTCTCCTCAGGGAGAAGGCAGATGTTTGTTAAAGTCCAGAACTTGGTTTTAAAAGCCTAGGAAGACAAATTCTACACAGACCCAAAATAAAGCCTCTCTGAAACTTACCAAGGTGCTTTAGCTCTTTAATTTCCCATGCAAGGTATGAAGGACAATGATGTCAACCAATACAGCTTAAACTTCTGCTCATGTCTTCTTCGGAGGAGGCCACCAGGAGGGGAAGATTAAGAAAAACCTTCCCATTAATGGCAACTTCCACCTCTGGCCCAAACTCGAATACGCCACCCAGTGCTTCAAAGACATTTCTAAAATAGCCTAGTGACCAGCCTTTGTTATTCAGCAGGGAATCTCTACCAGCTAGCTTTTAAAAGTATTTCTCTGCACAGGATCCATACGTTTGCTTTGAAATATTCTGAAAAGCATAATTCTTTCATCTTGTTACTTCTCCAACGATGCTCTCATGACCTTGCAAAGAAGGGCCCTGGCAAGGGGTCAACTGGTCCACACCTCAATTTAACTTGACCAGTGTCGTTCATCTGCCATCTGACACAAGGGCCAGCATCACCTCTTCCACCCCATTTCCCTACTGGATAAAAACCAAATTCACTGTCATCTAGTCAATTCTGACTCATAGGGACAAAAATGGTGTCACAGCTCATATATCAGTTTACTGTTATTCTTCTCCTTAGCTGGCTTCACCTCATGACTGCAATACGTACAATGGAATCAACTATTGCCTAGGCCTGCGTCAAGCTCATAATCAATAATATGCTTGAGCCACTTGCAGCCAATATCCATTTTTGGTGTCTTCCAATGAGTGTGTGTGTGTGTGTGTGTGTGTGTGTGTGTGTGTGTGTGTCGGGGTGGTGGTGTGTGGACCGTATTCTGTTGTGATAACCCAGGAAGTTCTGGTTAATTTTAATGAGCAGATCATCAGCATTTTCTTCATGGCCTGTCGTAGTCTGAAAGCTCCGGTGAGACTTGTCCACCATGGTGACCCTGGTAGCATTTGAAAGAGTAGCTGCGCCCTTGTCATCAGCACAGCAGTGCACAGACCAGCAAGGCCAACCCGCGGCTAGATGAGTGCTCGTCGCTCTATTGTACTGCAATGACGTGAGTGACAGGAATGAAGCTAAGAGAGGGCACAATGCATGAAGGTCCAGGTGCAAGAGATATGTCTGCACATTCTCCTGAGCCTCATCACCTGAGTGGGATAGGTCAACTCAAGTTTGAGGCCACTCCCCTGTACTAAGGGATAAGAAAATACTGAAGAATGTTCCTTGAGGCATGTTCTGCACTCTAACTTCGTTAATGACTAGAACTTTGGACTTGTCAACCGTGCGATTTCGTTAACAAGCTTTGCATGTAAACTTGTAATTGGTTTCTTTATGCTTGTTTTTGAAGTGAATATATCTTTGGTGTTAACATTTTATATAAAAATCATGGTCTAGACATGTACATGTACTACTAAAATTAAATCATCAATAATCACTATCTAAAATGAATACCATTCCAAAAGCTCTGGCTAATGATTTATCTCTTCTTCATGGAACCGATCTCTATCAGATTGATTTATATAGCAGCCAATCATGTTTCAGTAAACTGCTGCATGCACATGCATCTTTAAGTGATGATAAGCTGTGACTGTCCATTTATTTGTACAACACCAGCAACAGAAAAAGAAAGGAAGGAGAAAAAACAAAGTCCTCACCTCTTTCAAAAGCAGCGTAGGATGACTAAATCCCTCTGAGAAATGACAGTGGCCAATTCTACATCAAATTTCATCAGAACCAGTAGAGTGGCATGCATGTGCACAATGATACGCAAAAATGATACACACTAAAATGGTGACATTTGGTAAAGAAAAGCCTTTGCCCCTGCCCATTGACATCATTTGCTTGGATAGGAAGGTACCTTTTGCACATTTACATGATTTGCTTTGATAGTAGATGCTTTTGTTAGTAGTTGAGGTGATTGACAACCTCATGCTGTTCTATTTAATTGCCTTTTCTGCAATGCAAGGTCTGTGTTTAGAAGTCTCTGTTTCATAAATAAACCCAAAGTGTGTGTGTGTGCGTGTGTGTGTGCGTGTGTGTGCGTGCGTGCTTGTGCGTGTGTGTGCGTGCGTGTGTGTGTGTGTGCGTGCATGCGTGCGTGCGTGCGTGTGTGTGCGTGTGTGTGCGTGCGTGTGTGTGCATGCGTGCGTGCGTGTGTGCGTGCGTGCGTGCGTGCGTGTGAGTGCGTGTGTGTGTGTGCGCTGCAGAGGTTTCATTTCTCCGGCCACTTCTGTAACTATTCAGCTACAGCTGTCGCCATATTTATTTATATTTACACTCTCATCATTCACTCTCATCACTCATGCTCTTTGTCTTTTCTAAATTGAAAGAGATTTGTGAATTTTCTTAAGTGAGTAAAACCTCCCTATGCCATCTTCTTGCTTGAGGAGGAAGTGTTAGACGTGGAATATTTTAGCAAAAGAGAGGAAACATTCAAACTTTAAAATAAGTACTTCTTTCAAAACTCACAAAGATTTAAAATCTTGAAGAATGCTGTATCCCTCCTGAGTTTTCACCCCTGTTTTGTGTTGCTTTTCTCTTGCACTTTTCTATCACTGTACAAGTACGACTAATGGCTGTTCCATTTCAAATATCATCTGAAATACTCATTTTAAAAGATTTGTCCCAGTGTTGTTATTATCACATCGAGAGCTTGGTTAGTACTTTATATGGCCAGTGTATGCAGATCACTATTGTTAAAAGCCTTGGCAGGTTTTTTCCACTTAACCTAAATAGAAGTTCAAACAATTCTTAAAAGTGAGCAGTTTCCAGTTTGACGTGTCATCAAAAGAGATGGAGGACTTCCAAACATTTTGTGTAAAAATTTAATTAACTTTTAATTACACTTTTCCATGAACTTTTGCAAGTCCCCTCATACTTTGAGGTGGTTTTATGCATTTTACTTTTAATTTAGACTACTTGGTTATATTTTATACACCTAGAAGACCTTTGATATATTTGATAATGTGTCAAACAGGCTCTAGGAATTATATAGTTCAGCAATAATAGTATAAACACTATGTTGACTTTCCCCCTACTCTTTATTTTGAGCTTGAGTCAAAAAAGCAATGAATTTAGAGGCAGAGAAAAGGGAGAAAAAGGAAGTCTAAAGTAGTGGTTGCAATTGGTGTAGAAAAAAAGCATCAAGTGTCATTGTTTCACTTATATTTTAAATGAAGCTGGCAATCTATGTAGACTGCTTAAAATTGAATCCTGATATTATTACTGAATAGCTGTCTACTTGGGGTATTCTTTCAACCAATTTGAATTCAAATTCTTCAACTATCAAGTGGAGTAAACAATATCTTCTTCAAGATGCCTGTGAACATTAAATGCAATCATGGGTTTGATGTATCCCCGAGTCTTACATGAAACTGTGGTTATGATTGGAGTATAAGAAATGCCCATGTAGGGAAGTCCTCCATAGAGTGAACTGTCCATGTAGCGAAGTAGACACTTCTTTCCTTGAGTGTCACTCTCAATATGATCCATGGTCAAGTTCCTTCTACTCTTTACTGAGCCTTTCCTTCCTTAACTAGGGATTTACTCATAAATGTTATTGGCAATCCCCTGTGAATAGAGTAGCCTAAAGTGGGAGATAGACCATAAACAAGCATGCAAATAAGCAAATGTCCAATGTGAAGTACTAGTTTACCTGCCAGGTTCCCAGCAGGAAGTAAATTGTACTCTCAAATTAGTTAATTGCAGGATGTGTAATAAAGGGACTATTTATGAAGTTGCACTAAGTATTTAGGGTATCCACAGGGCAGCAATTTATAAAATCATGGACTAGTCCTCAGCCTAAAGGAACCAGGGAGGGAGCAGTCATAGGAATCCAGAAAGAGGAGCAGCTGAAAGGAAAGGGTGCCTTTCAGTGGAGGAAATCCGCCACCACTAGGCCATTTGGAGGAAGAGAGCCGGCGGGACACCCAGCACTCACTGTCTGAGTCTTCTTGCATGGGCGAATCCACGCAGAATCCAGAAGGCATGTGATTCACTGATGACGTTCATAAAAATAAACTTCACGATCAGAGACTAGGGTGGAGAATGGTAAAGAACAGATCGTGAGAGGTAAATTGAAAGTCCCAGCAAATTTAGGAAAGAAAGAAAAAGGCTAAGATACAGAACCCAGAAACAATCACATTTTGGTAATGTAGTTAAACAAAATTATGTGAGGCAGATCCCTAACGATGGGAAGAAAGAGACAGGCAGAGAGTATTCTAGAGAGTTTAAAAAAAATGTTCGGAAAAACACTCTTGAAGGACAACAAACAGTCCTTGAACAAACCCCTTAAAAAGAAAAAAATATTCATAAGGCCAAGAAAGATTTCACTGTACTACATGATTTTGAAGAGGACGCGTGATCTTTACAAATTAAGGAAAGGAATTTGGACCTGGGTGCCCAACAGATCACATTATTAGTGGTCTTTCTAGATGTTATATAAAGAATGAACTAAAAATAAAAATAAAGAATAAAAAAATTAAAACACAGAAGAAATATAATAGATATCATAAGGAACAACTAAATCAAATATCAAAGGAATCAAACATACCAAATTTCCCCGTAAGTGTTCAGAGATAGGACAGTGCCCTTTGACTTGATTTGGTAATAAAAACTTAAGGACCATGGAATTTAAGCTGATTTTTAAGTTGGATTAAAACAGTGAGGGATAAGGGTGAGAAAATTCAAGGGTAGAATGAATACGGAAGTCCCACAGTTAACAAAATATTTGACAAAGAACGAAGGAGCTGTGTTTCTGTAGAAATGCAATGGGGAGAAGGTGTGACAGGAAGAGAGAAGCCATCCAGGTATTAATTTTCTAATTTTCCAAGAGAGTATTGTAATTATTTTTAAAACTTTCAATAAGTCTGGTGCGATTTTCCATAACTGTGAGTGCACACTAAGGAAATGGCTCTGGGGTTTTCCTCTGAATAAACCAGTTTTTGATTACTGCGGCAACTAATGCAAAGCTACTTCTGACTCCTAATTCCCCTAAGGTTCAGACACACCTGCAGTAAAATGTACTTACAACAAAGCTTGCCAAGCCAATGCAATAGACATTGCTTGTGTTACCTGCTGTTTTACAATATCTGTACAGTTGCTGTTTGCTGATAGATAATTGAGAGAGAATGATACATTCTTGATTTGATCTCACTATTTTCTTTTAATGAGCAATGTAATCTAATATTATTTTTGAAGGTAAGTAAGTTGCTCTTTTTATTTCAACGTAGCTTTAAAATTCAAGAAAAAACTATAAATGTCATTCATATAAATTTATAAAAATATAGGTTTAGCTTTAATTCAATCTATCGGAGAGCCCTGTTTGTAGGCAATGGAATGTCAACATCATTCTGGTATTGGGAACATATATTTTACATTGAACTATTGGGTGATTTTGTTGTTGTTGTTGTTGATGTTGTGTTGTGTTTTCCTCCTGAACATTGATAGGCCCATCCCACTACCATCTAGTTGCTTCTGATTCATAGTGAGTCTATAGGACAGAATGGAGTTGCTCCATAAAATGTCCTAAACTATAAATATTCACAGGTGCAGACAAGCTCATTTTTTCCTCTCAGAAAAGCAATCAGATTTGAACAGCCAACCACTGGTTAGTATCCCAATGCCTAAACCCTTGTACCATCAGAGATCCTTCAATTTGGCACACGACTTTAAAATTACTTTTTTTGTTTTTTCTGATAACACCTTTGTTTCTCCCATAAAGTTTAATGTGAGAAATGTAATTGAAAATATACTTAGTTCTGCAAACAAAATTTCTTTGTAAAGATTTTACTTTCAAAATAAACATCACATAATAACAACGATTATATATGATGGTGAAGAATGGAAGACTCAGAGAATTTAAGACATTTGCTCAAGATCATATAGCAAGTAAACATAAAGCTGGAGCTTATATGAAGAATGGTTGTAGAAAAGCATTCTCAATAGTGAAACGCACAGAAGTCTCGATTTCCCTGTGAGGAAGGTGAAAAGATGTAGATATGTTAAGATGTCACAATATTGCTGGTAATGGCTAGGTAAAATTTAGGTCAACACAGAATAAACTAAGAGACTTTCCCAAGACTCCTTGTATAAGTTTGTTTCATTTGCTGGCTTCAAAGTCCTCCTCACAGTTTGTTCACTTCTTTGTTGATGGTTTGATCTGTACCTGTCTTTCCCTTCTTAGACTATTACCAATAAACAATTGAATATCAATTTCCTATGTGGATTAATCCCTGAAATACATTTGGCCTTCTTCCTATGCCAATCTGAAATCCACTCTTTCTTTAAAGGAATAAAACCCCTATTCTAAAAATTTACCATTCCTACAGAAATTGCCGTCTGCCCTCTTCCTTTAATGCCCCCTATAACTTGTGAGTGTAGCTCTGCCCCTTGTGAGACCCATTCTGGAGTCCACCTTGCTCCAACGGAAACGGGAGCTCCTGCTAGCCTCTCTGACAACACGCCTCTCTCACCAGCACGGTACTGTTTTTCACTTAAATGACATCACTTGGATTCTCTTTACTGGAATTGGAATCTTGAGCAGCATGCTACAAGGCCAGAAAAAAAAGACCAGAACAGTAATTTATTTTATTTTAAAGGTCTACCTCAGAAGCATACTTAAGAACTTAAACAATATTTATTAATTTTCAAATGAGTGGAGCATTTGAGAAAATACACATCAAAAGAGAAAAGTACTCATTCAATTAGATTTTGCGAATAACATCTGAAAGCAGCAAAACGCAGACTTTTCATGAATCGTAAGCCTATTTAAAATGAACCCTCATTCATGTTAAAATTCTACCACACTTTGCTCAAGAAGAGTCATTTCTACCCTAAATATCTTTTTCTCATCTATCAAATTCATTAATAAGACCCCCAGAAGAGAGCGGAATATGGAATTAATAGGCAAAAGAAAGTGACTAATGAAATGGAATTCATCGTGCCTTGTGGCCTTTTCTGAAATATTTTAGTGAATTCCTTTCAGAAGAAAATACCATGATCACATTGAATTCTAACACTCTTGCAAATGGTTGATCACATTTTCTGCGTTTCCAAAGTTCTAAATGAGTCTTTCAGAGTGCTTGTGAACATTATAGTTGTGGTGTATGGAAAGACCATTATATTGTCAATGGTTTCACAAGTAAATAATGACATCGAACTCAGAAGTCAGTATTCAGGTTACAAATATATACTAATGATGGCAATAATAATGCCTACTTCCATAAAACTGTACTGTTTAACAGAACTTAAATGATGGTAGTTTAAACAATTTACAGTACATGACAACAATTGAGATGGAAGAATTAAATAAATGGGCATTAAATGCCCCTTATACATACAATTTTTTAAAAATTTAATACATCAGAAAATTAATTTTTATCCATATGCATACTTTTTCATAAATACAGATTTCTTTTTTTTTCCAGAATAAATGTTAGTTGTTTTATCCACAAAGGATGTTAAGGATAATGTTGAAATATTACTTTCCACAGTAATGTTCAAAGCATTTAGATTTCCTAAATAATTCATGCAGTTTTCCCTCTGTTGAAACCCATTTGTGTAACTGTGTCTGATGAAAGTTAAGAAGTGCCCCATCATGAAGAGATGAAAGGCTGGCAAAATTTGAAAAATTGAAAACTAACTAGAAGTGATGGCTGTAGTCTCTCTTTCACATAAAAAATTATGAAGTATTTCCTGTTTGATCCCATTTCTCTGTTGGAACATATTCTCATAGAGGGAGCATGAATAGATTAAAAACTAACTTCTTCTTCTTTAAGCAAACATAGGCATAATCACTTTTGATTTCTTTTGAGTAGTTAAATAAACAATGAATACCATTTTTAAACAACAGGCTTTCCATGGGAATCTTTCTGGAAAAGAAATAACTTATCCTCAATATCACTTTATGAGTTAGGTTTATGAAATATCATCATCTTTTTGCAATATAGATTGCTGCGTAAACAAAGTCATGGATGTCCCTTTTCATCCAGGGATTTAAGAGGTCCCAGATTATGTCTGCTAAAAATTAACTAGCACGATTCTTTTTTCTGTGAGATACCAGGGTATCCTAAAAGTATAAGTACCACCAGGAGTCTCCTCATTTACACATGAATAGCTTACCTTTTAGGCAATGGGAAGTCTTCTTTTTATCCAAGAAGACTCTTTAAACAATATTACCTGAAGAGAGAGCCTGCATTACAGACAAAGGGGGTACTGAAATTGGAGAAGTGTGGAGAATGAGGAGGCAGTTACTCAAACCAACTTCTCTCTTAAAGATGTGGAGAATTTTTATTGAGATTCCTGGGTGATCCAAGTTCGGAAATACTAGAATCTAATGCTAATGAGATAAGGACGCCCCCAAGATCTTACCAAGTCCGGAAGGAGATCGTGAGACAGGGTGAGAAATCTGACTGTGGGAATCATTTCATTTAGTCCAAGAACAGCAGGGCTGACATTTCTGAATTTAGAATTTATGATTCTCTCAAAAGGCATTCTCTTTTCTCTCATAATGCATGTATATTTCCATGTAGTCCCTAACAAGAGAACCCTAAAAACACAAGGGCCATGGGCATTTGTTTGGGTCACAGGGGAAGGTTATTTAGAAACTCAGACAAGCCTATGAAAGGAACTCCAGACTTTTTGTAAATAGACGTGTGGGGAACGTTGATGAAAAGATGAGTAATCTTTGTGATATTCCCGAAGAAATAAGATAAAGGAGGAAAGCGTAAAACCAAAAATCCAACCTCTTCAAACCAATGTCATCTAGCAGTCACGCTGCAGGACACAGTAGACCGCCCGCCAAGGTTTCCCAGGCTGTGAACCCAGGCAGTCAGCAGCAGCCTCACCTTTGTCCTGTGCGGCCGCTGGTGGTTTCAAACAGCGCACCTTGTGTTCATGAGCAGTCATAAACTGTGCCACCGGGAATCCTGTAAAAAGGAACGATATAGCTTTATCAAGAATAGTTCTTGAGAAAGCTGCGTGGCGGACGACTGGGACGAAGGGTGGACCTGTCTGATTTGTCCATTATTTCGGAGCGGAAAGTGGCATGCACAGAAGCCACCCCAGAGAACTCGCAGAGGGTGTGGGCACTGGGCGAGGCGGAGCCCGTCGGCAACAAGGCCTCGAGCAGAAGAGCAGACGTGGAAAAGCTAAGTGTGCGTTTCATTTCCGTGCTCACGGCAGGAGGCACGTAGCTCGAAGGGCAGCCTGTCTGGGCTGGGGCACCAGGGTTTTGCCAGTCAAGAAAACACAAGTAACGCCATTGAAGAGAAGCTGTTTGAGGCGCTAGCCAAGCCTAGACCAGTAGAAAGTAGACCGACATCCAATTGTCGCCGGTGCGGCCGAACGACGGAGTCAGTGCCTTGGGCCAGGACCACAGATGGATGGAGTGACAAAGGAGAAACATCAAGCCGTCGGCCAGAAAGCAGAGCAGAGCCTTTGTTGAAGGAGGGAAAATGCACACATCTAGGCCCCCGATGGGTCGTGCTAAGTGCCAAGGACAGGGATCCCGATCCAAAGAGGACGTATTGATAACTCCTATTTATTCCCCGAGGACAAAGCAAAAAGCAAAAGGGGCTTTAATGACACATGAGCGGAAGAACATGCTATTTTGGAGAAGCCACTAAAAGAGCCTGTGCTGACACAGAAGTTAAAAGCATAATTTCACCACAGAAAACTCGTCAAGATCTAAGAGGCAACAACCAGCTAGTGGTAGGTGGGGTACAGAAAAAAATGCATGTTCCTAGGACGAATGTGGCAATGATTGCACAATTCCCCCTTGATATGTTTGAACGATTGAGTAATTCAATTCTATGTGCCAATAATACTATTAAATATATAGTATTAAATGTATTGTGTGTATTAGTAATGTACTTAATGTACTCTGTGTATAGTTATTACATGTATTATGTGTAAATGCATTAAATGTAAAGTATGTGCCAATAACACTATTAAAAATTGTTTCAAGAAGTTATAGAGATTTTGATTATCAGGTCTTAGAGAAAAACAAACAAGCAAGCAAGTCATAGCTCCTATAAAGAAAATTAAGTCTAACAATAAATAGTTCAAACTATCCCTGTCCAAATGGTTTAAAAACAAAAACAGGAAAAAGTATTGTAAAATGGAGGGCATTTAGGTTTACCCTAGAAGCCTGTGTCATGTATTCAAAAATTCATTAAAACTTGAGCCTGAAAAAGAAGAAAAGGAACAATTCTTGACTTTGGAGAGAGGGCGAGTTGATGATAAGTAGAACAAGAAAGAAGAAAATGGTCTGAAGTTGATTGCAGTGAAAAACTATGAACTGTATGATCTATGAATTGTATGTCAATAAAACTAGGAAAATTTAAAAAGAATATCTCTTAGAATTTGCTTTATTCTTTCACTGCCTAGATTTCATAGTGAATAAGAAGTATGGACAATAAGTTATTAATGGCTCTGTGCTCATGCATTTTCCATCCTATTGTCCACATTTGTATTTGCCAGGTTAATTTTCATATATATCAAATATATTTCATGAGCCATAAAAATGATGTGTAGATAAATGCCTTTATAGTAAATGTAGTCCTTATTGCTAAGTGAGGAAGCAAAGGCTGTTGTTGTTGTTGTTGTTGTTAGGTACCACTGAAGCAGCTCCAGCCCATAACAACCCTATGCAAAACAAACACAGCAAAACAGTCCTGTGCCATTTTCACAAGCAAAGACTATAACCTAAGTTTCCAATTCTCCGTTTTATCTTAAATAGAATAAATGCGTTCAGTTTTATTGTCTCTTTTTTATACTACTCTGAGTATACAAAACTGAAAATAATTTCCAAAAGCAATAACTAATCTAAAATCCTTCATTATCTCTTTTTCCTGTACTACTCCAAGTATATGAGAACAAAATAATTTCCAAAAACAATATTTAATCTAAAATCCTTTCCACAAAAACCCACTTTTCTATATGCGACTCTCTCTACTTCACTGAGGTTGAAGTAAAAGAGCTTAACAGAAAATGGCAAAGGGTAGATTGAAAAGACAAAGTAAAGTATTATGAAATGTGGAAGACCATGAGTTATGAAACCAAAAAGGAATAACAGAGCAAGCATCTATCAAGCTTAAAGAACTGAAGGAAAAATTAAAGCCTCAATTTGCAATATTGAAAGATGTATGGGCCAAAGAGTTGCTGACAGAGGAAGCATAAAAATACGATGAAAGGAGAACACAGAGTCATTGCATCCAAAGAGCCTGTCAGCATTCAACATTTCAACATAGAGCATATGATCGAGGAAGAGTGATATGGAAGGCAAAAAACAAGCTACATTGAAAGATTTAGAGAAAACAAGGTTGCAGGAATTGATGGAAGACCCATGGCAATATTTCAACAAACTGATGAAGCACTGGAAGTACTCACTTGTGTATTCCAAGAAATTTTAAAGACTGGCTAGTCAACTGGAAAAGATCCATAAGTGTTCTCATTCCAAGGCGAGGGGACTGGACAGAATACAGCCATGATTGAACTATATCATCAATATCACATGCAAGTAAAAATTTTGTCATGACCGTTCAACAACAGTTGCAGGATACATACACAGGAAGTTGCCAGAATGGCCACTTGGATTCATAAAAGTACTTGGCACAAGACATAGCATTGTGGAAGTCTGGTCAAAAGTAGAGAATACCAGAAAGGTGTTCCTGTGTTTTATTGACTGTATGGATCATCACAAATTATGGATAACATTGAGAAGAATGGAGATTCCAGAGAACTTCATTTTGTTCAGGCAAAATCAATACGTGGACCAACAGACAGTAATTTGAGCAGAATAAGGCAATGCCGCCTGACTTAAAATCAGAAAGGTGAACAAATTATTAGGGAATCCTGACTACAGGAAGAAAACAGAGTATCAGGATTAGAGGAGGATTTATTAATAACCTGTGGTCTGCAGATGTCACTACCTTCCTAGTGGAAAGTGGAGAGGACTTGAATCATTTGCAGAGGAAGGTCAAAGACTGCAGTCTACAGTGAGTATTACAACTCAATGTGAGGAAACAAAAGTCAGCACAACTGGACCGATAGACAACATTGTGATAAACAGAGAAGAGACTGAAGTTGTCAAGGATTTCATCTTGTTTAAGTCCACAATCAGTGCTCATGGAACAACAGTTAAAAAATTGAATGACACCTTGCATTGGGGCAAGCCAGCAGCACAAGATCTTTTCTAAAGTTTTAAAGAGCAAGCATGTCACTATGAGGACCAAAGTGCGCCTGACCTTCACCATGGTATTTGATTTTCAATCACTTCATATACATGTGAAATTTGAATATTGAATTAGGATGCACTAAGAAGGAAGGCTGCATTTGAGTTATGGTGTTGATGAAGAATATTGGAAGCACTGTGAATTGCCAAAAGAACAAACAAACCTACCTTGGACAAAGTACAGCCATAATGTTCTAATGCTCCTTAGAAGTGAGGTTGGCAAAGCTTAAATTCATATTCTTGGGACATGTTATCAGAAGGATTTCGTCCTTAAAAATACAGCATGTTTGGTCCAGCAGAAAGTCAACAAGAAAGAGGAAAACCATCAAGGAGATGGATCGACATAGTGGCTACAAGAATGGGTTCACATGTAACAAGGATTGTGGGAATGGCACAGAACCAGGAAGTGTTTCATGCTGTGTACAGAGGGTTGCTATGAGTTCGACTCAACTCAACGGCACTAATACCAACTCCCTCACCATATCCAAACGTTACGCTCAAATCTTCCATGATGAGTCCTCTTCTCTCTGAGAGCAGTACCCCAAAATAATCATTCTATATGTATTGCTAGCAACTCTGCCCATGTTTTACTAATCCTCAAATTATCCATTTAAAAGTACAAGACTCAAAGTTGGTGATCTGAAGTTTAAATCCCACTAATTTAGAAAATTTTTATCAAGAAATATAGAGTTTACATGGGAAATTGTGTCAGATTTTTCTTAGGGTGAATGGTGTGCAATGGTCCCGCCTTCTTGACACACGACTATAAAATCAGGCTCTTTCTCTTTCTCTGGAATATATGTGATTGGTTCAACGTGTGGCTGATTCAAGAGTAGGTGATCTAAGTTTGTATTCCTCCCCTCAAATTAAAAATGTATAATCTATAGAGACAGATTGAGCAGTGACCGCGAGTAGATTAAAATGGGAGGTATCAACAAACTCCTTCCTGCTCTGAGCTTTCCAGAGCTTTTCTTCGTCCTTCCCTTCAGGGGTTTGGATTCGGCTCACCACTGGATTCAATGTGATGTTTCATGCCAGGACAATTAAGAGCTAGACGCAGTCTCCAAAGACTCTAGACCAGGAGATGATTAGTTACTGTCCAAAACGAACACATGGGGAGTCACAAAAGTGAAGAATATTTTAAATATTTTGTTTTAACTTAAAATATTTAAATGTGCATGTACTTTCCAGTTATTTTTACAGCTGATAACTGCAAATTTCACTGTTCACCAGACTCATAATATAATGACTATAAATTTTAGTTTAGCCTTATTCAAAATGAAATGAACATTTAGGGCCTAGTTTAAAGGAATCTGGCCTAGTTTAAAGGAATTCTGAAATTTGAAATATTTTTTCTAGACCTTTATTGTTATTTTATTCACTGCTGGTTTCTGAGAGAGTTTATGATAGTGATTTCCTCCTACCAAGATTTTCCCAAGTGTTCCATTTTGTTTCAATGTATTCAGTAGAACCTCACTGCTTTTAGAGGTACCCGGATGCTGCTTCCTTCATCCTATGTCCTCTGTGTTCACTCGGAGAGCCTCTGTTGCTAGAAATCTTTTTGAACACCTTCCTCATGCTATTGGTACCTCTGCACTTTGCAGTGTGCCCACATGGGAAGACAATAATGTGAGAAACTGCTAGTTCATCACATATTAAATGAATTTTATCGCTAATATTCCAATGACCAGAAACAAGTTTGTAAGAAAATATAATTGACTCATAATGCAACTCACTGGTAGGAGAAAAATAGCCACAAGTGTGTAAGAGACTAATGAGTAACCACCTCTATTTAGCGTGCTATGGGTGCTGATGTGCTTTTAAGCAAACGTAGACAACATCTACTACTCCGCATACTTGGTTACATAGAGTTGGCTTCAATGAATATTCATTTGGCTACTATAAGTAGAAAATACATTGCTAGTTTGAAGGAAAAACCTTTAGCTACTGAAATTACAGTATACTTAGGATTTTTCACAATTTCAAATATGTTAATAGTCTTATGTTAAAGAGATAACTCATTGAAATAAATCAGAAGCTAGCATTTGGGTTTAATATTTACTCCTATCTGAACTTGACAGATCTTAACGGACAAAAGAAATATATTTGTTATCTACAAAACAACTATACTTAAGCCACTTTATTGGATTTAGGTAGAAAAATAATAGGTTTCTGTTCTTCTAATTTTATTTATTATACTTCATTTTAAAGCCTCATGCTGTTTATGAAAATAACTTATTTAACAAATTAATAGATGCATTGAATCCGAGTGCAAGATTAGAAAACAAAATTGTTTTTAGAAGTCTTTCAAATTCTCTGAAAAATCTCCAGGACCTGATTTTTATAATCAAAGAGACACTTTGCAACAAAGAGTCGGTATTTCTGACTAACGCTAAGCTAGCAGTAATCAATAAATGATCGTTATCAATTATAAAATGGAATTTTAAATTTTGAATATATAATTACTAAAAGGCCAAATTAAATGTATAAGTGGCAGAATAATAAATTATGTATAGGTAGCCAATATTATTAGATACTTTGGCTACAAGTTATTTTGTGTTTTTGACTTAGATTTACTATGGCCCCTAAATGTGATATCAAAATGACCATAGAAAATGAAGAATGAGTTTAGTTGGTTCAGCTAGAGAATATAAAGAAAAACAGGAGAATGCTTCTTGAAAATTCATCAAACCACTTTTATATAATCATATTGTAAATTTTTAAAGTGCTGAGACCAACCTTGATTATTAACTGATCTGAAGAGAGTTATCAGTTCTTATGAATTTTTATGTTCAGTATTGTGCACCACCAATCCTAAGGAGATATATATTGCCTGCATTCATCTGAAAAGTAGCAAATGATGAGTAAACCTGCGGTAATTCAGAGAAAATGAGATTCTACAGTACCTGGTATTCCAAGCACTACTCCCTCTGGAATTGTGGCAAATGAATGGGCCACACAT
The DNA here is from genome assembly GCF_050624435.1 of Tenrec ecaudatus. Taxonomy (NCBI): domain Eukaryota; kingdom Metazoa; phylum Chordata; class Mammalia; order Afrosoricida; family Tenrecidae; genus Tenrec; species Tenrec ecaudatus. The sequence goes on from NC_134531.1 coordinate 91,903,798, forward strand.
TTTTGAATGGATCTCACCCTGCAGAGAATGGCTCTGGCAGAGCTATACCCCAGTTTAGAAACTCTTGTGTTCGGTTTTTCAGTAACAACTGCTGTACATAACTCCAATGACAAGCAGTCCTCAGTACTGAGTTCCTACTGTGCAAGCCAACTGGCATCAAAGCCAAGCCCACTGCCACCAAGAACTACTGCGTGAAGAGAGCGAGGAGGATCGACAGATGCTAAAGAAACAGTGGGACGGAGAGCTAAGCCGTTGAGAACAAGCAATGGGGATGCTGTGAGGCGCCACCAGAGGCAATATGGAAAAGCTGTCATTTTCTGGGTAGCAACAGGAGTGCATGCTGGCCTGTAGCAATCCGAAATGGGGTGTCTCGCACCAAAGGGAAAAAAGTCATCCTACCCAAGAGTGAACTTGCAAGTTGGACTACTGACAGCAAAAGGATTCCCTACCAGTAGCTCCTAGAGCAGGAAGGACTAAGTCATTCATACTGTGTCTCTGGAGTTCTCCGCAGGGCTCCATTGATCTATGGGCTGCACTTGTGCACGTGGCTGGAAATGCCTGTAGTCCTATCATCGGTGAATGGGAGCCAAGATAGCTCCCTCTCCCTGCTAGAAATGACTGTGAGAATGAGAGTCCAGGGCTGGCAGGCAGGTGAACACTGAGGAGTGGGGTGGTGGGATGAAGGGGAGCAATGATTAAACATTCATTTTTTTACTCATGCTCAGCCTTTGACATTTGAGGGTCTTAGATATAAAATCTTCACTTGGTATGGAAATGAAAGGTGGGGGCGACTACCTGAACATGATCAAATCTCTAAACATGTAACTTAATATTTAAAAGAAATCTAAAGTGGCACATTATTGAACTTCCACCTTAATATGTAATATGCTTTTCTTTTTTCTTCCAACGCTTATCACACTTGCTTTACTTTGCTCTGAAAAATAGTCATTGGTTCCTCATATGTCAGTCCTTTTGATATATATTAGCTAGACAGGTATTGTCTTGTTGGTGAATAATAAAGAGAAGATCTCTGTTCTCCTGAAGTTAGAGTTAGGATGAAATATTAAAATTTAAATTATCATGAAAAAATATAATTCTAATGAGTATTATAAAGTAATGCCGAATCCCTATACTGTTCTCCTCTGTCTATATTGGTACATTTGGCTAATGTGTATCCATTAGCAATCAGGACTAGGTCTAATATTGAGTAGATGCTTAGAAAATGAAAGTAAAGTTATATTGAGCTACCAAATAAAACAATAACTTATTACTTGATTTGTGAGAGAGTAACACATGCTCCCTCTTATCACTGTAGTTAGCTTCCATTACTTAAGTAACTGAACCGTTTTTCAAAACTGAATATTTCACAGCGATGCAAGATAGGCTTAATAGGCTAGATTTTTAAGACATTTGAACTATATTTTTCGATATCTAGAGCAAACATTTGGTTCTGCTCTGGGATATTTTAACCTGGTTTAGAATTTCCAATCAGCAAAGGCTACCATGGCACTTTTGTTCCTTATTTTAACAGAGGTGCCTGTAAAACCTGCATTAGTTACTTAAAACTCACCAATATGCCTTCGGAGTGGGTCCTGAAGCCAAAGGAAAACTGAAGCTGGCTACCATTATGTGCATGCGTGGCCCTGACACCATGGTAGCTTTATGCCGAAACAGATAACTCTGTCTCTCTTACAGAAACGGTTGAAACACCCAATGTAAACTTAATAATTCTGTTTCTTCCTGAAGTTTTTCTCTGCCCCTTGGTATTTCCACGGATGATAAAGAAATTCCTTATCAACCTTAACCTTACAGTCAAAGAAGTAATGTTCAGCAGTTGGGAGACAGTTGCCATTAAAGGAAGTAAAGATGATGCTGATGGGTTGGAGCCTTTGCAATAGCATCCTGGGAAAAGCTAAATGTATCTATAAAACCAATCCCCGAAATGCTGAAGAATCATATCTATCTCTTTTGTAGGTTTTCCTTAAAGGGTGACATGACTTGATCCACAAGTACTTGCCCTCATTTTCTCTTTGTTTAGGGGTTTAATTCAATCTATTAAGTGCATTCTGTAATAGGATATTAGAAAATATATATATATATATATATCCCTCTAGGAAATAGATATTAACTGCCTGATCTTGATACAAGGGTCCTGGTGGTAGAGTAGCTAAATGTCTGGTTGCTAACTGAAAAAATGAGAGGTTCTAACCCAGCAGCACTTCCATGGGTTAGAAAACCCAAAAACCTAGCAATCTGTTCCCATAAATATTTCAGCTTAAGGACCCTTATGGGCCAGTTCTGCTCTGTCATATAGGGCCACTGTCAGAAGGACTTACAACCAATGCTGGTACACAACGTCAACACACAGGCCAGGCAGAAACAAAATACAATGTCCAAAGAACAAATGCTCCATGGATTTTCAACAGATAGAAAAGAGAGATAGGAGGAAAGTTTGGAAGTAAAGGGGTAATTCTAGCAGCAGAGAAGAGTAGGGCCGCATATCTGATCTCTATAGGCCGTGATAGCAAAAGGAAGGGATGAGACATAAAATAAGGTTGGGAGGGGGTGGAGGGGAGGTTGACTTTTTTACAAAGATGTAGCTGAAGGTAAAGAAAGATATCTCTTGCCTCTCCCAAAACTGAAGCCAAAGCAAATGCGCTAAAGGTCAAGAAGGCTTGCTGATAGGAATCCACAGTCACACACACACACACACACACACACACACACACACACACACCACCTGCCTTCTGTTGTCCCAAGATACTGAGGCTAAGAAAGCAGCCCACCCCTCCCTCTCAGAGAAACAAGCTTGACCCCCATTTGAACATCAAGCTCCCCCTCACCACTGAGTCAGCCATAAAGACATTTGAAAATAACAATGCGTTTGTGTCCAAGCTAACAAGCACCAGATCAAACAGGCTGTGAAGAAGCTCCAGGTCTAAGACATTGATGTAGTCAAGGTCAAAACCTTGACCAGGCATGAATGAGGGAAGAAGGCAAATGTTCAACTGGCTCCTGACTATGATGCTTTAGAGATGTTGCCAAGAAAATCAGAATCACTTCCCGTTGGCTAAATATATATATATTCAATTAAAACAAAAAGCCTGTGTTTTCAGACATAAATCCTCGGGTCTCTTCTGAAGTGTCTCTGAGTAGACGTGAACCTATACCTTTTGATTAGCAGTCAAGTGCCTTCACCATCCAGAAACTCCACAAGCAACCAAGAGGATGAAATATTTTGCTGAAAACAGATGGGGGTAGCAAGGACATAGAGCCAAGGACAGCAGGAAGGTCTATAGCCTGAACAGCTGCAGCAGACACAGAGTTCATCCTTGAGATGTAGCTCACCTTCATAAAGTTGAATATGCAAGGATTCTTTATTTAGGTTAGGTTTGAGACATTGTTCTTATGAGAATCCTGATGCTTTGCTACATTTTATCTCCAGAATTTAACAAAAAAGTCCATCCTTGCCGAAGGTGGCATTTGCTGCGCTAAATCATGACATGCTAGGTTTTAGCGTGACTGTAAACTGAAATATGTCTCCTTTTAACTTCCACCCAATGGTCCTTGCTTTTGCCCCCAGGAATGAACACAGAGAAAGTGGAATCCTCTTCTGGGCGGCAGCCCTTGATCTGTCATGATAAGGGCTTCCTTTCACTACATCCTCGGTCCCTTCAACTCTCCACGTGGACATGGATTCTAATTCCCGCAGCACCCTGGTCAACTTCCTGTGCATGTTCTCCGATTTGTCAGCATTGCTCTTAAAATAGAGCACTCACTCAGGACAGGAAGCTCCACAATGCTACGATGGGTGGAAAGAAGTGACAAACTATTGCCTCCTCTGCCCTATGTACTCTTATGCTCACCCAGACCCCTCAGGTTGGTACTAATCTATTTAAACGGCCTGCTTACCTTGTGGGCAACCGTTGACTTTGCAGTGTACCCCGACATGGAAACATGTATTGCACACACTTTAAGATGCATCCATTCCTGTGCAGCTCTCTTTGATTGAATTGCAGAATCAAATTTTACACAATTGATTGCAACTGCAGGAGAGATCTTCATCACATATTAAGGGGGAAGGAGCATGCATTGCCGATGTTATGCAGATAACCAGTGTTTATTGAGCTCTTGTTATGCAATAACCTTTGAAAGACATTTTCTCATTGTATAGACATAATTATTGATCATATTATAAAAATTACATGTCACCAAATAGTATAAAATAGTATTAATAGGAAAGGTAAATCCTATGATTCTATGGAGACCATACATTTCATGTTTTGTGTGTGTGTGTTTGTATATACACATACATAAATACATGGACATGAGATAATATTTTTCACAGATGATGTCTATGTTTCTGACTGATGTCTCTTTTAATGTAACTATAAGTTTATTATCATTATTTGGAAATAATATCTCTGAAGTTGTCAGCTGTCATCTAGCCCTGCATTATCTTCATATCATTGGCAGGTGGAACCATATGATGGGCAGTGTTTCAGAACAGACCACCAGTCCTTTATTCCTAGTCTTGCTCTTGCTTGGTCCTGAAACTGCTGAAACCAACATAGCATCATAGCAACACACCGTTCACTGGCAGACAAGCTGACTGGGCACGAAGCGCATTGGCCTAGAATCACACCCTGGCCTTTTGCATGGCAATGACCCAGCCTGCAGGGTCATTTTCAACAGCTGCAAGTATTTCACTGTGTGAATGTACCATACTTTGGATATCTCATTTAATTTCACGAACAACCCCATGCATCAGATCCCATTATCTTCACAAAAGATAAAAGCATGAGAGATTAAAGAAGTTATTAACCTGCCAGATGCCACATATTTTTAAAATAAACCAGTAAGAGTTCAAGAGCATCCCATCTGTCTAATTCCAGGGTGTAGGTACCTAAGTTAGTACTAGCACCTCTAGAAAACATAATATTCATTGGAGACAGCCACGTGTTTTCTTGAAGAGATTTTCATAAGTACATACCAGATCTTTCTCTATATGTCATAATCAGCACAATGAGGTTTTGCAAATGGCTCAGTCCGTTTGTTATGATGAGACATATGAAACTAGATGAGATTTTCCTGATCTTGTTTAGACTCTGAAATCCACAGACACAAACAAGGATTGCCAGATTCTAGATGCAGAATGAAATAATGTAGCCCATATTCATGAGCCTTGTTAATTTCGGAATAATTCCTTATTATCATGGCACAGGTGCCTTTTGTTTGTTTATTCTTAACATACATTGTTAAAGCCTTCAAAAATATCTCAAGTTGCACATTGAAATCTGTTTTATTTACTAAGGCGTTAGCATTTTTATTTACCCTCTTTCAGAAAGTCATAGTTGCTCCTACCTGCTGGGCTCCTATGCCATCATTGTCTCTTGGATAAAGCTGCTAATTGAATGCAGGAAATATTAAAATATGATTATGATTTCACTAAAATAATAAACATGTCAAGTGTCAACAACAATATTGTAAGTCTGCCGTGCTTCAAGTGGAGTCAAAATAGGTTGCTTACATGTTTTCTTCTCTGTGCCTCTATAAGAGAGTGAAAAAGATACACCTGTTATATTGACACATTCACCGTGCACCACGGCTGTTCTTCTTTGCAATAAATAAATTAAGATTTTGGGCCCTTTTGCAATTCTCATTTCAGTATGACTGGCTCGGGCTCCTCTCTAATCAAATATATCCACATGATATTGTAAGCTGCATTATCGTACATTAATAGCTTGTAAAGTGGAATTGATGCAGCATGATGGACTGTATTTGTGAAGCAGTGACAAATTTATCAATGATAGATGCACTAATGGATATGTGGAATTGCAATAAATATAAATGCAGAATAGCAATTGCGGAGCATTAAAAATGTCATCTATGGGTTTAGGTATTTATGAGGCTGAGCCGGCTGGAAACACAAGTGGTGCGTTCCGCTGAGCCACTGCAAATAGGGGGCTGTAGGAAAGCAGAGGCCCTTTCATCAAATAGGTCAGGCCACCGGCAAATTGTTGTCACAGCTGTGCCATTGTCAATTAGGCCTCCCATGACTCAGCCCTTTGTTTTTCCAGCGCACACAGCTCACCCCACCTGTTCTCGGGGCCTGGGCGCTTCACTCTTGCAACCTTTCCAACACATTTCCCCTCAGTGGCTCTCCTCACATGTTCCGATTCATCTTCCAGGCATTGATCTAAAACTCTGAGAGAAGTGACATCAGGGAAGCATCTCAGTTACTTCAAAAGACACTGCTATTCCTTCTGGGCTACTTTGGCATGTCAACCCCAACAGACCGGGCAGAGACGTTCCACACCGTTACATATTTGTCTCTGATGTGTCTAGTGCGCCTGCCCAGATTCCTGAGCCCTAAAGACTTCGTTTACCATCCCCAAGAGCAGGGGACACTCCAGGGTTGGGACACAGGATAGCATAGATGCTTCCTTTATGGGTGTCTATCCTGTTAGAGCAAGGACCGCCCCATCAGGGTCAAGTCACAGACATGCTGTCATAGTAAATTAGGAATTAGCAGCATTCCTGAGGATGTGCCAATGTCGACTCCAGATTAGTGAATAAGGTTCGTTGTATTAATGCACATATGCTGGGTCACTTCTAGAGCTTAGATCTGTATTTAAGAGTCTAATCAACAATTAGAGCATATTTGTTGTTAGCATAGGTAAGTATTACTCAACAGATTTTAGATTCAGAAGTCAAGATGTGTTCTTGACGTCAAAATACATTTTATGAGCAGCATGGCTCTTGATTGCTGATACACTGATGGGGGTGACAAAAAGAAGAAATTACTAAAAATAATCTTTAGATTTGTTTATTTGAGTCCCTGGGATGGATAGTCATGCCATTTATCTAAATAAGAACAGGTCTTGTGAAAAGTGTTTTTATTTAGCCACGTTCAGTGTGAGATGGTCAGTACAAATTGTTTAACTCAACAGACATTGAGTGATCAAACTCAAGCTATTTCAAAGAAAGGGCTCTTGTTGGGAGTTCTGGGAGATAATTTATCAGACCTCAGACTCAGAGTGGCTTTGTCCTCCTGGGTATTGGGCTTGCCAGCTTCTTTATGCTAGCAGTAAGATTTAGAGTGAACACCAGCTTTTGGACAGCTGAGCCTGCAGCCAGCCTGCTTGACCTCTTCAGGAGAGGAGCAGGAGATCGAGTAGTGAAGGTTAGAAATACCCTTCACACCTGTGTGACTGAGCCCGTTACCACTCTGAACATCAGGGGGTGGTGAGCTTCCATGGTTGGCAACACTTTATGTTTGTTATCACGCATAGTTGATGGGAAATGAAAGTGTAATCCTGATGACTCCAGGGGGAGAAGCCAACTGGAAGCTCATCCTTGCTTTCTTCTGGACTTCACCTTGAGTGTCTTCTTGCCTATGCAAAAACAGTCATGATGTTTAGAACAACCTTTTTCTTAGTTTTTCTTAGTTCTGTGCCTCCTTGCCCTCATCATTAAAGCTCATGGTCTTGAGGACACTCAATACAGATGCACATGCAGCATCAGAGAGTTGATTCTTTTTACATGCCCTTGATTTAGTGAGTTGAAAACATTGGGAGAAATCGAAACTAGAAATAAATAGTTGAGTCGCATGGACAGCTTCGACTATGAAGGAGTCACTTAGAAAAAGCACCACAGAACGTGATCCAGGGAAAGTCTGCTAACAAAACCAAAACAAAACTGAATGGGCTTAAATACCTGGTTTCAAGAAACACATGATTCGCAGAAGTGAGTGGTGTTGGTCCCAAAGCAACTATCTGCCCCTGGAGACTCAATCCAAGGGAGGAACAATCCATGTCCTCAGAAGCAATAGGAGAAAGCTGCCCCGATCTCTTGCCCAGGACTTAACGGGCCCACAGGCAAATAGAAAAGGTGCATGGTTGATTTCCTTTACAAACACATGTAGTGCATGCAATGATTAGGCATGTTAGGGAAGGGCGCTCATGTGACAGGCAAGTTAAGGAAGTCCCTATCCGGATGCCTTAACTTCTGAATATGTCACCCAAGATTGTAAAAGTCTCTTTGCCTGTGTGATTGAGGAGATTGACTTTGAGAAGTTGAGATCATTCTGGATATGTCCGGGTATGTCTAAAGTAACTGTGTGTCCTTTAGAACGGTGGCAAGTTCCTGGCTGTGCTCAGAGAAAGAAATGGAATGAAGAAGCAGCATCGGAACAATATCCAGTTACTGGATCTGAACATGCAAGGAGCCCAGCAGTTAAGGAATGCAGACAACCTCTAAAACTGAAAATGGTGAAAACGAATAAACAGATTTTATCCCACATTTACCTAAATTTTTCTTAATAAAACTCATGTGACATTTTTGACCTGAAGAACTCTAAGATAATAAATTTAGTGGTAAAATGTTATAGCAGCAATGGAAATACCAAAATAAATTTGTCATTTTCTGGTCTTTCTCTTTTGCCTATGTGCTTGAAATAATCTCCCCTTTTAAAAAGGGAGACATCGGTCAGTTTAAGACATGAAAAAATAATAATAATTTATAAATTTTCAAGGGTTCATGGGGGAGGGAGGGTGGAAGAGGGAGGGGAAAATGAGAAGTTCATACCAAGGGTTCAAGTAGAAAGAAAATGTTTTAAAAATGATGATGGAAACAAATGCACAAATGTGCTGACACAATGGATGGATGGATGGAAAGTGATAAAAGTTGTATGAACCTCCAATAAAATGATTTTTTAAAAAGAATTTAAAACACTGTTGAGAAAAGGGAAATTATAAATGTATGGGCCAACTTTTTAGAGCATGGCACATTAATTGTTTACAAATGAAAAGCTTATGTGACTGGAAAAATATTCTAAGGAAACGCCTTTATTAGAAGACACTCAATAGCATTCGAATCTTCAAAAATTCAATTTAAGAAACATTGTAAGTATAACCATTCCATATACCTAGATTCCTTACTTATAACAGAATTTATTTATTTTCAACACCAAATTTGATCTATGTTTGTGAAGATAAGCATTTGTTTTCTGGTACTTTAGTATCTAAAAGACAAAAAGCAGAGTATCCAGAATATTACAGCATTAGGAATTCAAAAATGTTTACCAATTATGATATTATACAGGTTTTAATTGCTGCCATTCATATATGCAAATCACAGTGCATCGTTGAAGTCAAGAGGTCAAAGTAAAAAGCCTATTCCCAAACAACCAAATTGGTCTGCCTTTTATCTAGTTACATTCTTCTTGATGTCTATAGAATACTCCACATTAATAATACTTCTGCTTCCACTTAATAACATTTAGAAATCAATGATCTGTGCTATCTCTAGCCCGTAAAAGTACACAATTAGTTGTCAATCTATTCGGAATAAAAACGGTGGTCAATGGTTTCGTTACACTCTGTCAGCCACAAAATGCATCAAACCAAGACCCCCTTTCGTACTACAGAGCCCAGGTTCATTGTTTGTTGGTGGTTCCAGCGCCCTGGCTGTTGCACTGGGGAAAGTCAAGATCGACAGTGCTAAGGACAGTGCTAAGCTGTCCAAAGGGGTTGCTATGAGTTTAATTGACTCAATAATACTGGATTTGCACAGTGCTGGTGCTAAAGTATAAATACAATCCAAAATGAAAGAAAAATACTATATTACTTAATGCACTGTTAAAATGTGGTAGTCACTGCTTCCCATGGAAGTGAAATAAAAAGATAACTCATGACAAAATCCTTAAATCCAATGAAATTTCAGCAGTTGGGCTTCAGAAAAATTGCATCCTACATGCACACTTTTACGGTTTAAAAAGAAACTTGAAAGGCTGGCGATGTAAACACAGCTATTAACTTTTGTAGAGGCAGTGAACTATTTATAGAACTCTTCTAGCCAATGTCACTAACCACTCCCCCACCCGCAACCCCCACCGACAAATGGCCTTTTCCGGAATGGGTCTGGTAACCAGCTGGGGGGAGATTCTGATTGGAGTCATCTGTAAATGATTGTGAACAGGATTCCTGGAACATCATCCCACTGCATATAAAATGAGCCCCCAGAGACGCAGAAGAAAAAATCATGTTGTCAACAAGAGCCAGCGTGGAGCACATCTTGTGGACTCCCGATCCCTGAGTAATGAACCTCCAGGATCCAGGAGACAGGTTTAACACTGCAGGAGCAGCAGCAGAACCAGGAGCCAGAGCATGGAACAGAGTGGTGGACTTCCCAACCCACAGCAAGTAAAACTCAGTGCTTTTGTACAAGAGACTGATTTGCAGAATGGGGTCATCCTCCTGAGCACTTAATTGGGGAAGCTGTGCTTACTGACCCATGGAAGTAGAGGTGCATGTCTGGAGAATGAAGCTGGCTGCCTCTGGGCACCTAATTTGGGAAGCAGGGTTTGTTAACTGAGGGAGGCTGCGAAGGGAGCCCTCTGGTCAGGGTTTCCAGTTGAGTGGCATACCCCTTTGGACTCTTTTAGCAGAACTGAAAGAACTTTGTAAGATGGCCTGGTAAACAACTCTGCCCTGTGCATTTCTCTGGCATTACAACTTGTCTCAGGAGAAAGATGAGGCTTTCTATGCCTGTGAAGAGTAGAGTCACAGAAACTCATTGGGGCAACACTACCATCTCCTGCAGGGTCGTGGTGACTCAGAATTGACCACTGGCCATGAATTTGTTTTTGTTTTGTTTTTATTACAACTTGGTAGTTTCCTTAGGAAACACTTTAATCACAAATTTTGCCTGTAAATTCTGTGTATCCAGTGCAATGGATATTAGAAAGTAGAAAGGTAAAATTGAGAACATTAGTTAAGACAACATAACTTTGTTCCAAAAGTCTGGGCAGCTCTGTTGAATAAGCATTGGGCTGATAATCTCAAGACTGGTGATTCAAACAAACCAGCCAGCCCTGCATGGGAGAAAGAGGACACGATCTGCTATGGTCAAGTCTTGGAAGATCTAAGAAGTCCTTCTACTCTGCCAGGTAGGGTTGTTATGAGTCAGGATCAGTGTGACATCAGCAAATGGAACTTTGTTCAGTCCAATATATCCCAAAGTCATGTGATCACCAAATGTAGGGAGAATGATGGAATTGAAGGGTATACAGAAATCCTTTAGTGAGATGGTGGTTTAGGGTATTCTTCATTTGTCTGGTAACCAGAGGGTCAGCTATTTTAAACCACCAACCTCTCCTTAGAAGAAAGAAGAGGCTTTCTACCCCGGTAGAGATTTCTAGTATCCCAAACTCACCGAGACAGCTCTACTCTGTCGTATAGATTTGCTGTGAGTCAAAATTGACTGTATTGTAGTGAGTGCTCAGAATCAGCAAATATTCAGATTGTTTTACTCTAATGTATTTTTCATATATCATTTTATTACAGATGCATAAGTCATTACTACCATATTCTCACTCTCTCTCCCCCTCATGAGTGTGTGTGTGTGTGTGTGTGTGTTGCTATTGCTCCAGTAGTGGACCATCAATGTCTTAGTCACCACCTTCCTACCTATTTCTGAGTTTATTTTTTTATCTTGAAATACCTTGGGTCTCGATTCACTGTGGACGAGGATGCTCCTCTCTAGGTCACTATAGAGAAAGACGCCTTAAAGGCAAACAACGTTAAGGATTCCTAAACAGATTAACATGACAGAATAGAAGCTTGTTTCAGAAGACGCAGGCCTGGGTCCTCTGAGCATAGGGACCCTCTAAGGAAGTGGACATCTTTAACGCTGTCTTCCTCTTGGTAGGCTTCTGTACCTCGAGCTAGCTGAGATTTAAATCAGCCCTTTCAACCACATACTAGAATAAGTTGTCAAAATCACCATCAAGGGCACAATGGATGACATGGCCCTCATGTTCGTTGAATACAGGATGGTTCTGTTCATTGGGGGGAAAAATTATAGCTTGATTAATTCATTGTTTGAAATACTGATAAGTGCGTTTCTGTTAGCGGAGTGATAGCTAGCCTTTTGTGTATACTTTGATTTTAATGAAGTCATTAAACTCATTTTCAAAAGAAGATAAAGCCAGATATCAACCTTGACCTTGGGTTTCTCATTGACAATCACTTTTTTATATAGTAGAAAACATAGCCTTGAATTTTGGTTCATATTGCCCAGAAGAAAACCAATCATTTAACCTCTCTATAGCTCAGTTCCCTCATCTGTAAAAGGAGGGTAAGAGTGCTGTTAATATCCCTTCCATAGCTGACATTTATGACTAATAAAACATAAACTGTTATATAAATATACATTTCTTTTGTCTTCATTGATAATTATAATACTAATAATGAAATTATATTCTCACTTGCACCACAAAATTATATTGTACATAATTTTGTTTAATTCTGAACAATGATAAGTGAGGAAAGAACTCTATGATTGAAACAAAACAGAAATTGAAACAAATAAGAACTTTAAGAATTAGTATTCCGTATTAGTGTTCATTCTATATATTTCCCACAGCCATCATTGCCTTCTGTTCCATAGAACAAACTGGGACTGCGGGCCCTGTCTTACAATCATGTTCCTATGTAGGTTTAGAAGAACATTTTAAAGAAAAACAATTTGAAAATTCCCAGGATGAGGCTTACAGATTTCCTGTGATTGTTCCCCCTGAAAATATCTCAGAGAAACTGACTGGTTTGGGGGATAGCATTTAAGTTCTTTTTTCCTGCCAGTCCGTGTGTTTGTTCTTTAAAATATGGCTTACCGAGCTTCCTCCTTTTGCCCATACATAGCATGCAATCCAAACCTTCATATATTCATGAAGCCTATGTCTACTGTATGCCAAGGATTAGACTAGGTCCTGAAACTACAAAGGATCAATTAGAGAATTATCTAAGTAGACATACTTATTCAGTAAACACAATCTGAATTTTACAAGACGTATGATGTAGGAATTCAGTCAATATTGTTGAAAGTAAACAACAACAAAAATTAGTTCTTGGTACCTACTGAGTGGATTATAAATAATAAAAAGATAAGAAAAACTAAGCATATGCATCAGAAGGCATTGTAATTTGCTGAATTCTAACCCATTATTAAGTTGATACACAACAAATTCATTAGCATAGCAATAAATGTGGGTCTGTGCTTCTTGTTGTTCATATGAAGTAATAAGCCAGCCACTGGTGGTTCAATGGTGGGGTTTTCCCCTTCAGTCCCGGAGAACCAGTTCAATTTCTGATGCTTCATATGTGGCCACCATCTATTCCTCTGAAGAAATGTGCATATTTCATGATGCTGAGCAGGCAAGATGGAGCTATCAGATTAAGACGGCCTCCGGAGAAAGGCCTTATGACCTTCTGCTGTACACCAGCCAATGAAAGCCCTGTGGATCATTGCCGACCAGTATCAGACCCGCAGCCAATCATGGGGCAGGCACGGGAGCAGGGACCAGTGGTGTAGTCGTGTGTAGGGTCTACATGAGTCAGGGGCTGACTTGGGAATAACCCGGAGGCTTGAAGTGTGTAGTGCTCAGAGAAGCTTATACAGCAAAGCAGTACTCAGTCCTGCTCACTGCACCGCCCTGAGTACATAGAACCTTGAAATGCTCTCCAAGAACCATCATGTCCGCAGGGATAGGAGAAGAAAGTAGGCAGAGAGGAACCAAAGGAGCAGACTGGAGGAGAAAGACTGAAGCAGCAATTACTACACGTTTTCTGATAAAATATTTTATCTCAGCTACTATCTAATTATAATAGTCTGCACAAAGGTCCGTAATATCCCTTACTGGTGCACCATAAAAAGCCAGGGCCAAACCTGGACACATAGTCTCTCTCTATAGTTCAGAAACTTCCTCTCCCACAACCCCAAAGTGCAGGAAGCTCAAAAGGTAAGCTTCTGAGAGCATTTCACTACTCATGGACAAGGACGAGGGATCTTCCCCAGTCTTCTCTATTTGTTACTCAAAACTGTGAAATCTACACTTCAATAAAATTTCGACATTCAGAATATTAGTTCAAAGCAATCATTTTTAGAAAGGCCTCAAATTCAAAACAATCATTTCACTACCCCCATTAATTGTTCCTGAGGGGTTTATCTGAAGTGGATTCTGTGTCAAGAGCTCTATTTTGTACCAGTGCACATGCTCTGGTCTAGCTGGATTCCTAAGGTAGAACTGGGGTCATGATAGTGGGGCGGGGGGAGAACAGTGGGAAATAAAGAATTAAAGAAATGTGTGTTTTCTCAGTGCTACACTGCACCGTGGCTGGCTTGTCCCTTCCTTATGACCTTTCTGTGAGGGAATATCCAATTGTCTACAGCTGGGCTTTGGGTCTCCACGCCAGCCCCCTCTTTTGCATGAATATGATTATTTGTTTTGGGTCTTCTGATGCATGATACCTGATTGATCGTGTAGACACCTCATGATTCCACAGTCTGGTATGCTTCTTCCAAGTGTGTTTTGTTGCTTCTCAGCTAGATGACCCTTGTTTATGGGAGTAGCAATATCGTGAGGGCAGGGGGAAAGTTGGGGGAAAAGGGAACGGATCACAATGATAGACATACAACCACCACCACCCACGGTGATGAACAACAGAAACATGGGTGAAGGGAGACAGCAGATGGTGTAAGATATGAAAATAATGATAATTTATAATTTATCAAGGTTCATGAGGTGGGAGGCTGGGGGAGGGAAGAATAAAAAGAGGAGCTGATACAAAGGGGCTCAATTAGAAAGAAAATATTTCTAAAGGGATGATGGCAACAAATGTACAAAAGTGCTTGACACAATGAATGTATGGATCATTATAAGATCTGTAAGAGCCCCAATAAAATCATTTATTAAAGTTAAAACATAATTGTTTCATAAAACTTTAAATTTATTTTTAACCGATTGCCATCAATTACACTCAGACACAGAGTGATCTTATTAAGGGTTTCCAAGACTGGAAATCTTTATTGGGTCAGACAGCCTCATCTTTCTCTCTTAGAGCTGCTGGTGGCTCTGAACTCTTGACATTGTAGTTATCAGTCCTATTCTTACCTGATAGCTCCAGTCAGACATCTTAAGAAATTCTGTTAGCCTAATATAGTATTTCCTTTTCTGTATTTTTAATCTGGTTTTCAAAAACCAGATCTCACACATAAAGTGATATGTATCCTAAGGATCAGTATTATTAATTTAAAGCACAGATGCAACAGAACAATTGTACAAAGAAGAGTGGCCATGAAGACACAAGCTTTTCTTACCACGTTTTTGGAAATCCTTTTGTCCAATGAGTTTGATCAGAATAATTCAGTCTTAACTGTGTTGTTTTAAAAGTTATATGCACAGTTGAGAATACTATAGCTGATTCTCCTCTTCCAGCTCATGAACATTAAAGATAAAATCAGAGAAATTGGTTCTTTAGAGAAGCAAAATCTAAATCTACAGAGCCTGGCTGTTTTTTTCATGGGGCCAGCTGTTTATAAAAGCACCTTTGCATAACATCAGTACTCAGAAGGTAAGTACAAGCCATAAAAGGAGAGAAATCACTGTTCCCTGCTGCTTATTAGAACATTTATTCAGCATATGAACATGTCTTATGCACTTTCTGTGTAACGTAAACTATGCTAAATGGTAGGCTAATGAGAAAAAAAATACATGGCCTCTGGATTTTAAGAGCTCCCCTGTCTTTTCAATAAATAATAAATTGATGGGCGTGAGCTCAAAATCAAGAGAGGACTATGCATAGAACTGTGTATGGCGAGAAATTGCTGAAGGATGGAAACATCTCCTTGGAACCTCCTGTTGAGTGCTGAGAGATTGACAGCGAAACAGCTGTTCAGGAGAGAGAAATGAGGGCCGAGAAGAGAACCCGATATGCGCCATTGCTGCAAGGTGGGAGGACCTACTGAGAGACTAGAGGAGAGCATTCGATCCCACAGTAAGGACAGTGTGCCTGCAGCCAAAATTGATGGATATCTACTCTGGAAAAATAACCTAATCAGATTTGCGATTTAGAAAGCTATTCAGTTGACTTCTATGACATGCAATAAAGTGTTCAAACTGGACTCAGAATCTGATAGACTGAAAACACGGAAAAGGTCTGAGTTTCTTCAAACAACTGTCAACATCAGCATCACTAATAATCGTGGGATTTTGCAGTGTGGCAGATACTATGCATACATTATCTCACTTGATCACAAGATAGTTATGGCATCGTGCTTATCCCAGTTTTAAAGCTGGTGAAAGTGGGTCAGAGGTTTCCGCCTGCAAAGCAATATGGCAGTGTCAGGACCGAAGCTCACTGGGTTTGGTGGGAATACCTTATGCGTAGCGATGACTTCACGTAACTGTGTATGATTTATCCCATCATCAAAGTGGTTGATAGGCTGTGTTTTGACTCAGTATCTATTATTTTTCCTGGATATAACACCCAGGGACAATGAAGGGAGGAAATCGTCATGACTTTTTTTTTTTTGAGGCAAGATGACTTTTATTTTGAAATTGCATGAATTATGTAATACGTAGGGCAGGTCAGGGGATAATCCTTGCCAAACAGATTCTGCCTCCTTCCTAAACAGGTCACTTTGCATGCATGACAACTTCATGGCTCAGCGCGTCGCATTTCTGGGTTCTAAACCTCACCGTCATTTCATAACGCCTCCACAGGGCAGGACTGCACTGCCTCCGTGGGTTTCTGAGACTGTAAATCTTTATAGGATTAGACAGCCTCATCTCCCTCTCTGGGAGTGGTTTTGAACCCCTGAACTTGAAGTTAGCAGCCCCACAGAACCCAAGTGCAAAACCCCCAGGACCCCGCCATCTCCTCTCCACACTGTTCAGCTGAGATTCCGGTCTGAATTCTCAAACCCTGGGGCTGAAAGCCCCCCAAATTGAGGGGCCACTGGAGAACGTCCCACCGAGGTAGATCTGTGATCCCGCTTCCACCCCCAGCCTTCAAGGAGGCTGGGAGCTCGGAGTCCGCTCTGGACCCCACTCCCACTTCCCGTCTGAGCAACGGGCCAGGAGGGACCTCTTTGCCCTCAAACCTCAGTTTCCATCCGCCCCTCTCCGTGAAAGGCGGGGGGCGGGGGGGTGGTGTCCCGTCGGAGCTGACAAAAGAATCCGGGTACCGGCCGCCCAAAGGCTGACACAGTCAGGCTCTCGACGCTCCATAAAGGTCAGATCTCTGACCTCTAACCCCAGGCTGCTGGCCGGTCCCGACCCCCCGGGCGCAGCCTGGGCTTGGGCACACTGCAGCCCGCCCCTGGGCCCACCTGAGAAGCCAGAAGTAGGCCGCAGCCCCTTCAGCAAAGGCCGGCGTACCTCAGCCCCCAGGTTCTGGCGCCACCACGGCCTCGTCGTCATGACTTTTTAATAATATGGCACCGTCAAAGATAATATCTCCAACTTTATGTAGGCGATAAAGAGAAAAGATGATCGATGTTCAAAGGTACATAAAAACATGTTTTGTGACTAATAAATGATTTTTGATTAAATAACAAAAGCACCAAATTCTTATCTAGACGCCTAAGTAAACTTATTTTACAGAAGTCAAAACTAACAATTACATATTTCATTCTCCTCAATCTATTACTAGCGGTTGCATGATTATATGATGCTAAACATTGACTCATTCTTTATGGAAAAGATGTTACATGCATATTTGCACTCATATTATTGTACATAGGTTACATTACATAAATATTGACTATTGACCTTAAGTATTTCATAATTTTGGAAAATATGATAGTGCTGTAGTGCAAATCCATTTTATTTGAGGTGACATGTTCCAGACCCACGTATGGAAGAAAGGCCTTCCTTCTTCTGGCAAGATTCCCAGAGGGGAACTCTATTACTCAAAACCAAAGTATTAAAAAAATGTTTTTAATTAAAAAAATTTTTAATTAAAAAAACACCAAAGTATTGCTTTTGTTAGTAACAAAATCAAAGGAGAAAGAGGAGGTTTTTCTAATATCATCAAAAGCTAGTTTAGGAAACCCAGAGAGGCGGATCTACTTTGTCCTGTATAGGGCCTCTATGAATCAGAATCGACTTCATAGCAGTGAGTGTGATTTTTTTTAATTGTGAGAAAAATCTTTTGTGAGGCTACCAAAAGTACTATCAAATGCACATACCCTTAACTCAGTCTTAAGATTAAGTAATTTACTAATCTAATTTCTGATTAGAAATAGACTCAATATATATAGAAATAGCCATGGATTCAGAGATAAGGCATTGACCAAGGTGTAGTACTTATAAATCTCTAGTAGAACGTCAGTGAACTTTTAAGGATCAGGAATTCTTTTTATAAGTAAAAAGTTAACCTGTTCAGTGATTTTGAAATAATATACCGCAAACCCATTTTAATGAAAACAAAAGGACAAATTAAATAACACCCATGCCATTCCTTGTGAACTTAAACAGAAACAATACTGAAGTACAAAGAAAATGAATATATCGAATACCTGCCATTATAAGTATAATGTTTGTACAGATAGTTCCTATCACGCCATTTAATGTCCGATGTTCTTTAATTCATGTTGGATGAACAAAGACTTACATTTTGTTCTTCAAAATATTTTGAGCACTAAAAGAGAAGCCAGGCACTAGGCTGGGTATAAACAATCCACATACTTGGCTGCTAACCCAAAGTTAGAGGTTCACCCAGTGGTATTTCGAAAGAAAAATCCCCAATCTACTTCCAAATAATTAGTCACTGATAAGTTTATAGTGCACAGCTCTACTCTAACAAAAGTGGATCCTCCTGAGGCACAATAAACTCTGTCATTTTTTATTTTTAAGATGTGCAATGTAATGGACTGTAAGCCCCGTGAGAGCAGGGACCATGCTTCATTCTTCCTCTCACAAAGAGCCCAAGTATGCCCTCCACCTAAACATTGTTCAGTCAGTATTGGTTATCTGAACCAGTGAATAGGTGAAATACTGAACTAAAAATGAGAATTTAAACAACATACAGATAATTCAGACAATAGTACTCTACTGCCGTGGAGGTAGGAAATAGATTTAAAAGTCTGGTCTATTAAAATTAATTGCCTGCACTAATTAAATTCATAGGATAACTTGACTTAAATTCACAGGGTGATTTCTCTCCAATTACAGACACAATAATCTTATATGGGCACAGTGCCAGAGTGGACACCGGATCTCTCTGTGATTACTCAGAATTAGCAATGTTTTACTTGACGTTGTGCTTTTCCCAGAAGATAAGATCATTTCTTGCCCCTGATTAGAATTTCTGTGTAAGTCGGCTCCTCTCCATTTCTGTAAAGAATCAGTGAGTTAAACAAAATATCCCATCTAATGATTAACATAAAAATGAAAATGAATTAACCTAAGCTATAGTTCTGATTTCCCAGTGACATTTTCTTTTCAATATTTATAAGACTAAAATCTTTTGATGAATTTGCATCAGGCATATGCTCTTACTTGTTTATTTTCTGAACATTTGAAGAAACAGTTCTCTCTCTGACCAAAAAGAAGTGGATGTTTAATTCGAGGTCTAGATAGTAAGTCTGTGATGTTTTTACTATACCTTTAAAATTCACTCTTCCATTATCTTATGAAAGGACAGAAAAATTAAATCACTAAAGGAAATGGGGATAATTATGGCTAAAAGTTATAAAATAGTACTAGAGAGGACTGTAGATAGGAATGAACTAAGATTCATTTCAAATTTTAAAAATTAAAGCAACTTCTTTTCTGACATGGTTTTAGGAATTTTATAAAATATTTTTCCTTATTATTAAATAATACATTTCCTGGTTGTATCATTTCCAATCATTTCACAGTCTGGCAAGTATTTAATTCTCTACAGGCAAACACTCATGAGTACACCTTGATTATTATCGATCTGAATATCTTGGGTCTTTCCACAATATAAAAATTCAAATTTACCCAAAGCAATATAGTGCATTTCCATGTTTTGTTCAAATAAGTTTGCTCACCTTCAGTCATTTAACTCATATTAACTTAACCATGATTTTTTTTCTATCACCCTTAGTTCAGAGAAGTTCAGCAAATGATTGTCTTTGAGTTACGAGGAAATGTCAGAATTCAGTGCAAAAAGCATTACATACCTTCACATGGATTTGGTTCATCAACTCTTCAATGGCCTCCGTTCCCTAGACTAAGTGCAACAGAGTCGGGCTGCTCCTCTTCCTGAAGAGCCCATAGGTTGGGTGCTGGTTCCCTGGCTGTCTGTGATGAGCTCTGTGGACCACACTCAGCATTTGTCCTCACTCCTGAACCGCACACCTTTTCTTGGCACGCCATCTGGTCCCAGGGGGAAATGTTCTTCTCCGTAATCTCTTGGCAGATGGCTGTGCTGGCAAGAGTCTTGACTCATAGTAGCGCTTTAATAGGCTTTTATACTCCCGCGTTCCCTCCTCACAGGTTTCATTTTTTAATTACACGATGGCTGATGCCTCATGTCTTAACAGGCCAGAGCTCATTGCCCCTTCTAGGACTTCCAGTTAATCTGCTCTTCAGTATCCATTTCTATAAATTAGCAAACCTAGTAACCTTTTAATTCTACTGATCCCATGCACGAGGCAGTTAAAAATAAAGGCTTGGTTTTTTCCACTTTAAAGTATAAATTAAATAAATATTGAATTGCCCAAAATATAAATAAAGTTGTATTGCATGACCACTGAGGAAATAGCAAGCCAGAATCCAAACCTGGACCAATAAAAGTTAACTTGGCATGAGCTGTGTTCTTCTGATGAATGTGACTTTGTTATGCAGTATTATTCTATTTCTTGATCTATCGCTACAGATCTCTCTATCTCTCTGTCTATCTCTCTCTGTCTCTCTCAATGGACTTTCTGGAGATATAAAAATGGAAGTATTCCCCCAAATCAATTGTCATGTAGACAGTGCTACTTGAGGCAATACATAAAATATCCATTTACCAGTTCATTTTTATCCTTCTTAAGTATGTGGAATTACCTAAAAGAGATTTTGCTAATTGCCATCAAGTTACATATATGTCAAAGTAGTACTGTGCTCCACAGGGGGGTCACTGGCGTCTTCTGAAGGCGATCCTGGGGTCTTTCTCCTGAAAGACCTCAAATGGACCTCAGTTAGTAGTCTAGCAGGTTGGTAGGTTTGACCACATAGGGATACCTTATAAAAAGGGTAGCAAACTCAAATGAATATAAATTTAGTCAAGAAAAATGCGCCCAGTCTAGGATAAAGCAAGAGGTGGTGGAACCATGTTGAACTGAAGCCTAGGGTTCCTAGGACAAAGCACGGCTGTTGCTCCTTTAGTCACTACCTTGTGAAACCTTGTTTTTCAAAAGAATCCCCATATTTCATCTGATTGTGGACAACTCATGTTCTTCGAACATGACGAGACGCTGTAGAAGCTAAAAGCCACATCAGTGACCCGGTTCTAGCGTGAACATGGCCGCGTGGTGACTTTTGATTTGGACTATTCCGAAAATAAAACTAAGGTAAACCTACCCTTTATCAGTTGTTAAACCTTGGCTCCAGTCTCATATGTAAAAATCATGATGATGATGTAGATACTCAGCCCAAGTGAGGAAACCTATTGTAATCCTCAATATAGGTCTAAGAGAGAATATGAGGCAAAGAATGAGTCATTGATCTGGATAAAGTCTAGCTTTAAATTCAATATTCAGATGAGGTAATTTTATGAATTTTATTTATCTAGTCATATTCTCTACCTTATACCAATTTATACAATAATTGTATTATACTTATACAAGACATGGTAAATGCAAAAAGTAACCATTTCCTAACTCTTCTTAATCCCATTATTGGTAGACATTTAATTCATAACATCGTAGAATATTAATGTGTACATACTGAATATAGATACATTTCTATACTAATATAAGCACAGTGTTATAGGCATATATTTTTGCAGTATGTACACATGTACTACTTATAGTTATCTTTCTTCAAAAAAGCACAGTAAATATATATATTATTTGATATTCTTATTTTACTCAATATGAAATATCCTATCAACTTTTTCTTATTTCAGTTGATAATGTTCCAAAATATTATTTTAATAGGTACATAGAATCTCATTGTGTGTGCACAACATAATTTACCTGACCAATTTCTGTACTCAAATTTTTACCCATTTTTTCTGTAGAATCAATGTTATATGATTAAAAACTTATTCTCATCTTTATACACATCAATTATTCCTTGCTTCATTATAATATATACAGGGTTCTCTTTTGAATGGTTGTGTCAACTTTTAACCCTACAACTGTGATTATGTTCTCAATTCTCTGCTATCTGGAGAACCGTTAATATAGTATTCTAATTGTCTTTGGATGGAACTCGATCATATAACATTACAAAAACAATTCTATATGTATATATGTCAGATGAATTACTCTTGACTAACTGACTTCCCATCACAACTCATTGATGTTTGTGATTATCATATGTTTGAATGTGATCTCTAAATCCAGTCTCTCCTTTTCCCTTCTGTAAAAGTTTCATAGCAGCAAGTTGACTCAGGTAGTCTGATATATCTCTGCTTATGTGAAGATAATGAATAAGAGCTATTCAAGGAATTAGGAAGGACTAGATGTTCAAATATGTAATGGTTTGTTGAAAAGCCAGCTTTTGTGCTGCCCTACAGAAATCTAGGATAATTTTCTAAAGATTCAAATACTTCTGTTCAGAAATAACACTCAAGGTGAGAGGGTAGAGCTTTCAGTACAATTCACTGTCTTGTGGGCAAAGCTCTGGACTCATGAGCAGTGGTGTCGTCAGCAATAGCGCCTGTGGCAAAGCACAAGCCCAGAGGAAAACTTAACGTTCTCAAATCTGTGCAAGCCTTCAAGCCTTCTCTCCCAATGTGCCACTGTGTTCTGCGAAAACCTGCCACAACTAATGGAAGCATTTCGTTTAAAAAACAATTGAAAATTGAGATAGAACCTAATCTAGGAGACCTTTCTGCTCCCCATCAGGAGGGAAAAAATCGCGGTTGAACTATCAGTAGTGGGGATTAGTTAGAGAGAGAAAATTTAAAATGCAGCAAAATGTTACATAAAAGGAAAACAAGCACAGAGTAAATAAAGTAATGCATAACAGGAAGAATCTGAACCAATATAAACAACTGCAAAGGGTCTTCCTGGCAGACATTCAGACACAGATTTGGGGGAGGACAGAAACATTTAATTGTTGAGTAATACTTCTTAAATGATGTTTTACCTCAAGAAAATCATATCAGTGAAGAATGTGAAAATGGTTGGGCAGCTGCGTCCACCCTTCTACCCAAAGCCCAGCTGCAGGAAGAAGAGCCAGAAACAGAGCGCAGACAAAGAATAATAAATGAGAGGATGGAATCTGGAAAAAGGGAGAGAAATTAAAATGAGACAGTGAAAAATTAAGCTGCAACTCAGAGAGATAGGCCAGAAAAAAGGCTTAACACAAACTGTAGTAAATGTAATTTAGAATGTTTTTAAACTCAACTATTGAAAACAAATCTTTCTGAGACTCATTTGTAAGGCTGGCAGTGCCTTGAGATTCTGGTCCCAGTGGTGGGAAGACTGAGAGATAGCACTGTGTGTTCACCGTGGAGCCCCCTGGGCTGCCACGAGCGATTTATAGTGGAAGCATAAACTGAAAAATAGGTGAATATTGGCTGTTTTTCTCTGTTTTTAACTGAAACAAAGTATAAAATCTTTATAGGTTACATTATGAAGCGGGAAAAAAGAAAATATATGATTTGAATCTTAATAAAGCACATAAGTAACAACTTGGTATTCAAATGATAACACTGGCCCAAGTTCTTAAAATGCTACAGTACAAAATGTAAATGATGTGACACAATTCAGCTCCATGGGCTCATGAGTCAGGCCCTTTATTGGATGCCTACTCTGCCAAATCCTAGCTTTGAGC
Organism: Tenrec ecaudatus; assembly: GCF_050624435.1. Classification (NCBI taxonomy): domain Eukaryota; kingdom Metazoa; phylum Chordata; class Mammalia; order Afrosoricida; family Tenrecidae; genus Tenrec; species Tenrec ecaudatus. The sequence goes on from NC_134531.1 coordinate 91,927,607, forward strand.
CCTTGAGAATGTACTTGACCCTTTGAATTCCAGAGTCCTCATAACTAAAATGGGAATAATAGTGATGTCCAACGCATAGGGTGATTATGAGGATTACAAGAGCTATGAACACCGCTTAGAGGGCAAGCCAAGTCATCAAGCAACGTTTAATCTTCCATAATGACATGTATCTGGAATGATCTCTGAGATGTAATATGCTGTGTTTTGTTAGTAGTATGTATAATCTGCTGATAAAACAATGCATATTTAATAAGATAAGGTCATTTCTGTGATTGATCAATAACAAATATCTGGTGAGCCCTCCCTCCGTGCTTAGCCCTGCAATGGACATTTGAAGGAAAATGATGCGGACTCTATCCAAGTGAACATTGTAAGTGAAATAATCTGTGACTTGTGCTCGAGGATGTATCTTGGAGTTAAAGTTAATAGTACAGAAATCTAAACTCAACAGATGGCAGAATAGGATGGAGGTGTTAGGGAGCTACAATAGACACTGAGGAGAGTTGTCTCCCTAGTGCCCCGGGGGTCACACAAGGGGCTGGAAAGAAATCAGGCACATTAATTAGATACCTATGGAAAGATCCAAACTGAGCATGCTCATACACAAGCCCCCTAGGCCCAGGTGGGAAGTCCACCTGGGTACACAGACTAGGCCCTGCTACATGACTTCACCGCGGTGCACTTCCACTCAGCTGATGAGGTCCATCAATTCCTTCAAGCACACCTCCCCAGCCAGAGAAGATAAGAATCAGCCGCAGGAAGGCCAAGTGTCTGACTCCTCCTTGACTTCTCTCTTGTTCAGTGAGCTCTTGCAGGTCAGGGGGAGGGGTGCACACGCGCTGCCTGGGCCTGGGACCAAGCTCCCTGTCTGGCCTCTCTCTCTCTTCTTTAGGGATTCCCTACTCTTGTGCCTTGGGATTTCCTGTGAATACCTGAAATCTCCCTTTTCCTCAGAAAAGTCACTTGGATTACAAACACACTCTGCCACGTGAATTCTTTTAGCATTGTGAGGCAAGAACCAAGGTCGCCCATGCCAGAAACCTATCAGGGGGAAGTGGGCCTATCAGTGAGAACTGGAAGAGAGGGACAGGTGTCCAGAAGTAAAGAATAAAGCAGGCCTTGGGGTCGTGTGCCCTCAAGACAAGCGCGGAGCAAAGGGAGAGACTGCCCATGCACGGCGACGCTGCCAGCAGGACCGTGCATGGATATGGACTCTGTTTGAGATTAGGCGGACGCAAGCGAAGGCACCTTTTGGAGACAACTTAGCAATGGGATCGCTTGTTGTGTCGTTTGAGTTGTTGTGAGGACCCTGAGAGGCAGAGGGGTTTTCACTTAAATAGTGGGAGCGCTGCTGTGTAGGTTATGAAGCCAGGTGAGGAAGAGGATGTTTCATAAATACTGAGTGTAGTAAGGTATGCCCCACCCACTGCCATCACGTCACTTCCAACTCATAGCACCCACTGGTACAGAGCAGAATTGTACATCTTTTTTGAAAGTTTAAAATCTCATAGTTTATTTAAATGGAACATATTTTAAAGTTAGACAAAGTGTTGTTTTATGTTTATGTTGCACGTATTTTTATTCTTTAAAATGGGCAATTTTATTGACCAATAATGCACATATATAATTCAAAGTTTTAACCATATTGGAAATAATTGTACAATCATTACCACGTGAATTTTAGCTCTCTTTTCATTCTTGTACTCATTTTTATTAGAAATGATAAATCCAGTTACTGTCTTTAAATTTACCTATCTGGTATTTACGAATAAAAAATATACAAAAGCAAAAAAACTCCCAAAAAACCAACAACAATAATAAAGATAAACCTCAATCAGAAAACAATAGAAGCCAGAGGAAATTTAAAATGGTGTAAAAGAGAACAAATGGAAACGTCTTACAATTTAACCTACCTACCGCATAGCTACATTAATCTACTTTGCAATGCACTCTGTCTGAAACAAGTCTATTCACATTCCTGGTGAATGAATGCTCAGAGGGGAATTCCTGGAGGCTTAACCCAGGTGGGGACCATGCGTATGGGCTGTGGTCTTTCACTGTCATGTATGTTCTTGTTGGTTGTCATGGAGGTGGTTCTGCCTCCTAGTGACCCTATGTCCAACCAAAGGAAACACCACCATCCTCAAAACTATTTCTGTGTTTCAACCCCTTGTTGCAGCCACTGTGTCAATCCATCTTGGAGAGCGTCCTCCTTGACTTTCCCAAGCATGTTGTCTTCTCCAGGGACGGTTCTCTTTTAATTCCATGTGCAAAATACGCAAGACCGAGAAGTTGCCCGTGGAACAGAACCAGGGAATAGAGTATGATTTAAAATCAGGAAAGGTGTGCAGCAGGGTGGTATCATTTCACCGTATTTAATCAATCTGTATGCTGAGTAATTCAAGAAGCTAGACTACTGGCAGAAAAATGTGGCATCAGGATTGGAGGAAGGCTTATTAACAACCTTTGATATGCAGATGACACAACTTGCTTGCTGAAAGACAAGAGGACTTGAAGCACTAACTGATGAAGATTAAGGAATGCAGTCTTCTGTTTAAATTAACACACAGTGTCAAAAAAATTCCACACATGGATCAATAAGTAACAGGTTGATAAATGGAGAAAAGATTGAAGTTATTAAGGATTTCCTCATGCTTGGATTCATAATCAATGCTCATGGAAACAACAATCACGGAATCAAGTGGTGGGTCACCTTGCGTAAGTCTCTCTAAAGTGTGGAAGACATGCATGTTGCTTTGAGACCGCAAGTGGGCCTCCTCCAAGCCATGTGATTGTCCATCCCCTCACATGCATGTACAATTCAGACAATGAATAAGAAAGACTGAAGAATTGAAACTATGATTTCGGTGAAGAATGTCGCAAGTAGTGTGACTGCCAGAAGAACACAACAAATCTGTCTTAATGGAAATAAAATCAGAATATGCCTTCGAAAATGTTATCAATAGAAGCTGGATCATGTGTGAGAAGATGAGAACTTCAGGATGACAGAAAAAAAAACACAACAAACACACTGCCCATGGTATTGACTCTGCCCAGAGCATCCCTAGGTTTTGCAAGAGACCAATCCCCTGCCAGGTCTGTGCCATGTTCATGATTGCTGCAACCCGTTGTCGGGACCACTATGTTCATTCATCTCATTAAGGGTCTTCCTCCGTTTTTGCTAATTCTCTACTTTAACAAACATGATGTTCTTTTCTGGGACTGACCCCTCTTGATAACATATGCAAAGTACTTGAGATAAAGTCTCACCTGCTTGCTTCTGGCTGTACTTATTCTAACACAAAATGGTTGCTTCCTATAGCGGTTTAGTATTCTGTGTCAAATCAAGAATTCAAAGACATTAGTCTTCTCGATTCCTTTTCTGTTGCCTAGGAACCATGTGTGAAACAGAAGAAAATGCTGCATGTCCTGCACCATCCTCAAAATCATCTATATATTGTTGCTGGGGAGTTTACTCATGGAGACTCAACATAACCTGCATTAGTCTTTTTCTCACAAGTGTTGCTATGTTCGACCCTATTTTTGCAGCCACTGTGTCAATCTCTCATAGATGCCTTCTTCCCCTTTTTCTCTGACTCTTTACGAAGTGCAAGTCCTTTCTCCTGGAACTCATCGCTCTGATCACATGTTCAACTTACTGGAAGCAAAGTGTCAACTGAGGGCATCCTGTCTGTACATTTCCACATGCAAAAAAAATTGTTTGTTTTTCTGGTAGTCTGTGATAATTTCAGCATTCTTCCGTAACTAGAGAATTCAAAGTATCCAATTCTTCTGTTTTCCTGATACATTTTCCAATGCTCATAGATGTATGAAGTCATTGAAAATACCATAGGTTGGGTCAGGGGGACCTTAGTCCTCAAAGTGGCTTCTTTGGTTTTTACCACTTAAAAAAAAAAAACTTTTATAGCCAATGATATAGGTCACTGGATATCCTGACTGCTGTGTACACAAGTAAAATTAAATCCTTAACAACTTCAGTGATTTCTCTATTGATCACAATGTTGTTTACTGACTCACTCGTGAGAACATTTTCTTTCTGTATCTTGAGGCTCTACTGAAGCCTCATCCTAAGTAAATGCTTTAAATTCATTTCTTTTCCCTTTAAGCAAGCAAAATTATATCATCTGCATATCACTCGTTGATAATCCTAATGCTTTTAAAATTCACACAGTCCAGAATAGTTATGATTTGCTCAGCACATAGACTGAATGAGTATAGTGGCTATATAAAACCCTGATGCACACCTTTCTTGATTTTATACCATTTATTATCCTGTGTTTTATTTGAATGGTTGCCTTGTAGGTCACATGCTGTTTCCATGTGAGCACTGGCATTCCCATTATTCCACATATCATCCAATATTTGTTATGTTCTGAAGTCAAATGCTTTTGAACAATCAATAAAACACCGGTTAAAATTTTCTAAATCTATCTGATATTGCTTATACCACACCCTCATCTCAATATAATGTGACTTTTTGATAATTCCCCATAAACGTACTGCTGCAACAACTTAAAAATGATCCTCAGCAAATTTAACTTGCATATGGTATTAGTCAATCATTTCCACACTTTATTACGTCACTTTTCTCTAAATGCACACAAATATGAATATCTTCCAGTTGGTTTGCTGTGTAGCTCTTCCCCATAGATAATTAAGCACTAAAAATGTTAGATTTGTTGAATGAAACATCTCATTTGGTAGTCTTAATTCATGGAGTCTTTTTTGATAACAATTTTAGTGCATCTTGGACTTCATCCTTTAATATATCATTTCGAACCTTATACTAACTCTTGAAACAGCTGAAAGTCTATCAATTGCTGTAGTATGGTAACTGTGTATTTCTTCCTTTTGCTGATTCCTGTATCATTTGATATTTTTCCCACAAAATCTTTCAATATTATAAATGAGTCAAGTAATTTCTTCAGTTATTTATGGTTTCGAAATGCCAAGTGTCTTCTTGCCTTTTAGGTTTCTAACGTCAGGTCTTTTCACATCTCACTTTACTTCTTTAGATTGTCTTTGTGAGACTTCCTTTGAAATTTTCTGTACAGATCTTTTACTTCATTTCTTTCATTCCCTTTGGATATGCTTTGTTCAAACACAAGTTTCAGAGTCTCTTCTGAAATCCACTTAATCTTTTCTGTCTTTTCTTCATGTATGATATCTTTTCTGTCAACTCACGACACATTTAGTCTTTTCTTAATGGTTCAATGCATCAAATCTCTTCTTGAGATCATCTCTGAATGCTAGTGGAATATGCTTGTCATACTTTGACTCTCATGGATGTGTGCCTTTAATACTTTGACGCTTATATTTGACTAGTTTTCCTATGCCTCGAATCGAGCTTTTTAATTAATGAATAGCTAGTATTCTCTTTAGTCAACCCCTGGTTTTGAACTGATTTATGATAATGAGCTTTTCCCTCATCTCTCTCTACAGATATAGTCAATTTGTTTCCTATGCATTTCATCGGGCAAGATTCACATGTAAATACGTTATTCTAAAAAGGTACTGATAGTGAAAAGGTTAATCTTATCAGGGGTCTCTAGTGTTGTTTCTGTCACCAAAAGCAGGCTGTCCCACTGCTGATCCTTCTTCCTTGTTTCCAAACATCACATTCTGGATAACATATTGATTCCAACTCTCTGTGAGACTTGGAAAACCTCGTCTCCCCACTTTGGTAAAAGAAGTCACTTTCTGCATAGCTTTGAAGCATTGTCAGATCAATTTCCAATCATCAGTAATTATCGATACAATTTGATTGCATCTTTGATAAATTTCAGATGACAGAATTTGTTTTTGAAAAACTGTAATTTATTCATCTTTGGCATTAGCGCTTGGTGCAAAAGCTTGAATTACACTAATGGGTTCAAACATAGCAAGGATTTGGAACATGGTTCCGGGCACACAATGTTTTGTTCAATGTATTGAGTGGGCCACTAAGAGTTGGAACCAACTTGGTAGCACTTAAAAATAATAACAACAACAAGGAGAAAACATCAGAGGTGTGAGTACAAATGGAAAGAGAGAGCATCAATAACTTGAAGGTCTTGGCGAGACTGAAGAATACTAGATTTGAAATTCCCAAGGAAGGAATGTGAATATAAAGGAGGTAGTCATTGTATAGCTGGATTCTTCAAAATTAGAATGTGTAATTATTTGTGTTAGTCTGGGTTGACTAAAGAAACAATTTCATAGACACTCATATGTGTATAAGAAAGAACTTTTATAAAGAGTAATCATACATTAAGAAAACATCCCAGCCCAGGCTATATCAAGTCCATATATCCAATTATAACTACATGTCTGATACCAGCCCATAAATTCCTCTTGAGACTCATGCAATACATGCAGGAAGATCACAGACCAGTGGGTGGAAAGTCTTGTGGATCCAGAGGCAGTGGAAGCATCTCAGTGCTAGCAGGGGTTTCCATGTGGCTCCTCCAGATCTGTGGTTCTGATTCCATCAGCATAGCTCCATGAGTATAGTTGACAGGAAGAGAAGCAGCAGCGAAAGTGTGGGTCTGACCTCCAGTGGGCTATTTATCTCTAGAGTACCTCCACATGAGATTATCATCTAGCTGCGACCTGATTGACAGGCTAACCTGCACCTCTTCACTCTTAATAGTCTCAAGTTGACACCAGATTATGTAACTACCACATCACTGTATTACAAAGGATAGGTCATGACCAAGTGAGTACATGGAAGAAGTATAGTAGAGGACCAGATTTTTGGAGGGGAATAAAAATCAATAGTTAAGAACTTATACTATTAATAGTATGTACCACTAATGAGTTTATTTGAGTTAAATCACCACATACTATGACACAGCTGGTATAGAGAGATATTCAGCAAGCTAGTTTAGGAGAGATTAATTAGGGGCAAAAGTTGACTATTGGAGTAATAGATTACATGGGATTTAAACCTGGGCATTTTTACGAAGAGAAGATAAAATAGTGTAGAAAATTTGTAAAAGGAACAAGAAGACATCCCTTCTTCAGATCACTGCTATGAGCGCTGAAAGGCAGTCACTGTCAGCGAGGTTCTAAGAGGAGCTGTAACAGACGTGGGGTGTGGGGTAAACGGTAGTACCACATAGAGTGAGACTTTAGATGCATGGACTTTGCATATATTTATTTAGCTGTAGTTTGGTTTACAGTATGGCCTTTAAGATTGTGATGAAATTTAAATGATATCTGGAATAAATGGAATATTGTCTCAGAAGATGGAATTTAAATCTTCCAAATTTTAGGCTCTATTCACACAGTAGTTCAATTTGCGGCAGTAAAAATAATTAGCCTGGAAGAAGAGTGTAGAGAGAACAAACGGAGGAATGAACAGACCAATGTTCTGAATAAAGTAATAAAGCAAAATCAAAGACACTGGGCTGCAGTCCCAGCCTTAACTCCATTTAGGTGTGGCTGTATTTCCATTGGCAAATTAAGGTAATTATCTGAATAATTAAATACCCACACAAAAGCTTTAGTCCAAATTAGCTGGATATTTTACATAAAAGAAGCTCTATTATGTATATAAAAGTCTATTATTGGAGTAATTTGGTCTACTTCGCTCAGTTTCCACAGACTAGTTACAGGTGATTTACCTTTTCAAAGCTGAAAATGGAACAAGTTAGAAATTTCTGCGAGGTTACTAGTACTGATGTTCTTACTTTCTACTTGGATTTTTCTTATTTCTAAAAAGATTATTTAAAAAATAATATGAAGGAGCAAACAGAATAACATGATTTTGATTAACGCATATATTTGTAAAGAAAACAGCACAGCGATGATTGCTTTTCCTCAAAGAGCTTTGCCCTGAAGCAGAATCCATATAGCTCGCACCCACTGTGTCCTGCAAGCTTTAGAATAAAATCAAAGGGGCAACAGCTGCCTAAGCAAAAGAATTGCCACCTATGTAACCACTCTAAAGAAATTCAGTAAGACATCTGTAAAGGGTGAGTGAAAACGTCAGCTCACTTGTAACAAGAGGTCGGTCAGCCATGCTACTCACTGCAATGATGTGATGACAGCCAGCTCCACCTTCAGCGGCACACACTGCTTAGAGCAAATGGAACCATCCCGAAGCAGGGTATCAGATGCTCATATTTCCCTTTGTTTTCAAAGACAATCCCACTGACAGTGATTATTGTCTAAGGATTGTAATCTAAAAAGCATTATATAGAAATATAAGAAATGTCACAGTGGGACTGACAAATGAGCTTTATTATGTCTTTGACAGTGGCACCAAGGGACATTTCATGGCAGAGTATGAATGTTACTCTAGCAACCAAAAGAATATTACAACTTTTCCACCTCAACATTCTCTCCCTCCCCCCGCCACATGCATGCAAAATTTTGAAGACACTTCAATAAAGAGTTTAAAAAGAAGATTTGGGAAGTCGGCCAGAAAAATATACTCAGCATAACGTTCCCTTCTGTAGAGTTGTCTTTGTGCTCAGAAGGTGGGAACGATGGCAGCTTCTCATCAGTGCCTTACAAAAGATGATACCTTAGTAAATGGATTCTTCTGGTGCATATTTTCTCAGCACACACCTAATATTCTGAAAATGTTATATTAAAGCATGTTGTTATTAGATGCCATCAATTCAGTTCCAACTGAGAGTGACCAGATGGACAACAGAACGAAACATTGCCCTGCCTTGTGCCAGCCTCACAATTGTCTTTGTGTTTGAGCACAGATGGTGGCCATTGATTTGGATATCCAAGATTTCCCAGGCTTTCATTTCTAGATACCAATAGCTCCCTCCATGGCCTTGACCTAAACCTTCACAACACTTACATTCCCTTTTTCTCAACCCAATTCCTCACAAAACTCAGAAAATTACTGACATGACAAAATTATTATGATGCTTGATGCAAAAGACAAATGTTAATTCCCTACATACAATAGAGGCTTTATGGGTTAGGTTTAGTCTCCTGTGAAAAGCTGGCTGGACTTGAGGTGGAAATGCATGTGTGCATGGATTATAACAGAGGTAAGCATGGATGCTGGGAAAGAGGGCCCTTTCACTATGTTAAGTTGTAATAATGAAATCCTAGGACCACTGGTACTGTCCCTTAGCCACATGGAAGATACCTTCATTGTAGGAGACAGTGAGATTACGCAACAAGCCGCAGAGCAGAGTCACTGGAGAGCAAGCACGTGATGAGTAGAAAATAATGCGTGAGTCCCTGGTTCAAAATGGACAAGAAATACAACCATTTTGAGCAATTGGGAGCGTGAGCCAGTGAATGAGTTTCCCTAATTCATTTGAGTAGTTTATGTCACAAATCAATGGAAGTTTCCTGAATAACACAGTAAGAGTGTATCTCTACAGTAAGCCAAATCATGGAAAATCACTTAAGCTTTTAAATATTGAAAACACCAGGTTAAAATGGGAAAGATGTACATTTAATATCCCCTTTAACCATCGAATAAGCTTTTTATTAATAATCAGAGCCCTAGTTCCTGAGTACTTGGTACAGACAGGTGCTCTGCTGGGAGCTTTACAACAACCCGTCCATGGCAACCCTACGAAAAGGAATTAGATCCATTTTATCAAAGTAAAGCTTTGAGAAATTATGTAACTTAAATAAGTATAAAATTCGGCAGGTACTGAGCAAAGCTAAGATTTGTACCTAACTGTCTGAAATATGGGCTTTTGACACCATGCCCTATAGGTGTGACCTGAGTCGGTATTGACTCAATGGCAAGGAGTTAACTGCTCAGTTACATTCGGAGTGGCAAGACAGCCTAAAAATAGGTGTGTGATCATTGAATTGATTGACCTTGTATCTGCCCAGCATTTGTCTTCGCTCGTCTAGTAGTAACAGAAATGAAAATAATAATATTCCATTTAGTGAATTTGAAGGTTTTATTTAAAACATAAAGCATAGCTACATAAATTGCTAAAGTTGTTATATATTAGTAAAAAGAAGTTTAGAAGATTATATCTGAAGCTAACATAATTCAATGTTCCACAATTGCTCCCGGTTGCCAGGAGTATGTGTGGTGAAGAATCATCTGGAACAGGACGAGGAAATGGAATGTGCAGCTAAAGGCCACCACGAACAATTGTTTCCTTTGCCATGAGATCAGAAGTAGATGGTGATGGGCTTCTGTAACTGAATATTTTGATAAAAGATTCTATAGAAGAATACCAATCAAAAGTATACAAATGCAGAACAGAAATTCAAAATCTCACGGAACCTGGTTTTCTTGGGCCATTGTAGATGGATTGACCACTGAAATTAATTAATATAATCTTTAAACCTTAAACTTGACACCCAATAACCCATTGAAATTGACTTTAAATCAAGCAATGCTGTTGTTGTTGCTAGGTGCCATCAAGTTGGATCTAAATCGTAGTGACTCTACCTAACGCAGAACGGAACACTGCCTGGTCTTGAACCGTCTTCACAGTGGTGTTATGTTTGTGTCCACTATTGAATCCCTTGTGTCAATCCTCCGCTGACTTAACACCGTTGATATATACCCTAATATGAACAAAACCAAGCAAAAAATAAGGAAAGGGTTGAAAACGAGGTCAGGTCCAGCATGAATCAGAGGGGGGAATGAAATGACAAAGTTTAACTGCCCAAGTCAGGTGTCTTAAGGTTTCTCATGGAGCTCAAACATATACAGAAAGCACACAAGGCCATTGGCCTCAAGGTCATTCTGACTTATGGCTGTTCTAGTCTTTTCTTCCAAGGCACAGCTGGGTGGGTTTGAACTGGGAACCTCTAGCACAAGTCACACCTACGTGATTTGTACCACCCAGGTACCTGAGACAACTGCAGAGATAGAATAGAAAGATAAAAACTGTATATAGATACAGAGAGAGAGAGAGAGAGAGAGAGAGAGAGAGAGATTTCCTCTGAAAGTATTACCCATTTAAGTGCATAATTAACCCGAGGATGATTTGAAAATAGGATTATACTAACAGCTCTAGTTGTTCACATTAACCTATAATAGTCACTTCATCTGGCATTTATCCATCAGAGAACCATATTATTGTGAAAAACGAAACTCTTTTGAAAATTAAAGGAGGTGCCATAAATAATTATTGTTAAAACCACAAGAAGAAACCAGGACATTGAGTAACTGTATTTGTTGAACATTTTGCACACAAAAACTGAGGTAAGCCCTGTGGAAGTAATTAAGACATCCATGAGTCTTTCAAAAATGGATTCCATAATTATTTGCATTGGTCATTATTACAAACCACGCTCTAGAATCATGTAATGTGCTCCCTCTATTTACTCAGTAAAATTGAATCTCATAATTACCATATGAGTCTAACCTTTGCAAAAACTTGAATACAGCAGCAAGTTTAACTAAGAAAATCTCCATTTCCCCTAAATTCCAGAGAAAACAGGTAGCAGATAAATAAATTCAAAGCATGTAAAGCGGGTTATGTCTCAGACACGGCAGCGAAATCAAAACCATGGAGGTGGTGATGGTGGCAAGTGGCGTCTGAATGAGAAGAGGCACAAAGAGGCTCCCCCAAGAGAAGGCACTTGACAAAAGACCCGCAGATCGTGAAGAGGTGAGCCATATGTGGGGTAGAGTACCCCAGACAGAGGGAACGCCTGTGGAGGCTTCTGGTTCACAGGGAGCCTATTAGGGTTTCCAAGGCTGTACATCTTCACAGGAGTGAATGACATCATCTTTCCCTGCAGCCAACAGCAGACTAGTCTGGCACAATTCTGAAATGAAAGAGCCCTGTTGGCCTAGTGTGTTAACCACCATGTCTACTAACCGCAAGATCTGTAGTTCAAAACCACAAGCTGCTTTCTGACGAGGCTTTTGCTCTCATGAAGATTTACAGCCTTGGGAATTCTAAGGAGCAATTCTTCTCTGTGAGTCAAAATGGACTTGACAGCAGGGAATGAAATTCTAAATTTGTTGGAAAAAATCAAATTTTTTATTATTCTATATAGATGTTTTAATATTTCAATTATATTAAAATTTACATTTCTAGAGAGTTCTCAAGCTTTTAGATTACACCATCATACCCTTTTCTGTGAATATGAACTGAGCCAATAATTTAAGTCGGAACATTTTCAAGGTCAAATATCAGAAACATAGTTCTGCATGACTAAAATGGAATGTGATAGTGTAGCATTCTTAGTGGACATGACCATGACTTTTTAAAAAGAGTACTTACAGGAGTATTTTAAATATTCCCACTGGGCTATGACACATTCACTCAAATTTTATAGGTGCAAAGCCAAACTCATTACCCTTTCCCGGATCAAATCTTCCCCAATACCTTTTCTGTTCCTAATCTGATTCATTGAAAGGCATTCTGTGTGGCAGCACGCAACTGGACAATTAATTAAGCTCCTTTCTGATCTCCCTAATTCTGCACACCCAACTGAACTGAAACTGTTAGTTTCGGTTTATGTTTTATTCCACTGTCAGAGTGACCTTCCCAGTATGCACATCTCATCAACCCAAGTGGCTTCAAGATGGCGGGCTTCGTGGTATACCACATGAAGCCTCATGAACAAAGTGGAGCTCACTTTGACATCCAACCATAATTTTAACCATGATCCACTCATGAATTAAACTCCCACTCTAATAAACTCACTTCCTGTAACTCCCATCTCCCTTGTGACCTTGGCACTTTTGAATATGCTATTCCTCTGCCAAGAATGCAAATGCAGGAAGACCCATTCAAGTCTCTACATAAATGCTACCTTGAAAGCATTCCCTTATCCTGTCCTCGCCCCAGGACTTCTCCCCGTGAACTTCATGAGTATTCCACGCTTGCAATAATCAAATTCACTAGTAACCGTTGCTTGCTTCCTTGTCCCCTCAGTAAATGACAGTGCTCAGCCCTGCGTCCTCCTTATGCTGAGCATGTTGCTGCGATGATTGTGTCATTGAGTCATCGTGTCACTGTAGCACTGAGGGACTTCCTCTTTTTCAGTGCACTTCTACTGCGCCACGCAGCATGTCTGTTTTCTAGGGACTGGTCTCTTCTGTCAACATGTGGAAAATATGTGAGATGAAGTCTTGCCAGCCTCAATTCTAGGGAGCATCTGGCCAAACTTCTTTCAAAACAAATGTGTTTGCTCTTATGACTATCAAGGGTAATTTCAATGTTTTTCTCCGGCACCAAAATTCAAATGTGTCCATTTGTGTTCTGTCTTCATTATTCAATGTCCAGCTTTCACGCGTATCTGAGGTCATGAAAACTTCACTGCTTGGGGCAGGCGCACCTTCGTTCTCACAGTGACAGGCATGCGCTTCCACACTTTAGAAAGGGGCTTGTGTGGCAGATGTACCTAATGCAATGCTCATTTTGATCTCTAGACTACTGCTTCTATGAGCGCTGGTTACATAGTCAAGCAAGATTAAATTCTCAGCAATTTCAATCTTATCTCTGTTTATGTTGATGTTACCTATTGGACTGTTTGTAAGGTTTACGTTTTCTTTACATTGTGCTATAATCCATATTGATGGCTGCAAGCCTTGGTCTTCGTTAGCAAAAGCTTCAAGTCCTCCTCCCTTTCAGTAAGCAAGCATTTGGCAAGTTGTCAATAAGATTTCCTCCCATCCGGACGTCTCTCTTTTGCTCATGTACTCCTGCTTCTCTGATTATGTGCTCAGGATACAGATTGAATAAGTATAGTGAGCAGATACAACCCTGAGCAGATACAACCCTTACTGACTTTTGAACCATGCAATATTCTCTAAGAAGCACCGTAATGGCATAGTGGGTATGTGTTGGGCCACTAACTGCCAGGTCATCAGTTCAAAACCACCAGTCCTCCTTGGGAGAAAGCTAAGGCTTTCTATTCCCATAAAGAGTTAGGGTCTCAGAAACCCATAGCAATAGCTCCACTCTGCCTACAGGGTTGGTATTAGTAGGGATCTGCTCAGTGGCAGTGAGTTTGCTTTGTTTTGTTTTTAGTGAATATTCCTTGTTTGACTAATTGCCTCTTGGTCTGTATACAGGTTCAAAATGAGCACAATGAAGTGTTCTGGGATTCCCATTCCTAAACTCATTCACCTGTAAATTTATAAATAGACCGTTGTGTGTTATGTTAATGATACTATATCAGTATAAGGTGTGTCTTATACCAACCACCTTTGAGAGATCGAAATAACAGGTTTGGTAGAGACACAGAAGCACACCGGGGATGAGGCCAAAGAATGGAAGCACAGAAGATTTAAAGGGAGAAGGACCTTCCCACATCCAGAAAGGAGAGAAAGCCTTCCCCTAGAGTTGGCAGCCTGAACTTAAACTTCTAATCTCTGAAACTGTGGGAAAGGAGCCGTAAAGCATGGGGGAGAGGATCCGATGACGCGCTCCTCTAAAGATAGCGCAGCTCCGTCTCAAACCGGTGCAAGTCTATCAGTAGGTTAAAGTAAAAAAAAAAAATACAGCAGCAACAGACTGTGAAAGAAGAGCATTTCTTGTCATTAAAGCCACCCGTCCGTGATGTTTGTTCTAGCAGCATTATAGAAGCCTAGAAGGGAGTTTCTGAGAGATGCGTGGTTATGTGGAGCAATGGTGAGAAGACGGTAACTGCAGAAAGAATGTTATGGACACACCACATCTTTGGAAGAGACATCCAAGACCATTTCCTTAGTTTTGCATCAAAAGCAGGAATTAGGGCATAAGAACAGCATTGGTGGAAAAAGATATCTTAAGGGTAGTAGCCCTGTTAGAGGATGTTAAGTGTTTATATTAACATACATCATCTTCATACATTGACATGACCATATTAAGACTCCTTTAGCCAGCAGAAATATAAGAGATTTTGCTGACACCTCCTTTAGGCAAAGTTTTCTTCTTTTTCTTAAAAAGTACATCATACAAGAGAATAGGGAAGAACGTAAGCAATCTCCTGTGATCTGTGGGAAACTACCATCCATCGTGCCCTGCTGCATTTGGAATGCGGATATCCAGGCTGATGTTTCAAAATGGTGCACAATGACTTCAAGAAATCCTGTGTATGCTTGCGGCATATTTACACATATAATTCACCATGTCTGTCCCCACCAAACGACCCATATAACTAAAAATAATTGAGGAAAGCCAGTTATATTATGTGTGAAATATGTGTGGCTTTTTTTCACATGCCCCTATCTGTGATAAATGTCTGCTAATCTAAGCAAATACTCTTAATCCCGTCTAGATTAAGACCTATTTGGTACCAGTTTAAAATTAAACTAAATGTTTGCTTTACATGTTGTGAAATGATTCCAAAATTGGAAGTTTCCTGGTAAAGAAAGGGGTTTCCCTCCCCCTAACCCCCAGTGATAAATAATTGAAAATGTGCTGGCATTAGGAAGTAAAATATGAGTTGAGGGCATTCAGAAAGGACGAGCAGAAAATATTTTGTGCCACTTCCACCTAGAAAGCTGTTATTGAATTCTTTCTTATTTAACTAAAGGGAGATCCAAGTGTTTATATTTAGGCCTAATGACAGTATATCCCTACACATTATATGGACATCGTCAGTCTTGTGCAAACTTTTGGGATTTTCAAAAAGAACAGGTGGTTCAAATATTACTGGGACGCTGATGGTCATTTTGTGTACTTCTACATTTAAAACATTGCTGTGCTGCCCATAAAGCGAGAGTCCACTCTGGGCGTAGCACTCCTACTTTAGTGCTGTCCTTTCCATGTGAGCAGAGATCGACTTTTGCCATCTCTTCCATTTACAATATTGTGTTGTTTTATATCATTTCCCCTCAGATATTTGGATGCCTGATAGGAAGACCTGACTTTATGGAACCTCAACAGGCCAATTATGTTTGAGCTCAGCAAATGTGTCAACCATTTAAATACAATACTATGTAGTATTGACACGCTGGTTGTTTCTTACCAATTCAATGCCACTTTTTTTTTTACTTAGTCGATTCATTATTTGTCTAGCTTGTCTATGGAAGTTTTTATTGTAACTTGCGTGGAGGCTTTCAGTAAAAATTGTTTTTCTGTTGTAGGATTTATAGACTTTTGTTTGGTTACATTGGTTACAATAATCTCCATGTAACTGTCCTCTGGCCACTCTGTAGATAGTCCATTTCCATTTGTCAAGCTGTGCTACGCCTCCCTAGCTTCTGAGCATTGCTTTGAGAGCAAATGCTGCCCTTTGGGTACCATATGTTTGCTTGTGTTGAAGGGTACATTCCGGATGCCTCCAATTCTGATGCCACACTCTTCTTTATATAATCAAATTTCCCTAATTATGGACTTCATTTACATATTGAATAGGTGTGGTAAGAGGATACACCCCTGACTCACACCTTTCCTTGTTGTCGACTATTCAGTATTCCCTGTTCTGTTTGCACAGCTGCCATTTGGTGGATGTCATAGTTCCACGGAAGCACAAAGAAGGGTTCTGGGATTCTCATTCTTCTCAAGGCTTGTTGTGGTCCACACAGTCCAATGCCTTGCACAGTCAGTGAACACAAGTCAGCATCTTTCTGGTCATCTCTGCTTCCAGTCAAGACCCATGTGGCATCAGCAATGAAATCCTTTGTTCAACATCCTCTTCTGACCTGTCAATGTACTGCTGCAACCATTGTTGGATGATCTTCAGCAGCATTTTACTTGCATGTGATACTAACGATACTGTTCTCTAATTGGAGCATTCTGTTGGGTTGCCTTTCTTCGGATTGGACATAAATATGGAGCTCTTCCAGTGATTTGGCCAGGCAGCATTCTTTCAAATTTCCAGGCACAGATGAGAAAGTGCTTCCAGTGCTTCCTCAACTTGTTGAAGCATTATGGAATACCATAAATTCCTGAAGCTTTGTTTTTGGTGAATGTTTTCAAGACAACTTGAACTTCCTCCTTCAGCACCCTTGGGTCTTACTCATATGCCACCTCCTGAAATGGTGAGTGGTCGACTGGTTCTTTTGGTGCAGTGGCTCTGTGTATTCCTTCCAGGTTACTCCAAGCTTCTTGCATCAGTCAGTATTTTCTCCTCCGAAATTTCAATAATGCAACATGAGTCTCAAACTTCTTGAGTTCTTTCAGTTTGAGGTACACCGAGTGTGTCCTTCCCTTTTGGTGTCCCAATTCTAAGTCTTTGCACATTTCATTATAATATTTTACTTTGTCTTCTGGAGTGCCCTGCAGAATGTTCTATTCAGCACTTTGACTTCGTTTCTGCCACATGCCTTTGCTATTCTATGATTATGAGCAAGTTTCAGAGTCTCTTCTGACATTTACTTTGATATTTCTTTTTTTTCCCCAAGCAATTTTTTTAGGACTTAATCCAGACATTATATGATTCCATATGATGTCCTCCCACAGCCCCTCTGGTCTTCCTTCAGCCATTAGTATTCAATGTATCAAATCTGTTCTTAAGATGATCTGGAAATTCATAAGGGCAGAGTCAAGGTTGTATTTTGGCTCTTGTGGATTTGGTTTCATCTTCTTCAGCTTCAACCAGAACTTACGTATGAGCAGGTAATGGTCTGTTCTGCGGTCAGTTTCTGACATGGTTTCAGCTACTGGTATTGAGCTTCTCTGTTTTTCTTCCCATACATGTAGTCTTTTTTATTTCTGTGAAATACATCTAGACAAGTCCATGTGGATATGTGCTCTTTGTGTTTTTTTTAAATAGTGCTTGCTATGAACAATTATTGACCTTTGAATTTCTATGCAGCAATCTCCAGCTTTGTTTCTATCACCAAGACCATATTTTCCAACTACTATTCCTTCCTCTTTGTTTCCAACGTTTGCATTCAAATTGCCAATAATTATTAATGCATCTTGATTGTATGTTTGATCAATTTCAGACTAAATAATTTGGTAGAACTCTTCAATAGCTTTATCACTAGCTGTGGTGATTGGTGCATTAATTTGAATAATAGTTGTGTTGATTGGTTTTCTTGAAGGCAGATAGATAGAATCTTGTCTCGGATAGTAATGCACTTCAAAATAGATCTTGAAATGGCCTTTTTTGTAATGAATGCAACACCATTCTTGGTTATGTATTTCCTAGAATAGTAGACCATGATTTCACATTCAAAATCATCAATACTGGTCCATTTTTAGCTCACTAATAACTAATATATCGAACTTTATGTATTTCATTTCATTTTGACATCTTCCAATTTTCCTAGTTTCATGCCTGTTGCATTCTAAGTTCTTATTATTAGTAGATTTCTGCAACTATTTCTTTTTACCTTGAATGGTGCCCAATCAAGAAAGGAAGACCCGAGTGGTCCATTTCCAAAGCCTTTGCTCTATTCACGTCACTGCTCTGAGAAAGGAGCTCCCCCTCAGGGAAATTGGGGGCCTTTCCAACTTAACAAGAACTGTACTTCATTTGGATTCATCATTAGCACTCACAGAAATGGCAGTTAAGAAATCAAAGGGTGCATGGCCTTGGACAAATGGGCTGCACAAACACTCTTTAGGTGAGATCATGTGAATTTGCAGCATGACCATCACACAGGGCCAAGTTAAAGTGTTAAAGGGTAAAATTGCCCCTTTGAGGACTCCCATGCACCTAATACATGCCAAGCTATTTTCCATTGTCTCATATAAATGTAGGTAGATGAGCAATAAAAAAGACTGATGAATTGATCCACTTGTATCATGGTGTTGGTCAAGAAAATTGCAATCACCATGGAGTACCAGAAGAAGAAACAAGTCTGTACAGCCAGGGAGCACCTTAAAAGCAAGGATGGCACGTGGCCTCAGGTACATGGGGCACGCTATCATTAGAGACCAGTGTCTGAGCAAAATCAGCATGTGTGGTAGAGAGCCAGTGGAAAAGGGGGAGATGCTCAGCGAGATGAACTGACACCATGTCCTTAACAATTGACTCAATCATAACAATTACGCACGACAGCACAGTATTTCATTCTGTTGTACACTGTGTTGCAATGAATGACAATTGATTTCATAGTTCCTAACAAAATTAATAACAAATCTATGCCCTTTGATTAAAAAGTATGCACCAAAGCACTTCGACATATCATTGGCTCTTTAAAGAATTGAAGGTATTTTGTACTTTGTGCATTGCCTTTCCTGGTCATTCTTCTCAGTTTCATCTTTTCCATTTCTATTTTGGTTTGTATTGTACCTATCTTTAGTTCTTCTCTAGATTGTTGTTGTAATTGTTACTGTCATTTTATGTGGTCTATTCTAACTCAATATGAGAGTAGAATTGCACGAGTGTGCTCCTTCTTGAAAGAATATTTTCAATAGAGAGAGATGCACGGTTATATGACTATGATAGATGGTTAAATGACGATGATCGTATAAAAATATACATTATCCTACATGTTGATGTATATTTGTTTATTAAAACTTTCACTTATAATTTTTCACTTACATTTCAGTTATAAATTTCATTACAAAAAGAAGAAAGAAGGGATGGAATGCAAAAATGGAAGAGTGGAAGGAAGGAAGGAAGGAAGGAAGAAAGGGAGGAAGGAAGAAAGGGAGGGAGGGAGGAGGGAGGGAAGAAGGAATGGAGAAAGGAAAAGTAGAGTAAGGGAAAGGAAAAGCAATATCTCCTTACTTCCTTGCTCGACAGCCAAATATTTTCGTGTAAAGGACACAGTGTACAGTGCTGAAAGTGCAAGATGAAGAGAAATTTCCAGTCAAAACAGACTTCTCATTTTCACTTCAGTGAAGAAGCTGTCCCACACACGAGTTTGCACTTGTCTATTTTATATTGTTTAATCACCATGCCACTGCTTGAAGCAGAAGCTGAAGAGGGGAAATGCCAATGACAAGGGGCAATTTTCAATGGCAAAGAGATACCCATGGTGACGACTGTCCCTCTCTTGTGGACCAGGCTGGGCCACGCACCAGGAAAGTGCTGAACGAGTGACGGAAAGCTGTCATGTATCCTCTCGTTCCAACATTTCTGCTCTGAGTGTGGCTGAGAGGGAGAGTCATAAGCACAGTCAACTGCCAGAAACTTCTTGTTGCCTCGCTGCCTATCTATTTGTCAGCTGGGTGACTTTTGTTTTCCATGTTTAATTGTTTTGTTTGCATTACCCTAGACTCATGGCAGTTTCTCAATATGACTTTGGAGAATCTTTGATGTTCACAACAGTGACAGTACCACGGAGATCTCAAGCTAAGAATGTAAGCCTGGGTCTAATGTGTTCTCCCTGCTTTCCTCCTACCTAATCGTCCTGCTTTTATATTAGGCCCTATCTGGATGCCTACTAAGGGAAATTCAGCTGCAGCACAACCCCCATCCGCCCCCCCCCCCAAAGGATTTCTCGTCAGAACTCTGATTTAACGTTTCCCGAAATTACACACACAATATGCAACCAGGCAACCCAATATAGCGGGTAACTCTGTTGACGCTCTGCTATTGCGAGAGACAGAGAACACTGGACCTGAACCTGCGTGGCCGTCTGTGGAATGGGCTCCATCAGAAAAAGGTAGGTCATCCCAACTGCACACTGTTTATTCACAGAGACGCTAAGAATGGAGTTGATCACGTCTGGGGATTCTTTGAGGAATAACGGTTAGGTACTGGCTGCTGAACACAAAGTGGGTAGTTCAAAACCATCAGCTGCTCATAGGGCAAAAGCCACGGCTTTCGACTCTGGTAGAGAACCAGTCTCAGAAACCCACAGGGGCAGCTCTACCTGTGGTACAGAGTCAATGTGAGTTAACATCGACTGAATGACAGCGAGGTTTTGAGTCCCAAAACGATATACTAAAATTTTATTTTATATGTACATTTGATATATAAATTCGGCATATATAATTATATACACAACAATATATTTGGTTAGCTAAAATTGTATATTATATATATATAAATTATATATAATTTAAGTATATATGTGTGTGCACTTCTTTTGAGTAATAGGACAGCAAGGGAGAATTCCCTACATGACGTGACAAGCGGATTTCATTGTCTTTGTATTTTGTGTGCTCATATATCTAAACATTTTTACAGGTAACTTGCTTTCTCTCTTATGAAAAATGTCACTTGGCTGTATTGGGGTCTTAAATATCTATGGTACAAACTGGCAGCTTAGTGTTTTCATTCAGCAGACAACAGACGAGCAAATCCCAGGGCTGAGGTATTGATCCGGCTGAGCTCACAGGCAGTATGTCCTTATGCTTCTGGTTCAGTAGCCTTGGATGTATGATACAAAAAAAAACAACAACTGCTGCATTCTTCAGAGTGTTTTTCCCTAGGGGCAGGAAAACCACAGTTGGAAAGATGCAAAGATATTTTACTGTATTCAACACTGAAAGGAACATTTTCAATAGATTTATTGATCTATAGAAGCTTAGTTGTTTTGTGTGTTTTATCTTGCTGTTTTTATTTTATATTATCATGCAGAAGGCCAAAAGAGTGACCATTTCATTAAAACTTCCTTTAAAAACCTTAACCTATCCATGAAAACCTAACCTCTTAAAAAAATGACGAAGGAGCTGGGAGTCAAGGAGCATGTATGGAGGTCTAGACAAAGACATGTACATGCAAATATACATATATGAGGATGGGGAAATAGATCTATGTGTCTATATTTATAGGTTTAGTATTAAGGTGGCGGAAGGACCTTGGGCCTCTACTCAAGCACTCCCTCAATGCATGAATATTTTGTTAAATTTGCACTCTATGATGCTCACTCTCCTGACACAACTGCTGAAGCCAAAGTGGGTGAACAAGTAAATGTGGTGAAGGAAGCTGATGTTGCCCGGCTATCAAAAGAGATAGTGACTGGGGTCTTAAAGGCTTGAAGATAAACAAGCAGCCATCTAGCTCAGAAGCAACAAAGCCCACATGGAAGAACACACCAGCCTGTGTGATCGAGTGGTCCCAAAGGGATCAGTTACCAGGCATCAAAGAACAAAATATCATATCATTGGCTGCACACCTCCATGATATGATCGCCAAAGACAAACTGGTGCATAAGCAAATGTGGCGAAGAAAGCTGATGGTGCCCGGCTATCAAAAGAGATAGTGTCTGGGGTCTTAAAGGCTTGAAGGTGAACAAGCAGCCATCTAGCTCAGAAGCAAAAAAGCCCACATGGAAGAAAAACACCAGCCAGTGCGATCACGAGGTGCCAAAGGGACCAAGTATAAGGCATCATGCACAAAAAAGATATATATATATATAAATATATATATATGTGTGTGTGTGTGTGTGTGTGTGTGTATACCATATTGAATGAAGGGGGAAGAGCAGAGTGGAGACCCAAGGCTCAAGTGTCGGCCACTGGAGATTCCCCTCATAGAGGGGTTTAGGAGAGATGGGTCAGTCAGAGTGCGAGGTAGTTCCGATGAAGAACACAGCTTTCCCCCAGATCCTGGATGCTTCCTCCCCCCAACTATCATAATCCGAATTCTACCTTGCAGGACTGGATAGGGCAGAGGTTGTACACTGGTGTCTATGGGGGCTGGAGACACAGGGAATCCAGGGTGGATGATACTTTCAGGACCAAGGGTGTGAGGGGCGATGCTGGGAGAGTGGAGGGTGAGTGGGTTGGAAAGGGGGAACTGATTACAAGGATCCACATGTGACCTCCTCCCTGGGAGATGGACGGCAGAGAAGGGGGGGAAGGGAAACTCTGGATAGGGCAAGATATGACAAAATAACAATCTGTGGATTATCAAGGGCTCATGAGGGAAGGGGGAGCGGGGAGGGAGGGAGAAAATAAGAGGACCTGATGCAAAGGGCTTAAGTGGAGAGCAAATGCTTTGAGAGTGATTAGGGCAAAGAATGTACAGGTGCGCTTTATACAATTGATGTATGTATAGGTGTGGATTGTGATAAGAGTTGTATGAGCCCCTAATAAAATGTAAAAAAAAAGAAAGAAAATGATTAGGGCAAAGAATGTACAGGTGCGCTTTATACAATTGATGTATGTATATGTATGGATTGTGACAAGAGTTGTATGAGCCCCTAATAAAATGTTTTTAAAAAGTCACTCAGGAAGTGAGAAGAAGCCATAATCTTTAAAAGAGTTTTCACAAAAAGTTATGATTACACTATTGTTTGCATCTTGACTTTGTGTTTCTTTTCCATAATTTATGTATCATATCATTTAAAATATGACACCTGTTTCTATTTTACATGAAAAATGAGGATGATCAGGGAAGATGTGGAGACAACATGTGGCACGGCTGAAAGCTGCAGGGGCCAAGGCCCTTCTGCATTAGTCAGCTCCCTTTTTAGAGACACCAATTGAAAATGTCCTAGAAGATGACCTGAATGTTCTGCTCTATGAAGTCATAAGTACTTTGAATTCCAATCAGAACCTGACCCAGACTCACAGTCTGAGTGATCATTGATTGACTAGATGGCCTCTCCATGGGTCAGTTTATTCAGTCTATCCACCTGCCTTGTAAAGTCATTGTGAGATTTGGATTTTTATAAGGATATAGAGGTATTCAGAGCCATGTCAGTGGATAGTAAGCACTCAAAATCATTGGTCCTTAATTTTCTTAGCACTAATGTATCAGTGGCAGTAATGGTATTGTCCTAAGAACATAGAACTAGAGTTCAAATTCAAACAAGTGGTACTCTTCAGAAGCATGTGTACTGCCTGACACATGTGAGGCACGTTTAGATATTGTCCTGGGCAAAGCTGTTCTTAGGTGCCATCAACTTGGCTCCAACTCGAAATAACCCTATTGAGTACAATTGACTGAAACACAGCCTGCTGCTGTACCACTCTCCGGTCCGCTCGTGTGTTTGATCCCATTTGTACATCAACCCAACCCAGTAAGGTCTTCCTCGACTAGAAAATGTAAATTCAAAACAATGAGGTATTAGTCCTTCCCTTGAAGAACTCACTCGATAAAATGACTTGGGAATAATGTTTTTGACACATGGAAAATAAGCATCAAATAAAGAATGAGCAAGCTCGGGGAGGACTGGCGGAGACTGAATGCGTGGAAAGCCGCCGCGATACCAGGCATTGTATGAGGAGGCAAAAATGATTTCTTTATCATTGTCATATGCAATTTCTCACTTCCATTTTTGTTGTTAGGAGGTATCAAATAGGTTCCAAACCAGGTCCACCCTATGTACAACACAAGGAAACACTGCACAGCCATGCCCCATCCTCACAAATGTTCCTATACCCAGAGCTCATTGTTGAAGCCAACATGTCACCCCACGTGCTTGAGGACTTTTTCTGGTTTTCTGCCCTCTGCTTTGCTAAGCATGATGTCCTTCAGGGGCTGGTCTCTCCTGACAATGTGTCCAAAGTATGTGAGGTGAAGTCTTGCCACCCTTGCCACTAAGAAGCACTCTGGCCATATCTCTTCCAAGCCAGAGCAATTTGTCCTTTTAGCAGTTCATAAGGCTTTCAAACTTTTCTACAACACCCCAATTTAAATGCACCAATTCTTCTTCAGTCTTCCCGATTTAGTGCTCAGCATTCACACGAATCTGGGGCAATAGAAAATCCATGGCCTGGGTCAGCCCAATATAACCTTGGCTTTGGTCAGCACACTGAAGGCTGCAATCCTTGATCTCCATCAGCACATGCTGCACATCCTCCTCACTTTCAGCAAGCAAATCTGGGTATTCCGCAGAGTGGGGTTTTTAAGAAACCTTGCTTCAATCTTGATGTAAGGTTCTTCTTCATTTCATCCAGCTTCTCTGATGATTTGCTCAGAGTAAAGATTAAATAAGTATAGTGAGAGGACATATGACGCACACCTTTCCTGGCTTTAAACCATGCATTTTTCCCTTGTGCTGCTTGCAAAACTGCACCTTCATCCAGGTACAAATTCTGAATCAGCACAATGACGTGTACTTGTTCCGTTCTTCTCAAGGTTATCCACCGTTTATTATATCCATACAGTTGAATACCTTTGCATCATCAATAAAACACAAGTAAACATCTTTCTGGAATCATCTGCTTTGAGCCAAGATCTCTGACATCAGCCAAGATAACTCCTGTTCCAACTCCTCTTCTGAATCCAGCCTGAATCTCTGGCAGCTCCCTATCAGTGGACTACTGCCACTGTTGTTGGATGATCTTCAGCAAAAGTTTATTGTGTGTGATACCAATGATCGATATTGTTGTGTAGTTTGAGCCTTCTGTTGGGTCACCTAGCTTTGGAATGGGCACACACGTGGAATTCTTCCACTCAGTGGCCTACGTAGCCCCCTTCCAAATTTCCTGGCACAGACGAGTAAGTGCTTCCAGAGCTTCTTTGTCTTTTTGATATATTCCATTCATTTCTGGAGTCTTGTTTTGGGTTAATGCATTCAGTACTGTTTGAACTTCTTCCTCCAGCACCTGGTTCTTGTACATATGCTACCTCCTGAACGCGGGGACTGTGGACACGTTCTTTTGGTACAGGGACAGTATTCTTTCCATCTTATCTTGATGTTTTCTACAGCATTCAGTAATTTGCCTGTAGAATCGTTCAACTTTGGAATCCAAAGCTTGACTATTTTCTTGAATTCTTTCCGTTTTAGGTGTACTAAGCATCCTTCCCTTTTGGGTTTCACATTCTATGTCCTTGCACATTCCCTTATAATACTTGGTTTTGTCTTCTCAAAGTGCCCTTTGAACTTTTCTATCCGGCTCCTTGATTTCATTCTTTCTTCCCTTTGCTTTAGCTACTCTGTGATTATCAACAAGTTTCAGAGTCTCATCTGACATTAATTAGTAGCAGGAAAAACTCACTACCACTGATTCCATTCCAACTCATGGTAACTCTCGTAAACTAAGTGGAACTCCATTTGAACTGCTCCTGTGAGTGTCTAAGATGGTAAGTTTTCAAAGGGGAGGAAACCTCTTATTCCTCTTGCAGAGTGTCTGGTGGTTTCAAAGTGCTGACCTCCCAGTTAGCTTTCCATCATATTAAACCACTACACCACCAGGGCTCAAGTAATACATTTTAAGTAATATGTAATGTTTGCCAGGTAATGAAAATTGTCTTTAAGAGTAATTAAATAAAATATTACAACAATAAAAATCAAAGCCAAACCATTTGCTATGCAGGGATTTCCACACAGGGTAACTCCATATTTGTCACAGTAGAATTGTGCTCTATTGTGCAATCGATATTTTGTAACTTAATAAAGAAATTCAATGTGAGGAAGGTCTTCATGGAAATAATACAATGACATCTGTCCTTGTAAGAAATGACACAGGACATTTTCCTCTAGCAGCAACCCCCATGTTCAATGGAAGCAGAGCTCAATCAATCCAGAAATCAATCTGTACAAAGCAAACAATTTGTGGACTACAGCTCAAAGTTGGACTATACTCACAAAAACTTCTTATCAGCCGTACCTCAAATTCTATGCCACTGAATAGCATTTTAATTGCATCACCTTATACTCCAGGGGAATGATTGGCAATGTTTTTCTTTTTGTTCCTTTTGTTTTTCATTTTTGGGTGTTTTTTATTGTTTTCTTACATTTTGTTGTTGTTCATGTTGATTTGGGGTTTTGTTTCAATCCTAGAGAAGAAGATGGATTCACGGATCCCACGTAACACTAGTCCCAGTCCAAGAACAGTTAGTTCTTAGAGCATGGCCCTGCTCAATGCTCACCTTCATGATGAGATTATTCAAGATAAAAGTGCCACAGCAAAGTATATTTAAGAAAGCAGATGGTGCCCAGCTATCAATTGGAATGATACCTGGGGTCTTAAAGGCTTGTATTCAAACACGCTGCCATCTAAGTGAAGCATCAACCAAGTCCACATCTTAGAAGCACACCAGCCTGTGTGAACCAAAGATGAAGATAATAAAATTCAAATACGATGAAGAGAAAAGTGTCAGAGCTTAAATTGTGAACACCCAATTTATAGAAGGCCATGGAGGACGGTGAGAGCCTAACATCCATCTACAGATGATCTAGTCAGATCAAGCCTCTGGCAGATCCCTTCTAACCACACACGAGGGACTCAAACACCTTTAGTATTCGTGTAACTATTATTTTAATTGTGGGGAAAATATGCATAACAAAACATTCTCCATTTTCACAACTTTTACATGTATAATTCAGTGCCATCGATTATACTCTTCATGTTGTACAGCCATTATTTATATCCTTTTCCAACATTTCAACATTATATCCCGTCCATTGCACTATTAACATAAATTCAATGTCCCTTAAGCAAATACTCTTCCTCCCTCACCCATGATAACCCATGATAAGAGATGGTCTTAAACTTGATTGTGGTGCACTAAACTGTGGTATCATATGTCACTTGGTCACTTGACCTCCTTCTTGTCCAACATGAATTTGATCCAGGCTCAAATATTTCTCACTTGTTCCATGCCAGAAATTTCTTCTATGGCTCTTTCAATATGGGTGGTGGTCTTGTCTTTCTTATTCTTTATTTTTGTCTTTATATTATTATTTTCTTTCTGCTTTGCTTTGTCTTTTTTTAATTATTTCTGTAAGGTTTTCCAAGTTTAATAAACACAAGATTGGATGCTGGCAATAACTGATGTGATGGCTGACAGGGAAGAGTGGGAGTGAGTAGGGTGAAAATAATTGGGGAGCAAACAATGAATGCAACAGTGGGGGAGGTAGCACTGATTGTGATGATGCATATACAACTCATTTCAAAGGTGACCTAACTATGGATTTATATCATATGTGAATAGTATATGAAGAAAACTAATAAGAAACCAAACTTGATCTATGGTTATCATGGGTGAGGGAGGAAGAGTATTTGCTTAAGGGACATTGAGGTTATCTTAATAGTGGAATGGACAGGATATAATGTTGAAATGTTGGAAAAGGATATAAATGATGGCTGTACAACATGAAGAGTATAATCGATGGCACTGAATTATACATGTAGAAGTTGTGAAAATGGAGAATGTTTTGTTATGTATATTTTCCCCACAATTAAAATAAGAGTTACATGAATAATAATGAGTATGAGCAAGAAGAAAATGTTCTAGAATGGATTGTGATGATGATTGTGAAACCCTTCTTGAGATGATTGAACTATTGAATTGAATGATATATGGATGAAGTGCCAATAAAACTGTTTTTTGAAAGTAATGACAGCGAACCATGCATGATATGAGCTATGAACTAGGAGAAGCTGATTCCAAGAAGGAATTGCAGGTAGAATGGCCCTAAACTGAAGAAGATTTGGGTTATTTCAGTAATGGCAAGATGACCAGTATGACTGTTGTTGTTAGATGTTCTGACTCCTAGTGACCTTCGTACAACAGAAACACAAACCACCCAGTCCTGCGCAATCCTCACCATTTTCCTAGGCTTGAGGCCGTTGTTTCAGCAAGTGTGTAAGTCCGTTTCACTGAAGACCTTCTTCTACTTCACTGCCTCTCTACTCTATCAAGTATGATAGCCTTCTCCAGGGACTGGTCTCTCCTGATAATATGCCCAACGTATATAAGATACGTTGTCTCACCATCTTTGCATCCAAGCAGGGTTGCGGCTGTATTTATTTCAGTATAGATTTGTTTGTCCTTTTGGCAGTACCTGGTACTTTCAATGTTCTTCACCAGCACTGCATTTTGCATGCCTGGCTTCATCTTCCTTCTTCCTGATTCAATGTCCAACTTTCACATGCTTAGGAGGCCATGGAAATGACCATGACTTGGACTTGGTGCACTTTGGTGCTTCCCAGCACTCTAAAGAGGTCATGTGCAGCAGATTTATCTAATACAACATATCTTTTGATTGCTTGGCTGCCACTTCCATGAGCACTGATTGAGGACCAAAGCAAGATAAGATCTTTGATAGCTTCAACTTTTCCTCCATTTTTTTTTTTTTTGAGAAGTTGACGATTTGTTAGTTGTGAAGATTTTGGTCTTCTTTACATTGAGTTGTAATCCATACTGAAGGCTGAAATTCTTTTGTTTTTCAAAACCATTTTATTGTGAGTTAATACAGATTATATACTATTCAATTGTTCAATCAAATCAAGCAGTATTGTATAATTGTAGCATCATAAGTTTCAAAACATTCTTTCCTTCCTGATCTCCTTGACATCAGCTCCCGTTTACTGCCCAATGTAGGTAGTTTATTGTGCCAACCTGGCCAATAAACACATGTGGGGTTAATTGAAAAGCAGAGGGATAAATGGCTCAGTGAATCTCCCCTTTCTAGTTCTCGGGTCTCTTGCTTTCTGATGGTTGGACCAGGGTGCAGGTGCCTTAGCCAGGTCCCTGCTTCAGCTGCCAAGGCTCACTTCCTGCAAGACATCCCTGAGGAGAAGCCACATGGACCTACCCTGATGCAGCCCTGGGTGCTGGAGCACCCATGGGGAGACCCCTGCAAGCGCTGAGATGTTTACACATTCACTGACTCGGCTCTCCTCCTGAAGTCGGCATCATTGCATGTGTTTTGTGTGATTAAGGAGGACATTGAGGATTGATGTTAGACATATGGGCTAATGTTGGATTTGTGGGTTTGGGCAGCACTGGATTGGGATGTTTTCTTGATGCACACTTAACCTATATATAAAACTCTCTCTTATACATGAGTTTCCGTAGATTTGGTTCTTTAAAGTACCCAGACTATCACACTAAACCCCACCACTACCACTCCCACTCCACAACCACCACCACCACCCAGAACCCCTCATTGTACTTGCTGTCATCAACCCTGGGTTTCATAGACTGAAGGACGGGAAATCATATAACAAAAATGCACGAGGGTAACCCCTGCCCCCCATGACATAACACATCTGAGATAAAAGGCAATATGAACACTCAGAAACCGAAAACATTGAAAACCAGATCAGGTCTAAAGTTCATCAGAAGGGGCATAAACTGACAAGGTTTCCACCACTCAAGTCAGGTCTATCCTTTTGATCATCTATAGTCCTCTGTCCAATGCCCTCTGTTTAGGAACCACGTTCCTCCCTTCCTCTGTTATGGATAGAGGGACATCACTGGAGACTTATTCCCAGTGTAAACCCCATACGAATATCTTGGGCTCCCACTGTCATCCCTAGTCTTCGGCAAACCGGATTCTCTATAGTAATCAGAAAGTGCTTCAAGTCCTCCTCACTTAAAGCAAGAGCATTCTTGTCACCTGCATATTTCAAGTTGTTAATAGCTTTCCTCCAATCCTGATGTCACATTCTTCTTCATACAAGCCAGCTTCTCTAATTGTTTGTCCAGCAGACAGATCGAATAGGAATGATGAGAGGAGACAATCCTGATGCACACCTTTCCTGATTTGAATGCAGTGTTTGTCACATATGGCCTTGCTGAAATAATTCTACTTTGAGTGCAATGGGTCTTCATTGGATAATTAAGAGAGAAAAATTGAATAAAAAGATATCACTTTCTATAAGACTGTTCTAACTGCTATATGAAAAACTGACATTGGTGTGTCATGACATGCCTTCTACCCTTCAAACTTTTCACCAATTCTGACACTAGTCATTCCTTTTATGCACACTGTACTTCATTGTTAGTTTGATAATTCATTGCAATAGGCACACAAAACCCACAGACAATTTTCACAACTATCGGGTTTATTAGGGAAACTAACAGATTACAATTCAAAATTAGAAATGCTCAAGATACAAGTCTTGTCCTCAGGGAGCTTGTTGTCAGTGGTGCCAACAGTCAGGCCTTTCTCTGGTCCGTGGCCGCTTAGTCATGTGACCCTTTGGTTCCACCCTGTTGGGGTAAGTGTTACAAATCTCCTGATCACTAACAATAAATGCCCAAGGGGACGCTACTTCCCCATAAATAATAATGCAAAGGTGCTAGGTCTAGCTCTGCAGGCCAGCAGATATAATCCCCCCAACTAAGTGCTGGGAGCACCTCACTCTGAAAGTGAGCCTTCAGCTGAAGGCATTCAACAGGGTGTGTTCTACAGGCTTGGCGTTCCACCACCTGATGGGTGCTCTTGGTTCTCTGTTGCCACGACCACTCTGGTGCCACAACACTCTGTCTGCTGGACTGAACGTGTTTATTGTGTAGGAATCTCAGGCTCTTATTTCTTCAAGGTAGTGTGAAGCCTTGATTCCTGTTTATGGCATGGCTCATTCTATACCCACTGGGCCAGCACAACTGGCCACTCTGCATTAGAGGCTCACGTTGTCACAATCACAATTACCCTGGTTAACAATCACTCGCAACTAAATCATAAAATCCTATCAAAATCTTCCCTCCCATTCTTATGCATTTTGTTGCTAACCTCATAGTCAGCAGTTTGAAACTGCAAGCCACTCCTTGGGAGAAAGAGGAGGTTTTCTACTGCCATAAGAAAATTGCAGCCTCAGAAACTCACAGAGGCTGTTCTAATCTGTTTCCATGGTCTCTAAGAGTTGAAATTGACTTGATGGCATTGAGTGAGATCATGAAAAGTGGAAATACACCTACTCTGCATGGTCGCAACCGGTTGTTTGGTGAGAATTACAAAAACTACACTGTATAAGCCATAGCAAGTAAGTCGTTACATCACAGGACTGATGCACACAGGATTGAGGCATATGAATCCACATGCACACAGGAAAAGGAAGTCCATGACTGATGCACATCAAGAGACATATACATACCTGCAGAACAGCAAGCCGAGCCAGCCCCAGGATACACTCCTGCAGAGCAGTAAGCATATAGAATGAGAAGTTGTCACTGATGAAGACCTTCAGAGATGAGTCCAGAGGATGGTCACCAAGTCAGCAACGACCTGCCAGGCAGCCTTTTATACGAAGCCTGAATTGAATATAGTCACACAAGTCCAGGACAGACGTAGTCAACAATCCAAGATGATTAGGGTAGCAGGAAACGAGGCTGCTGTTTCCATATTGGTAACTCAGTCATAAGCATTCCTTTGAGTGCACTGTACTTTGGTTTCGTCCATTTCTTGTATGTTTTTGAAAGGCACAATGAATTCAAATTTCTGAAACTGCCCTTAGCTGTATTTTCCTACCATCCACTCTACTGACCATGAATTTACTGTCAATACATGATGGGCATGCAAACTCTGGCAGAGAGAAATATGAATTCAGATTTAAAAAGAAAAAAATATTGGAGAAAGTCTCTTTTCTTGCAAATATAGACAGGTGCATGTCGAATATGATATCTAACATAATGGAAGGACTCTGACGGCAATAAGGTATAACTGAGTATCTGTCAGCCTGGCCGGGCTTGTTTGTTCACACTTCAGGCCAGTTTCATGAAAGGGAATAATAGAACTGTATTTTTCCATTTGTAGTGCTATAAAAAGGAAATGACATTTTTATTTGTTATATGAATAGTTTTGGATTTTTTTCTTCCTTTCTCTTGAAACCCGTTATTTATTTATTTATTATTTTGAGAACTTTTATAAATTTTATAAACTCACAGATTGCACTTTCAGTTGTCCTTTCACTTGTGCTGTATACTAAGAGGACTTGCAAAAAATCAATCCAGCCCAAATGTAAACAAAGAGTAAATACAAGTGCCAGGAGTCTGTTAAAATTCTACAAATGTGGTCACTACCCACTATGCTTTGCTTGAATTGGGCTCTTTGTGTCCCTGTTTCCCCTGGTCGTGGCCAAGTGCATTTTGCCTCTCAGTACTGCCCTGATGATCATACAATGGTGAGCATTCATTCCAGTGGCATGTGCAGAATAGGGTTCAAGGTCTTTTCATTGTTTCCTTGGGGTAACCATTCCAGGGACTTAGTGTACTTGTCCTTAAGGGTGAATATTCGGGGACTTTGACTCAATGGCTTTTCTGTCCTCCCGAAAAAAATTAATGTAGTCATTTTTCTTATTTCTTATACAGTCAGAGTATATGAAAATATAAAGCATTTTTAACTGTGCATTAGAAAAAAGAGAAAACATTATTTTAGCCCCTCCCCCCAATGCCCATAGATTTGAAGAATTAAGCTAGTATTTACTTTTATTATAATAATTGTGTAAGGGAAATTGAATTCAGAATCTGTATAGCATGATAAAGCAATTCCAAATAGCAGTTGTATCCATATTCATCACTCATCACCAAATGGGATTGTTTATAAATGTACCAGGAGACTACCAGAAAGGCCCTGTTGATTTACTTTACATAGATAAACAAGCTGCATAAAAAATGAAAGCACAATGCTTTCAGAATTGTAAGTGATTAAACATTAATGACTGTAAAGCTTAGTCAAACACTGAAAGTCTTAAAGTCTTCCACAGTACATCATGTTGAGTGTCAACGGATAAAACAGAATGCCAATATGAGTTGGAATGCTCTTGAAAGGAGTTAAGCTTTGTCAATAACTATAAATGTGCACATGCCAATATCTAGAAATCTATCCGTCTACACACTGGCTGTGGAGACTTCATTAGTTTGATCATATCAAAAAATATTCTGGACTTGGCTGCCATTGAGAAGCAAACCTGAAAGTGATTTTATATTCTCTCTGTATGTGTCATGTCTATAGATTATAACATCAATGTAGTTGAATATTTATTACGTACACTAAGAGGAGATATGAAGAGATGAGTAAACCAAGTTTTCATTTTCAATGACCACATCCGTTTGACTGCAGATACATGTTCATGGTCATACGGACCTGTTGGTCTGTTTGGCGAACATGGACGTTGGCTAGCTGCACGGTACAGCGCTCCACTTGTCATTCAAAGACTGGGGCTTCACTCTTTGCTCTGTTGTTCCTTAAGTCATACGACGTTACTTTAAAAGTCACTTAATTTTGGAGGGTCACTTATTACTGAATTAAGAAAGATGTCTCTCTTTTCAAATGCAAAGCTGTTCTATGGGATAGAGGAAACAGTGAATCAAAATGTACATTTGATAAACTGCATCACATTCATGAACGATATTCATAAGCCCAATATAAAATTGTAAGAAGATTGCAGATGAGAAATGCAAATAAGGGGTAAAACAAATCTTATTCACATAAAGGTACCAAGAATTCTAAAGGCTGTAACAACTCACACCAGAATACTTTGGAGGGAGAGGGGTTTGTCTTAATTAAAAGTTTATAATGGATAATGAAAGTTTTTAGTTAAAGCCACTCTCACTCATTGTTACTAATGAATGTTCTGGGCACTCAAAATGAGAACCTTTCAAAGACAATCTGAACTTGATATTATTTACTCACTTCTGTTAAACTACAATCGCAGGCATACTCACTGAACATCAGAAATCTCCTGTACGTGATTAAGAAAGAACTTTGAAATGAGATTACTGAGGACAAAAACATAGAGAGAGAATGACTGAAATCCAGTCTTTCCTAGCTGATGACAGTCCAAGCATCCTAGAAACTGTGAACTTACCTCATAATTTTATTTCTTAGGTAAATAATGAAATCGGCATTCTACGTTTGGCAGTCTCCACGTTTAAGAAATGTATAGTCAAATTCAACATTTTTTTATTCTAATTTGAGTTGTGGAATTCTGAGGCTCAGAGGAAAGCTATGGAGTACACTGCAGTGTAGTGATCATGTAGCCAAATACATTATTTCTTTTTTTATAGAGCGATCAGGGAATTATTGAAGTCCCCACCTCCCCCCGCCCCCACCCCATTGGAGAAAGATGAGACTAGCAGAGAAAGATGAGACTGGCAATGTCTATTAAGATTTAAAGTTTCAGAAATCCCACACATGCACAAGGAATCCACTATGTCCACAAGAAAGGTATTGCTATGGGTTCAACTGATGGCAATGGGTCTAGTTCTTTCGGTGGAGCTGAGGTGGGTCAGGGCAGAGAGTTCTCATTAGTTTTAGAGACAATCAAGTTCT
Organism: Tenrec ecaudatus; assembly: GCF_050624435.1. Classification (NCBI taxonomy): domain Eukaryota; kingdom Metazoa; phylum Chordata; class Mammalia; order Afrosoricida; family Tenrecidae; genus Tenrec; species Tenrec ecaudatus. Next base: position 91,962,261 of record NC_134531.1, read on the forward strand.
TTGATGATTATTAAAAAGTACTGTATCTTCTCTCCTTTACAACAATGTTATTTAGAAATCTTAAATAAATTTCACTTGCTTTAGGATCTTGAACCATTTTATAATAACTATTTTAAGAACTGCAGAAAAAGTAAATAAAGATGGGAGAAAGAGACTTCTGAGCTACTCAAGGGTATAGACAATCTCCCCAAATCATCCCTGACTTCTACATGGTAGATGCAAAGTAAGCTTGGTTAGAAAAAGTGAAGTTCATAGACGAGCCACCAACAAAATATCATCACTCTGGTTTTTCGCCTGCTGCTAAATGGTTCTTATAGCACTTGTAAGTTAAGGAGTCCCCATTAGATTTACTTGTGCACTCCAGTAGCCACTAGCAGGGCCCGAGTATCCTTCTTATTTCTACTACCGGTAGAGCCTAACCGTGTGGCCATTAGACCATGCTCATTTTTGTTTAAAGACAAATGCTAGTGTTCAAATATTGCTGTAAAATCAAATAATATCTTTGGCACTGCATTTGAAATAACAATCCACCTAAAGGCAAAATTCTCTTTTTCACATCACACTGTGAATCTCCATTTCATATTTCACACTTGTTCTGTGAACGGTTCTGTCCATAGACAGTGAGAGGACAGTGAGCACCTAATGGGTGCAGAACATGGAGGAGAAGGACAATGAAGGACACACCTGCCTGCTGGGGATACGAAGAAACTTTGGCCACAAAACACAGTCATTAAATACACAGTGTGTAGTCAATGAGGATGGAGGAGGTGGACTAGTGGGTGCACTTTCATACCCTAAGAGCATCTTCACTTCACCCTAGTGTATTTATTTAAAGTAAGCCATTCTCAGAAGGAAAAAAGATGTGCCATTTAGAAATACTATTTGGGAGTATCAGAGGGAGCTAAATCATATTGGTCTGAAGATCACAGAAATGTTATTTTACTGAGAGATTTTAGAGAACTGCTAAAAGAGGGCCCTGAATTATTTGGAATCTTGTGGCTATTTAGGATTAAAAGATTGTGTATGTGTGTGTGTGTGTGTGTGTGTGCACAAACATATATACACACACACACATATATACACACATATATATGTACAAACATACATACACACACACATATATATATATATATATACATGCAGAAGTTTATCTTAAAAGTAAATTGGAGAAAACCTTGCATGGGATCTTATACTTTGCAACAGCATGGAAATGCTAGTTCTTTGTGGAAAGTTGGCCGATTCACAATCCTACCACCACAGTGACACATTCAGCTTTCTAATAAATGAATATGTTATATTGTATCATACGAGATATGAGGGCAATGGCAGGGGTGCTGTGAATAAAGCATTAGGAACTAATTTTAAAATACTAGCATATTTACATCAGGTTTTATAGATCAGATCGTCTTGCATGAAAAACATAACACACAATAAAAGAAAAGACAAAACGCTGAGCTGGAAATGAGTACCTGGAGCACAATTTGCCTGAATGTAAGCAGACATGTGCCCACGTTAAAGAAGGCCCAAAGCAGTCTACATCGGGTGGCAAAAGGCGAGGAGTCACAGTACAAGTCCTCGCTTGTTTTAATCAAGCCCTGAAAATAAGGACGGGTTGTGCTTAATTGTTAAAGGGTGGTCAGAGAAAACCAAACCGAAAGAAGACGAGTTGCCATAATACAGGACCAAGACTCCATGTGACCCCAAAGCCTACGATATTGACTTACTACCTGGTAATATAAAGAAATACTTCGTCAATCCTAGATTTAGATTTAGATTTAGATTTTAATGACGCAACTTTGAATGCCACTATAAAAATGGTACATTATTTGGCCAATGCGAGTCCTCATCTTTTAGAGCAGCAAGTTTAAACCACTTTATATTGTAAAAGATGCAAAATTTCTCTGGCAACAAAGCCAAAACTCAAATTTCTAGTTCAATAAATCACATTCACTAGATTGTAGTCCTTTATACAAAGTAATGCCTTGGAATGAATTTGTTAAGTAATCATCCTAGAATTGAGCAACTTACTAAATATAATTCAAAGAAAGTTAAATTTAAGATACAAAATCTATGAAAAACTCATACCCAACTGTTCTAAGCTTTCTTATTAATTTTTCTTCAGATAAAATCGTATTTTCCTATTTTAAAAAATTATAAAGTTTCATGTAAGGAGACAGGTACTTTAAATTTAAAGAATCTTAAAGGAAATAAAATTATTTTAATGTGCATACCTATCTTGTTAACCAGCTCTACTAGCTGAAACACTCAATAAATCTTTATTGCTAATATTAATACTATAATTGATATTCAGATTACACAAAATAGATACATGAAAATCTACCTATGATGATATGGAACCATTTGCTCTATAGGCAAAGATTTCCATATTATAAGGAAATAAAATATTCCCAAATAATCTTTATATTCAATAAAAATTAATAAAATAATTTTACAAAATTATTTTTTTCATTTAGACAATAAATTGAGCTTCTAATGTGATGTCAAAGATTTGTATTATTTCTTATAATGTGAAATTAATTGTGATTTTATCTCAATATTAAAAATAATGAAGAGAAATAATATACCTTTGGAGAGATTTTTATTAGAATGTTGATTCTCAAACATAAGGAAAATCAATCTAGTTGTTTTGCTAAAGTGCGTTTGAAAACTGTTGTAATAATTAGGGGGGAAATGTGTCAATTCAAAGCCATTTAATTTAAATTTTAAAAGTCCCTCATATGTAAGCTTTCATTTAAAAATTGACTATTTTCTGACTGGTCATAATTTCAGCCAAAGGGGCTCACTCTTGCATCTAGGAAACCTAAGACAGGGTAGCTATAAAAAGCTCAGATTCTTAGGTTTTTTGGTTTTTGCTTTTTTTATGTCAAGTATTTCCGCCATTCTATTTCAGGGGGGAAAAAAGTTTGTTGGTTGTTTAGTCCAAATGTTTGATAAATTCTATATAACAAACAATGTCAAGCCACAAATAATGCCCAAGATCGACTTGAAGTGGAGATCAATGACTTCTTACATGGATTTGAAAGGAAGTGAGTCAAAGTAAAAAATATACAGGATTCTTTTCCAACATTACTTTCAAACAAACGCATATCTTCTGTGAGTAATACAGCCCAAAGCAGTCTCTTTTAAATCATCCATTCCAAAAGATAAAATACCTCCCCAACAACAAGCCTTTGACATCTGTGACACGGAGGACATGCAGAAGTCATTAAGGGTATCCCGGGGGGCTTTCAACAGTTGCTTCACTTTGGGGTGGGTGTGAGAAGGTTTAAAATTAAATTACTTTAAAATAAAGTTAGAGCGCTAAGCAATTTCCTGCCCAGACTCAGTAGGGTTTCCCGTGAGAAAAGACAGTGGGCAAAAAGCTCAGACAGACAGACAAACATATTTACCCCTAGGTGGAAGGTACAAATTAAATTAGCTTGCTACAAAGGGGAGATGTTTTCTCCTTCTGTTCAGATGTCATGGTAGTGAGGAAACATAGTCTGGGGCCAAGACAAACGCATTCATGGGAGCTACCATTCATCGTGATCCAAGGTCTAAACAGAACACATGAAAGGACAGCACTGGGGAAGGACTTCCGCTCCCTCGTTACCAAGGTGAAGCTTGCCGAGGAACATGGGAGCAGGGGCTGGGGAGCTTTCCAGAATGTTTTCATGTTGATGGAGCTGTCAGAGGATGTTATGAAGTTAATGACTGAGTCTGAAATTGCATCACTATAATTTGATTCCATATATCATAGAAAGAGCTGCATTTTATGGTGGATAGTCTGGTGTGTTTAAAGGTACATTGTGAACTTTCGTTCCCGGGGTAGCTGGAAACCAGGATAGGCGCTTCCAAAGAGTCAAGTATCTATTATAGTGCCTCATTAATATGCATGTTTTTGGCACTCAGTTTGGTTCAGCTGGTATGCTTTCCAGTATCTCATTCTTTATTTATATGAGACTGGGAGGTGTGACCTATGGAGCCAGTTGGCTGTCATGAATTGGAATATTCATTAAGTCTCATGAATTATGCATTAGAGTGCTTATAATACTGAGATCCACATTTGATCTAGCCAGAACTCTCGACTGCTTCCCATTTGATAGAACGATCCACATTTGGGTCAAACTATACATGTGTTCCACACACTGCAGAAGGAGGGCTCGTGTGTCTTCTACTCCGAAATGTGTAGCGATTTTCCAATTCACATCTGACCGCGTGGGTTTCTTTCTGTCTTTTTCTTTCCCCCCCTCATGTTTGAAGGGCGCAGCACGCATGGTACTCTTCTGGCACACTGGCTTGCATGGTATCTATTTGATTACTATTTCTATCCTCTCTGCCCTGGCCTACAAAAGTCGCCGCTGACTGGTGAGCGGGCTGGATTACAAAAGATGTGTGGCTGTCACCTGGTGATTCACATCTAAAAGCAATCTCAAATCTACAGAACGTAGAAAGCATTTTGGAGAATTTAGCTTCTCAGATCTAAACCAAGGGAAGGCTCTTACTTTTAACCCTGTCATTGTTTGTGGTTTTGTAATGGACGCATATCCAGGCCCCATGACCTGATTTGAACATTTTGCTGCTAAGAGTTTATCTACATATAAAAAGAATATTGATTAGCTAAACCTTCAATATATTAAGAATGTATGCATCAATATTTAATTCAAACTTTGTTGGAATCTTTTTGAATCAGAGCCTGAGAAGAACCAATCACGAGATAAGACCAACTGAAAGAGACAAATGTAATGTCTTGATCACACACCAAGTGGTAGAGGCATTTCACCTGTTATTTTTGTTATGACAAAAAGCTTCTCAAGGTAAAATTGCCTCCATCCAAATATATTTCATAAAGTAAAAAGAGAGTTTGGTTTCACATCCACCTCCAGCTTCTGATTTCCCTTCCCCGTAAGGATGTCTCTACTCTTTTTTCTTTTTTCTCAATATATGCTTGTATTGTCCTGTTCCGGGAAATAATTGTTATCAACCGAAGTTCGAAATAGAATTTGAATTGACTGCACTTTGTTTGCTACATTCTGGAAACCTGAACGAAAGAATCTGTAGTCAGTGCTACGAAAGGTCATGGGTGAGACCTGAGTCCAATGTCATTGTTTGCAGATTTCTTGGTGAAGAGATTAGCTGTCATTTATTTTCTCATCCCTAACTGAGGAGCTTTGGTGGTTCCCAGCAAGAGTGTGCTCTCTTCTCTTTCTTAGCCTGTCACATCCTTGTCAGTTCCAATAAAATTACTCACCTGCATTATGCAAATGAGGTTTTGTTCCGTCCAGCTCCCATGATTGTTCATCTGCACTACAGCTGAGAATTCTAGCAGACCCCTTGCTTACATTGTCTCATTCTAGGACGCCCTAGGTCAAGACCTTTCAACCTCAGAGCTTGACTTCTGCCACAGCCATCTGACAAATCGCCCAGGCCCGCACAAAAGCCGGCTGAGCTCCGGAGTAGCCGCCCTCTCTGCACACCACTGTTTCTCTGTTCAGACATCGGCTTCTCACTTTTCCTCTCCGTAATTAGACAAAGGGAGAAAAAGACATTTGTGTTTAAAGAATACTTTCATTTAGCACTGTGATAAATAGCTCCCCTCTACAAGAAGCTTGCAGTTCCAGTGCAGGACAGAAGCTTCCTTCACAAGGGCCTGGACAGCAAAGGCCGCCTGCCACAGGCTGTCCGGACCTCAGTCTCTCACACGCCGGCGGAAGGTCCACTGATGTCATCCACGCCCCAGAAAGGAGGCGCCACTAACCGTCCGTGTGAAGACCAGGCTGGTTGTAAACACTAGGATGTTGAGCTTATAGTGGAAATGTTTCTGGCAACATTTAGTGCAGGAAAACAAATGTGGAACAAAAATAGATGGTTATTTTGAAAAAGATTTCTAGTCACATTTTGAAAAATCGCCACACAAGTACTAAATTAAGATTATAATATGCCCAACTCCTCTTATCACCTTGAGAATGAAAGTGAATCAACAGAACGGTCAGTGATCTGACATGTGAGTGGCCCAAGACAAATCAGAAATAATTTGGAGGAACTTTGAGCATGCTCCTTTCAAAAATAACATGCAGCTTTATCATCTTGCAAAATGTAACTCTGGAAATTAGTGATTCCATTATTAATAATCATGGAAATTAATTGAGAATAACAGTGCTGACTTGTTTTCATAAGCTTCGTGTTTTTCCTTAATGTTGATTGTTCTATCCAGGAAGACATTTTGCCAAACCGTGATGCTATTGAAACTGCATATGACTCAACTGTTCAGGGTTTCAGTGGAGAAATGGTGTGTTGCCTTTCATGCTATGGCTGGTCTAGTTCCTTTGTCCACCATGAACACTAAATCAAATTGCACTCTCAAACCAGGCCAATTTATGCTTGGATGCCACACATGAATTAATAAGCCAACACATCCGCCTCTAATGTTTAAATTATGACAGAAGACTTTCTTCACAAATTAAGAGAAAGATAAACATGAAATGTGTGTGTATGTGTGTATGTGTGTATGTGTGTGTATGTGTGTGTGTATGTGTGTATGTGTGTGTATGTGTGTATGTGTGTGTGTATGTGTGTGTGTGTAGTAGAACCTAAGCTGGCGTCTTGCATTTCTTTCGTTTGTGAAGCACTGCATTTAGACTCACTGAACGTAGTCCCGTCTAACGACGCCACTATAAATGTTGGCAAAACAGCAATTTTTATGAAGCTCACGATAGAGAATTAACCTCACAAATGATTCCTACCAGTAGAGTCACAACAAAAATTCTCAGCAAAAATTAAATGTAGCGCAGGCGTTTAAAAGCCAGCATTAATTTGTATAAACATTTAGTGGTCCCTTCCTCTTCTTTGTGCCTGTGGGAGCTAAGAAAATATAAAAGAATAAGCATACTGGAGTTTATCTCCCAAATCAAAACAAAGTCCAAAGAAGAATCCATTTCATTGGGATTTTTACTGAACTCTTTGTGAGGGAATGGGACCTTCAGATGTTTCCCACCAGACCAGGCAGTCGGATACGCTTGAAATGATGTACCCTCAGGCCCTAAAGCCAGGATGCATGCCACTTCAGAGGTCTTTTCCAGCAGGAGGGAATGCGTTTAAGGAGACAAGGAAACCATGGGAACTCATTTGGTAAACCTTTAACTGATACAGTAGATGCTTAGTTCATAGTTTCCATTCATTCTGTGACTTGAACGGAGCAGAGGTGAAACTGCGGGTGCGTACTTGAAGATGAGTATCAGAACAGTCTTACAGCCCCACCACTTAAAGCAAAGTACGGCTTATTGTTAAAAGGTTTCTCCCCCCTCCCCACCTTTGGCAAATATGAAACAATGTCATATAAATACTAATAATGCACATAAAGCTAATGTATATAAATTCTCATCATAGTAGAAAACCCTGATGATTTTTAGTGTAAGTATATCTACCTCTGAACTAAAACAGTATGTTAATGTAACACTGAAGATTCCTGCAACTTCTCATGCTGAATGGATTGTCTGTGCTATAATTTCAATAAATGAAATTAAACATTTTCCATATTTTTTCTAAAATATACGATATATTTTTAAATGGTACCAGGAACCTGAGATCCATCCATCATGGCTGTCCATGTTACACATTCTAAAATTATTTTTGTGATTAAGGGAAGCATGTATTAGTTCACCTGAAGAAATCAACTACTATTTATAGTGAAATTTAAGTAATTTAATTCTAAAAAATACACATGAACAGATATATATATTTTTTAAATCCTTTGGAGGATGCCTTGTAGGAGAAGCCTCTTAAGACAGCACTCTATTTGCTCTTTGGGGAACTGCTAGGTTGTGGTCCACGGTTCCTGTGTCCTTCTACTCTCCCACCAGCCTGAGGTTTCCAGTCTCTCCACATCCTTGCTGACCCTTCAGTCCTTCTTTACTTCTGTTGTTGTTGGGATAGCCATCCTAACGATGTGACTGCTTCACTCAATCTTAAGCACACATTGGATTTTTCCACTTAAGTTGTGCCAGAAAAATGTCTATTTTCACTGGTGAATTTTGCTCACTTGATTTTTTTTTCTCTCTTGATTACAAAGAAAAAATGGTTTAATTTTTTACTTTATATGATCTCTTGCAAATGAAGTTCCATCTAATTCAGATACAAATGTAGAGTAATTTTATTTATTCATTAAAAGGCCATTTTCTTAAAGTCAAAAAATACATAACAGTACATTTAAAAACAAAGCATTACTACTAGGGTTCCAATTCCAACATACACAGATTTATTCCAAACAAATTGTGTTTAAATATGTTTCTAGGAGCAGCGAATTCTGCAGATAAATTTTCTCAGTAATAAATGTGTCTTAGTCTCCTTAGTGTGAATTAAAAAAAAAATCCAAGCAGAACTTCTGAGGTGCATTTAACTCAAAGAAGAGAGGTAAGCTAGGAAGGTGATAGTGACTATTTTTGTGATTCCAACGGGTAATTAAAGGATGCACGACCATCACTGGAGCTTATTAGGAAGAAATATTTTAAAAATTGAAAATCGCATGGTGCTAAAGGCCAGGGAAGTTGCCCCTAACCACTTTCCCCATCATTTCAATATACCTGCTCATTCTTGGTGTATACAAATTTCATTCGGAAACTTTATCTTATCCATCTGAAATAGTTAAAGTCTATTGTGCCAACCTGGCTGATAAACACATGTGGAGTTAATTGAAGGGCAGAGAGAGAAATGGCTCCGTGAGTCTCACTTTTCTTGTTCTCGGGTCCCTTTCTTTCTGATGGTTGGACCAGGGTGCAGCTGCCTTAGGCAATTCCCTGCTTCAGCTGGCAAGGCTCACTTCTTTCAAGACATCCCTGAGGAGAAGCCACATGGACCTACCCTGATGCAGACCTTGGTGCTGGAGCAGACGTGTGGAGACCGCTGCCAGCGCTGAGACGCCTACACACTCACTGACTCGGCTTTCCTCCTGTAGTCGGTATCATAGTGTGTGTTCTGTGAGATGGAGGAGAACTTTATGGATTGGTGTGGTAGTCACCTAATCTGGAGTCAATTTAAGGATTAAGAGTGTAGGAGTGGAGCCTAGGCTGTCAATCTGGAGATAGCCAATGAGACTTTTGTGGGCATGGCTTTCTCCTGAGAATTCTGGGAAGTCTGGTACTTCCTCCTTAGAGGCAGAAGACACCTCTCTCTCTTTCTGCTACTCCCTGGGAGACATTGCAAAAGCCAAGCCACATGGATGCAACTGGACCTCAGAAGCTGGAGAAGCCAGAGACTCCTGCCAGTGCTGAGATGTTTCCAATGACACTGGATTCAAAGACTTTCTACCCACTGGCCTGTGATCTTCTACATTCGGTGTCATTGCTTATGTTTCATGAGTCTGAAGAGGACTTTGTAGATTGGTATTGGAAAAATGGGCTAATATTGTACTTAGCGACTTGATCTGGACTGGGCTTGGATGCTTTCTCAATGTTCAATTGCTCTTGTATATAAATATATTTCTTATACACATATGTGTGTCCATGGATTTGTTTCTCTAGTCTACCCAGACTAACACAATTGGTATTGGACATATGGGCTAATGTTGGACTTGTGAGCTTGAGCAGCACTGGGTTGGGATATTTTCTTGATGTGCACTTACCCTTTATATAAAACTCTGTCTTATACATATGAGTTTCTGTAGATTTGTTTCTCTAATGTACCTAGACTAACACACCATTCCTACAGCTGAGTAAACCATCAGAGAATCTGACTTATAAGAAGAAGAATGCGGCATCAGGGTTGGAGGAAGGCTAAGTAACATGTGATATGAACACGACACAATCTTGTTTGCTGAAAGTAAGCAGGGCTTGAAGCACTTGCTACTGAAGATCAAGGATTGCAGGCTTCACTATGGATTACAACTCAATTAAAGAAGACCCAACTCCTTAAAACTAGATCAAAAGGTATCATGACAGATAGAGAAAACATTGATGCTGTCTAGCTTGGATCCACAATCAATGCTCATGGAAGCAGTAGTCAAAAGTTGAATGGACAAGTTGCATTGGGGAAGCCTGTTATACAAGACCTCTTTAGAATATTAAAAAGCAAAGATGCTCCTTTGAGGACTATGACGCACCTGACTTTATCCATGCTATTTTCAATTGCCTCATATGCATGTGAAAGGTGGACATTGAATAAGAAAGAGCAAAGAAGAATGCGCGCATTTGAATTGTGGTGCTGGAGAAGACTATTGAAAGTACCATGGACTACTAGAAGGAGAAACTGATCTGTCTTGGACAAAGTATGACCTGAGTGCACCTTACAGGCAAGGATGACAAGACTTACATACTTGTAATATTGTCAGGAGAGACCAGTCCCTGCAGAAGGACCACATGCTTGGCAAAGTGGCATGACAGCACAAAAGAGGAAGGCCTTCAATGAGCTGAATTTACACAGTGACGGCACCACTGGGCTCAGGCATGGGGATGGTGCAGGACAGCTCAGCGATTCCTTCTGTTGTGTGTAGAACCCCCTCACAACAACAACAGCAACAACAACAACATTCGACAGCCCTAATCTCTTGCCCCTTCAGATTTTATTTTGTTCTTCAAACTCGAGGAACATTTAAAAGAAACACAATTGTAGGCACTTAAAGATGCTAAAACTACCAGCACTTGGACTTGGTATAAATTAAAGGTCACAGAATTCTTAAAGGAAGAGTTTAATAAAATCAAAACAGGGTCAATATTCCCCTGTAGATTTCTGGAAGTGTAACTCTTAATGGAGCACGAAGCTTCAGCTCTCCCCTTGTGCAACCACTGCACCACCAGGGCTCCAGAGGGAAGGGTTAGTGAGATGAAAGGGCCAGGTTCAGAATTGGATAGGCAAAGATGAAGGATATATTAAGAAACAGTAGCTTCACATTTTTACATTTTGCTTAATAAAGGTTTCTATGACTTTGTAACAGTTTTTTATTTACCTTTGTATTCCTTTCAAGAATTTCAAATATTCTCAAAGTTTGTGGATAGTTGTTCTTTTTTTCTTTAATTGGGTACCTCTTGGATGTGATTGATGCCTGCTTTTAAGAAGCAAAAAGTCAAAAATATAAATAAGAATAATATACAAAATAATCATAAAACACAGATAATAGCTCATGTGATATATAAGCAATGCTAAACAATGCAAAAGGAACAAAGCGATTCTTTAAAACGATGATTATTAAGACACATGATAAATAGGATATGTATCTATCATTGATTATGAAATTAAGCCTTTTTTATTAAATCATTTTATTGGGGTGCATACAACTCTTATCACAATCCATACATACATCAATTGTGTAAAGCACACTTATACATTCGTTGCCCTCATCGTTCTCAAAATTCGCCTTCTGCTTGGGTTCCTGGAACCAGCTCATTTTCCTTTTTTCCCTCCCCTGACTCCCCACTCCCCCCTCCCTCATGAACCCTTAATAATTTATAAATTATTATTTTATCTTAATTTACACTGCACGGTGTCTCCTTTCATCCACTTTTCTGTTGCCCAACCCCCAGAGAGAAGGTCCCTGTGATCGATTCCTCCTTTCTACTCCCCCTTCCCTCCCGGTGTCGCCACTCTCCCCAATGGTCCTGAGAGGTTCATCGGTCCTAGATTGCCTGTGTTTTCAGTTTCCATCTGTACCGCTGTGCATCCTCTGGTCTAACCAGGTTTGCAAGGTAGAATTGGGATCTTTATAGTTGGGGGAGGAAGCGCTTAAAACTAGTAGTCGGTTGTGAGTTTCATTATTGCTACACTGAACCCTGAGTGACTCATCTCCTCCCCACTACCCCTCTGCAAGGGATGTCCAGTTATCTACAGATGGGCATTGGGTCCCCATCATGTGCTCCCCTCCTTCACGATGATATGATTTTTTTTACCCCCAACTTTGGTGCTTGAAACCTGGTCCCCTTGCCCCTTCATGATCACACATGTAGGTATGCTGCTTCCATGTGGGCTTTGTTACTTTGGGGCTAGATGGCCACTTGTTTGCTTTCATGCCTTTAAGTCCCCAGACACTCCCAGTGTTTTGCATCAGTGTGGTTGGGTCAACTCAGTAACACATCCCCAATGTGTCTCTGGTGCTGTCCCATGTAGGGCCATGGGTCAGTGCATGATGTCACATCTTGCAGTAGGGCCGGCTATATGGTCCTCTGTGTATTTTGGACCTCTGAGCCAGGCTATCGTCCTCTGAGCTTGGTGGTCCCAGGTGGTCCCTTCTTCCTCCTTCCTTTGCTTCAGCTTCCTTCTGGGTGTGGTGTGGTAGGTCAGTTTCTTTCCCACAGCAAATGATCTATTTTCATTTTCTGTGGTACTCCCTTAGATGGTAGGGGTCAGGTTAATTCTAGTTAGGGCCGGCGTAAGGTCCACTCTGTTTGTAGATTCCTCCACACGATAAGTGGCCCTCCTGGTTTGACATGTCATGGGGGGGACTGTATGCATGTTCCAGTTCTGTGGGGACACAACCAATACTCTCCCCCTGGGTGGGTTAGTGCCCTGTTCCCCCTGTGCCATCACTCAGTTTCTTCCTACCCGGCTTCTCCCTCCACCTGCCCCACTTCCCTTTCCTTATGTTGGAATCTCATGTACCTGCCTAGGTGTGGCCTGCCCTCCCTCCTATTATCTATGTTTCCACCCATTTATGGCGAGATAGGTGTTTATTCTTCTATTCCTGACGTACTCATTGTACTTACCTCAGGGGACTCATGTTATACCTGTCCTTTTGAGTTTGGCTTACCTCGCTGAACATGATTCCTTCTGGCTCTTCCCACAAAATGACGTGTTTCATGTGATCATCCATGCTTTTCAGTGCTGCATAATACTCCGTCATATGTATGTAACAGAGTTTACTAATCCACTCATCTATCGATGGAAACTTAGGCTTTTTCCAAATCTTTGCGATTGTGAAATGTGCTGCAATAAACATTGAAGCGCAGATGATTGGTCATGTTTTATTTGTTGCTTCCACCGGGTATATGCCCAGTAGAAGGATGGCTGGGTCATAAGGTAGATCAATTTCCATTTTCTTTAAGTATCATCAGATTGTTTTCCACAGTGGCTGTACAAATCTACACGACCACCAGCAGTGGAGGAGAGAGTTCCTACTTCACCACAGCCCCTCCAACACTTCTTGTTCTCTGATTTGCTGATTTGGGCTAGCCTCAGGGGTGTTAGGTGGTATCTCATGGTTGTTTTGATTTGCATTTCTCTTATGGCTAATGACCTGGCACACTTTCTCATATGCTGATTGGCCATATTAGTCTCCTCCCTAGTGAAAGTTCTCTTTTTGCAGGTCATGTTGGTGTTGTAGATTTTAGGAATGAGCCCTTTGTCCAATGTGTCATTACTACTATCCTCTCCCAGTCTGTGGGCTGTAATGTCACCCCCTTGGTGAAGTCTTTCGAGGTGCACAGGTGCTTTAGTCTTATTAAATCCCATTTGTCGATTGCCAGTTCACTTGTGTGTGTACCCTTCCCTATTGCAGTGAGCCTATGAGCTCCCTGGGCCAGTGCTCTGAGGTTAGTCCCAATTCCTTCTTAGATGGTCCTGGGTTTAACTTCTAGGTCTGTGATCTACCTTGAGTTTATTCTTGTGCATGGGTAAGGTAAACATCTTTTTTTTTCCTTTTTTTACATTTTATTAGGGACTCATACAACTCTTATCACAATCCTTACATATACATACATCAATTGTATAAAGCACATCCATACATTCCCTGCCCCAATCATTCTCAAGGCATTTGCTCTCCACTTAAGCCCCTTGCATCAGGTCCTCTTATTTTTTTCCCCTCCCTCCCCTTTCCCCCCTCCCTCATGTGCCCTTGGTAATTTATACATCGTTATTTTGTCATATCTTGCCCCATCTGGAGTCTCCCTTCCCCCCTTCTCTGCTGTCCCTCTCCCAGGGAAGAGGTCACATGTGGATCCTTGTAATCAGTTCCCCCTTTCCAACCCACTCACCCTCCACTCTCCCAGCATCATCCCTCACACCCTTGGTCCTGAAGGTATCATCCACCCTGGATTCCCTGTACCTCCAGCCCTCATATGTACCAGCGTACAGCCTCTGTCCTATCCAGCCCTGCAAGGTAGAATTCGGATCACGGTAGTTGGGGGGAGGAAGCATCCAGGATCTGGGGGAAAGCTGTGTTCTTCATCGGTACTACCTCGCACCCTAATTAACCCATCTCCTCTCCTAAACGCCTCTATGAGGGGCTCTCCATTGGCCGACACTTGGGCCTTGGGTCTCCACTCTGCACTTCCCCCTTCATTTAATATGGTATATATACATATACATATATAAGGTAAACATCTTTTTTCATCATTCTGCATGTGGATTTCCATTGTTTCCAGCACAACTTGTTAAAAAGGGCATCTGCTTCCCACTTGATGGTTTTGAGACCCATGTCGAAGATCAGTTGTCTATATGCTGATGGTTTTATTCTTGGGCTTTGTTCTTTCCCATTGGTCTGAGTGTCTGCCATTATGCCAGTGGCACGCTGTTTTGACCACTGTAGCTGTGGAACAGGCATTAAATTCAGGTAAAGCGAACCTTCCAACTGTGTCCTTCTTCTTGAGGCATTCTCTGCTAATTCTGGATTTCTTCCCTCTCCATATGAAATTGGTGGCCAGTTGTTCCAATTCATTGAAGAAGGTTGATGGTATTTGAAATGGTATGGCATTGAGCTTGTAAAGTACTTTAGGTAGGACTGTCATCTTTACTATGTCATACGTTATGTCATACTATGTTAAGACTTCCAATCCACTCTCAGGGGATGTTCTTCCATTTGAAGAGGTCGCTTTTGGTTTCCTGTAGTAGGGCTTGTAGTTTTCCTTGTAAAGGTCTTTAGTATTTTTTGTTAAATATATTCCTAGGTATTTCAGTTTGTTCTTAGCTACAGTGAAGGGTACTTCCTTCTTATTCCCCTTTTCCATGGTCCTGTCCGATGTGTATAGAAAACCTACCAACTTCTGTTTATTGATCTTGTATCCTGCTACTCTTCCATATTCCTCTATCCCTGTAAGTACTCCAGCTGTGGAGCTTTAGGGGTTTTCAATGTACAGGATCATGTCGTCTGCAAATAGCAATCGTTTCACCTCCTCTTCTCACATTTGAATCCCTTTGATGTCCTTCTGCTCTCCTGTGTTGTCAGCCATAACTTCCAAAATGATATTTAATAGAAGTGGGGATACAGTGCATCCTTGTCCTGTACCGTTCTTCAGTGGGATTATTTTTGTCTTTTCTCCATTGACTATGATGTTGGCCGTTGGTCTTTCATAGATAGCTTGAATCAGCTTGAGGAACTTACCTTCCAATCCTATCTTCATAAGTGTCTTATTTAGGAATGGGTGTTGGATGTTGTCAAATGCTTTTTCTGCTTCTATGGATACTATCATATGGTTTTAGCCTTTTTCTTCTCATTGTGGTGTATAATATTAATGGATTTTCAGATATTAAAACATCCCTGCATCCTTGAAATAAACCCTACCTGGTCGTGGTGAATGATATGTTTTATAAGCTTTTGTATTCTATTGGCAAATATTTTGTTAAGGCTTTTTGCACCTATGTTCATTAGAGATATTGGTCTATAATTCTCTATACCTGTGGGGTCTTTCCCTGTTTGGGTATCAAAGTAATACTGGCTTCGTAAAATAAATTTGAGAGTTTGCCATTCTCTTCTGTGTTATGGAATACTTTGTGGAGGATCGGTGTCAAATCTTCCTTGAATGTTTGGTACAATTCCGCTGTGAAACCATCTGGTCCTGGGGCTTTTTCTGTTGGTAGATTTTTGATGACCCTCTCTATTTCTTCTTTCACTATGAGTTTATTGAGGTTCTTGATCTCTGTCTGAGATAATCTAGGGAGAGACTGTTTTTCCAAATATTTATCCATGTCTTCCATGTTTCTGAATTCATTAGAATACAGACCTTCATAGTACTTTGTGGTTATCATTTTTATCTCCTTGGGACTGCTATTATTGCCCCTAATTCATCTGGCATCCTGGCTATTGATGTTTGCTCCTTTCTATCCTTGGTAAGCTTTACCACAGGACTATCAATTTTGTTAATTCTTTTGTAGAACCAACTTTTAGCTGCATTTATCTTTTTCATTATTCTCTTGTCTTCCCACTGGTTTATCTCTGCCCTGATATTTATTATTTCTTTTCTCTTGCTATTAGAGGGGTTGTTCTGTTGACTCTGTTCTAGTTGTTGGAGGGTTTGTGTTACCGTATCTGTCATACGCCTCTCTTCTTTTTTCATATATGCATTTAATGATATCGAGCTATCTCTGATAACTGTTTTCACAGTGTACCATGAATTTTGATATGTTGTATTCTCATTCTCATTAGTTTCTAGAAACTTCTGAATATCCTCTCTAATCTGGACCTGTACCCATTCATGTCACAGGAGATCGTTGTCATCTTTACTATGTTAAGCCTTCCAATCCACGAGCAGGGATGTTCATCCATTTGTGGAGGTCACTTTTGGTTTCCCATAATAAGGTCTTAAAATTTTCCTTGTATAGGTCTTTAGTATTTTTTTGTTAAAATATTCCTAGGTATTTCAGTTTGTTCTTAGCTACTGTGAAGGGTATATCCTTCTTAATCACCTCTTCCATGGCCCAGACCGATGTGTATAGAAAACTACAAAACTTCTATTTATTGATCTTTTATCCTGCCACTCTTCCATATTCCTCTATCCCTGTAAGTACTCCAGCTATGGAGCTTTTGGGGTTTTCGTTTTACAGGATCATGTCATCTGCAAATAGTGATTGTTTCACCTCCTCCTCTCCCATTTGGATCCCTCTTATGTCCTTCCGTTGTCTTATGTTGTCAGCCAGAACTTCCAAAATGATATTTAATAGAAGTGGAGATACAGTGCATCCTTGTCCTATACCATTCTTCAGTGGGATTGTTTTCGTCTTTTCCGCAATGACTATGATGTTGGCTGTTGACCTTTCATAGATAGCTTATATCAGCTTGAGGAACTTACCTTCCAAATCTATCTTCATGAGTGGCTTGATTAGGAATGGTTGTTGGATGGTGTCGGGAGATGCCTGATTTATGACTGCATTTCTAACACCTGGCATGGTCATAGGAAGGAGTCTGTGCTCAAGGGTGATGCTGCTGTTGCTGTCATTGTTGGGCGCCACTCATTTGGTGCCAACAGAGAGAAACCCTGCCCTACACCGTCTTCACATCTGTTCTTATGTCTGAGCCTGTTGTGGCCATCACTATGTCAATTCATCTCACATCTACTATCTTCCTCTACCAAGGGTAAAGTTTTTTTTGCCAGAGATTGGTCTCTCCTGAAAATATGTCCAATGTACGTGAGATGAAGTAGTACCAGCTTTGCCTCTAAAGAACAGTGTGGCTCTCCCCCCAAGACAGTTTGTTTGCTCTTTTGGAAGTCCATTGTACTTACAATATTCTTTGTTAGCATCATACTTCAAATTCATTAATTCTTCTTTGGCCTTCCTTATTAAATACCCAACTCAGGCAGATGAGGCCATTGAAAATGTCATGGCTTGGATCAGGCACACTTTACTCCTCAAGGTAAGTGTCTTTTCAATGCCCTAAAGAGGCGGTGTGCAGCAGACTTACCCAACACAATGCATCGTTTGATCTCTTGACTGCTGCTTCCATGATCATTGCTTGTGGACCCAAGCAAGATGAACTCCTTGAGAAGGAGTTATAGAAATTATAGGGTTTTCCAAATACATGATACTCGACACTGGGCACATAGGGCTTTATTATTGATACACATTCACAGCCTCAAAAAGGAGGCTGCCCTCAGCATTCAGGCATACACTTGAAAACAGAATAAACAAGCAAGAGTCCCAGGAGACAGGACTGGGTGGAACAAGATGAGGTGACCACTAGTTGCAACTAGAGGCACCCACTGCTTGCCAAGGTGTCTTCCTCCAATCCTGATATACGTGCTTCTTTGTGAACTCGAATTGCTCAGATTGTTCCCTTAGCATAGAGATTGCATAAGTACGAAGAAAGGATTATGAAATGACACACACTTTGTTTCACATTTTAAGCCATTATATTGTTCTATTAAGCAAATAAGAATAGAAAGACTGACTCGGTCTATGTGTTGGTTCTGGCTGAGCACAACTAAGTGCTCTGGAATTACCATTCTCTGAAATGTTATCCATAAATTATCAGGAACTACAAAATATAACATCTTTGCATAGTCAATAAAAGTTTAAAATTCTTTTTGGAATTCTCTGCTTTCAGCCACGATCCATCTGAAATCAGAAATAGTGTCCTTCAGCCCATGTCCCCAAATGAATTTTGGCATTGCCCTCTTGAACTCCTACAACCATTTTTAAATTATCTTCAGGGACAATTGATTTGTGTGTGACATGTTCCATAATGTTAACATTCTGTTGGGACATATTTCTTTGTAATGTGAATGAATATGGAAACCCTCTCGTCAGTTGGTTAGGTAGTTGCCTTACAAATTGCTTGGAATAGACTAGTGATCACTTCCAGCATCATCTCCTGTTGTAGAAACATTTCTGGGGCTGTTCTGTGGCTATCCCATAGTCTTATTTTTCTCCAATGATGCCAGTGAAGCTTAGATATCTTTCTAAATTGTCTAGGATCATCAAGAAAAAGATATCAAACAAATACCAATCTAATGAAACTCTGCAAAATCTCCAAGACTGCTAAAATATTCAAAAGCAAGGAAATTCTGAGATGGTTTCTTATTCAAGAGGAACATAAAGAAACCTAATTAAAAGCAATGTGGTATCCTAGATAGAATTTTTGGTACAGAAAACACAACAGTAGGTGAAATCTAAGAGAATCTGAATAAAATATTAACTTTAGTTAATAGTAGTAATATAGTAATTGGTTCATTATTTAAAACTAAGATATGTCACCTACTTATCAACATAATTAGGTTCTAAAGACCAGGCCATTACACAAAAATAAGTAATCATCATTATGTGACAATTGAGGATGACTACATGAGAAGAAAAAATGGAGGATGACTATATTATTACAGAAACACCAAATTTCCTTATTTCATAACTTTAAATTATATCATTACATAAGAATTATGGCTTTGCTAGGCTAGCATATAATTTCAACCAATATAGCCTGTGTTACATTTGCCCAGGACTTCACTGTTAGCTACTGTTATACATTGCTAAACAGTTGGATTGAAAAACAGTTGGCTAATACATTTTTTACTATTGTCATAAATGTGAAATAATAAAATAGTCAGTAAGTGAGGAGTTAGGTGTATAATGATATAAATTTTAATAATAAAATGGAGTATATAGAAATACTCTGTTCTCCATAAGCCTAAACGTATTCTAAAGCGACAATTTTTATCAAACACATGTAAGAAAACATATATGCACAGATTTGTGTCCTTGTAAGATAGCATGGTTACATGAGCAAGGAGAATTTTCAAAGTCACTTTCAACTCTGTGTGCCTTATTTTTAGACCTAATCATTTTAAACATGTACTATAATTTATGATTCAGTTAGCAAATGCTTTAGAGCTTCTCAATAATTTCTAGTGTGCAGATTGACCTTTAAGACTTCCATATATTTTGCCATAAGAAAAAATGTTCCTATGTAACTAGTTTGATCTTCTGCAGTACTTCCGATGACCATGACGAATGAGGAATGGCAGATCCTACCTTTCCCCTCTCTTCATGCTGCTCCCCCCTTCCCCCCCCACACACACACCCTGAGCTCCTTCTGCTGAGGCTCCCAGGAGAAGTGGCATATGCGTTTCTCAGCTCCCAAATGGTCATGTGAGAGGCAGTCCAGAACATGACAGCAAATAACGACCCCGCCCCCTAGAACCCGTGGGTCTATGCTGTGTCCAAACAGAAAACAGGACTAGATAATTCTATGAATTTCAGCAAGGAAATTCCAGGATAAATGTAAGGAGAGTAATGATCACTTACCAGATCTAGCCCTCCACTTTCCATCTGCTAAATGATAAGATTTGAAATGATGATGCTTCACTTCATCCGCTAATGAGAACAAACCCTTAGGTAAGGTTCAAGTAAGATGTTCATCACGGACCCCGCTCAGCCAGGTCAGTGTGATCCAGGAGCTAAATGGCTCCCATGAGAGCTGAAATACTCCCCCAAGTCACAGACTCCCAGAGTGAAATGTTCTTTCTCATATTCTTACCCTCTGTTCTCCCTCTCAGCAGGGACAAAAGGAGGTCAGAATAGGCCCCTGGAGGGCAGGAATGGAAAAGATATGTGCAGCCTTTCCCGGGCAGAGATATTCATTTTTATGAGCTGGAAGCTTCCAGCTCCTTCCCTGGAAGCAGACCCTGCTGCAGATCAGGCTGCTGCAGGATATATCTGTCTTTCCTTGCACATTATTATTTTATTGTTATTGCTCTCATTCCTTCCTAACTGTGAGCCAATGAGCAGAATTATTTTTATTTACTCAGATTTTTTGGTTGCTTGAATATATTACTTCAATATAGTTTATAATCCCTTTAATAGCGCATAATAGTTATACTTTAGACATTTAAAAGCAATTGGGCACATTCAATATGTTCATGACATATAACTTTATAATACCCTATCTCTTTCAGTATTAAATGTTTCATGTTAATAAATTCTAGTCTATTTTGTATGTTTCATATTTGTATATATAAACTCATAAAAATAATAATAACTAACATCAATTTTTCTGGTAAATGTATAGTGTAAAAATGTAATCCAGAATAGTTGATACCAGAAGCAAAGTTTTATAATTAAGGAATCAAGTAGGACATAAAAGGGTCATAAAAAGCTATTTCAATGAAATGCTGACCAGATCCAAATATAATATCTTGGAAGTCCATTTGACTAAAACCTTTATGCTGAACTGAGTAAGCAATATACTCTGTATTGAGACCAAAAATTGTCTATATGCCAATTAATCATGATCTGTTAATCCAGAGCAACTTTCCCCATCACACGTTTTTTCCATGTCATTCTCTATGTCATCCATGTCACTTACACAACATTCCTCCATGCAGAATCTATAAGCTTACTGCCACTGTGTCAATTAATAATTAAATGAGATGAAATGTGATGACGTGAAATCACCCTCAGAAGTGACCCAAGACCAAAGCCCAGGTCAGAGTCTCTGCATCCCTGTACACATTACTGTTGACTGCTGCAGCTGTTGCTTTTGCCCCATGAAATGTGGACGAAAGGATGCTTCTGGTCAGAGAAAAGGGCTAATCCTCTATGAAAGTCACTAATGAATGACTTTGTTTTTCTAGAACAAATATATGTCTCATTGTACCCACATAAGAAAAATAAGGTATGAATTTAAGGGAGAAAACTTCTTTTTTTAACCACTTATTTTTAAAATCATTTTATTAAGGACTCACACAACTCTTATCATATTCCATACACACATCAATTGTGTAAAGTACATTTGTGCATCCATTGCCCTCATCATTCTTAAAACATTTGCTCAGCTCCTCATTTTCCCCCTCCCTCACCGCTCCCCGCTCCCTCATGAACACTTGATAATTTATAAATTATTGTTTTGTCTTTTCTTACACTGTCTGAAGTCTCTCTTCACCCACTTTTCTGTTGTCCGCACCCCAGGGAGGAGGTTACATGTAGATCCTTGTCATCGGTTCCACCTTTCCAACCCACCCTCCCTCTAGTGTCCCACTATCACCACTCATACCACTGGTCCTGAAGGGATCATCCGCCCTGGATTTCCTGTGTTTCCAGTTCCTATGTGTACCAGTGTACATCTTCTGGTCTAGCCAGATTTGTAAAGTAGCATTGGGATCATAATAGTGGGTGGGGAGGAAGCATTTAGGAACTAGAGGAAAGTTGTACATTTCATTGTTGCTACATCACACCTTGACTGGCTTGTCTCCTCCCCAAGACCCTTCTGTAAAGGTATGTCCAGTGGCCTAAAGATCGGCTTTGGGTCCCCACTGCGCACACACCCCTCATTTGCAATGATATCATTTTTTGTTCTGATGATGCCTGGTACCTGATCCCTTTGACACCTCATGATCGCACAGGCTGGTGTGCTTCTTCCATGTGGGCTTTTTTGTTTCTGAGGCTAGATGGCCGCTTGCTTACCTTCTGTAAATGATGGCCAAATTTGGTTTAATATGATAAGTATGTTGCTGACCCAGAATTTTTATTTTCTTCTGGGATACATACATTCATTTTCTTTCCTTCAGTTTTTGATTCATGTGTTATTCATCATCATGTTCAAAACACTATTCAGAATTATAACAATTGCTGTTGCTTGTTGCCCTTGAGCTAATTCCAACTCATGATGACCACATGTGTGCGATGCAGTACTGGTCCATGTGCTTCTCAGGGTCTTGGACCCTCTGCAAACACATCACCAGGCTTTGCTTCGGAAGCACCTCTGAGTGGTTTTAAACCAACAGCGTATCAGTTAGTAAAATCCAAACAAACTCTCTGCTGTTGAGTTGATTCCATTTCATCTTGGCTCTATAGGACAAAATATAGCTGACTCAGTCAAAAGCCAGGGCGGTGGTGGGGTTATATGTTGGGTTGCTAACCACAATGTCAGCAGTTCCAAACCAAGAGCCACTCGGCGGGACACAGACTCTCAGAAACCCACAGAGGCAGTTCTACACTGTCAACAGGCTCACTCTGAGTCTAAAGAGCTTGGTGGCAGTGAGGCTGCTTTTGTTTGGGGTCTTCCTTTTGTTGTGGTTTAGTTAGACTTTTAGAGTGGACCCCCAATTCTTCTACTGCTGCCATCTCTATGGGAGCAGGTTCCAAAGGCGTCCTTCTGAGAAGCATTTGGGGGATTCCAACCATTGCTACTGCACTATCTAGGGACTGATGGAAAGAGTAGTTAACTTTTAGCAGGTGTTCAAACGCGTGTGTTAGATAACAAGACTTAAATCTTTAATAATTTGACTTGGCTTGTTTTAAAAAACACTGTACCCGAAATCTCCTTGGATCACATTTAAACTAAATTTGCAATATTGGCATTTAATAGCTGTTTTCTAGTGTGTTATTAAATGATTTTAATGAAATCCTAAGGAATAATTTTAGTTTTTCTATTTAAAAAAGCATCTAAATCATATTTCTACCGAAATACTTATAGCCAAAGAATAAATAAAAGATAAGAAAAAGCTACTAAAATAAGAATCATTTCCAGATTGCATTCTTTGTTGGTTTGTTTGTTTTGCTTTCTTTCAATGTTTACTTTGGTAGCTTTTGATTATACACACAATTTAACCAAGATAATAATATTTTATTCTTTGGGATAATGTTCCAAAAGCATATCAGTTGACAGTATATCTTCACTCAGCATATTCAGAGTGATAGAAATGAAATATTTCCATGATTTTCTAACTAGTAATTTTCTCAAGATTTTAATAGGAGTGACAATGCTTTTGAATCAAAAGAGTTTAAAAAACATACAAACATTTCTTCAAATTCAAATATCCACTGCCAAGGTTAGAAATTTTGACTTACCCCAACCCTCTGTAGGATTTTTGAGATTGTAAATGTTTATTGGAGAAGAAAGCCTCATCTTTCCCCCCATGGAGCTGCGGGTGAGTTTGAACTGCAGACCATATGGTTAGCAGTCCAGCACTGACCCAAAACACCCAAGCACGTAGAGGGGTACATGTCAACATTCTTTTATGAAGCATAAATGATGTTTAACAACCACTAACATCTGTCTCAGCAACAAAAGCATACATATGTTTGAAATGAGAAAGTATTTTTAAACACTCATTGTTTATCTTCAATTGTGGAGCATAATATCACAGTAAAGCTATACTGCACTTAAAGATCTGGATCCTAATCCCATCTGATTTAATATATGACCCAAAACAAGGGACTTGATTTCTTCAGATGTATTTTCTTTTCTCTTCTTACAAAATTGATAAAAAAGGCCAGTATGGTTGACCTTTGAACAGCATAGGGGTCAGCAGCACTGGCCCCTCACATAGTGAAAATGCACATGTAATGTTTGACATCCTGAAACCTGCTTACTCAGAGCTCACCATTGATCAGAAGCCTTACCAATAATATAACCAGTTTCTTAAAGTGTTTGTATATCATAAGTCTAGTTGAGGTGAAATGAAATTACTAGATAGGATTCTTCTATCTATAGTTTTCATAACTTCCACCAAATGACTAGTGGGGAGCCTGCAACTAAGGAGTAGGAGACTCGAACTTGGGGAGTGCATGGTTTCGCCATTCTGGGTCTAAGAGTGAAGCAAGAACAAAGGAATCATATGCTCAGCTAGTCAAAGGAGCTTGAGGCCATGCAAGACCTCTGCCTGAAGTGGCAGAAGTCACCAAGACCTCAGAGGCTCCAGACCCAGGAGACAACAGAGGAGCCAGGCGAGGACCATGAGTCAGAGCAGTGACTAGACTGGAAGGGTGAAGCTGAGTGTCCTTGAGTGGAAAGCTGACCAGCAGAGTGGGGTGTCTTTGGGCTTTTACAGGAACTTGTGGCACTTGCCTGAGCAGAGCAGAGGCCAAGAGTTCTAGGACCCAAAGGCATGCCTACTGGCAGGGAACATGGAAACTATAAGAATTTAGGAGACGTGGAATAAGGGAGATCAGTGCTGATGTCAGATGGATCTTGGGTGAAAGCAAAGATGATCAGAAAGATGTTTACTTGTGTTTCATTGACTATGTCAAGATACTTGTGAATCATAACAAAGTAGGGACAACATTGTGAGAAATAGGAATCTAGGAGCATTTGATTGTGCTTGTGTGTAACCTGTTCAAACAGAGTGAGGGAATTCTGCATGGTGTGAGATCAGGAAAGGCGTATCAGGATTCTATCCCTTCACCGCATTTGTTCAATCTGGATACATAATAAATAATCTGAGAAAGTAGGCTATATAAAGAAGAATGGGCATCAGGATTGCAGGAAAGTTCATTAACAACCTGATACATATAAGTTTGTTTATTAAAGGACAAGCAGGCATGAAGTGCTTACTAACGACGACCAAAGAATATAGCCCTCGGTGTGGGTTACAACTCAGTGTAAAGAAAACACAAACCTGGACTAATAGTCCATACAAAGTGCACTGAGGCAACGTTCTAATAAAAAAAAAGACTGAAGTAGTTACGTTTCTCCTTTTATTTGGATTCACATTCAATGCCCATGGAAGCAGCAGTCAGGAAAGCAAAGGACATATAGCATTGGGCAAATATGCGGAACTAGAGACCTTTGGAAAGTCTTGAATAGCAAAGATTTAGGTCTAAGGTGCATTGCGGTCTGAGGTGCACCTCATCTAAGCCACATTACTTTTCATCAATTCATATGCACATGGAAGTTGGACAATGAACCAGGAGAAATGGATAAGAAACGATATGTTGAAATTATGGTGTTGGTGAATATGGTTTGAAGTAAGATGTGTTATCAGGACAGCAGCAACAAATCTTAGAGGAATACAACCAGAATGCTCCTGACATGCTTCGGACATGTGATCAGGAGAGATCAGTCTCTGGGAAAGAACATCATGGTTGCGAAACAGAGGTGGAGGAAGGAGAACGAGGAAATGGTCAGTCCTGCTGTCTCAAGCATGGCAGACGTGAAGGAGGTTGAGGAGATGGAAGGGAAGAAGGAGAGGCAGACATAAGCTGTGTAACTTTACAGAAAAATTGTGATTTCTTATGGACTTTTTGCCTTTTTATTCTGTTTCTTTCTCCATGATACCCTTCCTTCTTTGATCACTTGCTTTAGTTTCAATGGCCATATCATAGAAGGGACATTTCATACATAAACCAACAGCAGCGCTGAATAATCAGAACCCAACTACATTTGCACAAGACACGAGAGTTACACGAGAGGACATCCCGTCCTGCCTTAAATCCTGCTGCTCGCTTCTCTTCCTCGCTAATACATGTCCTCTGGGACTTTTCTTTTGTGTAGAACACTTTCATCTGCTCAAGCGGATATCCTTTCCCTCAGTGGTTTTCCCTTCAATGGCATCTAGAAACTTACCTGCTGCCTCTAGGCTGGCAGAAGCGGCTCCTCTTATCTCCCAAGTTTTACATTAAATTTTCTCCTAAAAGTATCTAACCATCCTTTGCCAACATTAAATTATCCAGCTTTAGATCCATCATCTGATTTTTGCATTAAATTTTCATATAATGATTTCACTTTTTCTTTAATCATATTAGAAAATTTAGATATTCCTTTCTTATAGCAATCCTGCACCTACATGAATGCTGTATTTTCAATATGAGATTAAAAGAGATCATGCAAAAAAATTTTCATTTTCAAACCTACTGCTATAGCTGCAGTGTAGACTACATAAATGTCCTCTCCTGTGATTTTTTTCTGTTTGTTTTGCTTTACGGCAGTTCTTATGCTGGATTACATTATTTTTGAATGACTAGCAGCCACAGACACAGACTAAGCAACTCAGTTTATTATTTCCTTGTCAGGACTTTTCTCTGCTTCTTGGGAGAACTTCTAGTATCTCTAAGACCATTCTGTGCCGGTTCCATTGCGTTATTCAAAGCTTATAGTATTACAGGAAACCTGGTGGAAGATCTCCAGGACCTGCGCGAGATCGTGTTTTACTGTGTCCCCAACTTACTGCATAGGCTCCTGTGAGATCACCATTGAATGTGAATGAGTCAAAATACATGCCATCGTGTAGTACTAAAGAACTAGTATTTGGGAAACACCTGATCTTGAAGGGGCATTGGCCAAAGAGAAAGGATGATTGCTCCCAACACCTTCAGTTTCTATT
Source organism: Tenrec ecaudatus (assembly GCF_050624435.1). Classification (NCBI taxonomy): domain Eukaryota; kingdom Metazoa; phylum Chordata; class Mammalia; order Afrosoricida; family Tenrecidae; genus Tenrec; species Tenrec ecaudatus. The sequence continues at coordinate 91,988,987 of NC_134531.1, forward strand.
TGAGGGTATAAAAATAAACATCTGCTTTGATTCAGGGGTAGTCAGTAAGAGAATGAAAGTCAAATGCACGATTTACAAAACAGCACACTGGCGAAAGATGACATTGGAGACTTGAACATGCACACGTGGAGATGGCTAGCATTTCCCCACAGATTAAACCGCACCCCAAGATCTTGAGCTTAACTCAGCGACAGCGGGCATTGGCTGTGGAATGAAAGCACTAGCACAGTATGCCCAACGGTTGGTTTGTAGTTATAATTTAAGATTGCAACTTTCCTTAGCCCAGAGGAATGTGTGTCTCATGTCTGCTTAGTGATTTAGCCTTTCTTCCTCTCCCAGATAAAGGTGAATAAATAAATACTACATTTTTTACCTTTATTTGTATTTCTTTTGACTGAGAATAGCTTCCTGTATGGTCTCTATCTATTTCTGCATGTGCATTTTGATAAATTTTAAACTTTTAATAATATATCTGTATATTTACGGAAGTAAAAAATAAGCTAGGCTAATACCATGTATATTTTATGCATTCATGCATCCAAAACTTAAATATATATTTCTTAACTATGTGGTTTGTCTGAAGTGTTTCCCAAATTGTCACAAATCTCCAAAAGCATTTCGAATAAATGTACTGAAAAAAAGTATCCACATATAAGGAGATCTTTGCTGTTGTAATACATTTTCTTCACATCTCACCTGGATGACGTTGTCTATCTAGTATTTTGTAAATTTTGCATTTGACTTCAATTCACTTAATGGTTACTTTTGAATCAAGGCAGATATTTATTGTTATATCCCAAATTGCAACTGAAGTTATTGGAAGCAACTGTCCTTTCTGATTGTTCAATGCCACTTGGTGATTAGGCATGGCCCAGATATTCATTTTTCAGTACTATGTTAACGGGCATTTGACTGACTCACTTTTACATTCAACAGGATTGAATGTCACAATAGCTGCAGGCTTCACAGCTGCAGAGCAGGCTCTTATGGAATCCTTTGAGTTCTCTCTCTAAGTTGCATGACTGAGCCATGGTTCTCAAACCATTTAGGTTAGGGATTCCAGAGTCTTTATTCCAGTTCTATTCATACTCTTGGTTCCTTTGAATTAATTTTATTTTTATTTTAAATTATCTTTGAGATAAGCAGCACATTTTAGGGTTAGTGCTAGAATCAATATGCTTGTGGGATTAAAAATCAAAATCTACCCATTTATGTATATGGTTTTAGTTCACTGTGGAGTGAATTCAGATATTTAAAACTCTGTGGCTCTTTGGGGCTCAACCTAAAAGATCTAATCTACTCAGGGTTAAGCCACTTATAGTTTCTTCTGGCTGAGAGAATTTTCTGAATTCTCTGAGAAGGATCTGGGCACCATCATCCTGCCTTCCTCTAATAGCAAGACAGAAAATTAATAAACTTTATGACATGCCTATGAGATATTTCTTAATTAAGGAAATTAGTTTGCACTTCCTTAAATTCCCATTCAAAACTTTAGGCTAAAATTAAATGATTGTCAAAAATGTTTAAATGTAGCATGCTAAATGAAAATAAGAAATAAATACATTTTCTGCACCCTGTAGCTATTCTCCTGTGTGTTAGCTTCCATCTGTTTGCCTTTTGTTTTTGTTTATACGAAGCTTTACATTTTGCCACCAATATGTTATGCTGTGTTGTGCTAACTTGTACGCCAAGACATAAAGATAATAAATTATACACACTCACCAGCTTTTTCGTTGACTAGTAAAACCTGATTTGAAAATTCAGCGAGAATGTGATAAATTTAAAGAGACTGCATTACGACAACACGAAAAGGACTGGGAAAGAATGAGGAATTAAAGGATAATAACTGTGCCCCAAGTGAGAAATGAAGATGCTCACAGGCTTAGAAGCCCACCAGGTAGAGCAGACGCTCCCAGCATGGTCTTTTGGTCTCTTCTTTCAGAGAAGTGCCTTCAACGACTAAGGATCTGACCAGGTTGGATGGGTCTCTTCAATTGTCTTGTGGTCTCTAAGAGAAGGGGTTGGAATAGATAGGTAGTTATATATAAATAATGAAGTTATACATACAATCATAAATAAACTTAAATGGTTAAAGGATTTATGTAAGAAATAAGTCTGTGTATGGACACTATACATGATAAGCAATCATTGAGCTAATTCCAACTCTGATGACCCATGTGTGGCAGCACAGTTAGTATACCGTGTGATCCACAGAGTGCTCTTGGCCAAAACATTTACAGACGCATATTGCCAGGTCTTTATTCTGAAGAGACTTTGGGTAAGTTTGAACCAACAAACAAGTCAGTCATCACTTACCAACTGCCACCCAGGGGCCAACTTTTATAGTTGTAAACCCCAGACCAACCCACTGCCATCAAGTGGATTCCCACTTCTAATGATCCTCGATCGGTTTTTATTTATTTATTCATTTTAAGCTGCACGTCTTTTCAGGAGCAGATGGCCACCTCTTTCTCTGGCAGAGTGGCTGGTGCTTTTGTGGCACCAACTTTCTGTTTAGTAGTCCAATGCCTCCCTGACAGCATCATCTCAAAATCAAGCTCATTGCCATCTAGTCAATTCTGACTCATTGCAGCTGTCTAGAACCGGATAGAACTGCTGCTGTGGGTTTCAGGGTGTAACTCTGTAGGGAGGAGAAAGCCTCCTCTTTCTCCCACAGAGTGGCTGGTGACCTCGAGTCTCTAACTCTCTGCAGCCTAGTTTGCAGCTCAATGCATAACCTGCTACACCAAACTCAGGAACAAGCTCTGCTTCATATGCACGTCTTAGCTGATCCATACACAAAGCAGTATAATAATCTTCCATCTCTTTAAGGAGCCTTGGTGACATAGTGGTTACCTGTTGGACTGCAATCCACAAGGTCAGCAGTTCAAAATCACCAATTGCTACACAGAGAAAGACAGGGCTTTCTACTCTGTAAGAGTTACAGTCTCGAAGGGAAAAAAAAAAGTCCCAGTGTGAAGCGCTCCCAGTGACAGGTCTACCCTGCCCAATGGGATATGAGTCAGCATCTACTCAACGACAGTGAGTTTGGATTTCGGGTTTCAGTCTCTTTATTACTAGCGATTTGTTCCCCACAGATAGTGATAATAGCCTGGGTCCTCAGGATCAAGCAGAGAAGCAGAGGGCTATAGGAGGAATTGTTGGTATTCAATGAGGGTAAAGATTGGTGGAAAGTGGAGGCATGTCCTACTCATAAGAATTATCCAGATTACAGATATGGAGTTGGAATTTTTTTTCTCTAGTGAAGCCAAAGGAGGTCAGATCCGTCCTGCCAGCTCATCTTACACCCAAAGATAAGTATGTTTGCATGTGACATGTATTAAAAATTGCCTCATCAACTACCTTAGAATCTTCTAAAGGGTCTAGGATCCAGAGTGGGCCTGAGTTGGAATAGACTGAATGGCAGGGAGAGAGAATGAATCCAGGAGCCCTTGAGGTGTACCAGTTTGAGGCTCAGCACTTCAAAATCCCTGGTGGGAGAAATATGAGGCTTTCTGTTCATTTAAAGATCTCCAGTCTCAGAGACTCTCAGGGAATCGTTTTACTTCGCCCTAGATGGTGCCGGTGGGTCAAAAGCAACTTGAGGGTCGTAAGACTTTGGATTGGTTCTTAAGGTTCTCAAGCCCAGGGCAATTAGAACAAACCCAGATTCAGAGGCAACCTCAGGTCATGTACAAAGGACAAATGCCTCCAGGGGGTTATCTGTGGGGAAAACAACATTATCGTAATTTTATGTGTATGTGCTTAAAGGACACCAATGCAAAGTCAAAAAGAACCAGAAATCCACAAGTAATTTAAACCAATTTAAAAAATGAGCCAGAAATTGAGTGAGTTTAAAATATAAATGTCTAGAAAGGGGTGGCCTCACAGTAATCCCCCACTAGAGGCAGACGCTTGGAGCCACTGCTCACAAGCAGCTTTGGGTATTATATTTCACCAAGGAAATAGACATGTGTCTTTGGACTGACTCCCGTGTGGCAGAGCCAGGGCAAGACATTTATTGCTATCCTGAAGCTCTTTGAAAAATCAATTCAAAAGTGAAACTCTGTAGAAGGCCCAGCTTCCTCTTGTTTCTCTGATACTCTCACTCTGAAAATGAACAAAAGTGAAAAAGGAGTACGAGTGAGACACGCCGAGAAGCCGGGAGAAATGATAAAGCAAGCAAAACCAATTCCCCCAAGCATTAAGTTCGAAGCAGAGCTCTTGTCCAAAAAGCTGTGAGTCACTTAAAGCGAGATTCTGGTCCACTGAGCTCAACGTCGGAAGAACAGAGAGTAAGTCAGAGTGATAAACAGAAACAGCCCACTAGGAAGAAACCTGAAACAAGCACTGACAGTTGAGGCGTGGCTGGGATAAAAATCATCTGGGTACACTAATGTCTCATTTACTCCATCAGAAGAAATATGCTGCTCACTTCCTTGTCCCTGTCAAGCACTGTGGATCCTGAGCCTGCGTATTTTCATAAGGGAGAAGTGAGATTTCCCAGTTCTTTTATTCTATCAAACCAGGTCTTTCTGGTTCCCTGCCAAGTGACTTTTCTGAAAACTAGAAACTGTGTTCACTTTGTCTGTGAACCTTCAGGTAACCAAACTGGGGTAGTCACACGAATTCCTCCATGAGCCCAGGCTTCTCTGTAGCAAGCACTCCTGGAAGTCGATAACAGAGTCGCATAATATTAATAAGAACTGTCTTGTCTCTTGTCCCATGTACCCGTTATCAGGAAGAATATGTGCTGTATATAGTTAGGCACCACTTCGCTGTCGCTTGGTCGTATTGTCATGTTTGCATGTTGCTATGGTGCTGGAAATGATGCCAGGGATATTTAACCTCCTACCAGGTTTCCAAAGTGAGCAGGTTTCAGCAGAGCTTCCAGACCAAGAATGGACTATTAAGAAGGAATAAACTGTCCATTTCAAAGCAATGAGCCACTGGTAACTTATGGATAGAATGGAAACCTGTCAGTTACGGAAAACTTAGCGAATAAAAGCATACCATGGACAGAGAAAGTTCCAGAAGATCAGAAGGCAGTTAGAATATGACAGAGGAAGAGGTCCCCCCTGAAAGCAGAGTCCACCATCATGACATGGTGGGGGACTGCCTGTGAGAGTAAAGCCTTAGGGAACTTCATTTGCTGATGGGACAGAACTCAAGATGAGAAGAAACAGCTGCTAACATCAACTACGAATCATAACTTGAAATGTGAGATGCAGGATCCAGGAAAATTGTAAGTCATTAAAAGTGAAATATCAGGGACAAGGGAACAACAAGTAATCCAAAATCAATGGCGAGGAGGGTGTAGGAGGCCTGGTAGGGCTTGATCAGGGGCAATGTAACCTAGAGGAATTACTGAAACCCAAATGAAGGCTGAACATGATAGTGGGACAAGAGGAAAGTAAAAGGAAATAGGGGAAGGAACCAGGAAACAAAGGGCATTTATAGAGGTCTAAATACAGACATGTACAAATGTAAATATATTTATATATGATGATGGGGAAATAGATCTATGTGCATATATTTATAGGCTTAGTATTAAGGTAGCAGATGGACATTGGGCCTCTACTCAGGTACTTCCTCAATGCAAGAACACTTCATTTTATTAAACTGGCATTCCATGATGCTCACCTTCCTGACACGATCACTGAAGACAAAGCAGGTACATCAGCAAATGTGGTGAAAAAAAAAACTGATGGTGCCCGTCTATCAAAAGATATAGCATCTGGGGTCTTAAAAGCTTGAAGGTAAGCAAGCAGCCATCTATCTCAGAAGCAAAAAAGGCCACATGGAAGAAGCACACCAGCCTGTGTGATCACAAGGTGTCGATAGGATCAGGTGTCAGATACCAAAGAAAAAAATCATATCATTGTGAATGAGGGGGGGGGGTGCAGAGTGGAGACCCAAAGTCCATCTGTAGGCAACTGGACATCCCCTTACAGAAGGGTCTCAGGAAGGAGACAAGCCAGTCAGGGTGCAGTGTAGCAACAATGAAACATACATCTTTCCTCTAGTTCTTCAATGTTCCCCCAGCTCCCACCTATCATGATCCCAATTCGACCTTACCTTGACCAGAGGATGTACACTGGTCCAGATCAGAACTGGAAACACAGGGATTTCAGGGCAGATAATTGTCCTCAGGACCAATCATGAGAGTAGAGATATGAGAATGGGAAAGGGAAGGTGGGGGAGAAAGGGGAACTGATCACAATGATCTATATATAACCCCCTCCCTGGGGGATGGACAACAGAAAAGTGGGCGATGGGAGACATCAGACAGTGTCCAACATGAAAAAATAATAATAATTTATAAATTACCAAGGGTGAGGGAGGGAGGGCAAGGGAAGGAGGGGAAAATGAGGAGCTGATACCAAGGGATCACGCAGAAAGAACATGTTTAGATAAAGTTGATGGCAACAAATGGACGAATATTGGAAATTTTGAATCAGAAAATTATATGGTTCCCCATGCCAAGAATGATAAAATCAAGAGAAATGGTGTTGCATTCATTGTTAAATATATTTCAAAACCTGTATTGAAGTTCAATGCTATCAGAGATAGGATAATGTCTGTTTGCATCCAAAGAAATCCAATCAAAACAATGATTATTCAACTTCATGCGTAGACCATTAAAGCTGTTGCTTTTCCTGTTGTTGGGTACCATGGAGTCTGTTACCATCCATAGCCACCTGATGCACCACAGACCGATGCACTGCACAGTCCTGCGCCAGTCTTACAATTATTTCCGTGCCTGAGTCCACTGTTGTAGCCACAGTATAAAGACCTCTTGTTGAGGACCTTCCTCCCTTTGTCTACCCTTCTACTTTACCAAGTATGATGCCCTTCTCTTGGGACTGGTCTCTCCTGACAATATGTACAAAATCTGTAAGATAAGGTTTTGCCATCCTCACCTCTAAGGAGCACTCTAACCATACTTCCTTCAACAAAGTTTAGTTTGTCCTCTATAAGTCCCTGATACTTTCAATATTCTTCTTCAGCATCACAATACAAATGTACTTATTCATCATTAGTTTTCCTTATTTAGTATCGAACTTTCCCATGCATATGAGGTGATGGAAAATACCAGACTTAGATGAGGTGTGCCCGAGTCCTCAAATTAACATCCTTGCTTTATAAGACTCTATAAAGGAATTGTGCATCAGATTTACCTAATGCAACACATCTTTTACTCTCGTGACTGCTGCTTCCATGAGTATTTATTGTGGATCCAAGCAAGAAAGATCCTTGACAATGTCAATCTTTTCTGCATTTATCATGATGATACCTATTGGTCCAGTTGTGAGGATTTTGGCCATTTTGACATTACGTTGTAATCCACACTGAAGTCTGTATTCCTTGAACTTCATCCACAAGTGCTTCAAGTCCTTGTCGGTTTCAGCAAACAGATTGTGTCATCTGCATACTGCAAGTTGTTCATAAGCCTTTCTCCAATTCTGATGCCACATCTCCTTCCTACGATGCAGCTTCTCTAATAATTTGTTCAGAGTACAGAGTGAATAATTATGGTGAGAGGTTACAACCCTAATGCACACCTTCCCTGATTTTAAACCATTCATTGTTCCCTTGTTCTATCCACTTGACTACTTCTTGATCCATGTACAAGTTCAGAATGAGCACAATAAATTGTTCTGGAATTCCCATTCGTCTCAAGGTTATACAGAGAATGTTATTATTCACACAGTCAAATGCATCTGCTTAGTCAATGAAGCCCAAGTAAACTTCTTATGAATATGCTCTGCTTTGAGGCAAGATTCATTTGACATCAGCAATGATATCCCTTGTTCCATACCTTCTTCTGAATCCAGCATGAACTTCAGGCAGCTCTCTGTCAATGTACTGCCACAAGATGGTTGGATGATCTTCAGAAAAATTTACTTGAATATGATATTAATGATATTGTTCTATTGTTTGTACATTTTGTTGGATCACCTTTCATTGCAACGGGTACATATACCCAGTGATGTATGCAACTTTTGTAAGAGGTGTAATGGGTGCAACTCTTCCAGTCAGTTGGCCAAGTAGCTGTCTTCTAAATTTCCTGGCATAGAGAGTGAGTGCTTCCTCTGCTTCCTCAGTTTGCTGAAACATTTCAATTAGAGCCTTATTTTTGGCTCATGCTTTCAGTACAGCTTGAACTTGTTCCTTCAGGATCATTGGTCCTTACTCACATGCTAACACATGAACTGGATTTTCAACTTTTTTTATGTTGGTACATTAACTCTGCTATTCTTTCCATCTTCTTCTGATGCTTCCTGCATCATTCAGTATTTTTCCCATAGGATTTTGCAAGATTTCAATTGGAGACTTGATTTTATTTTTAAGTTTTTTCAGTCTAAAATATGTGATGTATATTCTCTTTTGCTTTACTAATTCAGGTCTTTTTCAAATTTCATTACAATATTTTACTTTGTCTTCTTGACCTAGTCCTTTGAAATTTTCTGGTCAGCTCCATGACTTCATTGTTGCTTCCTTTTATCTTAGCTACTCTGTGATTAGGATCAGTTTCTGTCTCTTCTGATGCCTCCTTTGATCTTTTATTTCTTTCGTCTCTTCTTTATAACCTTTTTCTTTCTCGTGAATGTCTTGATGTCCTCCCACAGCTCATCAGGTCTTCTTTCATTAGGACAGTGCCAAATCTGCTCTTGTATTCTCCAAATTCAAGTGGGTTTGACTCAAAGTACCCTTTTGGCTCTCATCTACTTGTTTAATTTTTTTTTCAGCTTTATCCTGAACTTACATATATTCAATGGATGGTCTGTTCTACAGTCAGTCCTTGGTCTTGTTTTAGCTGCTGATATTGAGCTTCCCCATTGTCTCTTGCCACGTATGTTGTCAATTTTATTTATGTGTGTTCCGTCTGAGGAAATCTGTATGTATTTCTGCCTTTGTGTTATTGAAAAAAAAAAAGTATCTGCTATGAACAATTCAATAGTCTTGCAAAATTCTGTCATGTAATCTCCAGCTTCATTTCTACCACCAAGTCGGTATTTTCCAACTACTGTTCTTTGCTTTGTTTCCAATTGCTTTGGAACTCTTGTATTCCAATTGATAATAATGATCAATGCATCCTGATTGCATTTCTGTCTGAAGTCTTTGGTAGAATTCTTCAATTTCCTCCTCGCTAGCTTTTTAGTTGGTACATGCATTTGAATGATAGTTGCATTGATGGTATTCCCTTAAAGGCAGATAGAAATAATCTAATCTGCATTGTGATTCATGGCAAGTTTTGCAATATCCTTTTTTACAATGAATACCATGCCATTCCTTTGATTGTGTAAACCTAAGCATAGTAAATCACTTGATTTTCTGATGAAAATATCCAATACAAGTCCATTTCAACTCAATAATGCTTAAGATATCGATCCTTATGCATTCCATTTAATTTTAACCACTTCCAATTTTCCTAGATTCATACTTCACAGATTCAAAGTTCTGACTAATGTTAGATTCTCCTTACTTTGAGTGATGCCCCTTGAACAAATGAAGAAGACCCACTCACACAGATCTTACCAGAATCATGTCACATGGCAGCAACCATTCTGCGACATCGGCTCCTCCTCAGTCACAATTCAAATGCCCTTCGACCTGAGGGGCTCATCTTCTGGCACTCTCTCCGACAATGTTCTGCTTCCATTCTTTAGGCCTTCTGTATCTGGTAACGTTTCCAAGGTGTGCATAAAGTTTTCAGCAACTCTTTCCTTTGAAGTAGGGACCCCGTCCTTCTTTGTGGTTTTTTCTGGTCTGGAATCTCTACTGAAACCCGTTCACTTTGAGTGACCCTAAATACAGCAGAGATGCCAGTGACATAGCTTCCAACAATACACTAACACTCAAGTCACCACCATATGACAAACTGGCATACAAGTGGTAGAACCACGAAAGTTTGTGATACAGAAATTGAGGAATTCTACCAACCTCTTTAGTCTGAAATTGACCGAACGTGCAATCAGAATGCATTGATAATTATTATTCATTGGAAAGCAAAAGTTGGAAACACAGAGGAAGGAACATTAGTTGGAAAATATGGTCTGGTGATAGAAATAAAACTGGAGATTGCATGACAGAATTTTGCATGATTTGTGATTTCTACATCAAAAATAACTTTTTCCAACAACATAAATAGCAACTGTACATATAGACTTCTCCAGATGGAATTCACAGAAATTAGATTGACTACACATGAGGAAAGAGATTATTTGAATCACAATGGTGGAACAGACCCTCAATTTCTCATCTATAAGGCAAATGAGAGTTAAAGAAAAATAAATCAAGTCCACAAGAAGCAAAATAGGACCTTGATTTTATCCCAATCAAGAAAATATTGGGAAAAGTGTGGATGCATTAAAGATCCATAAATTGTGGGAGTACATCAACTAACATTCATGAAGAAAGAAATGCTCATTAAAAAGACAGGAAATAAAGAAAAGATCGAAGAGGATGTCAGAAGAGACTCTGAAACTTGCTCTTAAGGTAAAGTAGTTGTATTAGTCCAGGTAAACTAGAAAAATAAACCCAGGGACAATCATGTATGTATAAGACAGAGCTTTTTGCTGATACAATCGCTGAGGACAAATGGGTGCATAAGCAAATGTGGCGAAGAAAGCTGATGGTGCCCAGCTATCAAAAGATATAGTGTCTGAGGTCTTAAAGGCCTGAAGGCAAACAAGTGGTTATCTAGCTCAGAAACACCAAAGCCCACATGAAAGAAGCACACCAGCCTGTGTGATCACGAGGTGTTGAAGGGATCAGGTATCAAGCATCAAAGAACAAAAAATAAAATCATTGTGAATGAGGTGAGTACAGATTGGGGACCCAAGATCCATCTGTAGACAACTGGACATCCCCTTAGAGAAGAGTCTCATGGAGGAGATGAGCCAGTGTGCAGTGGAGCAATGATGAATCCTAGTTCCTAATGCTTCCCCCTACCCCCACTATCATAATCCAAGGTCTACCTTACAAATCTGGCTAGACCAGAGGGTGTACACTGGTACAGATGGGAACGGGAAACACAGGAAATCCAAGACAGATGATCCCTTCAGGACCAGTGGTGAGAGTGGCAATACCGAGAGGGTGGAGGGAGGGTGGGGTGGAAAAGGGGAACTGATTACAAGGATCTACATATAACCTCCTCCATGGGGGGGTGGACAACAGAAAAGTGGGTGAAGGAAGACGTGAGATAGTGTAATATATGACAAAATAATAATAATTTATAAATTATCAAGGGTTCGTGAGGTAGAGGGGAGCAGGGAGGGAAGGGGGGAAATGAGGAGCTGATACCAAGGCCTCAAGTGGAGAGCGGATGTTTTGAGAATGATGATGGCAACAAATGTACAAGTGTGCTTGACACAATGGATGGATATATGGATTGTGATAAGAATTGAAGGAGCCCCTAATAAAATGATTAAAATGAAAGAAAGAAAGAGCTTTTAGATACAAGAACAATTGAATATTGAGAAAACATCCCAGACCAAATCCAGTCCCTAAATCCAACATTGGCCCAAATGTCCAATCCTGACTGTGATGAAGACGAAGAATGTTGAAGAATGAGAACCCTGATCTATCAGGGGTTCTCCTGATAGATCACAATAAAATACCATTTTATCTTTTCTTTCTTTCTCTTCTCTTTTCTTCCTCATCAGTCCCTGGGGGCCATAAGAAGCACTATTTCAGATTTATAACATAGTCTGCTTTTACTAAGAGAAGTCAGTCTCCTGGTTCAGAGTTCGAGTGAGAAAGAATATCACGTCAAGCCTATGGAAAATACGTTATGCTCTTTATTATTCTCAAGGCTACATTTAAAATACAACAGCACTTTATAAAAAGCATGTCTCTCAAAATGAAACCGTCATGGCGTCTTCTAAAGAAAAGTATAAGTGGACCGTGAGCTCTGAATAAAGATTGTATTGTTCTAAGGGACGTCTCATTGTCCTGCACACAAAAGTCAAGACATCGTTGGGTGAGATGCATCTGCGGAACTGGAATGAAAAGAAGTAGCAACGCCCCTGAAAATATTATTTCATTCTTATTCACATTGTGCTTCTGAATAAAGATATGGTAGCTACTTGGAAATGTTATCAGATTTGAAATGGCTTTGACTTCCCTTTATCTTCAGGATGAAGAGAATCGTGAGACTGACGATTACCCAGACATTTAATCTATCATCCTCCCAGGTGGAAAGCAGGCATCGGAATGTCTTCTGTCAAATGCATCTCTGTAAGTCAGTGCAAGCTAATTAGGGACACAGACAAATCTAAAGCTCAAGAAACCATTGGACTGCCTGTAAAAATGAAGTAGGACTAGTTATTCCTTCAAAAAAAGAGAAATAAATGAGACAATTGAATGAGGGAAAACTATAAACCAGGTGCAGAAGAGCTCTTAGAAAGCATTTAGTGATTACTATTGGCTTCTCCAGATGCCCGTATCCCCTTAAATGTCCAAGTCAAGAGAGGTCCTACTGAGGAGTGGCTAGTAGAAGCAAGGAATCACAGCAGTTGTTAGAAAGACTTGAAATATAACGTCTGAGTTCCTGGGTGGTGCCTAGGATCAGCTGCTCTAACTGAAGTGTCAGAGTTACAATCTCCTCGAGGTGCCTCAGGGGAAAGGGACATGATGACCTATTTCTCCAATAACAGTCATGGAGCCCCTACGCAATATGGGTCTACTCTAACCCATCTAGGATTGCCCTGTGTTGGAGTCTAATGCGATTCAACTCCACCCACAACCCACCTGCTCCTAAAATGCCACTGCCCTCAAGTGGATTCTAACTTATGGTGACCCTAAAGGACAGAATGGACTGCCCTGGATAGTTTCCAAGGGGGCAATCTTCACAGATAATGGTGTACTGCGTTGAGCAATCTGACTCTGTGGGTCCTAACAAATAATGGAGAGTTCGAGAAGAATGGGAATTCCAGAACACGTCATTGTGCTCATATGAAACCTGGACAGGGATCAATTGGCAGTTGTGTAAACAAAACAAGTAAATACAGCATGGTTTAAAGTCAGGAAAGCTGTTTTAGATTTGCATTCTCTCACTTTGCATGCTGGAGCAAGCAACTGGACTACATGAAGAATGAGGCATTGGGATTAGAGGAAGACTATGAACAACTGCGATATGCCGAGAATACAACGTTGCTTGCTCAAAGTAGAAGGACTTGAAGCACTTACTGTTGAAGATCACAGATTATAAGCTTCACTACCCATTACAACTCAAGGTAAAGGAAACAAAATCCTCATAACTGAACCAATAGGTAACAACACAATAAATGGAGAAAAGATTGACATCATCAGGAATTTCTTCTTGGTTGGATCCCCAATCAAAAATCACAGAAGCAGCTGTCAAGAAATCAACTTGTGCATTGTCTTGGGTAGATCTGCTGGACAAGACATCAAAAGTGGTGACAAGCAAGGTCATCACCTCGAGGACTAACGTGTAACTGATGAAGTCAGGGCATTCTCAATTGCCTGTGAAAGTTGGACATTGAACAAGAAACACTGAAGAAGAATCAATGTATTTGAATGATGGTTCTGGTGCTGGTGAAGAAAAGTACCACGGACTTCCAAAAGAACAAATGGATCTCTCGGGAAAAGTATAGCCCGCATGCTCCTTAGAAGCAAGGTTGGTGAAACTTTCTTACAAGTCTCACATACTTTAGACTTGCTATTAGGAAAGACCAGTCACTTAAAAACAGCATCATGCTCGGTCAAGGAGCAGATGGATTAACACAGTGGTTTCACCCATGGGCTCAAAGACAAGAAGAACTCTGAGGGGGGCACAGGAGTGGGCGGTCTTTCCTTCTGTTGTGCCGAGTTGATAGGAGTTGGAACTGACTCGACAAGACTAACAAGAGGCGTCTTAACAGACACTGACTGCCACTGGCCTCTCCTGTGAAGCAGCTGGTCGTTTTCAACCATCCAGCTTTTGGATAATGGCCCATTACTTTCATGACTGTATAACTAGGAAAACTAATTTTTTAAGACCAAATATGATGAGGGTACAACAAAGTTGAAGGCTCACTTGGCCCCCTACCACCATAACATCTCTAAAGTTATGCTTCCAATGAAGGATAGCCACCTGCGTCTGGAGGAAATCAATTCTCAAGAATGAGAAACTCCACCGAGATAATAACTCTCTATTAGAGAATGATATCAAAGAGAGACCACAAATAAAAATAACCTAAGATTCAAAGGTATTCCGTTTACCTCTTTTATTTGTATCAGGGAATGCCTCAAAATCGTTTTACTCAATTTCTTAGAAAGTGTTTAATATTTAATATAAATTAAATAATTTATTTTGTTTCTTTTCTCAAAAAGTACAGGGTACTACAAGGCAACACTTAAAGACATAATTTATTCCATGGTGCTTTCGGAGCCATATCAGCCCTTAGCCAATGTACCATGGGTTTGACTGCCCCTGGGTTCCTCCAGGGGGATGAAGGAAAGGAAAGCCTTCTCTGAACCAGGAATAGGTCAATAGTAAGTGCAATAATTGTTTCAAGGACACATACAATCTCTCTCTGCCTCAAAGTGAAAATGCTATTATCTATAAGAAACTGAACAATACACTAGGTATGTCCTCGGTAAAAACAATTATTATAAACTTATATCCAATATCTGTAGATTTTTGCTTAAAGCAAATAATTTTATAGATAAAAATCATTTTAAATTCTAGCAATCCTTTCACGCATCCATTCAACTAATACTTACTGAACTATATGTCAGACTTTTTTTTCTAAGAAAAATTGCTAATTAGCAATTAATAAAACACAAAATGCTATGCCTTCAAAATATAGATGATAATCCCTACCTCAGATTTGATGCTAGAAATCTTAGAGATAAATATTTTTGCTTCATATTTGCCCTGCCTCACTATTCTGACAGACCTGAATACTTGTTTCAGTTTATTAGGGGAATGTTTAAATCTCAAAAAGTGTAAGAAATAGTTTTATTTATGTTTACTATTCTGGCCCTATGTTTCAATGTGTCAGTGGCTGAACGGTAGCTTATAGCACAAAAAGTGAATAGAGTTGTCATCTGAATTTATGTCAACAGAGATGCTATGGTAAACACACACATCTAACTGTGGTAAAACACAAGGCATACACACACACAGACATAAATAAGGTAGAGGCAGAAATTACTTGAAAAATAAGTAAGATTCACTTAGACATCCACCAGAAGTTTGAAATTGTTATTAATGTCTACAAGAGAGTCTAGATGAAGAAGAAGGCCCTCACAAGATGATTCCGTGTGGGCAGCACAGGGCTCCAACACAGGCGGAATGGTGCGGAGGCTGCGGCGCTGAGCCGGGTATCATTCTGCTTCACGTAGGGCCATTGTGAGTCACAACCGACTTGATGGCACCCAAAAGCAGCAACAATCATTAATGGCCAACTTCTGGGTAAGCTTGATGCCAAGAAGTAAAATAATGACTAAGTGAATACAATTAATTACTGTATTTACATAACTATCATTTTCCTATGCAAAGAGCTACCCTGGTGAGTGCTATAACACTTGTCAATTAATTCTAATTAGTGTTTCTGCCTCTTAATGCTCTATTCCACTTTCACTTACAATTGTTTGTGTATCTTAACAACTACCGTGCTAGATCAATTGGCTCGAAGCCTGGCATTTGGAACTTAATCTAATGGCAATGCCCCTACTCAGGTAACAAGGCCGTGTGATGATTTTCATATACGTGGTAATTTCTTGGACGCAATATAAGCATCAAGGGGTCTTTCACTGACTGACTACCCTCATGAAAATATAAAACTTCCTCCTCAGAGAATCTCCGGAAACTACGGAAACTTCTTCAATACCTACGAACAACTCAGCATGTGGCTTGCTTAGTCCTGAGTTTATGGGCTACTTGAATGGTATCAAATTTGAACGCATGACGGAGAGTGCACATTCTCATGGTTGTTCTTAGGAATAGTCCAGTAGACTCCAATTCAAAGAGGCCCTATGACAGCGGATAACAATGCCATGAAGTTTCTTAGGCTGAAATCTTTGTGGAAGCATATTGCTGCTCTTTTCTCTCATGGAATAGCCGATGGGTCTGAACCATAGACCTTTCAGCTGGCAGCCAAGTGCTTAACTATTGTGCCATTAAAGCTCCTTATACTTTCTCACGGAGGAAGATATTAGCATCTCTACTGTAATATATTACAAGATATATTACAGTAGAGATATGATATAGATATGAACACTTTATACTATATCTCCTTTAAATAAATATTTTATTGGCACATAATCAATATACCATATAATTCATTAGTTTAGTCATATCGAGAAGAGATTTATGATCATTGACATAATAAATTTTAGAACATTTTCTTCTTTCTACTACTTTTTCTTATTACCTCCCCCATTTCCTCCCAACTTCTCCTGGCATACACCCAAGAAACCATTTATCCAGTTACTGTCTCTATGAAGTTAGCTATCCTAGAGTTCATACGCAGAAAAGCATACCAATAAAAGAGCACGAAACTAACAACAATAACAAAGTAAAACAGAGAAAAGCCTTAATAAAAAATAAAGTACAGGGTTAGGGTGAGGGTGAGGGTGAGGGTGAGGGTGAGGGTTATGGTTAGGGTTAGAAAAGTAAAATAAATAAAATAAATAAAGTACAATATAATTAGTACTATACTACACTATAATCTCTGTCATAAAGTCAATTCTGACTCATAGTGACACTAGAGAATAGGGAAGATCTTCCCCCTTTGGACTTCCAAGACCAATTATTTCAGGAATAGAAAATATCATCTTTCTCCTATTAAAAATTAGAACATATTTAAAAGGTGTTAAAATGGATATCAAGTAATAAGTATTGAATTGTAACCTAACCACATCTGCAGTAATCAGCTTCCCAGTGCACTCTGCGTGATAGCAACGCTATCCACATCACTAGCTATGGTAGTTATATAATTTGTTGTCACTTTGAGAGGAATATGAGTGAAGGGGTGGAGTCGAGCCTGTCAATCATTGTAAAGTCAATGAGGCCTCTGTGTGGGCCTGGCCTTCCCCTGAGGATTCTGGGAATTCCTGTATTTTCCTTCCTGGAGGTGGGGGACATTCCCTTTCTTGGATCACTCCCTGAGAGAAGCTCTACTGGCAAGACACATGGCACTTCGCTGATAGAAACTGCCCCAGACCCCCCTCCCACCCCTGTGCCCTGGGAACTGGAGGAGCCCCGGGAAGACCCTTGCCAGCACTGATATGCTTACAACACCACTGTATCCATAAGACTTCCAACTCACTGGCCTGTGAGCTTCCTGCATTTGGCATCATTGCATGTGTTTTGTGAGTCTGAAGAGGATCTTAGAGATTGATTTCAGACATATGGGTTAATATCGGCTTATGGACTTGATCTGGACTGGGCTGGGATGTTTTCTCAATATTTAATTGCTCTTGCATATAAACCTCTTTCTTATACACATATGTGTGTTTATGAATTTGTTTCTCTCGTCTAAGCAGACTAAAACACTAGTGAATGGGCAGAAAGAAGAGATACACCTGAGGCTTAATCATTATCTTACCATTCAATCTCCCTTTGATCCACTTAAAACTTGCTTCAAGTTTTTAAAAGTAAAGGAGAAAGGCACTTGAATTAAGCCTCCAATGATTTCCCTGATTATACCATTCTTTACTAATGGATTTTTTTATATTTCACAGAACGAACAATAGGCTTCACAAAATGTTTTAAAAGTATTCAAGTTTAGGTACCTACTCTTATGTTGTTGTTATTAAGTGACATCCTGTCAGCTCTGGGCCATCCTATGCCTGAGCCCATTGATGCAGCTAATGTGTCAATCCATCTCCTTAAGGACCTTCCTCTTTTTCGCTGTCCTTACACTTTACCCAACATCCTGTCCTTCTCCGGGGACTGGTCTCTCCTGACTACATGTCCAAAGCATGTAAGACTAAGTCTTGCCTCTAAGGTGCACTCTGTCCTCACCTCCTCTAACACAGATGTGTTTGTCTTTTTAGCAGATGATGGTGCTTTCAATACCTTTCTCCAGCACCATGATTCAAATGCATGGATTCTTCTTCAGTTTTCTTATTCAATGCCCAACTTTTACATGCATATGATGCAATTAAGAATACTACTGCTTGATATTTTTCTTTGGAATGGGCACAAATATGAACATATTCTAAGGCCAAGAAGCAATCTTTCAAATTTCCAGGCAGGCATAAATGAATGAGCATTTCCAGTGTTTCTTCAGCTTGATGAAACATTTCAATAGATATTCCATCAATCCCAGGATCTTGTTTGGGGATAACCTATTCCTTCAGCACCATTGGTTCTTGGTCATGTACTACGTCCGGAAGTGGTGTATTGTTAAGTAGTTCTTTTGGGTACAATGACTCTGTATTCTTTCCATGTTCTTTTGATGCTTCAAACATCATTCAATATTTTCCCCATAGAATCTTTCAGGATTGCAACTTGAGCTTTGATTTTTTTTTCTTGAGTTCTTTCCATTTCAAATATGCTATGTGTGGACTTCCCTTTTGCTTTTTCTAATTCTAGGTCCTTCTACAGTTTACTACAATACTTTACTTTGTCTTCTCCAGCTGCCCTTTGAAACTCGATTTAGCACCTTGAATTCATCTTTTTTTCCCATTTGCTTCAGCTACTCTACAATTAATAGTGAGTTTCAGAGGCTCCTAGGACATCCACTTTGATCCTTTCTTTCTTTCCTGTCTTTTTAATGACCTTTTGATTTCGTTATGATAGATGGTCTACATGTACTCCCATGGCTCATCTCATCTTCTGTCATTATTATTATTCAATGCTTCATATCTGTTCCACCAGTTTTCTGTCTCATGTTATCAAACTATGGTGGTTTGTGTATTGTAAGGTTGGAAGCTATGTCACTGGTATTTCAGATGCCAGCAGGGTCACCCAAAGTGAACAGGTTTTAGCAGAGCCTGCAGACTAAGAACAGATAAAGAAGAAGGATTTGTTTCCTTCTTCAGAGCAAGAAACCCCTGAAAATGGTATGCATAACTGGGAAAGATTGTCATATACTGAAAGTCTAAAGAAAGGAAGCAGACCACTCTTTGAGATAATGACAGAGGCTGGGCCCCTCAGATCTAAGGGCACTCCAAATGTGAGTGAAGAGGAAGTGATGGCTTGAAGGGTGTCAACCATGGTGACATAAGTCAGGTAATGCCCGTGCAAGTCGACCCTTTGGGATCTTCATTGGGCATGGTTCAAGATAAAGAGAAACAGCTAGAGAAATCTTATAATTATCAGAACTTGGAATATGTGAAGTCTAAATTTAGGAAAATTGGAAGTGGTCAAAAATGAAATGGAACACATAAAGATCGATATCCTGGACTTCTGGGAAGGTGGCGGACCAGGGGACCCGCATACTCTGAGAGCTCTTTCAAACAAGGTGAGTTTGGTGTCCAGGTAGCCAAGTGGTAGGAGTCTGGTGAGTGAAACATCCCTCCGGGACAGCACCCCAATCACACCCCATGCATTTGTCCTGAGCTGGGGCCTCGGTAATCCAGGAACTGATTCATGGGCCATCTCGGGTCCCTAGGCTACTACCACTGCAGCTGAGACTAGCTATAGCCCCACTCCATCCCCAGACCGGGAACCCGCACCCAGAGTCGCTTGCCTGCTCTTCTGAGAGATACACAGCAGTGGCAGGACCCCCTACAGCAGCTTCCCACTTGAGGGACCCCTTTCCTGCTGTTCCCCTCTCCCCATATGGCAGCAATCTGCACTTGGGCGCGTGTCCCTCTCTCCATTCATCCAAGGCCCACGTAACAGACCTGCAGGCTACCAGGGGCTGCCTAGGAGACCCCCCCACAAGGAACCATCCACCAGTGCCAGCTTCTAAGCCTACCCCAGCCCTTCCCAGCCGGTATAGGAGAGGGGAGATGCAGCCTGTGCCTCCCTCAGCACCCCTTGTGGCTCCAGCCTTTTCCGGCCAGTGCAGGAGGCTCAACCCTGTGGGGCTACCCCCACCTGTGTAGCCTCTCCCCATAGGCTCAGCTCTACAGGCCTGCAGGGACCTGGGGTGGCTTGCTGATCTGAAGAGCATTTTCCCCCCACATAGCCCGACTCTGGAGCCTGGACCAGCACCATGTCCCATCCCATGGCAGCGAGGCCCTGCCCACTTCCGCCTTCTATTAGGCATCACTAGAACTTGGAGGGAAAAGAAGGTGGGGGGAATTTAAATATATATATTTTTATCTTGTGCTGGATTTTCTCTTTTCTTTCTTTTACTTTCTGCATTTTCTTTTCTCTCTTCTTTCTTCCTCCTTTTTCATTATTGCTAGTACTTCTCTTCTGCCTCTTTTCTATAGGTTTTCCTTCTATCTCTTTTTTTTCTCCTTCCACATCCACTATTATCACTTCTTTTCTCTCCTCTTTTATAGCTTTTCCTTCTTTATCTCTCCATATTTTTTATTCTTCCTCGCCAAATTTTTTAAATTATTGTTTAATTTTTAACTTTTTAATTTTTTCTTTGTTATAACTAAACAAAAAAAGGCTGCTAAGTGCACCCTGACAGACAAGGTAAAAGCAGCCTGAGGGCACTAACTGAGGCTCCAGCCCCCACTCCAGTTGCTGAAACATCTCACCACTACTGGTCACTAAGCCTTCAGGGAATTCTGCCTACATGGAAGTCTGACCCCTCCTTATAGTAAGTCATAGGCAGTCGCCTGAAAGAATCCTTAACAATAACACAAATAAGGTTCCTCTGGCCTCCCAGAAACATGGGGCCTATGAAAGGATCAAGGAAAATCAACAGACCACATTACTCTCAACAAGAAAAACCAGAGAGACAAAATATATTAGCAGAGCTAATGTCTCTCATAGAAGAAACAGATACAGATCTGCCACAGAATGAAATCTTCAGAAGTCTGTCTCAGTAATACAGGAGCTGAGGGAAGCAACCCAGAATAAGTATGCAATGTTAGAGGAGATGAAGTCCACAATAGAGGGAATGAAGTTCACCCACCAAAGAGAATTGCAGGAGCTAACAGAGGAGGTAGCAGAAGTTACACACAAGGTCACAGAATTTATGATTAGGCTTGAAGAGGCAGAGAACCGTATCAGTGATCTCAAGGACACTCAAACAGACCTAAGCAAGCAAGAAAGACAGTCAGATAGGAAAATTAAAGAAACGGAAGACAGCCTGAGATCAATGACACATGTTATGAAGTTGAATAATATTCTAATAATCTGTCTACTAGAGCTCAACACAACACACAAACCGACAGCCAAGATAGCAAAGGAATTTCTGGAAGAAAACTTTCCCACCCTAACAAGGGAGAACCAGGCACTCATACAGGAAGCAGAAAGGCCGCCAGCTCGACTATACCGCTTGAAGAACACACCAAGATATATAATAGTGAAAATATCCATCATCGAGGGAAAATAGAAAATTTTACAAGCATCAAGGGAAAGGAGGACAGTCACATTCAAAGGAGCGCAGATAAGAATATGCTCAGACCTATCAGGAAATACCACAAAGAGGAGGAGAGAATGGAGCTACAGCTTCCAAAAGCTGAACGTAAAAACACCTCCCCCAGAATCCTGTACCCTGACAAGTTATCCATTAATATAGATTGTGAGATAAGTGTCTTCCAGGATAAGGAAAGACTCAAAGAACATGCTGCAAATCACCCAACTTGTGGAAGATACTAGCTGACTCACTATGGCCAGAGGATCAACTTCCACCAAGAACAAATAGATCACCATATAGCACATTTCCATCTAGAAGACAAAATGTCAGCAACAATTATCAGAACAACAGCGTCTCATGTGGAAAAGAATACAAGATAGAAACTCTCCACTCAAACAGAGCACACTGATATGAAGGGAGATAGGTAAAGACCCAAAACACAAAACAGGGTATGACAACTCTGAATTCACAGAGAGCAATATTAACTCTTAAATCCAATGGACTCAATTTGTACATTAAAAGAAAAAGGCTTGAGGACTGGCTCCATCAATCTATTGCCCACAAGAGACACATCTTAAGCACACAGACAAGAATATGCTAAGAATAAAGGGTTGGCAGAAAGTTTACCAATCAAATTGTAACTCAAAAAAGGCAGGGGTGGCTATCTAAATCTCTGACAAAATGGACCTGAAGATCCAAACCATGAAAAGAGACAAAGAGGGACACTACATAATGTTCAAAGGATCAGTAAACCAAGAAGCACTTTGCATATTGAATATTTGCACTCCTAATAATGGTGCAACGAATTTTGTCAAAGAAACTATTAAAAAGATGAAAAAAAGAAATCAAGGACTCAACAATCATGGTAGGTAATTTTAACACTCCACTACCAGAGAAGGACAGACCACTGGGAAAGAAGCTGAGCAAAGAGGACAGAGAGATAGTCAAAGTAATTAGGCAACAGGGCCTGATATATATTTGTAGAGCTCTCCATCCAAATAAAAAGGATTTCACATTCTTCTGAAGTCCACATGGATCTTTTTCAAGAATAGACCACATGCTGGGACACAAGTGCAACCTGAGTAATTTCAAACACATAGACATTATCTGGACATCTTTCTCAGATCACCATGCCATAAAACTGGAGATTAATGAGGATGTTTACAAAATCAAGGGCAACCAATTGGAGGAGGACATTGATCACCTGCGACATGAATGAGTACAGGCCCTGATTAGAGAGGATATTAGGAATTTTCTAGAAACTAACTAGAACGAGACTACAACGTATCAAAACAAATTGTACACCGCGAAGGCAGTTATCAGAGGTAGCTTGATTTCATTAAATGCATATGTGAAAAAAGAAGAGAGGTGTACGACAGATATGTTAACACAAAACCTCCAACAAATAGAACAGAGTCATCAGAACAACCACTCTAATAGCAAGAGAAAAGAAATAATAAAAGTCAGGGCGGATTTAAACCCGTGGGAAGACAAGAGAAAAATGCAAAAGATAAACGCAGCTAAAAGCTGGTTCTACGAAAGAATGAACAAAATTGACAGTCTTCTGGCAAAGCTTACCAAAGATAGAAAGGAGCAAACATCCATAGCCAGAATGAGGGATGAATCAGGCGCAATAACAGCAGACCTCAATGAGATTAAAAGGAGAATCACAAAGTACTATGAAGGTCTGAAATAGAATGAATTCAGAATCATGGAAGACATGGATAAAATCAAGAACGTCAACAAGCCCATAGCAAAAGAAAAATAGAGAGGATAATCAAAAACCTACCAACAGAAAAGCCCCACGATGAGATGGTTTCACAGCAGACTTCTACCAAGCATTCAGGGAAGAGTTGACACCAAACCTCCTCAAAGTATTCCATAACATAGAAGAGATGGCAAACTCCCAAACTCATTTTACGAAGCCAGCATTACTTCGATGCCCAAACAGGGCAAAGACCCCAAAGGTACAGAGAATTACAGACCAATACCTCTACTGAACATAGATGCAAAAAGCCTTAACAAAATATTGGCCAATAGAATACAAAAGTATATACCACATATCATCCACCATGAGCAGGTAGGATTCATCCCAGGAATGCAGGGATGGTTTAACATCTGAAAAGCCATCAATATTATACACCACATGGAGAAGAAAAAGGATAAAACCATATGATATCCATAGATGCAGAAAAAGCATTTGACACCATCCAACAACCATTCCTAATCAAGACACTCATGAAGATAGAATTGGAAGGTATAAGTTCCTCAAACTGATATAAGCTATCTATGAAAGACCAACGGCCAACATCATAGTCAATGGAGAAAAGACAAAAAAATATCCCACTGAAAAAGGCTATAATACAAGGATACCCACTGTCCCCACTTCAATTCAATATCATTTTAGAGGTTCTGGCTGACAACATAAGACAGCAGAAGGACATCAAAGGGATCCAAATGGGAGAGGAGGAAGTGAAACTATCGCTATTTGCAAACAACATGATCCTGTACAATGAAAACTCCAAACGCTCCACAGCTGGAGTACTTACAGGAATAGGGGAATATGGAAGAGAGGCAGGATAAAATATCAATAAATAGAAGTTTGGTAGTTTTCTATAC
This sequence comes from Tenrec ecaudatus, assembly GCF_050624435.1. Lineage (NCBI taxonomy): Eukaryota > Metazoa > Chordata > Mammalia > Afrosoricida > Tenrecidae > Tenrec > Tenrec ecaudatus. Next base: position 92,013,061 of record NC_134531.1, read on the forward strand.
ACATCGGACAGGACCATGGAAGAGGTGATTCAGAAGGACATACCCTTTACAGTAGCTAAGAACAAACTGAAGTACCTAGGAATATTTTTAACAAAAAATACTAAAGGCCTATACAAGGAAAATTATAAGACCCTATTATAGAAAACCAAAAGCGACCTCCACAAATGGAAGAACATTCCCTGCTCATGGATTGGAAGGCGTAACATAGTAAAGATGACAATCCTACCTAAAGCACTTTACAAGTTCAATGCTATGCCAATTCAAATACCATCAGCCTTCTTCAAAGAATTGGAAAAACTGACCACCAATTTCATATGGAGAAGGTATGGCACAATGATAGACACTCAGACAAATGGAAAAGAATAGAAAGCCCAAGAATAAAACCATCAGCATATAGACAACTGATCTTCGACAAGGGTCTCAAAACCATCAAGTGGGAAGCAGATGCCCTTTTTAACAAGTAGTACTGGAAACAATGGATATCCACATGTAGAAAGATGATAAAAGACGTTTACCTCACCCCATGCAGAAGAATAAATTCAAGGTGGATCACAGACCTAGAAGTTAAACCCCAAACCATCAGGACCATCAAGTAGGGAATTGGGACTAACCTTAGAGCCCTGGCCCAGGGAACTCATAGACTCACTGTAATAGAGTAGGGTACATACACAGGTGAACTTGAAAGCGACAAATGGGATTTTATAAGAATTAAGCACCTGTTCACCTCGAAAGACTTCACCAAGAGGGTGACAAGGTAACCCACAGACTGGGAGAGGTTTTTTAGTAATAACATATCAGACAAAGGGCTCATTACTAAAATCTACAACACCATCATGACCTGGAATAAGAGGAAAACAGTTAACACCCTAAGGAAGTGGGCAAAAGAACTGAAAAGAACTTTCACTAGGGAGAAGACCCCTATGGCCAATAAGCATAAGAGAAAGTGTTCCAGGTCATTTTCCATAAGAGAAATCCAAATCAAAACAACCATGAGATACCACCAAACATCCCTGAGGCTAGCCCAAATCAGCAAATCAGAGAATAACAAGTGTTGGAGGGGAAGGGGTGAAGTAGGAACCCTCCTCCTCTGCTAGTGGTTGTGTTGATTTGTACAGCCACTGTGGAAAGCAATCTGGAGATACTGAATGAAAATGGAAACTGATCTACCTTATGGCCCAGGCATCCTTCTACTGGTCATATACCCAGTTTAAGCAACAAATAAAAACATGACCAGTCATCTTCACTCCAATGTTTATTGTGACACAATTCACAATTGCAAAGACTTGAAAACAGCCCGAGTTTCCATCGATAGATGAGTGGATTAGTAAACTCTGGCATATACACACAATGGAGTACTATGCCGCACTGAAAAGCACAGATAATCACATGAAACACATCATTTCATGGGGAGAGCTGGAAGGAATCACGTTAAGCGAGGTAAACCAAACTCAAAAGGAGAGGTATAACATGAGTCCCCTGAGGTAAGTACAATCAGCATGCCAGGAATAGAAGAATAAGCACCTATCTCACAATAAACGGGTAGAAACATAGATAGTTGGAGGAAGGGCAGGCCACACCTGGGAAAGTACATGAGAGTCCAACATAAGGAAGGGGAAGGGGGGCTGGTGGAGGGAGAAGCGGGTTTGGGAGAAACCGAGTGGATGGCACAGGGGGAACAGGGCACTAACCCACCCAGGGGGAGAGTATTGGTTGTGTCCCCACAGAACTGGAACATACATACATACCCCACCATGACATGCCAAAACAGGAGGGCAACGTAACGCGTGGAGGAATACACAAAGAGACTGGACCATATGCCGACCCTAATCAGAATTATCCCAACCCCCAACATTGAAGGGAGTACTTTGGAAAATGAAAATAGATCGTCTGGTGTGGGAAAGGAACTGACCTACCACACCACACCTAGAAGGAAGCTAAAACAAAGGAAGGAGGAAGAACAGAGCGGAGCACGTCTGGGCACACCAAGCTCAGACGATAGCCTGGCTCGGAGGGCCCAATATACAGAAAGGACCATATAGCTGGCCCCACGGCGAGATGCGACATCCTGCACTGACCCATGGCCCTACATGGGAAAGCACCAGAGACACAATGTGGGATGTGCGACTGGGCTGACCTCACCACACTGAGGCAAAACACTGGGGGTGTGCAATGCAGCAGCGGGGGAAACAGAGCAAGTAGGTCCCGAGGGAATATAAAGGATGGATTTGGGGGCCAGGACATGGCACCCCATCAGACTCATCCAGAAAACACTCCTAAAGGTCAACAAACAGACCTCAAACTACTAACAGGCTTCTTTTATTTCCTTTTTCTGTCTTTTTGTTTTTTGTTTTCATTTTTTCTCTTCTTTTAAAATTTGTATGTCAGTGGCTTTTTTGGTTGTTAGCTTGTCAGTATTTCTGCCGTTGTCGCCATGTTCTATGTGCCACTTTTGTGCTGTCAAAGCCATCCCCAATTTTATGCACATATTAATATATCTGCAGGTCTACCTCGATAAGATAAGCAGGACAAATAATGTGAGAAAAAAATAACTGGACCAACAGTCCCGGAGGGACATGAGAGTGTGGGAGGTAGGAGAAGGGAGGAGGTGTTGGCCAACCCAGAGACAAGGGAGCAATGAGTGGTTCAAAACCAGTGGCAGGGAGGGGATGGGAGGACTGGTAGGGAGAAACCAAGGGCGAGGTAAATGAGAGGAATTACTGAAACCAGAATGAAGGCTGAACATGGTAGTGGGACAGGAGGAAAGCATAAGGAAATAGAGGAAAGGAGTAGGAGGCAAAGGGCATACAGAGAAGCCTAAACACAGACTTGTGCATATGTAAATATATTTATGATTATGGGGGAAATAGACCTATATGTATATATATTTATAGGTTTAGTAGTAGGGTAGCAGGTGGATATTGGGCCTCCTTGCGCGCATTCACTTAACACAAGAGCACCTTGCTCAGCTAAACACTCATTTCATGATACCCACCTTCCTGACATGATCGGTGAAGACAGATGTGTGCATAAACAAATGTGGTGAAGAAAGCTGATGGTGCCCAGCTATCAAAAGATATAGCATCTGGGGTCTTAAAGGCTTGAAGGCAAACAAGCGGCCATCTAACTCAAAAGCAACAAAGCCCACAGAAAAGAAGCACATGAGTCTGTGTGAAAACGTGGTGTTGAAGTGATCAGGTAGCAGACACCAAAGAACAAAAACCATCATTGTGTGATCACCTTCCCCACATAAACACTGAAGATGAATATGTGTATAAGTAAGTGTGGTGAAGAAGGCTAATTGTGCCCGGCTATTGAGAGAGCATCTGGGGTCTTAAAGACTTTAAAGTAAACAAGTGGCCATCTAGCCCAGAAGCAAAAAAGCCTACATGGAAGCAGCACATCAACATGTGTGATCATGAAGGCCCGAGGGGACCTGTTTTCAATTGTTAGGAGTTCTTTGACAGCCACTGAGTCAATCCATCTCCTTGAACGTCTTGCTCTTTTTACTGCCCCTGCAGTTTGCCAAGCATGGTGCTCTTGTATAGTGACTGGTCTCTCCTGAGAAGTTGTCCTAAGAAGTTTCGCCATCCACTCTGCTAAGGGGCATTCTTCCGTCTTTCTTCCAAGACAGATTTGTTTGTGCTCCTGGAATTCACACATACCATCGAGATTCTTTGCTGGAACCATAATTCCAATGCACCCATTCTTCTGAAGTTTTCCTTACTTATTATTCAGTTTTCACATGCATATGAGACAATGGAAAATATCATAGCTTGGTTGTCATCCCTTAATCCTCAAAGTGAAATCGTTGCTCTTTAACACTTTAGATAGAATCTGTGAAGAAGGTTTCCACAGTACAATGTAACATTTGGTTTCTTGACTGCTCCTTCCATCTGGATTGTGGATCCAGACAAAATTAAATTATTAGGGGACTATGTGAGATGCTTTTTTTGTGTTTGATTACTTGTTTTAGACTTGTAGAGATTTTAACTATCTTTATATCTGCAGTAAACTACATGTCTGTATACATATGATAGCTTTGAAATAGTTGTTTTATTTTTTATGAAATATTATACAAAATTATGTTTTAGGAACTAGAGGGTTTTGAATAAACTGAGAGTAAAATGTGGAATTCAACTGCAAGTCAAAATCATGTCAGGCCTACTAATCAGATAGAGAAAAGTGGAATTCTGAGACTATGGCCCTTAATCATCCTTCAGGTCAGGAATAGAACTCACCTCAGTGGCTCAATGTTCAGGTAAACAAAAGACATCTATAAGGGAACAATAACTCTAGTGAGATACACACTTGAAAAAACAAACTCACTGTCATTGAGGTCACTCTGACACATAGACACCCTACAGGATAGTGTAGAATTGCCCCTGTGGGTTTCTGACACTCTAACTCTTAATAAGAGTAGAAAACCTTACCTTCTACCCCAGAGCAGCTGCTGGGTTTGAAATGGCAATCTTGCGGTTAGCAGCGTAATGCATAGGCAAGTTACTACCCACAAGCTTGGAAGTTTCCATCTGTCACTCTGCTGGAGGAAGATGAGACTATATCCTCCTGTAAAGACGCACATCTTCATAATCCCAAAAGAAATAGCTCAACACTGTCAGACAGACTCACCATGTGTCAGAATCCGCTTGGTTTCAGTGAGGTCCACATCTCAGTATAATCAACCATTCATGACTAGGAGGGGGGCATTTACCCAAGTACAAAGTTCAGAAAGCTTAGGGAAGTAGAAGTAGAAATAGAAAACACAGGAAGGAGAACTGAAATAAGCGATGCCCATTGAAAGGATTACAATTAATGAGATGAAATATAATCTTTATGAATTTCTAGTATAAAACTGATGATCTGATCTGTAAACTTCCACTCTATTCTGAGAAAATGTTCCTTTTTAAAATAAATAAACTGTTTATAAAAATAAGATGTGTGTGCTGGTTTGTATAATCACTATAAATGATAATAAACTATACATTTTGGCAGATTGATTCTAGAGAAATATCATGACCATACAATGACAGGTAGAGACATGAACGTTGACTGTTTTTGGTGTTGAAAAATTAGAAATTCCTAAATGTTCTAAATTAACTAATTTAATAATTATAATACTTACAAACAAAAGACTACTAAAATTAAAAATAGGTCTATCTGTGCTGACATGAAACAGTAACCACATTATATTAAGGGGAGAGGCAAGATTTTAAAATTGTGCAACCCCATATTATAAAATAAATAAGAAACCAAATCAAGAAAGAAATATACGTATGTCGCATATGTTGGAATAGTTGATTTAATGAGACCCAGAAGCAATAGGTGAGAGGTTATTAATTTAAAAGATTATTACTTGATTTGAATAGTGGCTATATCTGAGTGAATCTTTCAATATTGAAAGATATATATGGACAAAATATTGAATGCTGCAGGAAATATTGAAAGAAAATAGGAAGAATACAGAGTTACAAACTACCAAAAGAAAATGGTTGACATTCAACCACTTCAAGAGGCAGCGTATAAGCAGTAACCAATGTTACTGAACGTGGAAGTCCAAGCTGCACTGAAAGCATTAGCCAAACACAAGCTCTGAGAATTGATGAAAGCTAGCTGATGAAGCAATGGAAGTTTTAATTCATCTAAGTGTGGAAATTTGGAAGACAGTTACTTGGCCAACTGACTGGAATAAAAACCTATTTGTATCCACTCTAAAGAAAGGAGACTTAGCAGAATGCTCAAATCATAGAATAACATCACTGAAATCATGTGAGAGTAAAATTTTGCTGAAGATTATCCAACAGTGGTTGCCACAGTACATTGATAGGGAGCTACTAGAGGTTCATGCTAGATTCAGAAGAGTGTATGGAATAAGGGATAGCAATATTGATATCAGACGGATCTTGATTGAAAGCAGGGAATACCAGAAAGATATTTACTTGGGTTTTATTAACTATGCAAAGGCATTCAACTTTGTGGATCATAACAAACTGTGGATAACCTTGAGAAGAATGGGAATTCTAGAACCCTTTTATTGTGCTCATGTAGAAAGTATAAGTGGTTCAAGAGGTAGCTGTGCAAACAGAACAAGGGAATACTACATTGTTTAAAATCAGGAAAGGTGTGTGTCAGGGCTGTATCCTCCCACCAAAAATACAAACCCAAACTCACTGCCATTGAGTCAATGTCAGCTCTTAGTGACCTTATGGGACAGGGTAGAACTACCTGTGAGTTGCCAAGACTGTAACTCTGTACTGGTGTAGAAAACTCTGCTTTTATCCCAAAGAGCAACTGGTGGTTTCAAGCTGCCGACCTTTCTGATGGCATCTCAATCCCTAACCCCTACACCACCGGGGTTCACTTGATCTGTATGCTGAACTGCACTATCTATAATCAAAGAAGCCAGATTAGATACAGAAGAATACAGCATTGAGCTTGGATAGAGGCTCAATAACAAACAGAAATATTCAGATGGCACAATCTTGCTTGATTAAAAGCGGGAAAGATTTGAAGCATTTGCTGCTGATGATCAAGAATTTCAGCCTAAATATGGATTAAAACTCAATATAAAGAACACCAAAATCCTCACTACTGAACAAGTAGGTAGCATCATGATCTACAGAGAAAAGATTAACGTTTTAAAGATTTCATCTTGTTTGCAACCACTATCAGTGCTCCAGGAAGCAGCAGAGGATCAAAGAATGCATCGCCTTGAGTAAATATGCTGCGCTAGACCTCTTTTTGAATATTGAAAAGTGACGATGTTACTTTGAGGACTAAGGTGTGCCTGATCCAAGCCATGATATTTTTAATTGCTTCATGTGCCTGTGAAAACCATTGAACAAGGAAGGCAGAGAACAAGTAAAGAGTTTGAATTATGGTGCTGACAAGAACACTGAAAGAGCTACAAAAAGAACAAATACATCTGTCTTGGAAGAAGTACAGTCAGAATGTTCCTCAGAACAAGCTTGGCAAGGCTTTGTTTCATGTACTTTGGACATGTTCTCAGGAGAGGCCAGTTCCTGGAGAAGGACGTCATGTTTGGTACAGTGAAGGGACCTGTGACAAGATGGATGGACACAGTGGCTGCAATGATGGGTGAGTTAGTTAAAGTTTATTGTACCAACATGGCCGATAAACTCATATGGGGTTAATTGAAGGGCGGATAGATAAATGGCTTGGTGAGCCTCACTTTTCTAGTTCTCAGGTCTCTTGCTTTCTGAGTGTTGGAACAGGGTGCAGCTGCCCTATCCAGTTCCCTGCTTCAGTTGGCAAGGCTCACTTCCTGTAAAATATCCCCGAGGAGAAGCCGCATGGACCTACCCCAATGCAGCCCTGGGTGCTGGAGCAGCCGTGTGGAGGCCCCTGCTAGTGCTGAGATGCTTACACGTTCACTGACTGATTCGGCTTTTTTCCTGCAGTCAGCGTCATAGTGTGTGTTTTGTGAGATGGAGGAGGACTTTGTGGATTGATGTTGGATATATGGGCTAATGTTGGACTTGTGGGTTTGGGCAGCACTAGGTTAGGATGTTTTCTTGATGCACACTTAACTTTATATAAAACTCTCTCTTATATGTGAGTTTCTGTGGATTTGTTTCTCTAATGTACCCAGGCTCACACAATGGGTTTAAACATAAGAATAATCGTGGGGATGACACGGCGACAGCTGGTGTTTCATTCTGTTGTACAGAGGACTGCTAGGAGTAGGAACAGACTCAATGGCACCTAACAACAACCACCTATGTGAGTGATGAGATTTGCTATACTTTATACATTTATTAATTTTTGCATTCATACATTGAATTTAACTTTCATAACTAAAAAAGTCATGGCAAGAATATATATGTATTTTGTAATTGATATATTTGGTTCACACAAGCTGGTGTGTTTCTGCTGTGAGGACTTAGTTGACTCCTCACTTAGATGGCTGCTTGTTTGAATACAAGTCTTTAAGACCCCAGACACTATTCCTATTGATTGCTGGGCACCATCTACTGTCTTCATCACACTTTGCTATAGCACCCGTATTTTCAGTGATCATTTCATGAAGGTGAGTATCAAGCCTTATTTGCAATGTTTGTCTTTATACTATTGTGATCTTGTCCTTAGCACCTTCTCTGTTTTTCATTGTCTTCTGTTGGGTTTCTAAGATGTGAAGCATGTGAGGGGTGGAGGTTTAATGATATTAACTGATACAAGGTGTTATAGGGAATGCAAGGGCGGGGGTGGGGATAACACGATAGGGAGAGAAAAGGGATTTCTGGAAGAAATAATGAAGGTGGGAAGGGGAGGGAGCATTAGAACTATTCATGATCAAACAACTAATTTTAAAGGTGATTTAATCATGTGGGTGGGAGGGGGATCCTCTAAGATAGATGTGGTACTGATTCTAAAGTTCCCCTTGATATGACTGAATGATTGAAATATTCAATTGTATGATATGTAAGTTGTGTGCCAATAAAAATGTTAATAATAAGAATATGCATTATGCATTTAAATAAGTTTTGCTTTTAGTATAATTGACAAGATAAATTTATATATTCCATTTAGGTGCTAGGAAATAATAAAAATATAGAACTGCTTCTGACCAATAATGGCCTTGAACACTTCATCCAAATATAATTCACTTAGTTAGAACTACTTCATTTTCTGTATAAATATATTCCTTTAGTAATTCTAAAGCTTTAATTTTCTTATGTGTACTTTATTGTATATGTAAGTGGGGAGTTTGCTATGCCCAACATCTGCTATCTGGCTTGAGCATAATACCATGCTGACTTACTCTTTCTGAAAGAAGCAGTACTTGTAAAAATGGGACCCATTAGTGAACTCAGACCTCTGAATGTGATTCAAACAGCCGTGCCTAATCACTTGCACAAGGGAGGTTTGGGAAACTGCTCCTCTCTGCATGGAATCCTATTCTTCCTGTGTGCTGATCGAGTGGCAGGCAGAACCATAAAGATATTTGATATGTGGACGGATGCTTTCTTCAAAGCCATGTCACGGATGCTACCATTAAAAACACATTTTGAATTTGTATGTGATTTTCAAACACGTTACTTCCAATGTAAGTAAAATTCATTACACAGAAGAAACATAAGACATAGAAGCCAGTAGATGAACAGAGAGATGAGGTCATATATTATGCTTAAAAGGTAATATCCTTCTCTTTTTAATGATAGCTCAGATTAATTCATGAAATGGTTCCTGTGCTGCTACTGAAGAGGAGGAATACAATGAGAAGCTTGCAGTGACCTGCAGCCAGCAGCATTTCTGCATCTCCATTTCATCAAAGCATCTTGACTATCAACTAATGAGACATTTTCTCCCATGAAACTCTGCATATTCCTCTTAAATTGATTCTTTTGAGCTTGAACTGAAAAGCAGATTTCCTCACACAAACATCCTGACATCTTTATTGTTGTTTGTACAAAGGAGTAAATTTTCAAAAGCCTTTGAAGAGATGACTAGGGAAAACATGCCTGCATGGATTTCTGAATTAATATCAGAATCCTATCACTAAGAGTTACGAATACTGCATTCATTATGTACCTTAGTTTTTGTTAAATAGCTTACAGGTATTTTTCAGTGATGTGCTATTGAATCTTCTCTCTGGAAGAAAAACACACAAACTAATTTATGACATTTTCCAATTTCCTTGGTGTAAATATTCCTCCTATGACCAACTTTAAAAGAACAGGGAGTTCTAAATTAGATTTAGAAATTATTTAAAAATGAACAATGATCTAACTCCAACACACCACCACAACCTAGCCTCAAAATAGCACTTTACAATAGCAATCATTATCCCCTTTTACACTAGTTTAAACTAAGACAGAAATTAGTGAAGTAATTCACTCAAGGTCATATTGGTCATTGGGGCTGACTGGTGGGTATGTTCCCAGGCCTTATATTTTTGCATATGTATGATATGTCTACACTTCTTCAGAAAGAGAAAAAATAACATAAAGCCAACATTTTCTCTGGTGAGTTATTTGTCCTGAGAAACCTCCCATTGTAATTGATTAAAACGAGGTGCATAACTTGGTGAGATTAGATAGATAGATAGATAGATAGATAGATAGATAGATAATATATAAAGCATTCACAGAAAGTAACTATATTTCTATAGTAAGTATATATATATGTGGTAAGCACATATGTTTGCATATGTACATGTATGTGTCTTGCTGTTGGTAGGTGCACCACAGAATGAAACACTGCACAGTCCTGTCCCATCCTCACATGTTCCTGTACCTGAGCCCCTTGATGCAGCCACTGTGTCAGTCCATCTTGTCGAGAGCCTTCCTTGTTTGCTGTTCTTCCATTTTCCTAAACATTATGTCCTTCTCTAGGGACTGGTCTCTCCTGACAACATGTCCAAAATATGTAAGACAAATTCTTGCCATCCTTGCCTCTAAGGGGCTTTCTGTCCTGATTTCCTCAAATACAAATCAGCTTGTCTTTTTAGCAGTCCAAGGTACTTTCAATATTCTTCTTCAACACCACATTTCAAATGCAGTGTGCGGGCGCTCGCACACGCACGTGTGTGTGTGTGTGTGTGAATCACTGCCATGGAGTCAATTCTGATTCACAGTGGTGATTCTATAGAACAGGGTGGAATTTCCCTGCTAGATTTTGGAGACTGTAAATCTGTACAGGGGCATCTTTCTCCCAGAGAATGGCTGATGATTTCAAATTTCTGACCTTCCAGTTAACAATCCAACAAGTAATCCACTACTTCAGCAGGGTTCTAGTGTGTGTGTATTATATATATTTATGCTTTGTCTCAGTGCTATACAGTCAATTTTAGCTCATAATAACCCTATAGGATAAGGTAGAACTGTCTCTTAGACTTTCTGAAACTGTAACTCTTTAAGGGAATAGAAAGCCTCCCTTTTCATTTATAGAGTGGCTAGTTGTTTTGAACTCCTGACCTTGCAGTAGCATCCCAAGGCATAACTACCACTCCACCAGGGCTACTATATACTATATGTGTGTATATGGATGTATTCTTTCTCTGCGTGTATATATATGAGAATATATATATCAGATTGACAAAGCTTTGATACATGCCTATCATTTGTTGGAGAATTTTTAAAATTATATTTAATAACTACAAAAACTGCAAAATAAGAGTTATATAAAAGTCAAAAGTTCTTCCCACCACCCATCTATGAGTTTTCTGTACTGGAAGTTATACTACTGGTATTTCAAATACCAAGAATTAACCTAGGAAGAACAGGCTTCAAGCAGCATTTTCAGATTATGACGCACTAGAAAGGGAAGTTTCATAATCTTCTTGTGAAAATTGTTGGTGTTCGGTGCCATCCATCAGTTGTGTTATTCCTAATTACCCAGTGTACAACCAACGAAACACTTCCTGGTCCTGTACCATCCTCATAATTGTTATGTTTGAGGCTATTATTGAAGCCACTGTGTCAACCCAGCTCAACAGAGGAACATCTTCTTCTATTTTATTTACTTTATCACGCATGAGATCCCTATCTAGGGACAAAACCAAACCAAACTGGCTGCCACCAAGTCATCATTGGCTCATAATGACCTATTGGACAGGGTAGAGCAGCACCTTGTGAGTTTCCAAGACTGTAATTTGTTGCATAAGTAGAAAGCCCTGTCTTTCTTCCATGTCTAGAGTCAAGGTTCCGTCTAAGAACTTGCCCAAAGGCGTGAGATGAAACCCTGCCATCATCACATCAAAGAAACATTTGTTTGTTCTTCTCATACTCCTTCCCCTGCTGTTCACCAACACTGTGTTTCTAATGCATACACTCTCCTCTGCTCGTCCTTATTCACTGTTCAGTTTCCACACGTGCATATAAGCTGATTGAAAAGACCGTGGTTCCTCTTCCTCCTCAGGGAGACATCTTCTTTCTTCACTATGGTGGTCTGGTGCAGCATATTTGTCCAATCCAGTGTTTTGTCTGATTGCTTGACTGCTGCTTCCTTAGTTTTGATTATGTATCTAAATATAATGAAATCCTCAACAACTGCAATCTTTTCTCCAACTATCACGATAAACGTATTGGTCCAGTTGTGAGGACTTGTGTTGTGTACATCGAGTTGTAGTCTACAGTGAAGGCTACAGCCTTTGACCATCATCACTAAGTTCTTTGGGGCTTCTTGAGTTTCCACATGGAAGGGTGTGCTACCTGTACCAGGTTGTAAAGGAGCTTCCCTTCAACCCCAGTGCCACCTTCTTCTTCATACTGCCCAGCTTCTTTTTTTTTTTCTTAGTAGCCAAGCCCCTTAACTTTATTTATTTTTTTTAAACATTTTATTCGGGGCTCATACAACTCTTATCACAATCCATACATATACATACATAAATTGTATAAAGCACATCTGTACATTCTTTGCCCTATTTTCTTTTTATTTGATCAACATGCAGATCGAATACGTATGGTGAAATGATCTAACCCTTATGCACATGTTTACTGATTTTAAGCCATGCAGTATCCCTTTTGTCTGTGTGAGTAACTACCTACAAGTCTGGGTGCCAAAGCCCACACTGCCATCAAGCTGGTGACAGGTCACAGAAACTCTCTTTGAGCTGGTGAGCTGTGAATCGTTATTGGAGCAGACAACCTCACCTTTCTCCCACTAAGGTGGCTCATCGTCTGGAGCTGCTGACCTTGTAAAACAGGAAAAAAGTAACTCCTCTGGAAGATTCAGCAAAAGAGCTAAAGAAAAGAGATTTAGAAATAACTATACAAATTACTATTCCATATTAATCACATGCATTTTTTTAAAGAGAGTTAAGAGAAATTAAGTTATTTCTAAAGAATTCTGATGTAAAAAGACAAATTCTGAATGTGTAAATCACTTAGTATTGAAACCTGAGATTGAATCATACTAGCTCTGTAAATAAGGTGTTTAGTGGGGTTTTTGGTTGTTTGTTTGTTTGTTATGAACAAGAAGAGAAAGAAAATATTGTCCAGATTCCCGTGATTGGATGACAGTAGCTAATATTCTTGAGCTATTTGAAAGGACCAAGTACTGTGCAGAGTCATCCGCCTACATTGCTTTATATAATCCGCTTAACAATGAGGAACCCACCATCACCATCCATCTCAGTGAAGACAGTCTGCTTCATATTGGTAAACGTTGCAATCAGAGCCTGGTCTTCCATCCTCTGACCTTTCCTATCAATCACTCTCCCCTTGACACATGTTCGTGAAAGACAATGTGTAGTTGGAAAACTGTGAAGACATTGTCTCTTTCCAAAAATCATGGGCTTTGCTGGCTCCTCTACCTTGGGATGAGAAGAACTAAGGGGTGCCCAGCTACATCTAACAAACTCTAGGATGAGGGATCCTGATAAAATGTAAGAAAAAATGTGGAATAAAATATCAAATTCTTTAAAAATATCAAATTGCTGCAAAAATTGAGACTGGAAAGCTCTCTGAGACTAGTGTCCAGGTTGCCCTTGAAACCTTGAACCTAATATATCCACTGAAATCACCTTTGAACTAGATAGGCAAGCCCATTGCTAATGAGTTGATTCTAGCTCATCGTAACTGTATACCAAAGGAAAAGAAACCGGCCATTCCTCTCGAGTGGAGTTCAACTCCTCATGGCCCTCTGTAGGGCTTCTCGTGATGAAACTTTTAAGGGAGTAGCCAGGCTCATCTTTCTCGCTTAGACGAGCTGGTTGAGTTTCAATTGCTGGCCTTGTCTCTAATAGCCAATGGCCAGCCCTCCAAGCCACTGGGGATCCTATAGGGCAAAGTGAAATGGCCGCACAGGGTTTCCGAGGCTGGAACACTCCCATAGCAGATGGTCACATCTGTTTTCTCCTAGTGTATCTGATGGGCTCCAACCAAGACCTTTTGGTTACCAGCCAATCAATGAACACCGAGTGCCAGGGTGAGCACATAAAGTGAAGGGTATCACTTTTAAGTATTGCACTCTTTAAAAACCCGTGTGTATATGGAAACATATGAACAACCTACTCACTGCCCTAATATCAATTCTGACTCACAGTGACCCTAGAGAGCAGCATAGAACAGCTCTGTAGAGTTTGTGAGATTGTATATCTTTTATGCAGCAGACTGCCTCCTCTTCCTCCTGTGGGGTAGCTGGTGCTCTCCAATCACTAAGCTTCCAGGTACCAGCCTAACATTGAAGCCCCGCTGGCTCACTAGGGCTCCTATAAATAGAGAGACGTTACCCTAAAGCAGAATGGTATATTAGAAGGGCAGTGAAATTAAGTCAACGGGAATTCAATAATGGAAAAAAAGGAGAATGCTGACACAATGCGAAGAATTTAGCCAATGGCATTGCATATTTTGTTGATTATTAAATGATAGCGTGTTTTGCTCTGAATATTGTCATTAAGTATGCAATAAAATGTATTGTAAATAGTAATGTTTTAATTGTGGGTTGCTTAGGATCAAGAACTATGCCTTTTACCATCTGTAGCCACAAAGTGTAGAACCATATGGAGCACACAAATAAATACAAGAGCAAATGAATTTGATGTGAAAGCATTATTAATATTCTATCATAAATAAGTATCGCCTCAAGTATATATATATATATATATATACATTGATAAATGCTTTGAGAAAACCTAGTAAGTCCCAAAGAACTATGTTAGTTTGGTGCTTGGTAAGGTCATGGATAACATTTACCACCCAAATTGAAATGTATGTACAAGAAATTAAGGAGAACTCATCTTTCTCTTCCTCTTCAATTGTAAGGGGGGAGATCTTTGCCATATATATTTTAGGAGACATTTCTTTAAAATACATTCATGTTTCCAGATTTCAAGATTAAGTTTTGTTTACTTCTGTCTCTCCAGACCTATCACAATAGATGCTTAGTATTACAATGATTATATTGGGGCATTTGACAGAGGCAAGTCATTATTGATAACTTTCCAAATTAGAGTGATCAGAAACAGTAGGAGCCCTGGTGGCCTAATGAGTAGTTTGAATTGATGACCTTGTCACTAAGAGCCAATGCTTATCCTGCAGAGCCACCGGGGATCCCACAGGACAAAGTGAAACTGCCCCAAAGGGTGTCCAAGGCTGTACCATGCCAGAAGCAGACGTGTTTGTTGAACTGCTAACCTCCAGGCCAACAGTTCAAAACCACCAGCAGCTAGTCAAGAGAAGTCTTTCCACTCAGTTAAAGAGTTACAGTCTCAGAAACTCACAGGGGCAGGGCTACCCTGTCCAATAGGGTCACTATGAGTCATCTTTTGATGGCAGTGAGTTTGATTTTGAACTATTAGAAAAAGTATCGATGTAATTTTGTTTAAAATCATTTTCTTGTTTTGTTTTGTTCTTGCTATTCCAGATGAGGAATTTATTCATCTTGAGCTAAGAAGGCTAACATGTCCAGGATGGTCTCAATTTAGAACAGTTAATATTTAAATCCCACCATTGCATCCCACATATATAAAACCTTATGCTCTAAATCATAAGGGAGATGAATATAAGCCATTATCTTATAAACACCAAAACGAAAGCTAACAAACAACACATGTTCTACTTGAATGAAACAGAATAGAAAACTTCTTTAATTGTGGGACAGAAACTGCAATTTCCCATTATAAATTCCTCTAAGGCTTAAAATTTGTTTTCTAAAAATGTTAGGTTATTTTGTGAAGCCCTCATCTTCACTTATACGGTTACATTTCTAATATGGTTTCTGATTTATTTTGTTTCCTTCTTTATATGACATTTTTATTCTATTTTTTTCCATCTATCAAATCCATTAGACTTTGGGAAAGAAGAGTACTTCTCTCTTTGTCTCTCTTATTTCACTCTCTCTTTATATAATATTTTGCATATAATTGGTTATCTCAATTATACAATGGCTTCTAAATGTTAAATGTTGATTTTTCTAATGCAACTTTTCACTAATAATCCGTCTGTCATTGACAAAGAAGGCAGAGGGGATGTTGCAGGGGAAAGAGAGCATGTGTGATCCTCTATTCCACACCTAAGCATTTATCTAGGGTTTGGGTGTGACATTTACACTTGATCTTAGCCTAAAAGCCAAGAAGCGAAGTGTGTGCTTTTTAAAAATATATATATATTAATCTAAATACTACCTGACACAAAACTACCGATTAGATCAAATAAATTCTCTTAAAAAGTTATACAGAAGAGAGTATAAAACATATTTTCTTCCCCCAATACCTAGGAAGTAAAACCTACCAACTAAAGGATAGGTGGATTAAAGGACTCCATAGAGATCCTTGTCTTTGTAGAACAAGCAACACATATGGCTCTCCCTCCTTCAGCCTCTCCTCCAGCAGCATGGTTATCAACCACTTTGCTATAATAATAGTTAACAAATACACTTTCACAAACGTGTCATACCATACTTTATAACTGGTCTGTCCATCAATTATTTGTACTATGTCTTTCTTGATAAACTAGAGGATGGGCAAACTCCTCCAGAGCTGACACATCAAGAGTTCAGCTTGTGCCAATAAACTATGAGATTCTCTTAATGTCTATTATATCCTCAATTTTGATCCTCCCTAAGACATACCCTTGCATTTAGCCAACTCCAGTGCCCAAATAGCATTATTATCCTTTCATATACCATGTGTAAGCCCAGCTACTTAGTTTAAGAACTGTGAACTCGGAATTTTCTCAGGACTCACCCCAATAAATGTGACACAATTTAGATAATCCAAAAATGGCATGGCGGGAGAAATAGCTACCCAAAGTAGGTCTTTGTGGTGTCAGTGTCTTGGTCAGCACTGTAAATAAAAGGGAGAAAGAGAGAGAGAGAGAGAGAGAGAGAGAGAGAGAGAGAGAGAGAGAGAGAGAGAGAGAGAGAGAGAGAGAGAGAGAGAGAGAGAGAGAGAGAGAGAACGAGAGAGAACATTTGGGTATTTTACCAACCCCTTCGAGCTCAGCCAACAGCGGGTGGCTGCTCTGGGGAAAATGATGAAGGAAACTGAAAAGACTGGGTTGAGGTTTCGGTGTCTCTGAGCGTGCCAGTGAAAATGACCATCCTGCAGGCCAGACTCCCTGGAGCTTGAGATAAAAGAAGACTCCCCAACTCGAGCACTTCCGGTTTGGGTGTGGCCAGCACCGGGGCATTCATGTTGTAATCTGACGAAGAATAGATGCTCCTTTTGCTAGCTTTATTAGGACCATAAAATATGTTGTTATAAGCAAACAGTCCTGGTTGAAGGCCGGCAAGAGTCTTTTTTGTGAGTGACTGTTCACCAGATTTGAAAGCATATGGGACAGTGCGTTTGTTCGTGAACTGATCAGAGGGAAACTACAAGTCGTTCAACCAGAGGGTTTCCATCAACAGGAGAAAGTGGAGTGGACTTCATTTGGGCATCACTAATTGGGACTCTTAATAATAATGAAACAAAGACTATCACAGCCGGCATTGGTACAAGGAGCAATGGTACCTAGATGAGTTGACTTCCTTAATTCACTCAGACCAGCAACCAGTGTGCCAATGGGCATTGTATTGGGGAACACTTACCAAGAGATAATGTATTAAGAGACACTTAATACTGTATTCGTTGGGCGCTAGCACTGAAGGG
Source organism: Tenrec ecaudatus (assembly GCF_050624435.1). NCBI lineage: Eukaryota > Metazoa > Chordata > Mammalia > Afrosoricida > Tenrecidae > Tenrec > Tenrec ecaudatus. The sequence goes on from NC_134531.1 coordinate 92,030,612, forward strand.
GAACACTTGAAACATGGTTACTTTCAAAAATGCAGCAATAATGTACTTTATAAAAGAGTATTTTGTAAGTAAATAAACAAGAATACACAAATTATGTTTTGGAGTGTGGCGTTATGATTTTCATCGGAAATCTTCAGGGACCGGTCTCCTTTGAAAGGAATTTGAGCAGATGTTGAAAGATAAATAGGTCCCCAAATAAATAAGACAATGCCTGAGATGTACAGCAGATATAGGAATGGCCTACAGACACTGGAGAAGAAGAAACTACATGATGGGTTGTGGTTTGATGCCCTCCAGTCAGTTTCGAATCTAAGCAACCTTTTGTACAGCAGGAAGGAAAACAAAACAGTGCCCAATCCAACACCACCTTCCCATGACTATTAGGCTGGAGACCATTGCTGCAGCCTCTGTGTCAATCCATATCCTTGAGAACCTTCTTGGCTTTCACTGACTTTCTATGTCACCAAGCCTGATGTCCTTTTCCAGGGGCTGATGTCTCCTAATAAAACAGTCAACATGCATGAGGCAATCTCACCAGCCTTCCTTCAAAGGAACATTCTGGCTGTATTTCTTCCAAGACAGATGGGTTTGTTCTTCTGGCCATCCATGGTGTTTTCAATATTCCTAACCAGAACCACAGTTGAACTTAGTCAATATTCAATTAGTCATCTTCCTTAGTCAATGTTCAATTTTCACATGCATATGAGGTGATTATAAATACCAGGGCTTGCATCAGGGCAACTTAGTCCTCAAAATCCTTGCTCTGCAAGACTTTAAAGGTGTCTTTTGCAACGGATCTGCAGAAAGCAAATGCCTTAGCATATCTTTATAGTGTATGTGAGCATGAACCTAATAGTACATGGGGTGCTTCAAAAACATTCCTACAGAAGACACTTAATGGGGTTCCAGATGAAAGAAGTTTCACTAACTTCAAAGAGTTCCTGGGAAACGGGAATGAAGAGAGAATGGGATTCTTCCACACCCTGCTTGAAGCCCCTCCAGTATGCCAAAGTCTCTCTTGGGTTCAAGTGTGCCTTTCTCAACTCCACCCCACAAAAAGATATATTGAAATTTTAACCATCAATTTCTCTGAAGGAGGCCCTATTTGAAAATAGAATCTTTACAGATGTTAGCAGTTCTCAGGAGGTCACACTGACACTCTCGTTGAAGGAGGTTTTGTCCTAATCCAATCGGAGTGATATTCTTAAGAGGAAAGGCACTGCATGACAGAGACGGATGGAAGAAGATCATGTTGGAACAAGAACGGAGCTATCCTGCAGCTACCAGCAATTACCACCTGAGGCAAGCAGACTCTGAGAGAACGAAAAAGAAAAACATGAACATCAACTAAATCCCTCAGAGTACAACCTTGCCGGCACCGAGTCTCAATTCTTCACTAGAAGACAATAAGTGTCTCTTCTTTGAATCCACATATGATGTGCCACTTAGGCATGGTAGATATAGGGAATTAATGGACCTTCCCTTTCTGCCCCTTTCTGGCTCTTTTTTCTTGACTACAGCACTGTTACTAGTTGTGTTGCTTTGAGCAAATGACTTAACCTCTCCAAGTTTCAATATTCTTTAACTTCAATATGAAAAGATTAATTGTACCTAACTTATGGAGTTGTAATGCACAAATGAAAATGAATGTTTACACCCTTGAAATACAGATGACCCATATGTGGGCCCTCAATAAATATCTGCCAGCAATCAATGTCTGTCCTTAATGATATTATGGTTCTCTCATTAGATGTATAGCTCCTAGAGAGAAGAGTTTGCGTTTTACTTGGTTTTGATTTCTCGGCTTCCAGCACTGTTCCATGTGTCTTTCTTGAATGCTGACCGGGGACCCTGGCCCTGTGCTCTTCTCTCTATATGTCTGCATCATGGAGTGTCCAAAGACACAGATCTCTAGATGCACACTCCCAGGTCCTCTCTCTCTGAACCACTCGATTACCTCTTCCCTTGCCTTGTGTCACGAAAGTCAATTCTCTGTTAGTTCTCCAAACTCAATTTATCCTCTGGCCCATGGTGCTGGTTTCAGAGCAGGTAGAAATCATTCATCTGTAATCAGTCATCCACTCCTCTGGATTCAGTTCTAAACAATTGAGGTCTTCTCAAATGTAAACACTAAAAGAAATCTAAAGAGACTCCCTGCAAATGTTACTGTCAGTAATTAATACTTTTAGATTAAAAGATGATGTTTTACCTATAGAAAGGAAAGCGGTTTCACACCTGCTTACATTTTGGAAGTTAGATATTAACACCCACGTACTCTGGAGAGTGAAAGCTGAATTAAAACATGGTTTTTCCTTCACAGCTACTTAAATTACCCAAAGAGGTGGCCATGTAAGAATACTTTGCCTTTCCTGACTTCAAAAAGTTGCCTGCTCACTACCTTTTTTTATCTGAAGCCTGTAGGCAGATTCTAATTTGGCCCTGCAAAAAAAAAAAAAAATCTGTTTGGCCCTGGGCTGAGGGAAGATGTTAATTTTCTTGACTGTTTTAGAATGCATCAAAATTCAATATGCATTTTTTCAGGGTTTCAAAGCAATATGCTTAAAACATGCAACTTAGAACTAGAACATATAGCACACTTAAAAATATTCAGGTTTTACTAAGAATCCATCCGGTCTATTATTACAATAAGTAGGATACAAAGATATCTTTATGTGGTTGTGAATGAAATGCTCTCCATATTAAAAAAAATGTCTGGAAGAAAATGTCAATTTCTAATTTTCTGCAGCTTTCCCAGCTTTGCTCCATAAATTTGGGGTCGGTAAAAAGAAAGGAATTGCCCAATTGAATATGCATTAAGCATTTCTCAGGAGAATAATTTTAAAAGGAAAATAGCTCTGGTCTCAGTATTTGTCTTTAAAATATCTTCAGCAGCACCCTTAGCTTAGTAAATAACTTCAAAAATGAGTGAGAATAGGACTCATTCCATCATGAAGGTCTGTCAAGATGCACACAGGAAACATATTCATAGGCTTCCTCCACCACATTTGTGCCGCTTTCTCTTTTGTATGAAGTCCTTAGTTGGTGCAGTCCCTATGCTTGGCTGCTAACCAAGCGTTCAAGCTGAAAATCATTTGCAGTTTCCTCAGTAGAAAGACTACACAATCTATTTCCAAATATTCAGCCATTGAAAACCCCATGGGAGTACCATTTTACTCTCAAAGGGATAGGTTTGCCATGATGAGCAGGCCTTGGTTCCAATGCAGCTTATTTGGCTTGCTCTTCTATCATGCAATGGTCTAGATGCAGGTATGTACATATGTAAATATACATATTTATTATAATAGGGAAATAGATCTATGTGCATATATTTATAGGTTAAGTATTAAGGTAGCAGATGGACATTGGGCCCCCACTCAAGTACTCCCTCAATGCAAGAACACTTTTTTTCTATTAATCTGGTATTTCGTGATACTCTCCTTCCTGAAACTATCACTGAAGAAAAATGGGTGCACAAGCAAATGGGGTGAAGAAAGCTGATGGTTCCCGGCTATCAAAAGATATAGCATCTGGGGTCTTAAAGCCTTGAAGGCAAACAAGCGGCCATCTAGCTTAGAAGCAACAAAGACCACATGGAAGAAGCACAGCAGCCTGTGTGATCATGAGATGTTGAAGTGATCAGGTATCAGGCATCATCAGAACAAAAAATGATATCATTGTGAATGAGGGGGAGTGCAGAGTGGGAACCCAAAGTTTACCTGTGGGCAACTGGATATCCCCTTACAGAAAGGTTGCGGGGAGGCAACAAGCCAGTCAGGGTGCAGTGTGGCAGGATGAAACATACACTTTCTTCTAGTTCTTAAATGCTTCCTCCCCACAACTCCCACCCCAGTATCATGATCCCAATTCTGCCTTACAAATCTGCTAGACCAGAGGTACAGATAGGAAATGGAAACACAGGGAATCCAGGAAAGATCAACCCCCTCAGGACCAGAGGGTAAAGCAAAGGTTTGGTAGAAAGTGGGAACCTATTACAGGGATCTACATGTGGCCTCCTCTTTGGGGGATGAATAGCAGAAAAGTGGGTGAGGGGATACATCGGACAGTGTAAAATATGACAAAATAATAATAATTTATAGCTTATCAAGGGTTCATGAGGGAGGGGTGAGTAGGGAGGAAGGGGTCAAATGAGCAACTGATATCAAGGGCTCAAGTGGAAAGAAAATGTTTTGAGAGTGATGATGGCAACAAATGTATAAAGGTGCTTGACACAATGGATGGATGGATGGATTGTGACAAGCGCATGCACCCCTAATAAAATGTTTAAAAGAAAGAAAAATAAAAAATTTTAAAAGAAAAAAAAGTGTAGAAGTGGAATCTAGCCCGTCAACCAGGTCACAGCCTGATGGTGCCTCCTTGTGAGCTTGACCTTCTCATAAGGAAAGTCCTGGGAACTTCCCCCCACACCCCTCTGCCTTCTTCCTGTTGAAGAGCCACACTAAGACTTGCTCGAGCCCTGTAATGTGTCCACTGCCACTGGATCTGCAAGACTGCACCTACCGGCCTGGGATACTGATGTTCCTGCATTCTGTATCATTGTTTGTGACTGTGTGAGTCTGAAGAGGGACTAATGGACTAGTATTGCATTTATGGATTTTAGTTGGACTGGGCTGGCATGTTTTCCTGATATATCAAGGAGCTTATTAATAGAAAGCTCTGTCTTACACATAGATGAGTGCCACTGGTTTTGTTTCTCTGGTCAACCTGGCCTAACACAGGGTTGAAGTATAAGAACAATGGTGAAAATGGTGCAGAACACACAAGTGTTTCATTCTGCTGTATATAGATTCAGAATTGACTCAATGGCACCAAACTTCACAATAATCCTTTGGGAGGAATTCCTAAGAAGTGGGAACAATTAAGTGCTCAGCCCTAGTCAAATGGTGAGAAGTTCAAATCCATCCAGATGCACCTTGGTATAAAGAGCTGGTGATTTCATACCCCAAATTAGCCATTGAAAAGCCTATGGAGCAGAATTCTACTCTCACATAGATGAGGTCACCATGATTTAGAAACAGTTCTATGGGAAATATGAGTTCTGTTTTCTTTTAATGCTTTGGGAATGCCAAAGAGGAAGTATATGTCGTGTTAGCTGATTCAAATTAATGTTACTGAAATCCATTCATTAACTCTCTTTCTCCCACCCAAAGTCTACATATTTCTACTATCATAATGAGTCAAGAATGAAATATCGATTCTGCTACTAGTAATGCAAAAGTTTGCAACCAGATAATGGTAATAGTTGAACATGATTAACATATTAATGCTGCTCAATTTTACCAGATGTGGTAGTTACATAATTTGGTGTCCACTTGAGACTATTGAGGGTGAAGGTCACAGCTTGTTGACCTCATTTGGAGGCACTGCAGAGATAAATATCTCACTGGAGGCCAGACCCACACTCTCTGTTTCACCTTCCTGCTGACAACACACATGGGACTACGTTGAGGGAGCTAGAGCCCTGGAGCTGGAGGAGCCACATGGAGACCCCTGCCAGTGTGCTGAGAATGCTTCCACGCCACTGGATCTAAAAGACTCCCCTCCCACTGACCTGTGATCTTCCTTCATTCAGCGGCGTTGCATGTGTTTTGAGTCTGAAGAGGATCTTATTGACTGGGATTGGACATATAGGCTAATATCAGACTTATGGACTTAATCTAAACTGAGTTTGCATATTTCTCAATGTACAATTGCTCTTTTATATAAATCTCTTTCTTATACACTTATGAGCGTCTATGGATTTGTTTCTCTAGTCTACCCAGACTAACATACCAGAAGAAAAATGAAATGGCAAATGTTTTGTCACATTTTCGTACCATAACAACCAAAAAAAGATGAGCTATTGAATAACCCAATATTCATGTAAAGACTTCAGAAAGTCTGTTAAAAAAAACAAGAAAAGGAAAAGAATGCAACTCAATTTTTCAAAGTCATTTCTGTAGGTGAAAACCAGTTGCTTCTGGCTTTGGCCTCACTCAGAGGTAAGGACATGAAAGCCACCTCCATCGTGTTCCAGAAACAAAGCAAAAATTGATAGCGCTTTTGAGGCAACCATATTTGATCTTGAAAAAATTGCACAAAAGTCCATCATTACGGAGGTGTATTGTTTTTTCCTAAATACAGATACACTAGTATTTAACTAGGCACCCTTGGTGGCATCATGGGTTACTCGTTGGGCTGGTAACTGCATGGACAGTAGTTCAAAACCACCAGTAACTCCTCAGAAGAATGACCAAGTTGTCAACTTCCAAAAAGACTTACAGTCTTAGAAACCCACAGGAACATTTCTACCCTATCCTACAGGGTTATTACAGACTAGAAGTGACTTGATGGCATGAGTGAGTGAGTGAGTGAGTGAGTGAGTGAGTGAGTGAGTGAGTGATGATTGTAACTATGAACTAACTTCTATCTTCTATCAAGCAACTGGCTAAAGACATTAAACATATAGTCTATGTAATCTCATAAATACCTAGGAAGCAGGTGCCCTCAAAATCTTCCTTTGAAGAAAAATGGATGTAAATCTTAACAAGAGGCACTCAAATGAACCAGCAAGATTTAGGGTTGAACATAGTCATCCCCAGGTCCCCTGATTAGTTCCAAAACTAACTTGATGCCCTTGCATTGCCTTGGTAATACAAAAAATGATGAGGAATCTTATCTGGCTGTGGCAACAGAACCTAACAAGAACTAATCCACAATGCAAAAATTCCAGTAATTGGTATATGAATGTAACAACCAAAGCAAAGGATGAAGTTAAGGAAGCTTAGCTTCAGTTGTCACAGGATAATCTCACTGGCAGTCAGCTGAAAGGTGACACACCCAAAAAGGTCAGCCGATAGTAACATTTTCAGATATGTAAGAAGCAAAAATCCAATGATGCCATAAGTCTGTGAACCTTAGGGAACATAAGAGCAGACATCTCTACCTCGCTTGCCACGGAAAGAAACGGTGGCCCCAGGGAGACTTCAGTCGGCTGCAATGCCACAGGGACGGGCGCTTCAGCTTGCAGCACGTCAGGCATGAAGGCACCCACCTTCAGAAGTTCAACCTTGATCCTAAGCACCCAAAAATCTTTTGGAGGCTCTCTTTGGAACTGTTTTCAAAGTTCACAGTGCAAAGTCATTATCCCTTGAGTGAGTTCAATACCTGGGGGCGGTGCGGGGATTCATGTCTCAATTCTAGCAAACATGTTCAAGTGACCAAACTGGATAGCATTAACAAGCCAAACCAGAAGAGCAAACGAGTAAGTGTAAGTGTGGAGTGGCTAGGTGTACTGATACGAACTTACTTATATGTTTCACCAACTCAATATGAATTTGGTATTCGCTTATTCGAAATATGCTACTGTATCTTGAGCATGGTTTCCATTGTTGAACTAAATGAGAACCCTTTCACAGTGATGCAAAAGTCCTCACAAATGAACCAATAGACAATATTTCCAAGATAAATGGTAACAAGGTTGAAGTTGTCGGATATTTCATCTTGCACGGATGCACAACCAATGCTCCGGGAAGAAACAGTCACAAGATCAAATAGTGCATTACACTTGGAACTTCAGTGGACAAAACCTCTTTAACATGCTGAAAAGCAATCACAATGGATGGCATATAACCACACCACAGAAACCAGAAGGGAGGGGAGAGAGCAGTTGGTGTGAGATATGAAAATAATAACAATCTATAATCTATCAAAGGGCCATGACATTGGGAACGTGGAGGGAGGAAAAAAATGAGGGGCTGATCCCAAGGGCTCAATAGAAAGTAAATGTTTAGAAAAGAACAATGGCAACATATATACAAATATGCCTGATATAATTGATGTATGGATTGTAGCAAGAGTTGTAAGAGCCCCCAGTAAAAATGATCCTAAAAAAAGTGTTGAAAAGCAAGGATGTTATTTTGAGGAGAATAAGATACATCTAACCCAAGACAGGATGGTATTTTCCATTGCTTCCCATGCATGTGAAAGCTGGACATTTAATAAGGAAGGCTAACGAAGAATTGGTTTATTTGAACTATCATGCTGGCAAAGAATATTGAAAGTACCATGGACTGCCATAAACAAACAAACATGTTTTGGAGGAAGCATGGCCAGAATGTTCCTTACAAGTGAGAATGGTAAAGCTTCATCTCATGTACTTTGGACATATTGTTAGAAGAGACTAGTCCCTGGAGAAGAACATGATGCTTGGGGAAGTAGAGGGACCCTGAAAGATAGGAAGCCCTTTGAGAAGATGGCTTGACTCAGTAGCTGCAATGACCTGAGGATGGTGTAGTCCCCAGCAGTGTTTTGTTCTGTTGCTCTGTTCTGGGTTGCTGTGAGTCATACCCAACTTGACTGCACCTAACAACAACATGTAATCACCACACAGAATAGGATAGAGCAAATCAATGGAAGAGTTCGAATCTCCTTACTACATCCCATTCTTAAGCTTATCCCAAGGAAATGTTTAAGACCGTAAGAATAGTAAATGAAATACATCAATTCTTCCTCTATTTTCCTTATTGAATGTCAAACTTTCACATCTATATGAGGTGTCTGAAAATGGTTTTAAAACAGTGGTTCTGAACCTTCCTAATGCCGTGACTTTTTAATACAGTTCCTCATGTTGTGGTGACCCCCAACCATAAAATGATATTCATTGCTACTTCAAAACTGTAATTTTGCTACTGTTATGAATTGGGCAACCTCTGTGAAAGAGTCGTTCGACCCCCAAAAGGGTCGTGACCCATAGGTTGAGAACTGCTGTTTTAAAGGATAACAGGATATTCCACGAGCTTCCTGAAGGCCTGTTAAATGGAAAAGCTAGAGCAAAAAGAAATAATATTGAAAGTCATTTTAAATGGACATGAAAACAATTCTTTTTGATACATGTATTAATGTGGAAAATAGAATTGAGAGATAGTGGAATTTTTCTATGAACCTTTGAAGGTCCATCATGTTTGCTCTATGACATGTTTTGGTTTAAAAACACACGTTTTTAAATAGCTCTAGTTCTTTTGGCTTACAGCTTTAAACATTATAATAAAATAAACGAGAAAAACAATTGCTGTCTGCCATGGATTGAGATGAGGACCTGAAAAATGTGTCAGTTTAACTGAACAGTAATTCTCAGTGGTTTGACAGTTGGATAATGATTTAATTTGTCAATAATGCAATGATATAATAATCTGCCCTGGTGTGGTCCAATAGGATCAGTCAATCGGTTGTAAAGAGACTAGAGAGATCAGAAACACCAATGACTATCATTGTAAATGAGGGGGAGTTCAGAGTGAAGAGCCAAAGCCTTTCTGTAGGTAACTGGACACCCCCTCACAGAAGGGTCAGGGGGAGATGAGGCAGTCAGGGTGCAGGGTAGCAATGATGAAACATACAACTTTCCTCTAGTTCTTAAATGCTTCCTACCCCCAACTATTATGATCCCAAATCTACCTGATAAATCTGGCTAGACAGAGGATATCCACTGGTACAGATAGGAACTGGAAACAGGGAATCCAGGACAGATGATCCCTTCAGAACCAGTGGTGAGAGTGGTACTACCTGGAGGGTGGAGGGAAGGTGGGGTATAAAGCGGGAACCAATTACAAGGATCTACATATAACCCCCTCCCTCAGGGAAGGACATCAGAAAAATGGGTGAAGGGAGATGTCAGACAGTGTAAGATATGACAAAATAATAATAATTTATGAATTATCAAAGTGTCATGAGGGAGATAATAGCGGGAAGAAAGGGGGGAAATGAGGAGCTGATAGCAAGGGCTCAAGTAAAGAGCAAATGTTTTGAGAATGATGAGGGCAGCAAACGTGCAGATGTGTTTGACACAATGGATGTAAGTATGGTCTCTGATTAGCATTATATGAGCCCCCAATAAAATGATTTAAAAATAAAGAAAGAAATAACACATTCAACATATCTTAAACTTGAGGGGGGGAAATCAAGCCTCAAATTGTACTACTGCAAGATTCTGCAGGGAAAATATTGAAGAATTCAGGAAGCCTCAAAAGAAGGTAGAATGCACGCACAGCCACTGTACCCCAATACTGGCTGACGTCAAGCCAGAGGACACTAGAAAGATGCTTACTTGTGTTTCATTGGCTGTGCAAAGGCATACTGTGTAGACCATAACAAACTATGGATGACCTTGAGAAGAACAGGAAATCTAGAGCACGTCCGTGTGCTCACACAGAACCTGTACAAGGATCAAGAAGCAGTTGTGTGAACAGAACAAGGGGACGTTGCATGGTTTAAAAGCAATAAAGGTGTGCATCAGGATTTTTTGTGGGCATTGTCCTCTATTAAATTGCAAAACCTCTTTTACGGGGTCTTTTGAGGCTTAGATAGGATAATACATTTAATATAGAAGGGGGGAAAAAGAAAATTCAATGACTAGATCACAGTTCTGGCTCAATGCAGGGGAGCTTCACTAGAATGTACCCTGCATGAACTTTTATCGCACAAAACTAAGGGGATAGAAATGTTCACAGAGAAAGATGGGACTGACTACACACAAAAGAAGAAGAGCCAAGAGTGGAGCACATCCTTTGGACTCAGGGTGCCTGAGTGGAGAACTACCATCCCTCTGGAAAGATTAATGCCAACACGCATTAATATCCCCAGGAATGATAGACCTCACATGTAAACATACTCCATGGGAGAACTTCCCCCAGATCTGACAGAGCAAGAAAGCCTTCTTTTGAATGTGGACTTCTAGCATTCAAAACAGTGAGAGCAAAAATTTCTGTTTGTTAAAACTATCCACGTGTGGTATTTCTGTTACAGCAGCACTAGAAAACAAAACAAAAAAACTGCCATTGAGAATCTTCAGCAGTCTGGGCACTCCCTGTGGATAAGCCCCTACCAGCCCACTGCCATGGAATCAATTCCAAATCGTGGGAAGCCCGGTGACATACTAGGTTACAAGAAGCTAGCTGCAGGGTCAGAAGTTCAAAACTACCAGTCACTCGGAAGAAGAAAGATGGAGCTTTCTACTTTCATAAAGAGTTACAGTTTCAGAACCCGCAGGGTCGTTCTACTCTCTCCTATAGAACATCTATGAGCCAGACCGATTCAAGGGCAGTACAGGAGTGAGAAGGACCCTATAGCACTGAATGAAACTGCTCCTTAGGATTTCTAGGACTGCGAACATTACAGGAACAGAAAGCTTCAACTTTCTCCCATGAAGTGTGATGGGTTGAGTGTGTCAACCTGGCCAATAGGAACATGTGGAATTAATCAGGCCACAGTTTGATTGGAGGGCAAAGAGATAAATGGCTCTGCAAGTCCCCCCACCCCCACCCCCTTGCTCTCTGGTGATTGGAGTGTGCTAGAGTGTGCTGCCACTTTAGCTAGTTCTGTGACTCAGTGTGTGAGCTACACTACCTGTGGGCTAGGCCAACCCATGGATCATGTCACTGGAGCTTGAGGCTCCTTCAGACCTGCTTCACCACGCTGCTGGTGCATATATCACTTGAGCTTAAGGCTGGTGGATCCTGTCGTCTTGCATTGTTGTGTTAGATATCCCATCTGGGCCTGCTTGGCTAAGCAACCAAGTTACTAACTGTTGGTGACCCACCCTACTGCTTGCCTTGTCTAAGAGAGGACTCTGCTGTCTGCTTCCTTGATCTTGGACCCAGCAGCCCGCGTGAGTTGACAGACTTCCAGTTTATTAACTGTTTCATGGAAGTGAGTTTTACTGAACCCTCTGGACAGCTGTGTGGACTAATTAGCTGTTATATTCCTTCTTGCTGTGTAAATCTATATGTATATAATCATGAGTGTCTTGGTTTTGTTTCTCTAGAGAACCCTGCCTAACACAGAGTAGCTGGGGAATTTGAATTGCTCCCTCACCTTAAAGTGAGTAGGCCAACTCTTAATCAACTACACCACCATGGCTCCTTGGTACTGTGGGCAGATAGTTTAAATTCATTATTTTACTTACTTATTTTTCAAAACAATTGCATGAGATAGGGATTCATATCCTCATATTATTAATGACAACCTAAAATGTTAAACACTTCAAATAGACCTTCCAAATCATATGCTGGTCCATTATAAAGCCTTGATTCAAACATGTCACCTAACCCATATTTTTGTCAATAGCCTAAACTTCCTAAGGTTCCAATTGGCTGTTCAAGGCTAGTAATCATGTTCAGTTCCATCAGTAAGATAGTTCTATAATAGATTAAATTACCCAGGGTAACCATGAACAGCAAACAATAAGTTGATTTGTATTTATTTGATCTTTTTAAATGTTCAAACACTGCACTAGACACTGAAGTTAATATGATGAATAAGACATAGTCCTGAAGAACTCACCATCTAGTTGGAAAGAGAGTAATCTCATGAGAAACTCAAATGTAAAAGAATACATTCATGAGACTTTTATTCAAGCAGCAGATTTATCTGAAGCATTATTTAGTAAGAGTGAAAGGACATAACCTACATTCATTTTCCCCCATTAGAAACTAGTTGAAGCAACCCTTACCTTAATACATGGAAATACATTTTAAAATAATAAAATAATTAGACAATGGCGAGACATTATGTTTGCATGGTATAAAGACACATTCCACTCCAGTAAATGCCAACATTTTTTCTGCAAAGCTAGGCTGTAATGTTTCATTTAACTTTTGCTATAACATTTTTACAAACCGCACTTTCTGATCAATGATGCTTTGGCTATGGAGCTGAGTACATGGTAATGCTTATCCTTCGTACTTTGAAATCTAGTCCTTTATTTACCAAGCATAAAGGCAAGTACCAGTTAAACTACTTTTAGTTCCATCTTTCTGCTGTTCAAGTGCAGGAACAATTATCTCCATCAATATGTAATGGCCTAATCCTGAACAGACAGTGCCACACATGTAGGCAATAGTCCTGTTAGCATGCTGTTAATTTTCAAGCAGAGAGGCAGAAATGGACTATACAGTTACTGAAAATGCAGTGTTACATTTCCCCAAGGTAAAGTTCTCTCCGCAATCTCTGATCTACCTTCATTGACAATAAGGGGATTAGAACCGTTTTAGAGTTGCATCAGTGGGTTACGTTTGTGCACTCTTTAGAATTCATGGAGAGAGCAGAGTTTTCCCAGTTCTTTCAGGGTTTTGAATAACCCTTTTTGCAGCCCAGATTCAAGCCAAATGTCTCATGACTCTCCCTGCCCACAGTTTTGTTTGTTTGGGTTTTCCTGATTTAATGCTTTAAATGGGGATTTTCAAAATACTTGCAATCCAGACAACTACCTATAAAATAGGAATCTCTCCGTAATGTGAGCTATCAATGCCCATGTACCAAGACGAGACCAACATCTTAATGAAATGTACACATCTTTGCAAGGAAGCATGGAGAGAGCGGACTTCAATGAGCCGAAATCATTTCATTGAAAAGATTGGATTGTGGGGTGTGTATGATTAATCCTCTTTCCCTTCATCTTCTCTTACAAGACTCAAAGCTGAAAAGTGAGGTGGGGGTGGAGGAGGAAAACTGCTAGGTCAACCCATCTTTTGAGAGAAACCGACTCGAGGAAGTGTGGGCAGAGAAGCATGTAAAGATCCAAAGAGCAAGAGCAACAGTGAAGAAGCAAAACACGCCTCTTTATGTGTTTATTCATAGGCTGAATGGATTCCTGACAGCTCTACTTGAGAATAAAGTCTGTATTATTTCTTACTTATGACCTCAGGTTTGACCTTAGAAGTTGTATAGCCTCCTCTAAATGTGATGCAATTGAATTTGGAACTCAACGCAGTTGATTTTCCACTGAATAGCAAATTTCAGCCACTTTCCCTCTTAACTGTGGAGCATGATTTAAAATTATTTCAGGACTTTCCCATGTTTTTCCTTTCCTTTCCTACCTACAGAAGTCTCTAGATTTTCAAGTGCTAAATAAATATTAAAAGCCTTATTAAAGAACAGGGCCTAAATATATATTCCTGATTCTGAAGCAAATAAACAATTAGTCAATATTGCCTAACTGGTAGAAGAGCAGGAGCATCGCATCAGTTTGGAAATCTGGTTGGCAAAGCTGAGCGTGGTAATAGAGACTCAGTTTTTATAGATTTCCGGGAAAGAGACCTCCTGTCTGTAACAAGCCCCTAGTCGTTGTACAAAGAGTGTAGAATGTCCTTGCAAGACCACCTCGCGTTCCTTTGCCAACTTTAATACTTTAAAAAATCATTTCATTGGGGGCTCTTCACATATCCTTCTTTAGTTCTATGTCTATATAATGATCTGCCATGTTTGCATAGCAAAGCTCAAAGGCAGAAATCTCTTATTCGTCAGAAACATGGCCACAACCATAAAATATTTTGAAGTAGATTAAAAACTTTCTCTATACACATTCATAAATTTAAATGTAGAGTCAATATACATGTTGAAGTGGTTGAGTTGGAGAGTATTTCGTTGTATATGTTAATGCCCCAACTAAAAAAACAATAATTATACTAATAACAATGAGTAAAAGGAAGAAGAAAAGGTTCTAAAATTGATTGTCTTAATGATTGCCCAACTCTTCTTTTTTTAATTTACTATTAATTGGGAGTTAATACATATATCATATCATTCCATAGTTCTATCGCGTCAGTTGCTAACACAATCAGTTTCCAAACAACGTCCTGGACTCTGACATCGTCTCCCTTTTTAACCCCTTCCCCAACTACCACCACCAGTGTAACCCCCTGCCCCGAAAACCCTTATTAATATGATTGAACTTTTGAATTGCATGATATTTGGATGAAGTTCCAAACTGTTGGTTTGTTTTGTTTGATTTTGAAAAAGCAGGATCAACCTAATGCAAAAATGAATAGTGAATGACTTTAACTGAAAAATGTCTCGCTCTGGTTGCCCTCCATCCAGAATCTGGAGCTTGCTTGTCCTCCTGGATTTTTCATCCTACACCCAAACTAGACAATGCTGTGCCCCGTGTATTAAACAAACATTTGTTAGGAATTTACCCAATGCCAGGAAGTGGTTCAAGGAGGTATTTAGGTTATATTGAAAAGCCAAACAGAGATCTCTGGCCTCAAACAGCTTACATTCCCAAGAGGGAAACAATATAAATAATACCTAGAATGAGTGAATAAATAATTTAGGATGTTGGACAATAATATGTATCTTAGTCACCTGATGCTGCCACAGCTAAAGCTACTGTAAGTGTGGCTTAAAGGAACAGAACATCCTCCTCTCACCATTCTGGAGAGTAGAAGTTCAAATGTAGGCTGTTGGGTCTTGGAAAAGGTGCTTCTCTGTATCATTCAGTCTCTAGAAGCACTAGGCAGTCTTTGGTGTTCCTGTGTGTGCAGGTCTATCTTAGCTCGCTCTGTCTTTGGTCTTTCCTTTTGTGCATCTCTCTCTGTCCATTGTTCACTTTTATAAGACAACATGCATAAGATATTAGGTTAGAGCCGACCTACTCTGATGTGGCTTTGTTAACATATCAAAAGAAAACCTACGTTTCCCATCCGGGGCACATTTTTAGTACATTAGCCTAACTTCTTGGGGGTATAATACAATCCATAAGAATATGACTATGGGGGGAAATAGAGTATGATAAGGAGAATCCAGGTGATAGTGGTGAGGACATATAGACAGAGCTTTGTACTCTGAAAAGAAGGAGCGCTTCTCAGTAATGAAGACATGGGCGTCTGAAGGACAGCTCCAACATAGAAAAGCTAAGGCAAAGCCGTGAAGGTGGGAGGATGCTTCATGCCTTTGAGGTGCAGGAAGGTGCTCAAATAGAGAGATCAATATTGAGAGAAATTGGAGAAGAAATCCTAAGGAAACAGGCTAAGACTATGGATGATAGACCACTTGAAAGACTGGCTTTTAATAGTTCCAAATCTCCTTTCACAGAGTTGTGTGCTTTGTTATGGATAAGAACAGATGGCTGTAACTCTGTATTCATTCATTCATTCACTTACTCCGTTATTCATTCATGTAGTTAACAAATATGGAGGCATGGCATAATATATGCCAGTCATTATGATAGGCCCAATAACGGTAAGCAAAAGCATAGGCCATCTTTTGTTCACAGTGTTTATAGAGCAGAGAGGGAGACAGACCACATTCCTATTCTTGCAGGAGAAGTATTGTGAATCCAATGGAGCGTGGATCTCTGTACTTGGTGGTTTGGAATAAGAGAATTTGACTTAGCATGGATATTCTGGGAACATAGTGATTAGGGAGAAGTGAAAGATAGACATGCTTTAACATAGCATGTCACAGGACCAGAGAGTGTTTTTGCTGTTGGACGTAGGGTTGTTGTCAGTCAGAACCCACTTAACCACCATAGCATAAACCAGACAAAGACTCCCCACTCCTCCGCCATTTTGTCCTACAGTGGTTGCTTGTATGTCACTAGGATGCTGGAAGCTATGTCAACTGAGTTTCAAACACCAACAGGATCATCAGCATAGACAGATTTCAAAGAAGCTTCCAGTCTAAGAACAGACTAGGGAAAGAAAAAGTGGCCCCTTTCTGTAAGGTTCTGCATTGACAACAATACAAATAGCAAAATATTCTCGGCCAGAAGATGAGAGCCTTATGTTGGAAAGAACTCATACCACAACTGTGGTAGACCTGCCTCCTCCTCAAAGCAGTTCATGTTAGCTGCCCTCAGTCAGTTCTGACTCAGAGACACCCAAACACTGGCTCATTCTGTACCATCCTCAGAACTGTGCTTATGTTTGAGCCCATTGTTTCTCCCATTGTGTCAATCGGATCGTCCAGAGACCTTCCCCTGTTCACTGTCCCTCTGCTGTATCAAACATTACTGGCTTCCCCGGGGACTGGGCTCAGCCTGGCCTCTAAGGAGCATCTGGTAGCGGTTCTTCCAGGACTATATAATTGTTCTTTCCACAGTCCCTGGGACCTTCAATACTCTTTTCCACCAACGTCCTGCACATGCATCAGTTCTCCTTCAGTCTATCTTTCACTGCCCAACTTTCACACGCATGGGAGGCAACTGGAACTTGTGTCAAGTGCACCTTGGTCCTTAAAATAACTTCCTTGCCCTTCAACACTTTAAAAAGGTCATAAGCAGCAGATTTATCAATGAAAAGCATACTTGATCACTTGACTGATGCTTCCATGACCATAGAAGTGGATTGAAGCAAGGCAACATTCTTGACAACTGCAATCTTTTATCCATATATCATGATAGTACCTATTGGTCCAGTTGTGAGGATTTCAGTTTTCCATGTGTTGACCCAATCAATAGTCTCCTCCATTATATCATTCTTACAGTTTTACTGAGTCTTCTCAAATTAGCCATCAAAGGGCTATAAGTCATTTATAGGCTTCTCACCCCTAACTTCAATGTTAACCCATCCCCATCATTACCACCTTCCCACAAATGTTATTCAGACAACACACATGTATTGAGAATCAAGTATATACACTATATAGTGTGACAAAGATGGAAGGTACAAAGTTTCTTTTTTAATATATTAAATTCCTACCTTTCAAAAAACCCAGGGTAGTATTGGCAACTGACCAGTAAATAAATGGCTGAAAACAATGTCACAGCTTCTCTAGAGTAAGACATGGGCTGCTCTGAATCAAGGTGTATCTTATATCTAAGTCTGCCATATATAAGAAGTGACTTCACAGAAATCACCTTTTAAGAGTTTCCCGGGCATACAGGAGAGAAGGGAACCAGTGAAGACAGCATGGAAACATCTATTTTTATCACTGAGAAACCACTATGGCAAAGATCCTGGGTAGGAAAGTGAGTCATGAGTGGGATCCTACAGGAAGTAGAGCTCAGATATTAGAAAGAATTGCATGCCACCTTAAGCATTGGGGACTTTTCTCTCTCGGACAAAAGGAGACATTGAAAGTTCTTAAGTTGGTTCAGATTTGCTCAAAGACACTTCAGATGAAAGACCGGGAAGAACTAAAGCCAAAATAAATCAGCCATTGGAAATCCTATGAAAGACAGTTCAACTCTGATACACACGAACACCATGAGTCAGAATGGTCTCCACAGAAGTCGATGTGCTTGTGGGTATTAAGGAAGAGAAAGAGTAATTAATAAGATGTACCTCTTAGATACCATTTATAAATATCATTGAATTTTAGTTATTATATGCTGCATATATTTCTATGAATATGCTCATAGAGCTCAACAAATAAATTAGCATTCATCTTGAAATTTTATTGTCCTGAAATACTAGCTGTGGTAGTGCATAATCTGGTGTCAATGGGGGACTTGAAAGGATTAAGAGTGAAGGAGTGGGGTCTGGCCTGTCAATCATTGTACAGCCAATGAGGTTTCTGTGTGGGCATTGCCTTCTCCTGAGAATTCTGGGAACTCCTGAGCTATTCCCACAGACATATGGGCTAATATCAGACTAATGGGCTTGGACTGGATCGGGTTAGGATGCTTCCTTAATGTACAATTACCCTTTTTGAAAAACTCTCTCTTATACACATATGCATGTTTATGAATGTTTTTCTCTAGTCTACCCAGACTAACACACTAAGTCACCATTTATTTTATACTGGTTCACACTAAATCTCTAAAAAAATTATTTTAGGCCTCAAGGTTATGTTATTTCTTCATGGTATCAAATGGTGCCCAAGTAACCTGAAAGATATGTGTCCAATTCCCTTACATGAATGAATGTTCTGAGTAAAAATTTTGAATAAACAAAGTATCACAATGTATCCATTTAGGGCATATAGGTGAGCAGTGTATAGGCTTTAGATGTGATAACATTTCGTTTTTACGTATTAAGGGTTATAATGATTAGCAGTAACTAATGTGACAAGAAATTGATACCCAGGAAAGCTTTGACAAAGTTGGAGACAGCTAATCTTGTAGATCTATTAAATCTCTATGCATTCCAAAGGCAGTAAGACATCTGTAATGTACACTGAAGTAGTGAAGGAATTATGTTTTAAATAAATATTTAGCAATCGTGAAATAGGCATTGAATGTTCCTTGATACCATAAGACCCATGAAATTCTCAATTATTGTCATACAATTCTCACATGTGTATGTGTATTGTAGGTTTATACTATGACACTACAATATGGCCCCCTAATTTCCCCACAAATCTCTTGGATAGCTCCAAGAAATTTGATAATATTGAGAGGTTTAATATGGCATACTTAGTTTTCTTCAAATTTTTTCTGTCTAAAGCACCACCACTAATTCTACTCAAAAGAGTACAGAACTATATTTCTGTAGATGTGTCAGCTAACACACATAAGTGCATTATGTCTTTAGAGGATAATCGAGTATTTGCTAATGTCAAGCATTAGCTAAATAGGTGTCTCTCCTGGCCAATGTAGCCTAAAATCAAGGAGAAAAGCACTTAAGGGATAAAGGAACTTCTGTTTTATAGCTGCATGTTTTCAGGGTTAAATTTATGTTACAATTTTCTGAAGAGAAACAATAGTATATGAACAATAAATTTAAAATCATAAATGGATCTAACATTTATCACGTATTTAGAGCAGTATGCTCTTATTTAAAGCCAATGATATTAAATTGCTGCTGAAAGTGGGTGTTTTATTTCTGTGCACATATATAATGCTTATTGTGAAATTAAAAAGGTGACAAAAAATTAATTTCATGTCAGTCTTTGTGTTTTATTTGTACAGTTCTTCTTTCGCCCTTGCCTCTTTTAGTCTATGCATGTTTTGTGTTTGCAACTATTGAAAGTAGTCTTTATAAAACAAAATAATTTGGCAACTAAATTAAGTGTGTGTGTGTGTGTGTGTGTGTGTGTGTGTGTGTGTGTACACAAACCGGCTTCAGATAGTTTGTTGAAAATAAACTTAAAGGTTAATGGAATTTTCCACAACCTTTTTGAAATTAGACACATATATGTGTATTTGTGTGTGTACATAGGTATGCATGTGTGTATATACATATATGTGAGGGAGTAAGCCCTAAAATACAATGCTCATTTGGGTTTTTGGTGTGAGTGGGATAGTGCATTTGGATTTCATTCTGCCAGGTCTGACTGTTAATCAATCTTTATATTTAGAGCTTCTGAAAAGATTGCATAACAGTGTGCAACAAAAAAAGACCTGATTTGTGGCAGACGGGGATTTGGTTTTGCCACCACGACAAAGCACCTGCTCACATGGTCATCTCAGTGTGCCACTTTTTGGAGAAAACAGCCTGCCTCTCTAGCCCCACACACATTATTCGCCTGACTCTCTCTGTTCATCCTCTTTTTGCTTCCTCGAATGCAGAAGGACAAGGACATGAAAGGACAGTGATTTGACATGGAAGAGGTGAAGAAAAAAAATGATGGAGGTGCTGTCAGCCATCCAAAGAGATGAGTTTGAAAAATGTTTCCAAGAATGGAGTTACAGATTTTTACAAATGTATGAAGTGTATTGGAGAGTATTTTGAAGGTGATAAGGTTGTTTTATTAAAAAAAGACCTTAAATGCAAAGCTTTGGAAAGAAATCCAGGTTTTTTGGGGGGTATCCTCTTAGTACATATACATTTGTATGTGTGTGTGTGTGTGTGTGTGTGTGTGTGTGAGAGAGAGAGAGAGAGAGAGAGAGAGAGAGAGAGAGAGAGAGAGAGAGAGAAATAAATCCAAAATGGATTTCTTTGTTTTTCTGGTAGTCCACAGTATTTTTGATATTCAAATGCATACTCATTATACAAATATCACATGAACATGAGGCAAGTGATAGCCTTCTTCTTCAGTATTTTAAAGACAATTTGTATAACTGTTGTTGTTAGGTGTTGTCAGATCAGTTCAGACTCAAAATTACCAAGTTTACAACATAATGAAACACTGCCCCATACTTCACCGACATCTCAATTGTCATGTTGGAGTCTTGTGCACAGATGTGCCTAATGCACTAAGTTGTTTGATTTCTTTATTATTTTTTCCAAGTATTGACTCTGGATCCAAACAAGACAGAATCTGTGATAACTTCTTGGTTCTGATCGTTTCTCCATTTTCCATGATGTTGGTCAAGTTGTGAGGAGTTGGCTTTCCTTTACATTGAGTTGCAATCCATACTGCAGTCTGCATTCCCTGATCTTTGTCAATAAGTGCTGCAAGTCCTCCTTATTTTCAATAAGAAAGGTTGTGTCATCTGCATGTTCAAGGTTGTTAATAAGCCTTTCTCCAAACCTGATGTCATACTCTTCTTAAAGTGGTCCAGCTTCTCTGATTATTTGCTCAGCATACAGATTGAAAAAATACTGTGAAAGGGGGCAACCCTGACACACACTTTCCTGGTTTTAAAACCATGCAACATTCCCTGTTGCTGTGCAAATGACTCCCTTTTGATCCATATAGTTTCTGCATCCACACAATGATAAAAAAAACAACCACCAGAATTGTGCTGGGCAGAGCAGAGCTTTTGCAGTACCCATTTCTCCCACTAGGTGAGCATCAAGGAACTCACTCTGAGTTGGTGCACCAAGCAGCATTGCCTGGGAAGGTTCTCTCTGGTGACAGCGAACTTTTTTCATAAAAGAAATTTTATTTGAACTTCATTTTTTGGGATGGCTGATTTAAGAAAACAGAGTGCAACTGTGAAATTTCATTTCCTGCTTGGGAAAAAAGCCACAGAAACTGTTGTGATGTTGAACACAGCTTACAAGGATAGCGCTATACGAAACACTCAACTGTATGAGTGGTGTTTTCATTTCAAAAAAGGGAAAATGTTGATTGATGACAAACCTTGTTCTAACATCCATGAACTTCATGAACAGAGGAAAATATGGACTCACTGTGTTCAAAATTCATCCCACCAGGTCAGACTGTTAATCAAACTTCTATTTAGAGCTTCTGAAAAGATTGCATAACAGTGTGCTGCAAAAAAGACCTGATTTGTGGCAAATAGGGAACTGGTTTTGTTACCACAACAATGCACCTACTCATGCAGCCATCTCAGTGTGCCACTTTTGGGCAAAAAAACAGCATACTTCTCTTGCTCTACACACCTTACTCACCTGACTTCAGTCCATGTGACTTGTTGTTTCCATGAATGAAGCAGGATGTGAAAGGACAGCAATTTGAGGATGTAGAAGAGATGAAGAAAAAAAACCAAGTGTGGTGCTGTTAGTTATTCAAACAGATGAGTTTGAAAAATATCTCCAAGAATGGACTTTCAGAATTGACAGGAATATTAAATGTAATGGAGAGAACTTGAAAAATGATAAGGTTGTTTTGTAAAAAAAAAAAAAATTAATGCACAGCTTTGCAAAAAAATAAAAAAAAGCCATTTTCAACCCAGGGACAAGGGAACAACAAGTGAACTAAAATCAAATTAGAAGGGTGTAAGGTACCTAGTGGGGCTTAATCAAGGTCAATGTAGCAGCGAGGAATTACTAAACCCAAATGAAGGCTGAACATGATGGTGGGGACAAGAGGAAAGCAAAAGGAAATAGAGGAAAGAACCAGAAGGCAACGGACATTTATAGAGGTCTAGATACAGGCAGAATTATATACTCATATCTTTATGTTAAGAATTAAAAATGCAGATGGATATTAGACTTCAAGTATTCCCTCAACACAAGAACACTTTGTTCTAACAATCCAACAGTCTGTGATGCTCACCTTCCCAAAAAGATCACTGAAGATAAAATGGGTACATAAGCAAATGTGGTGAAGAAAATTCATGGTGTCCAGCTATCCAAAGAAATAGAATCTGGGGTCTTCAAGGCTTAAAGATAAACAAGTGGCTGAGAAGGAACAAAGCCCACATGAAAGAAGTACACCAGCCTGTGTGATGACAAGCTGTTGATGGGATCAGGTATCAGGCATCTAAGACCCAAAACAAAATCATACCCATGTGAATGGGGGTGGGGTCGGAGGGAGGTGCATGTAGTGGAGACCCATTACCCATATGTAGACAATTGTACATCCCCTCACATAGGGATAACAGGAAAGAGATGGCCCAGTCAGGGTGCAGTATGGCACTGATGAAACATACAACTTTCCTCTAGTTCTTTAATGCTTCCTTCCCCCCACTATCATGATCTCAAGTCTACCTTACAAATTGGATTAGACAGGGCATACACACTGCTACAGATAGGAGCACACAACCCAGGGAATCCAGGATAGATAAACCCCTCAGGGACAACTATGAGAGTAGATATGCCAGGAGGATTAGGAGAGGGTGGGGGGAAGAAAAGGGAAATTGATCAGAAGGATCGACCTATAACCCTTTCCCAGGGGGACAAACAAAGGAAACGTGGGTGATGGGTGATGGAGCACTCTATTACATATGAAAATAATAATCTATAATTTATCAAGAATTTGGGAGGGAGGGTGGGAGAGGGAGAGGTAAGAATTGGGGAACTGATATCAGGGGCTCAAGTTGGAAGAGAATGCTTTGAAAATGATGATGGCAGGATATATGCAAATATGCTTGACATACTGGATGAATGTATGGATTATGATAAGAGATGTAAGAGCCCCCAGTAAAAATATTTAATATTTTTTATTTTAATCATTTTATTAGGGGCTCATACAACTCTTATCACAATCCATACATACATCAATTGTGTAAAGCACATTTATACATTCATTGTCCTAATCATTCTCAAAACATTTGCTCTCCACCTAAGCCC